>NC_089490.1:365297248-365897248 GCF_036850765.1 Saccopteryx bilineata | reverse complement strand
TATCAACTGCAGTAACATTTCCTGCTGCCACTGCCCAGTGAAGTGGGGTGTTTCGGTGTACTTTATCAACCACATTGAGAGAAGGATTAAACTTTAAAAGAAACCCAGTTGGCTCTGACCTGTTTCAAAACAATAAAATACCGAGGGCTATTAGAGAAATTAATGATTTGACAGGTAAATACAAATAACCAAGCATTTAAGTTAATATATCAATTAACAAATCAGTAAGTTCTCTTTGTGTAGAGTTCTATTGTAGATGCTAACAGTAATGATGCACACTCCCTAAAAAAAAGTATCTTTTCATTAAGTAACAATCTACTACTATAGAAATAATATAATTTTCACATAAATACAATGAAGTAACTGCTTTGGTTTTTCAAACTTTACTCTCATGTTTTTGTTCTATTGGTTACCATTTTCTTTTAAATTATACATTCAACTTTGCCCAATATTAATTAGATTATGTTATTTATCTAATAAAAACTGAATGTACAAAATTATATTTGAGGAGATAAACCAAAGCTAACGTCATACTTTCCCAAATCTATTATTAAATAAAGTAAGTATAAATAATATCTTAAAATATGTTTATCTTAGAAAGTTATGGACTAGAAGGCAGAATTCAATAAAATATTTTTGTTTTATTGTTAATACCTTCTCTTCCTTCATGAGTGTTTCAGATTCTGTTAATAAAATATTCTACTTTACTCTATCAAGATTTTTAAATACTAAACCTGACTTTAGAGTTATGGGAAAGAAGACAAAATGCTTTCTAACAAAATTCTAGCCCTGGCCGGTTGGCTCAGCGGTAGAGCGTCAGCCTAGCGTGTGGAGGACCAGGGTTCAATTCCCGACCAGGGCTCATAGGAGAAGCGCCCATCTGCTTCTCCACCCCTCCCCCTCTCCTTCCTCTCTGTCTCTCTCTTCCCCTCCCGCAGCCAAGGCTCCATTGGAGCAAAGATGGCCCGGGCGCTGGGGATGGCTCTGTGGCCTCTGCCCCAGGCGCTAGAGTAGCTCTGTCGCAACATGGCGACGCCCAGGATGGTCGCAACATGGTGACACCCAGGATGGGCAGAGCATCGCCCCCTGGTGGGCAGAGCATCGCCCCATGGTGGGAGTGCCGGGTGGATCCCGGTCGGGCGCATGCGGGAGTCTGTCTGACTGTCTCTCCCTGTTTCCAGCTTCAGAAAAAAAAAAAGAAAAAAAAAAAAAGAAAGAAAAAATAAATTCTAGCCCTAGCCCCACTCCTCCATGAACGAAAAGAAAATGGCACCAGAACAAACTCAATTCCTAGAAAAGAAGTCCAAAATAAAAGCAGAATCAGAAATTGAGCATGACATGGGAAACAAACTGATAAAGGGAAAACCTATGGCATACATTTGAAGAAAAGAAAAACAGAAGTTGGACTGTATGGTGGTCATTAATCACATGTGTTTATAAAAGGAATACACAGAAAAACCTAAATATGTAAGTGCTTGATGTGAACATATAAACTATTATCATAGACTAATTATAATCAGTATTTTTAGAGCAGTCAACAATGTCAAAGAACCTCAACATTTAATGTTTTGTTTTGTTTTTTTGTATTTTTCAGAAGTTGGAAACAGGGAGGCAGTCAGACTCCCACATGCACCCGACCAGGATCCACCTGGCACGCCCACCAAGGGGCGATGCTCTGCCCATCTGGGGCATTGCTCTGTTGCAACCAGAGCCATTCTAGCGCCTGAGGCAGAGGCCACAGAGCCATCCTCAGCGCCCAGGCCAACTTTGCTCCAATGGAGCCCCGGCTGCAGGAGGGGAAGAGAGAGACAGAGAGGAAGGAGAGGGGGAGGCTTGGAGAAACAGATGGGCACTTCTCCTGTGTGCCCTGGCCAGGGATCGAACCCAGGACTCCTGTACGCCAGGCCAATGCTCTACCACTGAGCCAACCGGCCAGGGCAACATTTAATGTTTTCTAGAAAGCAAATTTATCATCTAAATTTCAAATTATAAGAACATTTAAATTTGTGGCCATTTTTAAAAAAATGCAAACTAAGAAACATAAGTCATGCTAGTTCGTATATGCTATAAAATCTCTACTTGTTTTGTAAGAAAATTATTTTCTTATAGTAGTTTTCAAACTTTTCCCCTAGGCTATCAGAAAAGAGAAAGTTTATTTCAATAGTGCTTTTCTAAATACAACTATATAGAAAAGCCATATCAGCTCTGGCCAGTTGGCTCGGTGGATAAAGCACTGGCCCAGCATGTGGACGTCCTGGGTTGGATCACCGGTCAGGGCCCACGTGAGAAGCAACCATCTGCTTCTCTTTCCCTCCCTCTCCCCCTTTTCTCTCTCCTCAGTGACCTAATTGGTTTGAGTGTCAGCCTCAGGTGCTGAGGATAGCTCAGTTGGTCTAGGCATAACCATCAGGCACTTGAGGATAGCTCAGTTAATTCAAGCATTGGCCCCAGATGGGGGCTAGCAGGTGGATCCTGGTTGAGGCACATGCAGGAGTCTGTCTCTATCTTCCGTCCTCTCACTTAAAAAAATATATATCCATATCATAGTCATAGGGTGGAAACTCATATTTTATCTTTTAGAATGTAGTATTATTTCTTATAGATTAAGACACTTAAAATTATATACACAAAAAAAGAAATTGTCAGAACCAAGAATCAGAATGAGGCAATTCAATTAAATTCACTTACCCAAGTACTTTGTGAGCTGATAACATGAGAGGTGTCTGCCCATTTAAATCTGTCATATTCACACTCTGTGCAAAAAGAAGAGTCAATCAGCTTAACTATAGACCCAGTCAAAATTCTCTTTCTTAACAGAAGTTTCTCTTTGATGCAGTAACACTACTATTATGTCTATAAGGGGGGTTCAAATATCATTTGAATAAAAGAATGCTCTGCTTCAGAGCCACAGGATAAAAACCCATTGATTTATACAGAATATATATTTTTTTAGATTTTTATTTATTTATTCATTTTTATTAGAAAGAGAGAGAAGAAAGAGATAGAGAGAACAGGGGTAGAAGCAGGAAGCATCAACTCCCATATGTGCCTTGACCAGGCAAGCCCGGGGTTTCGAACTGGCGACCTCAGCATTCCAGGTCGATGTTTTATCCACTGTGCCACTACAAGTCAGGCTATACAAAATATTTTTAAAGGAATTATCTGAATATATGATTTAAAGTGTTGTATAATGTGAATGGAAGACAGCTAAGGGTAAAAGAAAAACGATAATCACCATCAAATATAAGAGACTTTAGAAGACCTTAGATGTCATCTAGTTTAGAACTTAACTGACACATTAATTCATATTATCACCTTTTACACGAAGTCATTCAGTCTCTACTCAAACACTTCCAGTAATAGAGATCTCCCTACCTTCTGAGGCAACTCATTTTATTTTTTGGATCTATCCTATTATGTTTTAAAAGGTAACAAGTAAAAAATTCTTTTCAATTTTTTAGAATATATATAAAAAAGAGAAATCATATATCCCTTTCATAAAATGGCCCAGGTTCAAGGTATATAATTAATGATTCCAACCAACCTAAAAAAAAAAAATGAGTTTCAAGGGCCTCAGAGGAATACAACGTGGGAAGGAACCCAGAGAAGCAGAAAGGACTCCTCCTCAAACATCTTTCCAAAGTGAGCCACAGGAGGTTATAATTATTCTACTTCAATTGGCTAAGGCTGAGAGAAAGTGCTTATTTAAACATGTTTCCATACCTGTTATAGGCAAGTCTGCTAACATAAATTACTTTGCTAAGAGAAAGCATATCCCAGACAAATATAGCTGACAGTGAAACTCTGCCAATAACCTGTAATTTAACCTGCGCCATAAATAGATGCCTCTTAAGGCAAGTCATTTTTCATGGAATTACTTCAGAGAACAATAAGAAGCATACATTCAAATTGGTCTCCCATTTAGGCTCAAACAATGAGAGCAATGATGCGTTAAATCTACAGAAGAAAAATAAAGGCTTTGAAGTCATGTTTTTTAAAATCTCTCAAATTGCCAAGGTCATAAGGCAAACTATTACAGGCTTACAAGTTTCAGAAACATCTATTATATGTTACTGAGCTAAATGACCTGTCCTTTTTGCTCCAGTGAAGCTAGAAACGAGTATGAAGACTTACTGAGACTAATATTTGAATATCTGGGTACCTATAACTTCTACTTTAAAAATGAGAACAGACTACTAATCATCACCCTAATCTCTTCAGATTTGCAATAGCTGGAGTATAAGATATATTTCAAAATATACCTGTCCCTTTGAGATGAGATATGCTATAATGGGCATGTGTTGAAATAATACTGCCAGGTGGATGCTGCTGAATCCTTCTCCATCGATGAGAGTGGGGTCTGCACCACACTGTAGTAACAATATGACCATAGGGAGATGCCCTTGTCTGTAAGTAGAGTAAATACAGTAATTATACTCTATTCTGTAGCATGCAGGAAAATAAAATTCAGAGAGAAACTGATATCCCTAAGACATGAAGGGTTAGTTAGTAAAATTTTAAAACTCGGGAGATTCTCTAAATGTCTTTTACTTTGGATCTGGACCGTCCTTCTCAAGTGCAGGTAATAACCTTAATAGCCTCCCAATCTACCTTAAACCCTATGTTGCTACCATCTGTAACTAACTTTATAAGACTGATATTAAAATGTAAACTTTAAAACCACTTAGACTTCACTGTTGCTACTTTAAAATAATCATGAGCCAGATATGCTGCGATACAACATTCAGACTGCAGTTATACTGTGATAATATTATGCTTAGGAACTAGATATTTTTACACTTGAATACGGCTCATTTCCACATAAAGCACTGTACCTCAGTAGCTTAAAAGGGATGAGTTAACCCTAAATTCTTCAAAAGTCTTGGCTATGGAGACAAGACTCAATTCCTTGTCTTAAATGAACAATTATTCACGTTAGTTTCAGGTTCATGTCAATCCCACCAAGCACAGAGAATGGAGTTAAAATGAAAAATTAAGAAATTGTTAAATAGTGGCCTTGGCCGGTTGGCTCAGCGGTAGAGCGTCGGCCTGGCGTGCGGGGGACCCGGGTTCGATTCCCGGCCAGGGCACATGGGAGAAGCGCCCATTTGCTTCTCCACCTCCCCCCCTCCTTCCTCTCTGTCTCTCTCTTCCCCTTCCGCAGCCAAG
The DNA here is from genome assembly GCF_036850765.1 of Saccopteryx bilineata. Classification (NCBI taxonomy): domain Eukaryota; kingdom Metazoa; phylum Chordata; class Mammalia; order Chiroptera; family Emballonuridae; genus Saccopteryx; species Saccopteryx bilineata. The sequence continues at coordinate 365,892,079 of NC_089490.1, read as the reverse complement.
GCTCCATTGGAGCAAAGATGGCCCGAGCGCTGGGGATGGCTCCTTGGCCTCTGCCCCAGGCGCTAGAGTGGCTCTGGTCGCGGCAGAGCGACGCCCCGGAGGGGCAGAGCATCGCCCCCTGGTGGGCAGAGCGTCGCCCCTGGTGGGCGCGCCGGGTGGATCCCGGTCGGGCACATGCGGGAGTCTGTCTGACTGTCTCTCCCCGTTTCCAGCTTCAGAATAAAAGCAAAATAAAAAAAATAAAAAAATAAAAAGAAAGTGTTAAATAGCAAGATAGGCACTTATTAACTTCAGCTTCACATGGCTACTACGAACCAGAGAAAAGAACTGATTGAATTTATAGTTCACTGAACTATATTTTATCCATTTGATCAAATATAAAAGATTTATTTAAAGTATAAGACATATCAGTTTGAACACCATAGTAGAGTCTTAATTTAAACACAAAACACTTGTCTTTGGAAACTCTTTAAAGCTGTATTTATTTATTTATGTATTTTAATTTTTTCCATGAAGGGGGAAGAAAACGTCTTTCAAATGGTCTGTAACTGCAGTTTCCAATATGGGGGTTATTAGCCATACGTAGCTATTTAAGTTCAAGTAAGTTAAAATTAAATACAATTTAAAATTCAAGTCCTTAGTTACATTAGTCTCATTTCACATATTGCTAGTGGCTACCACATTAAATAGCATAGAATAAAACATTTCTATCTCACAGAAAATTCTATTGGGAAATGCTAATCATTAACGTTCAAAAAATAAACAAGTCACTTGACCCTGAATAGCAATCTCAGCACTACAGGAAACCTTTACCTGATGGCCCAGTGAAGAGGAGTTGAATTTAAGTCTCCACCCAACTGATCTACCACAGCACCTTTTGAAATATAAAACCTATTTAAAAACATAGATAAAAATTAGATTTAAAACTTAAAATTCATGCTGAGAAAAAAAACACATTAACTTTTCTTAATAAATGTATTAGAAAACAGAAACTATAATAAAAACACTCCCTACAAACACTCAGATTTACAGAAGTCTGAAGATTCGTACAACACCATCGAACAGACCCCTAGTGAAATATTCATAGCATATAAGTAACAACTACTGCTATCATGAGCATTTTACTACAACTCACATACCAAGCACATGATAATTACTCTGCATATTCTAATTACCACAACACTCTTAAAATGGTTTATATTCAAAAGGTTTAGGATCACACACTCTACTTAACTTGCAAGAAAAAAGGTGAAATTATGTCCATTTATACAGTATAGTTTAAAATTAGGCTTATCATATGGGAATGAATTCTAAAAGAATTAAAAATTAATTTGAAATCCTTCCAGAAAAGCCAGATAATTTGAGTGTTTTGCTCTCTATTTTTGGCGGGGACAGATATGATACACTGTATGAATGACTTTATATAAGGCAGTGGTAGTCAACCTGGTCCCTACCACGCATTAGTGGGCGTTCCAGCTTTCATGGACGGTACCGGAGCAACCAAAGTATAAATAAAAAGATAGATTTAACTATGGTAAGTTGTTTTATAAAGATTTATTCTGCCAAACTTAGCGAAAATCCAACAGAATACTTGGTAAGTAATTATTATTATATGCTTTTAACTTGCTGTAACTCTGCTTTATAAATTTTATAAAGTAAAGTTACTTCCCTACTTTATAAATCACCATTACTGTGAAACCGATGGGCGGTTAGAAAATTTTAGTACTATCAGAGATACAAAAGTGGTAGGTATAAAAGGTTGACTACCCCTGCTAATAAGGTATTTATTTTCTTCTGTGGTTTACAATAATTAGTTTATTTCAAAGTTGTGCTTCATATATCATATAATCAAAAAGGGGTTTGCCTGTCTGAGTGTTTATTTTAAATTTTAGTATAGTTTTATTTTCTTAAACCTCAAGGACTTAAACTATGTATGATACAAATAATACATACATTCACATACATACATTTTACATGCTAAGATATAAAAGAAACAAAAAACAATGAGTGAGCACTAGAGCTTTATGAAAAAATATTCTCTACATCTGACACATGCCTACTTAAATACATATTTCATATTTAGTATTTTTAAAAAAGGTTAAATTATCCCCTACCCACCCAGTCCTCCTGGCATTACTACAATGTAAGATATTTCGATGTTTCTTCTAACCTACATGAAACTTTCTGTTCTATCCTGAGAAAGTTTATCTTAACCTTTTTCTTTTCAAAAAACATTCAATTTCATTGCCTGGACTTTATCTTTATGATGGGCCCAGAGGCTTTATCTCTTTCCTTTTGGGCCAATGACACTCCTGGGCTGGTTGATGTCCAAGGTCCTTTGTGTCGCTCTGGTAACTGATGTGTGCAGCACAAAGTTTCAGGGATTAATTTTCAATAAAGGACTACAGATAGTCCAACATTCAAACTGTATTTCCCCATGTATAAGACGCATTTTCCCCCCCGAAAAATTTGGGGCCTAAAAACTGGGTGCATCTTATAAAGTGGTTGTAGATTTTTTTACTTGCATTTCCCACTTTTTTGCGCTTGTTTTTGCACTCATTGTTGAAGACAGTGATTCGTCATCAGACACAGGTGAGGACAAGCTAATAGATGGGAGTTTTGACAGTGATGAGGAGTTGTATGAATTTTATGATGAATAGAACTTGAGTTCAATAACATTATGTAATACATTTTTTTCAAATTTCGGGCCCCTAAATTAAGGTGTGCCTTACACATGGGATTGTCTTCTACATGGGGAAACACGGTGGCTGTGGTGAGGAAAAGACAAGTGAAGGAGATCTAGAATCATAAATATACAGTTACTAAACATATACCCCATCTTACCTTACAAGATCCAGCCTGTTGTTAATGGCAGCCCAGTGAAGGAGGGACACATTTTCTTTGTCTGGTTGCCTGACATCATATCCGGCTTCCACCAACTCTTTACATCGTTCAAAAATCCCATATCTCAAATAAAAAAATAAAGGACATAATTTATACCATTAAAATTATTTCAAATATCAAATCCCTTCCTTTTGCCATGTCTTTATCCAATCTTTTAGTCAACATAGAAATATATTAACAAAGATATAGACAAAGAGGCCATATTATAAAGCCAAACAACAAAAGTAAAGCATATTTACTAACTGATCAGATTAATCCATTAGAATAGAACTTGATTTTCTAAAATAAACTTTAACATTCACATTTGCCCTCCTTCAATAAATTTCATTTAATCCTCCACTATGTGCCAGAAATGTATGGTGCTGATTCCTGACTATAATCCTATCCTGAATCAAACCAACCCCATGCAATGACCTCAAAATTAGGGAGAGACTAAAACTTGGAATGAGATAAATTCAACAATAAAATATAAACATAGTATATAAGGTATAGCAAAGGAAGAAGTGCTCAGATGTCCTCAAGGGGATGTAACAGGGTACATGAACTATGTTTGTATACTGAAGGGAGGGCATTTCAGGCAGAGGGAACAGCATGTACAAAAATCAGAGATGTGAACCTGCACAGGAGTTCAGAGAAATATAAGCAATTTAACTGAGGAAGGATAAAGCAAAAGAAAGAATCGCAAGAGATGAGGCTAGAAGAAATAGGAAAAAACTGCACGGGCCTTCTCTGCTATGCTTTGAAGTTCATACTTCATCTATCACTCAGAGAGAGGGTACCCACTGGAAGTTTTAAAGAGGGAAGCATTAAGGCTGAGCTTTAAGAAAGATCAATTAGTGGCAATGTGGAAAACTACTTTGAAGGGGGTGGGGGGGCAGACTGAGATACCAGGTTAGAAGCTCTAGCAATAAATATAGGTGAGAAGCAATGAGAGCCTAGAGGGAGAGAGGCAATAGGAAGGGAAAAGAGGGATGGAGTTGAGGAATATTTAAGAGAGTTATTTATTTAGTTAACTATCAGAATGAGAAACAGGAGAGAAATATCTTTTTAATGTTATAACCTTTAAAATAATTCATTAGCAATATTTATTTTCAATAGGAACTATTAAGTCCCAATTGACCAATTAGCACTTTCTTTGAGACTTATGCCTATTTAGAGATCTGAAAGTTTCAATAGGCCCTCAAGGGTCAAAATCAAACCAAATCATACACCTGTTTCCCATACTATAAAATCATAATCATTTCTGCCTCACCAAAATGTGTATGTGTCCCTAGCTGTCTATCTTTATGGCATTTTTAAGAAATGTATAACCATCTGACAATGCTAAATGAAAATATTAATAAGTTGTTGATAATGATATATATATTTATATTTTTCATCTTTTACATTTCAACTTTAACATTCTACTGGAAAAGAAATATTCTCTTTATGTGAGAAATATAAGAGTACACCCTAATGCAAATTTTTGTGGTTTAGAAAATATATACAAACACACATACATATCCTGGATTTTGCCTTTCCAAATCTACCTAAAGATCTTCCCATACCATTTAAGGTCTAAGACCTCAAAGGAAATTTTAGAAAAAGATATAAAATGTGAGCTTTTAATTTCCTGTGAGTGTAGCCTAATTGTTCACATTTATCTTATAGAACTTTAGCAGTAGCAGAGAAACATTTAAACATTTCCATTCTAATTAAAGCAAGTATTTACCTTAAGAACATGCTGACCTTCATATAAACATAATAATATAAACAATATCAAATAATATTCACCTAAAGTGTGGTTCCCAGGGCCTCTAGAAATCATATAAGTTAATAATCAGAATATCCAAATCACTGTCAATTATTTTTTAATTAACATAAATAATACATCAGTCTATATTAAGGTCCAACAGGCTAACTCAGGGGTCAGGAACCTATGGCTCACGAGCCAGATGTGGCTCTTTTGATGGCTGCATCTGGCTCACATACAAATCTTTAATTAAAAAAATAATGTTAAAAATATAAAACATTCTCATGTATTACAATCCATTCATTTCCTACCGCTCATGTTCATGGTTGCGGGTAGCTGGAGCCAATCACAGCTATCCTCCAAGCCAACAACAAATTTTTATTGGATAATGCATAACATACACAGGTTGTTGTATGGCTCTCACAGAATTACATTTTAAAATATGTGGCATTCATGGCTCTCTCAGCCAAAAAAGTTCCTGACCCCTTGCTTTTGACAAAAATAGTATCAAATTAGTGTGGTAACAGTTCCTTTCACACTGATTAGAAGCTCTGATGATCAGATTTATATTTGATTATTAAGAAAATGAATTACAAATCAATAAAACTCAATAGTTAAAATATTTCAAAATATATTCAATGGCAAGAGGTGGGTGGATGTTAATAATCAATGAGACTCACGAGGGTAAGAATATTGGAAATGATTTAACACAAATACCCACATTTGGAGATCCTGAGGGAAAATTTTCAAAACTTATTTTCACTTTGGTGCAAGCAGAACAATCCACTATATGTTTCAAGGGGTCAGAAAACCTATTTCTACTTCACTTACTTTTTTCTAGAGCACTCAGCACAATAGGTACATAGAACTCAATAAATAGTATTTAAAATATTCATAAATGTGTGAATTGAGATTTTTCCATCCCACCTACATATTTAGGTTGTAGTATAAAAGACTCAGATTTGTGTTTCAAACTCAAAATCTAGTTTTAGTGTCACTTAAAATCATTCATTGACTCAAGAAGTATTTCCTGGGCACCTAATATAAGAGGGAACTGTGCAAAAGCAGAGGGGCTACAAAGATGAAAGAGATATGCTTTTCTAAGCAGCTGCTCACAATTTCATGAGACTGGCGACAAACAGCTATGGTGCTCTGTGGTAAGTGCTCTAATGCTGGTATGACGGACATCCTGGCACTAGACTAGGAAGTGAGTTGGGTTTACACTGGAGAGGCATGAATGCACTTGCATTATTATAATTCAACAGAACATAAGGCTAAAACAAAAAACTGAGAAGACTTACTGAGTAGCTTTTACAATGTCACAGTTACTAGAGTCCTCTATAAGAGGAAGAGCTTCTTTTGCCTTGGCAAGTTCTTTGTTTTCATGTGCACAGACTCCATGTCGACAAAGTCCTGGAGGGTGGGGGCCATGGCTGTCATTCCTGCACTGGAGAGTGGGAGTGATTTGAAAAAGCACAGTAAGAGAATTAATGTCACATTCAACCACTTAACAAAAAAGTGCTACTACCAACAATGGCTATGTTATTAAGTTAGAAATTTTTTGAGTCTTAGAGTTGTATCGAAGGAAAGATTTCCAACTTAATTCTCTTCACTAGGACTAGATGCTTAATATCAGAAAACTCCAAATTATATGTATGTTTTATCATAAAAAAGGTCATCTACAAAGGCACAGATAAATCTTCATATATGAAGCGATTTTCATATGAAGCGATAAAATATCCCCTAATTTTTGTGAGCAGTGTACTTATAGTAGGTGGAAGGGCATGGCTATTGATATAAAGGTTGCCAGGACTCTACTTTGATTTTTTTTTTTTTGAGAGAGAGAGAGAGAGGAAGGGTGAAAGACACAGGAAAGGAGAGAGAGAGGGAGTGAAAGAGAGAAGCATCAACTCATTGTTCCACTTAGTTGTGCATTGATTGCTTCTCTTACGCGCCTTGTCCGGGGATCAGACCAGTGACCTTGGGATCATGTTGATGACCCCATGCTCAAGCCTGCCACCCTGCACTCAAGCTGGCAACCCAATCTCAAGCCAGAGACCTCAGGTTTTGAACAGGGCACTTTGGGTTTTTCATCAGCAACCTCAGCTCTCAGGGTCAACTCTCTATCTACTGCAAGGTCACCAGTCATCCAGGCCTCTGCTTTGGTAGCTGTGGCAGACACGGCCTAAAGATAACCCTCAGTGAATCAAGTTCTTGAATATGTATAACTTGAGTCCCAGGAGACAAGGAAGTGACTGATTAAACAATAGCCAAAAATCTTACAAATTTGATGAAAACTATAAACTCGTAACTCCTAGAAATTAAAAATACCAAGCAGGATAAACCTCAAATTCTTATACCAAAGCATATCATGATCACATAACTTAAAAACAAAAATACAGAGATAATAGCAGTCTAAGGAAAAACACATATTATGTTCAAGGAACAAAGATTAGGACAGACTTCTCGATAGGAAGAGTAAAGCCAGAAGACGGAAATACAATAATTTCAAAGAACTTAACAAATTTATACTACAAGGAATGATAAAAGAAGTCAGTCCTTCGAGGTAAAGGAAAGTAACAGCATACAGAAATCTGAATCAAAACAAAGGAATAAAGAGTGCCAGACTACATGGATAAATATGCATAATTATGTGGGTAAACATAACAGACTTTTTCTCATTTTCAAATTTCCTGATGATAGTAGAGAAAATGAAGCATACTGTTGTAAGAGATGCTATAATAGTATTTGCAGATAGACAGTGCTAAGCTAAAGCATATAATGTTAACCCAACAGCAACTTCTAAATAAATAAAGAAGCATAAGCAATAGGCTAATAGCAGAGATAAAATAGGCATATAAAAAGAAAAAGTAGGAAAAATGAACAAAGAACAGAAAAGAAAAAGAAAAACATACAAGATGATATCTTTATACCTGTACATGGTCTTTAAAAAAATGAAAGACAAAGATTGTTAGATTCGTTTAAAAACTACATGCTGTCTATAATAAACTCACTTTAAATATAAATATCATATGTTAAAAGTAAAAGGATAGAAAAAAGTATTCTATGTAAAAATTTTGAGCATAAGGAATGTAGTAGCTATAATTTCACTCATATGTGGAATCTAATAAACAAAATGATCTAACAAGCAAAATAGAGACAGACTCATAGAGAGCACGCTGACGCCTGTTAGGGAGGAGGGTGAGTAAGGGGTATAACAGGATTGAGCAAAAAAGGAGAAAAAAAACTGATGAACATGGACAATAGTATGGTGATGGGGGAATGGAGGACAGTAGGGGGAATAAATGGTGATGGATGAAGACTCAGTTGGAGGGTGAACACACAATACAGTGTGCAGATGAGGTGTTGTTGAATTGGGCACCTGAAACTTGTATAATTTTGTTAACCAGTGCTACCCCAATAAATTCAATTAAAAAAAATTCAAGAAGCAAAAACTGATGGACCTAAAAAGAAAAACAGAAAGATTCACAATTATAGCTGTATATTTCAACACTTCTTTCATTAACTGATAGAACAAGCAAAGAGGAAACCATATTGGATAGAGAAAATGGTAGGAATCAGAAAAGGAGAGACTTAAAGAACACCATCTATCAACTTGATATAACTGACATTTTTATAAGACTCCACCAACAAAAGATTTTTTCATATACAGACGACATATTGGGCCATAAAACAAACTTAAATAGATTGAATTCACACAGAGTATGTTCTCTGACCACATTGTAATTAAATCAGAAAGCAATAACCAAAGGATATGTAAGAAATTCCCAAATATTTGGAAACTAAGCAACACAATTCTAAATAACACAGGTCATAGGAGAAAAGAAAACAAAAAAAAAAAATTAAAGGGAGGGACATAAAGAAAACCAAATGAAGGGTGACAGAGGACGATTTGATTTTGGGTGATGGGTATACAACATAATCAAATGTCAAAATGATCTAGAGATGTTTTCTCTAAATCTATGTGCTCTAGTTAACCAATGTCACCCCGTTAAAATTGTCTAAATAAAACTATAAAAAAAACTAGAAAATATTTTAAACTGAATGAACATTAAACATGTCTAAATGTGCAGGATGCTGCCTAAGCAGTGTTTAGAGTGAATTTTTAGCTTTAAATGCTTACAACACGAAAAAAAAAAAAAGAGTTTAAAATAAATTATCTAAGCTTTCACTTTAAGAATCCAGAGAAAGAAAACTAAACCCAAAGTGACAAAATGAAGGAAACAATAATGCTAGTGGCCCTGGCCGGTTGGCTCAGTGGTAGAGCGTCAGCCTGGTGTGCGGGGGACCTGGGTTCGATTCCCGGCCAGGGCACATGGGAGAAGCGCCCATTTGCTTCTCCACTCCCACCCCCCTCCTTCCTCTCTGTCTCTCTCTTCCCCTCCCACAGCCAAGGCTCCATTGGAGCAAAGATGGCCCGGGCGCTGGGGATGGCTCCTTGGCCTCTGCCCCAGGCGCTAGAGTGGCTCTGGTCGCGGCAGAGCGACGCCCCGGAGGGGCAGAGCATCGCCCCCTGGTGGGCAGAGCATCGCCCCTGGTGGGCATGCCGGGTGGATCCCGGTCGGGCGCATGCGGGAGTCTGTCTGACTGTCTCTTCCCATTTCCAGCTTCAGAAGATTAAAAAAAAAAAAAAAGTGAAAAAAAAAATAATGCTAGAAAAAATTACATGAACTACAAAAGAAAAACAATGCAGAAAAATCACTGAAACCAAAAGCTGTTTTTGGAGAAAGAATAAATCAATAAAATTGGTAAAACTCTAGACAGAATGACCAAGAAAAAAGAAGACATCAATGATAAATACCAGGTTTAAAAAAGGCAACATCAATCTATAAGATTCTAGACACTTATTAAAGAATGTGTATAAAAATAATGCAATACTGTGAAATCTTTATATCAATAAATTCAACAACTTTTTTTTCTTTTTGAGAGAGAGAGAAAGAGAAAGGGGCAGGGGGAGGGGGAGGAGAAGGAGGCATCAACAATTCCCGTATGTGCCTTGATCAGGCAAGCCCGTGGTTTTGAACTGGCGACCTCAGCACCCCAGGTCAATGTTCTATCCACTGTGCCACCTCAGGTTAGGCTAAATTCAACAACTTATATGAAATGCACAAATACCTCAAAAGACATATAAGCAGCACTCCATTAAAAAAATGGAATTTTACAACTTCCCATTAAAAACACAAAAAAGCTCCAGGCCCACATAAATTTTAACTGGCAAACTTGGTAACAACACTTAAGGAAGAAATGATACCAACTCCTTCGGAAATCGAAGGAATACCTTCCAGCTCATTTTAGGAGGCAGCATTATTCCAATACTAAAACCAACACATATTACGGGTAAAGAAAACTATAGACCTAATAGCCCTCATAAACATATGTAAAGAGCCTAAACAAAATAATAGCAAATCATATTCAGTAATAGATAAAAGGATAATATATATTGATAGTAAAATCAAGCAATGTTTCAAAATAAATAAATGCAATTTATCATAGTAACAGAATAAAGGGAAAAAATTCTTACTTCATAAATCTGAGACAGCTAAGAACTGTATGATTCCATACATAGGTGAGACACAAAATTGAGTCTCATGGACAAAGACAGGGGTGCAGTGGTTACCAGGGGGAAGGGAAGGGTGGAGAGGGAGGAGGGTAGGGGGAAGAGGAGGGGCTTAAAGAGAAACAAAATACAGGGTGACAGAAGATGATTTGACTTTGGGTGATGGGTATACAACATCATCAACTGTCCAAAGGATGTGGAGATGTTTTCTCTAAATCTATGTACTCTGATTGACCAATATCACCCTGTTAAATTTAATTGTTTAAATTAAAAAAAAAAATCTTACTTCAGTAGAATAAGTCATTTAACAAAATTCAATACTCATCTATGATAAAAATTCTTGGCACACAAGGAAAAGAAGGGCACTTTTTCAACTTGATGAAGAGAATTTATAAGGCATCTACATCTACCACACATTTAATAGTAAAAGAATGAATACTTTAAAGATTGAAAAAAAGCAGTGATGCTCACTGCCACCACTTCTAATCAACAATGTACTAAAGTCCTAGACAGAGTAGTAAAGTAAGGAAAAGAAATAAAATGCATACAGATTAGAAATGAAGCAAATCAATTTTTATTTGCTGTCAAATAAGTATATACATAGAACCTAAGGAATTTTTTGAAAAATTTACAGTGACATCAAAAATTATTTTGAAGCCCTGGCCGGTTGGCTCAGCGGTAGAGCGTCGGCCTAGCGTGCAGAGGACCCGGGTTCGATTCCCGGCCAGGGCACACAGGAGAAGCGCCCATTTGCTTCTCCACCCCTCCGCCACGCTTTCCTCTCTGTCTCTCTCTTCCCCTCCCGCAGCCAAGGCTCCATTGGAGCAAAGATGGCCCGGGCGCTGGGGATGGCTCTGTGGCCTCTGCCTCAGGCGCTAGAGTGGCTCTGGTCGCAACATGGCGATGCCCAGGATGGGCAGAGCATCGCCCCCTGGTGGGCAGAGCAGTTGCCCCTGGTGGGCGTGCCGGGTGGATCCCAGTCGGGCGCATGCGGGAGTCTGTCGGACTGTCTCTCCCTGTTTCCAGCTTCAGAAAAATGAAAAAAAAAAAATTATTTTGAAATATTTAAAATTATTTTATACTGTATCCTGCATTTTCAGTTGCATTCAGGGGGAAAGTCACATTAACTATCAAGCAAACCATTCCTAGAAATCAAAACTGGCTTATTTTATAATCTGGTCTTGCTTTTTATCATAAAGTTGTTAACTAGCTTTCACCCATCTCATGCACCAGACCTATATCTCTGAACTTCCACTGTTTAATTTTAAAAAAAAATCTCAAAGGATGCAAACACATTAAGAATAGAAAACTGAAAATATCTGATGTAATGTGCTTAAGTCAATTCTGCAGGAGCTCAAAAAAAAAGGGGGGGGGAGTTTAAGAAATGATAGTTTTAGCCCTGGCTGGTTGGCTCACTGGTGGTAGAGCATCAGCCCGGCCTGCGGAAGTCCTGGGTTCGATTATTTCCAGCCAGGGCACAGAGAAGCGACCATCTGCTTCTTCACCTTTCCCCCTCTCCTTCCTCTCTGTCTCTCTCTTCCCCTCCTACAGCCACAGCTCCACTGGAACAAAGTTGGCCCAGGTGCTGAGAATGGCTCCATGGCCTCTGCCTCAGGTGCTAGAATGGCTCCAGTTGCAACGGAGCAACACCCCAGATGGGCAGAGCATCACCTCCTAGTGGGCTTGCCGGGTGGATCCCGGCTGGGCGCATGCGGGAGTCTGTCTCTGTGCCTCTCTGCTTCTCACCTCAGAAAAATATCAAAAAGAAAAAGAAGAAATGATAATTTTACCAAAATAAGCTCACTACTCCTCAACAGGTTATTAGAAAACACAAATGCTTTTTCTTTTAAAGTTACCTTACAGTAAAAAACTTTTTGGTATATAGTTCTAGAAATTTTAACACATGTACAGAGTTGTGCAACCACCACCAGACAGGATAAAAACCAGTTCCAAAACCTCAAAAAACTCTCTTGTGATACTCCTTTATAGTCACAGCCTCCTCCATACCTCCTGGCAACCACTGACAGTCATTCATCACTAGGTGTATCTTTCCCAGAACGTCATCCAATGGAATTATAAAGAACACAATCTTCTAAGACTGGCTTCTTTCACTCAGCATAATGCTTCTGAAACTCAATCAAGTTGCTGCATATTATTAATAGTTCCTTCCCTACTGTATAGTACTCCATGGCAAGATTGTATCACAGTTTATCCATTCAAACAACCAACTGGGTTGCTTCCAGCTTTCAGCAATCATAAACAGACCTGCTATAAACATTCATGTACAAGCTTTTGTGTGAATATGTTTTTGTTTCTCTAAGAGGGAGATTGCTTGGCCATCTGGTAAGTATACGTTAAGTTTATAAAAAATTGCCAAACTATTTTCCAGAGTGGCTGTACCACTTGGCATTGCCACTAGCAACAGGAGAGTTTACTGCTCTGCATCCTCTCAGGCACTTAGTATGGTAGGTAGTACAGATATGTAGCAGTATCTCATCATGGTCTTCATTTGCATTGCATACCTCCAGAGGCTAATGAGGTTGAGCATCTTTTCCTGTACCTATTTGCCATCTGTATATCTTTCTGGTGAATTTTTAAAGTCTCTTACTCATTTTTTAATTGGGCTATTTGTTTTCTTAAAGTTTTTAAGAGTTCTTCACAGTATATATTCTAGACAACAGTTTTATGTCAGTATGTGGTTTGCAAATATTATCTCCAGCAGCTTATCTTCCAATTTCTTAAAAGTCTTTTTTATAGAGCAAAACATTTTAATTTTGATGAAGTCCAATTTATCAATTTTTTTTCCTTTTATTGATCATGCTTTTGATGTTACTTCTAAGAACAACTGTCTTGGAACTACAACTCCTCTGTTCAGAGAGGAAGTTCTCCCTCTGAGTTTCAGGTGCTTGGGCTGCAAGGCCTTTCCTGCTCTTTGAACTTGACCTAGAGAGCTTCTCCTGGAGCGCTCTCGTTATGCACTGCTGCTCATTCCAGGGACCAAGTCCAGGGTCCAAGTCAAGGGAGAAGAGGAAAGAAGGGGAAGGAAGGGGATACAGATGGGAAAAAAAGGTAAATTAGCTTCTGATTCAGTGGGGTTTTGAATTCTGGTCTTTTCTCTGAATTTACCTGCTACAATTTACTTTTCAGAATTTTTACATAGCTGCTACTTGCATTCAGTGCAATAAACAGGGTGGAGTGCGCTGCTAACTCCATTTTACCCAGAATCAGAACTGCAACTGCTCTTTTGAAAAGGCATCCTGACTTACCTGGTAAATTCAACCTTAGCACTTGACACTCTAATTTTACACACATACACACAAAACACACTCACACATAGCGAAAACTAAACATATAGGTTGTTAAATTAAAACTTAAATAAGGCCTGACCAGGCAGTGGCGCAGTGGATAGAGCGTCAAACTGGGATGAGGAAGGACCCAGGTTCAAAACCCCGGGGTTGTCAGCTTGAGCGCGGGCTCATCTGGCTTGAGCAAAAAGCTCACTAGCATGGACCCAGGGTCACTGGCTCGAGCTGGGGGCTACTCGGTCTGCTGAAGGCCCGCGGTCATGGCACATATGAGAAGGCAATCAATGAGCAACTACAGTGTCGCAACGAAAAACTGATGATTGATGCTTCTCATCTCTCTCTGTTCCTGTCTGTCTGTCCCTTTCTATCCCTCTGTCTGGCTCTCTGTCCCTGTTAAAAAAAACACACACACATAAATAAGAATATTACTTTAGGATTCTTTTCATCATGATAGTAATTATAATAATATCCAATTGGAAAATGACAAGGGGTAAAAAATAAGAGTTGAACTATACTCAGAATTTCTGGAGTATCAATAAATAGCAGATGTAGCTAAAATTGACAGAGAAATCAGTCTACTTTTCATATAACCTCATTTTAAACAGCATAATATGATTAACAGTCATTTTAAAATCTATCAATACAAAAGTGAATAAAAGGTTAAAAAAGACTTTCCATTTCAATCTTACATCGCCAGACATACTATTATTAACAGTTTGGTGTATCCTGCCTCATTATGTATGTACTCTAACATATATAACATTATATAGTATATAAACACCTAGGTTTTTATCATTTTCTTCTTATATTTATTTTAAAAAGAAAAACAATGGAATCGTGTACATCAACTTGCTCATCTCACCTAATAATGTACCATGTACAGTTTTGCTGGTCAGTAAAAGTTGACTATTATCCCATTGCACAGATTTAGCATAATTTATTCAACCATTTCTCTGTTTTTAAGAAAGAGATGTAGGTTGATTTTAGTCTTCACTTCTAGAAAAAATTCTATAATTAACATATTGTATAATAGAATTGATTTCCCAAAGTAGGACTGTTGGGTCAAAAAATATATTCATTTTACATATAAATAGATACTGACCAATTACCTTCCCCAATTCACACTCCCAAAAGCACATACACGTGGTCCTTTTCCTTATAAATCTCCCCATAACTGAATATTATCAGTCTTTTTTATAATCTTGTCAATCCGATGGTCAAAAATATCTTGTTTTTCATTTGCATGACCCTACTTGCTAAATCTAAGTTTGTTTGTTATGTTGACTGGCTCTCATATTTTCTCTTTGGTGAACTGCCTTTTCAGTCTACTGTTCTTCTAGTGGATTATGTATCTGTTTCCATTTTGTAGGAAAGGGTTAGGAAAATTAACCCCTTTTTTTTTTAAGTGAGAGAGGGACAGAGAGGGACAGGCAGGCAGGAAGGGATGGAGATGAGAAGCATCAATTCTTCGGTGTGGTATCTTAGTTGTTCATTGATTGCTTTCTCATGTGCCTTGACCAGGGGCTCCAGCCAAGCCAGTAACCTTGGGCTCAAGCCAGAGACCTCAGGGTTTCGAACCTGGGTCCTCAATGTCCCAGGCCAACACTCTATCCAATGAGTGACCACCTGGTCAGGCTAAGCCATTTAAAAAAATATATTTATTGATTTGGAGAGGGCAGGAAGAGCAGGAAGAATCAACTCCTAGTAGTTGCTTCTCCTATGTGCCTTGACTTGGCAAACCCGGGGTTTCAAACTGGCAACCTCAGCATTCCAGGTCAACACTTTATACACTGCGCCACCACAGTTCAGGTAACCCTTTGTTTATATATATATACACACAGCTTTTTCATCACAGAAAATTGATTCTTTCCATAGGTGCAAATTTGTTCCCTCTAATAATGCCTTAAGGCAATAAGGTCATCAGCTTCATTTTCATGTAGAAAGTTAGGGAGGATTACACATTTCAATGTAAAGAATACGCACAATTAAGAGTATTTATTTATTCAGCTATTAATTACTATGTATTTATGATGCACAAAGCGTCATGCTAAGGGCACAAAAGACATGAGTATCTATCCTCCAAGAGTTTAAGTCTGACAGGGCAGCTACGTCAGAGACAGTCAAGTGACAGCAGAAGGCAATATGCAATTAAATGGCAAAAATGGGCGGTAAAGACTAGAGAACAGGAGGTACCTTCTGTTCAGGTCATTTATTTAAGCTTAAATCCAGATCAGAATAAAACTTAAAATAATTATATAAACTCAAAGCCTACTTTCAGAGTCCATGTTCTCCAAAGTGAGGCAAGTGCTCTCGAGGCTGTATGAGCAGTGACCCATTAGATGATGAGAAATAATGTTAAACTTCTATTCTATTACAATGCCTTTGGCTTTTTCTTTTTTTATGGAAAAGCCACACAAAAAATTATAAATTTGGCTTTTTTAAGCTTTCCTAATTTTAGCACTGACAGCCTCACTTTATCAAGCAGTCTGTACGCACGGTAACCTGGGGAAGCGTAAAAGGCCCACACCCAGAGGGGCTGACAGCAGGGCGCGCCTTCAGCATCTTGCAGTATACATCAGATTAAGTAATTTTCAAGTTCTATCATCTAATTTTAACTAAGTTACCCTCCCCCAAACGAGCAAGTGAGTTAAACCACAAAGAAGCCGTGGACTGAGACAATAATAACAGCATGAGTACACACAAACAAGAATATGGCAAACTGACACTTCTCATAGCAGATGCTCTTCATTAGTCGCCCGAAGTGAAAACAAAGACAATCTAATCTACTCTAACAAAAAGCCAGCTCCTCTCTAAAAACACTCAAAATTATCAAAGAGGTTGATTTGAAGCAAATTTATACAACAGGGGATCCTCGGGTTATGAGTCTCAACATACGACATTTCAAGTTCATGATGCTCATTCCCATAAAAACTTAAAAATATTGAGACAGGAGTGTTTCAGCTTATGCCATTAGTGTCATACTTAAGGACTATGTGGGTGAACTATTGTACAATAGTTTGGTTGCACATGGCAGAAGAATATACAGTAACGCTGCCTATGAGTGAAGATTAAAAGCCCCAGAACCCAAAAGATTTACTACTGCCAAGGGTTTGGCAGAAGGTTTTTCTTTGGTAGAGGATGGGGACCCCACCGATGACAGATTCAGTAAGGTCTACAGAGCTGTTATGGATGCCTTGCAATGCTATAGAAAGACTTTGGAAGAGAAGAAGTCATCAGCCTTCCAACAGGTCACTCTCTCCCGCCTTGCAAAGCCCCTTCCAGTGTGCAAGCCAATCACAGGAAAAGATGTAAGGAATTTCTTTTTACACTCACTTTTTGTCTTTTTTTCTGTTACTACAGTACAGTATACAGTAAAGTATATTTATGTCCTTTTCCTTTTTCTGTGGCTTAGGTGTGTTTTTTATGTTCTAGATGATGATTTTACAACTGTGTTAGGATAGGTAAGTGACTTAGGCTAGGGTGTGTTTCGACTTACTCCGAAATTTGGGTTGTCACTGTCATGGAACGGAACTGTGTTGTAACCTGAGGACCCCCTGTATTTACTATTTTAATTCAAAACCTTACCATGAGTATATATTGAGCTATTAATTAATGAATATATTGTCAAACTTTACATTAACATGCCCCATGACAATATGAACTTGGTGAATGACCCCTGTCCCCAGTCCTCACATACATCAAACAGAGGGGTGCTTAAGGTCCAGCCAACCACACAACAGAGAATCATCCTCAACAATGCATAAGTCAGCGTTAGCTGTTGCTCAAAAGTGACAATAAACTGCAGTTAGTACCTGGACTGCTTGGACTGCCACCAGAGCCCTGAGCTCCCAGCCAGTTGACACTGCAGGCTCCATTCATCATTCCACTCCGCTCATAATGCGTGATAGTATACAAAGATGAAAATTTTGGATCCTACTTTTCACATTATAGTAGGGTTTTACACTAAGGGTGCAAGTTCAAAATTGCTTTATTGATAGGAGTGCATAATCAAAAAAGTTTAGAGACTATAGCTCTAAGTTATCTCCTTTGCTCCAGATTTACTCCTTCCCAAAATTTTCCATAAGAGCTACATACAAGTGAGAAAGGAGATGACCTGCGTGCGGGGAAGTTAGCTTTGACTGGGGACAGTCCCATACAGATGTTTAAGAAAAACAACCATACATTCCCATCACAAAGATTAAAGCAATGTTTATGTCATGATACTATATCCTTAGAAATTACTCTCTAGTTATCAAAAAAATACTGTTATGGCATTCTATAGTTGTTTCATTTTTACCACATTGAAATGTAAACTCCTTGAGAGCAAGACCAACGTCTTAGATTTCATGTTGGCTGTATGATGGTGGCTAATTACATGCCCTATTTTTGGCTTCAGTTTCTATATTTGTAAAATGGAAGGAACAGGTCAATATAGCTATAAATTTCCTTCCACCTCCATGCTGCATGGTTCTAAGAGGAATTGCTACAACAATCACTAATGACATGTGCAGTGGTAGAGACTTCACGCACAAACATCCTTTTTTGGAGGCTTAACTGCTACATGGCGGACTACAGTATTAAGGTCAAAGAATAGACTAAGCAAGTTCTCAGGATGCCAGCAAACTCCAGAGTTTTCATTAATCACTCATTCAGGGAAATGTAAAGAATGCCTACTACAAACCAATCACAGTACTAAGTAACTAGGGATAACAGATGAATATGACATAATTCCTACTAAAATCCATTCATGCATTCAGCAGGGATTGACTGAATGCCTATTAAGTACCAGGCACTGCTCTAGACAAAGGGATATGGCAGTGAACACAACAGACAAGATAAAAATAAAAGGATACCAAGAAAGAGACATGTAGCTAGCTGAATACTCCACAGGGGATAACAAGATATTATAAAAAATTATACACGAAAGCTACGAATATATCTGTGGTGATTTTTTTATAACAAAGCCCTGAACTTCTTTAATACTTCTCCATCAAGAGGAGAGGGTCTATATCTTTCCTCTCAAATTGGAGCTCTGTGATGCTTCACTACTAAATGCTACAGAAGTGATGCTCTGCTGGTTTGCAGGCCCAGTCCCTAGAAACTGGCAGCTTCCTCCTATCTCGAGATGCACACTCTTGGAACCCAGCCAGCATGCTGTGCAGAGGCCCAGGCCACATGTAGGTGTCCCTGCTGTGTCAGCATCAACTGCCAGACATGTGATTGAAGACAACACCAGGTGATACCAGCCCCAGGTATGGAGTCATCCCAGTTTACGAGTCTTTCTATAGCAGAGGCCCCAGATACAGTGGAGCAAAAACAAACCATCCCTGCTATGCCCTGTCCAAATTCCTGAGCCTGGCAATAGCTGGTTTACACCACTATGTTTTAGGGTGACTTGTTACATAGCAATAGACAACAGGAGCATCTTTACACATAAGAGATCATATATTTCTCATGATATCATGAACCACATTATTTTTCTAAATTATAAATAAATACTTTTAAAGTTACAATGGGCATTAATTTAAAGAGAAAACCAAAATCTACAAAACCATATTTAAACTCTGATGAGGGTCACTGTTCTGTAAGGTTATCAAATAAAACAAAAAGAGAGACAGATCTGACAGATAACCTTTAAATTTTTCTCAAGAAATTAACAGAAGTACCAGAGTTCAGTTTCATTGGACAATTATTTACAGAGTATCCACCAGTGCTAGGCACACAGCACAGAACACAACAGATAAACATCACCGTCCCCATAGCACTCAATTCAGTGGAGGAAAGAGACAACAAACAAGACAAAGAAGTATGTTAAATGGAATTAAATGCTGAGAATATAAAACAGAGAGGGAAAACAGGGACTGTTGCTGGTAATTCTGATAATAGGGAGGGCTTGCCACAGTAAATTGACATTTCTGTCATGACCTTAAAGAGGTGGGGAAATAAGCCATATGGGTATGTATATAAGGAAAGAATATTCCAGAAAGAGCAAACAGTAAGTACAAAGGCCTTGAGGCCAGTATGGCTGGCATTGATTGAGCAAGCAAGAAAGTAATAAAAAATGAGGTCAGAGAGGAAACTGAGGGCCCCATGGTACAGGTATACCTTAGAGATTCTGGGGGTTCAAGTCCAGTCCACCACAATAAACTAAGCAGTACCTCAGTAAAGCGAGTCACACAAACTTTTTGGTTTCCAGTGCATATAAAAAGTTATGTTTACACTATACTGTAGTCTGTTAAGTGTGCGATAGCATTATGTCTAAAAAAGACAATGTACATGCCTTAATTTAAAAATTCTTTATTGCTAACAAATGCTAACCATCATCTGAGCCTTCAATCAATCATAATCTTTTTGTTGGTGGAGAGTCCTACCTTCAATTTGTATGTATTCAGTATATCTGCGAAGCACAACAAGGCAAGGTATGCCTGTATTGGCAAATTCTGGCAAAAACCCATCAGCTCTGAATTTGGAACCAAGAGAACCAAATTCAAACAGAGCAGGAATGCTTTCGTCTGCTTTGTTCACTGATTTACCTCCAATACCTCTGACAATGCCTAATACGTAGTAGGCTCTGTTACTTAGCAGTTATTAGACTTTTTAACAAGTGACTTTAATTTTTGAGCCACAGGTCTAATTTCTGAAAACAAAATAATAATTCCTCCCCACCTCACAAGGTTGCAGTGGGGATCAAGAATGGGGAAATATTTTGCAAACTGTAGAGCACCACATATAAGTAAAATCTTTACACTATTATTGAAAAACTTCACGGCAATTATTATTAACAACAATGATGTCTCTACCTTGCCCCATTAATTTCAACCTCTGAATCACTCTCCGTCTCCTTCTGCCATGGAACTGGGGGGTTGGGTTCACTTCCCTTCAGCTTCAGGGAGTGACCTTGAAGCACTTAAAGGCTTTTGTAACCAAGTGGCAGTAATTAAGACAGGAGAGTTCCTCTTAGCAACTTTTTCTTGAAACACTGAGGGAAAAAATGAGACACAGTTCCCATGTGAAGATTCTACACCCTTTTGTAAAATCCAGTCAGCTTGCAAACTTCTTTTCCCCGTCCAAATCCAAGAACACCTAATAAGAATACCTTGACAACTCCCCACATGTCTGGTTCCCACTTAAAGCTACATCAGGCCGTTGAAAGAAGGAAGGGAAGAGGGGAGCCTGAGAAACACTCTCAAGATTGGAAAGACTTCTTTTATTTATTTATATTTTTTGGCCAAGTGTTCCAATTGTCTCAAACTGCTTGAATCCCACTAGTGACAGAAAATCCACTACGAAAACCACTCCAGTGGAGACAAGCTTCAGTTTTCTCATCTGTAGAAATAATGTCATCTTAAGGCTGTTCCAAACCTGGAATAATGGATATAAGCACCTGGCACATACTAAACACTTATTGGCTGAATCTGGAGAGTCTTCATTTCGTCAACAAATATTAAATGAACAGCTACAACGTGCCACCCTAGGCATTAGGAAGGGGCCATTAAAAACAAATAAAAAGGACAAAATCGTGTTCTCTTGGAGCTAACATGTAACTTCCCCCACCAGCGTGTCCTGTTCTCTGGAACTACATCAGGCTTCTGGTAATACCTCCCCCACAGAACAGAGTCCTTTGGGATTTAGCTGTCACCGTACCTCCTTTCCCTCCCCCGTTTCTCCAGCCTGAACATCCTGAATTCTCTCAAGGAGTGAGCAAGGATGTGGGCACAAGAGCTAAAACAGGGCAGGGTGGGGCGAAGGCGGGTGCCCAGGCGTCACGGCCAAAAAAGAGATCATCAGACCCGCAGACTCCAGGCCAAGGTCAAAACGGGCTGGTCCAACTCAGGTGTGTCACCTGACACCACTCCCAGGAACCGCCATCCTCCCCTCCCAGGACCCACAGCGGTCCTCGCCCGGCACAGGGGTGCCGGTCCCAGGGGTGCCGGTCCCAGGGGTGCCGGTCCCAGGGGTGCCGGTCCCAGGGGTGGCCCTGGCCCGCAGAAGGAGGCTGGAGGGTTGGCGAAGGCACCCGATCCTCTGTCCAGGCCTCCTCTTCCCGGTCGCCTCAGAGAGAACTCCCAGCATCATTCTCGGCGTTTCCAGGCCTCCCCCTGCCCGGGCCAGGCCCCTCCGCCCCCGGAGGTCCCTCTGGGAGTGTCCTCAACCCACGCTCTCGTCTCCCCGCAGCCGCCGCCTCTGTCCAGGCCCGCAGGCCAGGCAGCGCCGGCCGCACTCACCTGCGAGCCCAGACCCGGCCCCTCCATCTGCCCAGTGGCGGCGGCGGCGACTCCACCGAGGGGTGAGTGCGGTCCGCTCGCCAGCCCGCCTCCAGCCGCCTGTATCCCACTTCCTGCTCGCGGCCCCGCCTCCGCCACAGCCGCGGCTCGCGCCGGTGCCATCAGTCGGCCCTGGGAGAGCCAATCCCTGATCAGTCCCCGACTGAGGGGCAGGACTTTCTTGCCACCCGTGGGGCTGGTGGGGAACTTCAAGCTGGAGGCCCCGCCCTCAGCCTGCTACCGCGTGAAGTTTAAGCTGTAGGTCAAGACATTGGTCGCCCAGGTTAGGTGTCCTCCTCACCTTCATGCCCTAACCTGTCAAGTTCTCCCACCCCCAGCTAATGTTTGACATCTAAGAAGGAATCAACAAATGTTAACTATTAAATCATTTGCTCCTCTCCACTTCTGCGATCGTCGGCAAGTCACTTCCACCATCGGGTTCTGTTTTCTTCATGCAAAATAAAATAGATGAGTTCCATACAGCTTAGGCCAGAGGAGGACTGAGCAAGAGAACCCCACCTGCACTCCCCATGTCCCTTTAAGGTCTATACTGAAGGAGCTGGCATCTAAGTTCAGTTCAGCTCCACGGACAGCTATGAAGATAGGATCCCTGCCTTGGTCCCTGCCCTCGGGGAGCTCCAGTGGTGCGGTGGCGCTCTCCTACTCAGTCTCCGGAAGACGGCAGTTTTTCTAGCCCAGCACTAACACGGTCTTTGTGATTATTCCTTATGTACCTGATGCCAAGCTGAACCAGATTAAGACCTTTACAAGTTAAATTGGAAAAGAACTGAAAAAATTATGACTCTTTTATTCTCTAAAAGTAATACCAAATCATAATGTGTCTAGAAATCTAACAAAGTGCTGACTTTTCTCATGATAAATACTATAATACAATAAAATTGTTAAATTTATTATTATCATTATTCTTATTATTAATTATTTTACCCTTGCCTTTTGGTCACACCAGCCATAAGTTACCCCCAAAACCCATTATGCCCTTTGAGCATGGAAACCATGTCTTATTTGTCTCTGAACTCCCAGTGCCCAGCACAGCACAGGGACATGGAAGATGCTCAGTACAATTTTGAGTGGATAGGTGTCATCAACTTCTATGATACAAGGAAGAACAAATTAAGTGACAAATGGAAGTGCAAGCAACTTTCTTGGTGAGCCAGAGGAGCAAGCAGTGAAGTTGGACAGGCTAGGATGAGGCATAGGGCAAGGCTTCTCAGAGGAGAGAACCTTTGGGTATGGCCATTTTGCTTCGCTAATAAGAACTCTGTTTATTGATTTCTTCCTATGCATTGACACTTATGATAGTGTTTTTACATACATATGTCTAATCTGTAAGATGAGTCTTATCTTTCCCACCTCCCAAAAGAAAAAAAAATGAGGTTCAGACTGATACCATAAATCCTAAATCACTCAGCTGGTAAGTGATGGAGAGAAGATTCAAACCCAGTTATCTACTGCGAAGTGCTTTGACTGAAGTGGTTTGATTGTTTCACTTTCAAGGACTAAATTAGAAGATGTATTTAACTTCAATGAGGCTTTAAATCTGTTATTTCAATGGTGCTGCTTGATATCCTAAAACATAAGAAGATTCTGGAACAAATAAATCCTAAACTTCCCTCTGTTTGTTTTATAACTCCACTGAGCTAATTCCGATTGAGATAAGTATATGCATAACTAATGGCTATATGAAAGCAAAACCAGTGAGGCCGGAAGTGCCATCATTACCTGTCATCTTTAAAAATGCCTTTGGCTTGTAGACATATCACAGTAAATAGCATGGTACAGAGTAGCATATTCCTGGAGAAGACTGTGTGAGCATGAATCCCAGCTCCAGTACTGAGTAGCTGTATGTCTTAGGCAAGCTGCTCAATCTTTTTATGCTTCAGCTTCCTCATCTGTACTTAAAAGAGTAACTGATATATGATAAGCATTATATACGGGGTAGCTCTTACCATCATCATCATTATCCCCATGAAGAGTGTTTGTTGGGGAGAACACTGAATGGACCAGCTGAGTGGTGTCACGCAAAGAGTGTAGGCTAGAGATTCAGCACACCTGGCTTCTTGTCCTAACTTTGCCTTCACTTACTGCGTGTATAGCCAGCTAGGGCTGCATAACAAAGTACCACAGACTGGGGGGCTCATAACAGAAATTTATTCTCGTAATTCTGGAATAGAGAAGTACAAGGTCATGGTGTCCACAGGATGGTTTCTTCAGAGCCCTCGCTCCTTGGCTTGAAGATGTCCGTCCATCTTTTCTCTGTGTCTTGACATGGTCTTCCCTCTATGAGTGGTGTCTGTGCCCTAATCTTTCCTTGTAAGGACACAAATCATAATGGATTAGGGCCCAACCTAATAATCTCATTTTAACTTAACTCTTTAAAGAGCTTACTTTCAAATATAGTCATATTCTGAGGTAGTGAGTGTTAAGGTTCAAAATAAGAATGGGGGTATGGGATAAATTTTAGCCCATAACACGGTATGACCATGGGAAAGTAACTTTCCCTCTCTGTGACAGTTTCCTGATTTGTAAAATGGGCTGAGAGTAACAGCAAAACCACTAATGTGGATGGTCCCTCTCAGCTTCCATCCCATCATTTCCCCAGCTGAGACTAAGCCCTACCTCTGTAGTCCCCGTGACACTATTTTTTAAAATCTCTTTCCAGTGACACTATTTCCTCATTCTGAAAATGTATAGTATTGAGTTCTACTATACACCAGGCACCAGTCAGCACTGGGGATTCAATACTGAGCAAGACAAAAACACCTATTCCCTGGCTTCCTGAGACTTACTGTCTAGCAGCAAGTGCTAGACTTGAATCAAACAGGCTCACAACTACTGACCTCTTAGAGAGCCTTATTGTTCTTGGGTAGATCCTCTTCCCTCTACTGGGCTGTGGGCTCCTGAGGCACGTCTATCTTGAGGCCCCTCAACATACTTTGCACATGATCTGGCATGTGCTAAAGTCTAAAAGAAGTACTGTCCAAACAAACGAACAAATGAATGAGCACAGCGAATGTAATGGTTTACAAAAGGACATGAAAGGCAGTTCAGCTCCATCAATTACTCTAAGAAGTTCTGATTTCACAATGTTTAGCATTCCTGGCTTTGAATAAAAATTCCACATTAAGACTTGCTAATCCCTACTGTCACACTATGGGCAGCAAATGACTTTTTTCGAACTAGAGTTTTGTTTCTGGTCTTGTTTCTCCCATGGCCCTGGAAAGGTTTTTTTTTTTAAAAAAAACAACAACAAAAAACAAGGGCTTTGGTTATAATTGTTTCAACGTTGGCATCAATGTGACCGTTTGAAATGTAAAAAACAACAACAAAGCAAACAAACAAAAACACACAATCTGTCAGCACAGAGCTTCTCAGAGACACCAGTTAGAAAACCCCAGTGCTCACTGGTGCCAAGGCAGCAAGGATGGGGTGGGGGGTGAGTGCTCACTGGGAACACTTTAGGCAACAAATGTTTATTGAGCTCCTACTATGTGCCAGGCACATAAATTTTAACCACTGAAACATGTAAGCACAGTCTCTGTTTTTCTGCAGTTCAAGTCTTTTTGGGAGGCAGATACTGAAAGAGATAGATAAATAGATTTTTAGGAGGAGGAGGAGAGAAGGAGGAGGGGAAGAAAGAAGAGGAAGAAGAAGAAGAAGAAGAAAGAGGAGGAGAAGGAGGAGGAGGAGGAGAAGGTGAAGGAGGAGGAGGAGGAGGAGGAGGGGAAGGAGAAGGAGAAGAAGAAGGCCAGGTAGCTTGGTTGGTTAGAGCGTTGTTCTCATACACCAAGGTTGTGGGTTTGATCTTCGGTCAGGGTACATACAACAATCAACAAATGAATGCACAAATAAGTGGAGCAACAAATTGATGTTTTTTTTCTTTCTCTCTCTTCCTTCTACCCTCTCTAAAATCAATTTTTTTTTAAAAAAAGAGAAAATAATAATTGCTAACAGGGAAAAGTGTCAAGAATGTAACATAGAGACTACATTAGCCTGGGAGGGATATGATAGGGTAGAGGGTCCTTTTCAAAATTCGTAATACTAGCTCAAAAGGATTTTTCCACTTTCTTCTATTTTTATTTTATTTTTTTATTTATTTTTTTTCTGAAGCTGGAAACGGGGAGAGACAATCAGACACACTCCCGCATGCGCCCAACCGGGATCCACCCGGCACGCCCACCAGGGGGCGATGCTTTGCCCACCAGGGGGCGATGCTCTGCCCCTCCGGGGCGTCGCTCTGCTGTGACCAGAGCCACTCTAGCGCCTGGGGCAGAGGCCAAGGAGCCATCCCCAGCGCCCGGGCCATCTTTGCTCCAATGGAGCCTTGGCTGCGGGAGGGGAAGAGAGAGACAGAGAGGAAGGAGGGGGTGGGGGTGGAGAAGCAAATGGGCGCTTCTCCTGTGTGCCCTGGCAGGGAATCAAACCCGGGTCCCCCACACGCCAGGCCAACACTCTACCGCTGAGCCAACTGGCCAGGGCCTATTTTTAAATGAGGAAACAGGCTTGAGGAGGAAAGTGACTTGTCCAAGATCACCCTGCAAGTAATTGGTGAAGACAGGATTAGGACAACTCTTCTGACTGGCTCTGAGCTATCTCAGCAGTTCGAAGGCAGCCTCAGCTTTCTAACTATAAGCACCTCACATATTCTCATGGACCAGGCAGAGATTGCTTAGAATTCTTGTGCCATCTCTCTTCTAGCTACAAAAAAGCTTCACAGTTAAAAAGTGAAAGTGGCCTGACCAGGCGGTGGCACAGTGGGTAGAGCGTTGGACTGGGATGCAGAGGACCCAGGTTTGAGACCCTGAGGTCGCCAGCTTGAGTGCGGGCTCATCTGGTTTGAGCAAGAGCTCACCAGCTTGAACCCAAGGTCGCTGGCTCCAGCAAGGGGTTACTCAGTCTGCTGAAGGCCCACAGTCAAGGCACGTATGAGAAAGCAATCAATGAACAACTAAGGTGTTGCAACACGCAATGAAAAACTCATAATTGATGCTTCTCATTTCTCTCTGTTCCTGTCTGTCTGTCCCTGTCTATCCCTCTCTCTGACTCACTCTCTGTCTCTGTAAAAAATAAATAAATAAATTTTTTTTTAAAAAAGTGAAAGTGAATCTTTCATTTTATATACAAATCACCAAGATCTGGTAATGAGATACTCTAAAAACCATGGTTAATACAATGTGGTTGTAGAGATCATGCTGTACACCTTCTAAATTTTATTTAATATTTTACTTGAAAGATTAACCAGATTCTTTTGGGTGTGTGGGATGGGAGTGATGAGGAGGAAGGAGGCTGAGGGAGAGGGAAGGTAAAGCAGGAAGTATTCCTAAAACTTTTTGCTAGTTATTTTGAGTCTTGCAGTCACATATTTTAATGCCAACTCTCACGGAAAATTTTCTGGATGTGTCCAAACTGTGACAGCAATAATCCAGACTAGGTAATAAATCTACCTTGATGCTAATATAGGTGTTGAAAGCTTCTTCCCTCTATCTTCTGTATCCATCTACCATGTATTATTGCTCTACACACTCATCGCCCCCTGGCCTCTGTGCTCATGTAAGACACTTAAATATCTCTTCCTTAGGAAAACCTTCCCAGACTCCCAGACCAGGTTAGAATCCCTGGTAAGTGTTCCCATAACACCTGTAATTCTTCAAACAGCATCATAAAACATTACTGAATTCACATTTTGAATATCTGTCTTCTCTGTATACCATAAGCAGTTCTGTGAGCAAAGAACCTGGCCCTGTCTCAGACACAGATTAAGTCCCAATGCACAGCCAGTACCTGGCCCATGGAGCCACTCAATATTCAGTTGTTCAATGAATAAACAACATTATATCATTCATTTTTATTTATATCATTTATGCCTAGCATGTTTTCCAGCCCAGGTTAAGTGCTAAAGAAAAAAGGTTGACTGTAGTTAAAGGATCCCATCTATGGCTCTGTACAGTTTGTGAAACACATTTGCTTCATTTAGACTGAGACTCCTAACATTCCTGTGAAGTAAGCAGAACATGGGCTGGCATCTCACTTTATAGACTGTGGCTCAGAGAAGCTTCAGCAGTGGTCCCAGGTCATCAGGCTAGAGATTGGCAGAACCTAGGCCCAGGTCCAGAATATTTGATGACAAGAGCAGGACTCTGCTGTGTGACAAGGCTGTGGCCTTGCCAATGCAGTAACTGACAAGAATTAAGTTCAGCCCTGGCCGGTTGGCTCAGTGGTAGAGCGTTAGCCTGGCGTGTGAAAGTCCAGGGTTCGATTCCCAGCCAGGGCACGCAGAAGAAGCGCCCATCTGCTTCTCCACCATTCCCTCTCTCCCTTCTCTCTATCTCTCTTATCCCCACCTGCAGCCAAGGCTCCATTGGAGCAAAGTTGGCCCGGGTGCTGAGGATGGCTCCATGGCCTCCGCTTCAGGTGCTAGAATGGCTCCGGTTGCAACGGTACAATGCCCCAGATGGGCAAAGTATCGCCCCCTAGTGGGCTTGCCAGGTGGATCCTGGTAGGGCACATGCAGGAGTCTGTCTCTCTGCTTCCCTGCTTCTCACTTCAGAAAAATACAAAAAAAAAAAAAAAAAGAATTAGGTTCAGGGCCTGGGAACTAACTATAGGTTCAGGGCCTTTTAAAACTTTATACAGAGGCCCTGGCCGGATGGCTCAGTGGTAGAGCGTCGGCCTGGCATGCAGAAGTCCCGGGTTCGATTCCCGGCCAGGGCACACAGGAGAAGCACCCATTTGCTTCTCCACCCCTCTCCCTCTCCTTCCTCTCTGTCTCTCTCTTCCCCTCCTGCAGCCAAGGCTCCATTGGAGCAAAGATGGCCCGGGCACTGGGGATGGCTCCTTGGCCTCTGCCTCAGGTGCTAGAGTGGCTCTGGTTGTGACAGAGTGATGCCCCAGATGGGCAGAGCATCACCCCCTGGTGGGCATGCCGGGTGGATCCCGGTCGGGCGCATGCGGGAATCTGTCTGACTGCCTCCCCGTTTCCAGCTTCAGGAAAATACAAAAAACAAAAACAAAAAAAAACCTTTATACAGATATTTCTTCAAAAGTATTTTCAGACTTCTACCTATTTGAGGAAATCAAGGTGGGACACGAGTTTTAGAAGTTCATTTTCTGTGTACTCTTAGCAAGAGATCTTACCACCTTGAGCTTCCAGGCTCTTAATGGGAATAGCAAGAGAATCTAATTCATAAAGTAGTTGTAAGGATTAAATGAATGCATGCATGTAATGTACATACAATAAGTGCTGTATAAATGTTGGCTGTTACTAAGTACAAAGGCAACTGAGAAAAGCTGAAATATTAGGGGAAACTGAGCCTTAACATTGATCAGGACCCAACTCTGGAATATACATGGCTTGGTAGGAAATATAATGACCAAGGTTCCATTGGCCAAAATTAATTCCAAGTTTTAACAAGAACGTTTACGACATTTAAAAGGAATTATTGTTCTTCTCTTCCCACCGTCCCCATGCCCTACACACTAAACTATTTTGTCGATGAGGAAAGCTGCATGCCTCTCAGCTCTGTCATCACCAGAGGACAAGACACTGGTTAATCTGCTGCCCATTAGGCTCCAATCATAGCAACAGAGTGGTGTCCGCGGTAACCAGCCATGCTGTCCTGCAAGCTGTTCAAGAAAATACAAGAAAGGACCATGGGAGGCCAAAATGGTTAACTGTCACTTCCGTTTCCAAATGGAAGAAATGTGTGGTGTGCTTTGGGTAGATGGTGAATTCAGAAAAAATCTGGATTTCCCAAGCCAACAGCACTGAGGTCCTTCTCAAGGCCACTGAGTTCCTAATGAATCTGATCACTGGAGGTGTGGATTGTTGGCAATGGCATTAGGTGAGATACAACATTGAATGAGATGATTGAGTGAAGTTCTGCCATGTTTTTGGAAACTTCTGTGGCTTTCTATTGCCTACTGTAAAGTTCTTCGTGGGACTAGAGTTGAGCACTGAGACACCCAAAGCACAAGGTAGCCATGGGCACTGTTTTCTCTCTCTTGTCTCTGTGCCTCTGGACATCTATCCTGTTCTCTCTGTAACATGGGGCCTTCTGTTTCCTCAAGGTTTCTGCTTCCCCACAGCTTCTGTCTATACATGCCATTGACTCCAGCCTTGATTCTACAAGATTTTACAGGCCCAGCGCCCAGTGACTCCCTGATTGTTACTGTTTCTGTGCCTCTTCATTCAGACTACTGAAAGAGAGAATCCACTGGGTTATTATTATTTAATGGCTTAGATGGCCCTCCGTCCATCACTAATCTTCCCTAACCAGTCATCTGTGATAGAATAGCTTGATTTTGCCATGATGGTCAAGGGTTGTAGCAAGGACTGCAGGTGGGGAAAATTCACAAAGAGGACCTACATCACCCTGAAATGCCATGAATCAGAGATTAATTTATTTTATACAAGTAAACACATTCAGCAGAGTGTATTAGTTTCCTATGGCTGCTGTAACAAAATACCAACTGGATGACTTACCAGAAAAGAAATTTATTCTCTCGCAGTTTGGCAGGCTAGACGTCCTAAATCAAGGTGTTGCTAGGACCACACTCCCGCAGAAGGTTGTACAGGAGGGTCCTTCCGTGCTCCCTCCTAGCTCCTGGTGATTGATGGCATTCCTTATTCTTCCTTGGTTTGTGGGCCCATCACTCCGTTCTCAGCTTCCTTTGCAGCATTCTCTCTATGCATCTCTCTCTGTGTCCAAATTTCCTTCTTCTTATACACACAGTCATTGGACTAGGGCCCACCCTGATCCAATGCTCACATCTTAAGTTGATTACATCTTCCAAGACCCTATTCCCAAAGAAGAGCACATTCACAGGCACCAGGGGTTAGGACTTCAACACATCTCTTGAGGAGGACACAATTCAACCCACAACAGTAGGTAAAGATGGTGAGAAGAATTAGTTTGACCCCAGTGTATCCATCTGAGAGGTCCTGAGAAGACAGCAGTTTTGATTTGGGAGTAGGCAGACATGAACCCAGAGGTAATTATGAGACTAGGAAGAGGCCAGAGTAGGGTGGGATAAGGAGGGACTTAGGACAACCAGGAGGCAGTGAAGGGTAACTGGGTTACTGGTGGTTGAGAAAGGAAAGCATCAGGAAATGAGAAAAGGTAGGCTTTATTTATTTTGCAAACCACATGGCCCAGGCTCCACTAAGAGAGGGGGTCACAGGAATCCACAGCTAACTCCCCTTAATACTAAAACAGGGCCCTGCTCAGTGGCTCAGAGGATAGAGTGTCAGCCTGGTGTATGGACGTCCTGGGTTCAATTCCTGGCCAAGATACACAGGAGAAGTGACCATCTGCTTCTTCCCCCTTCTCTCCCTCTCTCCTTCCGCCCTCCCTTTCCCCTTTCTCTCCCGCTTCTCCTCCCACAATCAGTGGCTTGACTGGTTTGAGGATGGTCCCAGGCACTAAGAATAGCTTGGGTATTTGTGCATCACCCCTAAACAGGGGTTTCCAAGTGGATCCCAGCTGGAGTGCATGCAGGAGTCTTTCTCACAATCTCCCCGCCTCTCACTTTAAAAAAAATACTAAATAGTTTCTGGTAAATAATAGGTACTCAGAAGATTTTAGTGAGAGACGGAGAGAGAGGGGAAGAAGGGAGAAGGAGCTGGAGGAGGAGGAGGAGGAGGAGGAAGAGGAAGCAAAAGCTTGGTTGTGCTGTTCAGAGCTCCCATTATCCCAGGGCTGGGTGCCTGCCACCCTGTGCATCCACAGCACGCCAGCATAGCACTTGTCTCACTGTATTGTGACCTCCTATTTACTCATCTGCCTCTGCCTTCAGTCTGTGACTCTGAGTCAAGGGTCTATGTCAGGCACAGTTTAATACACAAAGCAGGCACTTAATTGTGCTTTGGATTTGTTGGGGACAAGAAATAATGCCTTTTTCCCTTCCACCCAAGTTCAGAGCATGTTATGAGAGACACACACCAAAGTCAGACACAGAGATAAAAATTTCAGCTTTATTAGTGACAAAAACCAATATTAGGGAAAGGGGTTTAGGTCTTCTAGCTAATGGGCTTCTAATACATCACCAAATACATCATCTAATATGTGAGAGACTTACCCAATTGCAATTACTAGGAGTCCTGGACTATAGCAAGTGTTGGAGTGTCTAGATACTTGGATTAGAGCAGAAGGGGTGCTCTCTTCTGGCAGGCAGATCCTGAAGGGAAGAGCAAGAGGCTGAGCTGAGTGCGCAAAGCCTGGCTCCCAAACTCTCTTGTCAGATAAGTAGCTCCTCCTCCCTCTGGGATGGGGGAGGGATACGGAGAGGGAAGAGCAGAGAGAAGCCAGAAGTGTGACTCCAACTTCTCTTCATCTGAAAGCACAAGGGGGAAAGGAGAATGAATGAATCAACAAGTAAATGTTACTAATGCTGTTTATTCTTCATCAACTGTTTGACCATGTGCTGGGGAGTCTAGAGCTGTGGCAGGGTAGAGACCCTCTGACATAAACACGCATCGTCACCAGGCCTGCCACCAAGACCTAAAGTGTGGAGAGAACAGTGGACAACAGCATACTGATCACTTGCTGAGATACACCTCAGCTGCTGATGTGACCACAGGAGATGCTTCCTAAGCAGTTGCCCTGTGCCCAGCTGGCACGGGCTTCATCAGCTGTGCCTCCCCAGGGCTTATCACAGTCACACTGAGGAAGTAGTCATCATTTTTCCCCCTAGGACTTTGCAGCTATTAAAATAAGTTACCCAGTCTCAAAAACAGGATACCCACCCCACCCCCCAGCCAGATAAAATACTGCATTTTCTCAAGATGGAGGAGATTGGTGTTGTTGGGTGGTAGTGAAGGTGTATGACACATCAGCTCCAGTGGGATTCCTTTAGGATGTCTGTCTATAAAGACAGCAGTGATTAGAGGGAATGTTAGAACACAGTGTAGGTAAACCATGGCTTAGCTAAAGGGCTGCTGAAGTCCAGCTCATTCCTAGCTGCCTGGTGTCCCAACACAACCTGAACCTCGATTCCAAAGTGTAACTGGTGTAGGGCCTATTAAGTCAGGTCAACATATGTGCTTCTTTTCTTACCCAGCCAAGTATGAAATGGCCAGGTTCTTAATCCCTCCCAGTGAATGTCTGTTAAAGATTACCTTGATTCAGCAAGTGCGAAGGAAGGCTGGAGGCACTGGCTTTGACAAGGTAAGCAGTATGTGCCCTGGGAGGCAGTATGCCCACGGAAGGGGCAGAGGGCTAAGGGTAAGGTTTCCACCACACGTTAACTCACTATAGACTACTCAACTTAGGTTCTCTAGGCCTCAGGCTTTCCATCTGTGAAATGGGATGGGGAGGGACTGGGTTCAATGCCTTTAGCCCAAATAGAACACGCAGAGCCACTGGCCGGCTACCAGGTATGTCCAGCCTGGCGAAAACCTTGTGACAATAATTTTTCTGCTTGTTCAATGTCTTCTTATAGCAGGTGTTTGCTCCTGTGTGTGGCGTGTGCAGAATATTAAAAAAAAAAAAAGTGGCCCAGCATCTCACAGCTTAATATTTGCGTTGTGACTACCTGTGGCAGCCGTCCTCTGAATCCTCAGACATTAACATTGCAAACCTCTCCTGAGTCATATTTCATAACCTCCCTAACACACGTCCATCCATGAATAAGACTTCATTATTAAGAATTTCATTTCTCATAATGGATTTTCTTGCCCTAATTTAGGCTCCATGAGCAAAGCACTGAGAAGACATGATTTATTGCTTCCAGTTTGCTGGCCTTGGATACTAATTTTGCCTGTGTACTAATTTTATGGCAGTCTGAACTTCTGCCTCTTTATCAGCCTCTTCCCAAAGGAAGCAGCCCTGACACCTTCAAAACAAACAAACAAAAACAAAATACCAGAGTGTAGAGGCAAACATTTCCCTAGAACAAAAGGGTCACACTTGTTCAAAATGCTATTATTCCATCCATGGGCTACTGAAGATGAACCGAATAAAATGTCAGACAAATAACTGTTCTGGTAGAAAATGGAGCAGACTGATTAATTCTTAATTAGCACCCATGTTGAAGAAACATCTTTGGATAGTAAACATCTAAGCATAGTCTTAAAAGGTGTTGGATTCTGCTTTAAACTTTTCTGCTCATAATGGAGGTCTTCTTGATTGGCAATGAAAAATTATATATGGAAATATGTATTATCTGTTATATGTACTTTTGCATGTGTATTTCCTAGAAAGGTTGTGAAGAAAGGGGAAATTGATACTTACCAAGGGTATTAGTTTCCTGTGGCTTCTATAACCCATTAACATAAACTTGGTTGCTTCAAACAACTGAAATGTATTCTCTTCTAGTTCTGGAGATCAGAAACCCAAAATCACTATCACTGGGCTGAAATCAAGGTGTTGGCAAGGCTGCACTCCCTCCAGAGACTCTAGGAAAGAATTCATTCCCTGTCACTTCCAATTTCTGGTGGCCATCAACATTCCTTGGCTTGTGGACACATCTCCAAATCTCTCTCTTCTTTATCCTTGTATCCCCCTCTGCTCTGTGTGTATGAAATCTGCCTACCTCTTATAAATGTACATGTGAATGCATTGAAGACCCAACCCAGTCTGATAATTCAGAATAATCTCCCCACCTCGAGATCCTTATCTTAATCACAAAATTCTCTCCCCCACACCTTTAACATTCACAGACTCCAGGGATTAGGACAGGGGTTGGGAACCTATGGCTCACGAGCCAGATGTGGCACTTTTGATGGCTGCATCTGGCTCACAGACAAATCTTTAATGAAAAAAATAATAACATTAAAAATTTAAAACATTCTCATGTATTACAATCCATTCATTTCCTACCATTCGTGTTCATGGTTACGGGTGGCTGGAGCCAATCACAGCTGTCCTCCAGGACAACACCCAAATTTTTATTGGATAATGCGTAACGTACATGGATCATTGTGTGGCTTTCATGGAATTACATTTTAAAATATGTGATGTTCATGGCTCTCTCAGCCAAAAAGTTTCCCGATCCCTGGATTAGGACATGGATATCTTTTGGAGGGCCATTTTCTTCCTACCACACTGAGCATTAACTTTGCGCCACTTCTTAGTGCTGTGCTCAATGAGTGACGTCTGCCCTGAGCATAGAAAAGGAGTGATGGCACCGTGCTAGAGAGCTAAAGCGCTCAGGTGTCCTCATTCCCAGCCCAGGTTTTTTCTATTGCATGTTGCTTATGGAGGGCTTGTGAGAGGAGGTGCGAGTATATATATACGGGTAAGAAATCGGCAAGGGTAGCTTGAAAATAACATCGTGAAACACAAAAATCTCTTCCTAGTGTTTTCTTGGCTCACAGTAGCTGTCTGGTATGTGTCAGCCTGAAGTCAGGACTATACACTCTCCAGGCATCCAAGACCACCGCACTGTTCAAATTTTATCAATTCTTCAAGAACTATTGAAAAGCACCCCTCTAGGAAGTCTTCCCTGATATGGCAGAAAGTGCTCTTTCCCAGCCCCTATGCATTTTGTCCTATGCATTTCAAGGTTCCCTTAGATAAGGATAGGGAACAAGTCATCCCTTTCTCTACAGCGGTTTCATGAGCTCTTACCAAAAAGGCTTTAAGTGAATTCACTAATACCCCCTCCCCAGTTTTCAGAGTGTCTCCTCTTTTCCCTCCCGCTTTTGAAGTCAGAAGACTACACCTCAAAATTTCAATGGGGAGTGACGTCACGGAAATGGCGCCGTGAGCAGCGCGTCCGACAGATCTCCCCAAAATCACAACAAATTTATCAACTAGAAACAGAAAAATTTATCCTCGGAGCATTCCGGAGGTCCACACAAACTGAAAGCAAAAGGACTGTTATCACTTGAATCTGAGAAACAAGGGTGTAGAGGAAGCTACCGCAGGGACGTTCATTCAAGCCGCGGAGGGAGTGTGCCGGTGGTGAGTCAACCCACGCTCGGGAGCTGCGAGCAGCTGCTGGCGCGCGCCCGGTCTGGTTGCAGAGCGAGTACCGCCCACACTCGGGAGCTCCGGAGGGAGTGCGCCTGAGGTGTCGGCCCACACTCGGGAGTGGCGAGCAGCCGCCAGCGCGCGCCCAGTCCGGTTGCAGAGCGAGTACTGCCCACACTCGGGAGTGGCCGGCGTGCTCCCAGTCCGGTTGCAGAGTGAGTACTGCCCACACTCGGGAACGGCGAGCAGCCGCCTGCGCGCGCCCGGTCCGGTTGCAGAGCGAGCACCGCTAACTTTCCCAGCGGCCCGCGCACTGCGAGTGAGAGTCCCCAGCCACCAGTGCCCGGAGCACCCCATTCGCGCACGTGCCCTGGGCAATCCACGCGCCCAGAGCGTCCTACTGGCCCGCACACCCAGGATGCCCCATTATCCTGCACCCAGTGCACCCCAGCCGCCAGCAGCGGGGCGAGCGGGAGAGGCGCCAAGGCGGTCTTCCCTACTTGGGAGATTCTCTCTGTGGGCGGGGCACCTCACCCAGCCATTCAAGCTAACAATCAAGCGTTGGGGGAGGGGTGCTCAGGCAGCCTGAAATACCTTCGGGAGCACAGCTGCGGACCCAATCACTGAAATTAGTTTAACCCATGAAATCTGCACACCCACGGGTTCTAGTTGATAAGATCTCTCTCAGTTCAGCGATCCAAGACAAGAGGCGTGATATTTTTTAGTGCCTCTCGCTAAAGGGGCGGGGGCAACTTCTGATTGATAGAGCCTCCATATTCAGGGATAAACGCTAACAAGAGGGACTTGGCAGATAATAAGATCTATACTACACTAGTCGCAAGCAGAGACTAGTGCCTCTTCTTCCCAGCAAAAACAGGCTACCAAGTGTGGAAAGCCTGGGTTGAGTGGTCCAACTGAATGATAGGCACTAAACAGTCACCTTGACAACAATTGACTCCCACCCCTGCCTGATTACACTGGAGGCTCTGACTGCCAGAGCCTTTCCCAAAGCCTTGCGCTGAGTGAGGATAGAGTGGGGATTTCCCAGCTCTTTGAGCCTCTTACTCCCCAGGCAGAAGCAGTTGCAGCCTTATAGCTGGATCACCAGGCTGCTAATTCAGGAAGGGGGGACTAGGAGAGAGACTCCAGGAAAGCAAACTCTCTCATCGTTGGACCCTGCAAACGCCAACAAGCCTTGACTACCAGCAAGACTAAAGCCAGTTATATGACATTGCCATAGAATCCCATCAACTGCAAATCCCTACCTAAGTGTGACACAGGGGCAGAGCCTGGGGTACAGAGTCACTGACCAGGAAGAGGGAGAGAAAAGAAAAAGGAAGAAGTTAACCTCTCAAAATCAAGAAAAATGCACAGACTTTACAACTTGTTCCACTAATTTTTTTGTTGTTGTTGTTTGTTTCTTCTATCTTATTGCCTTTATTATTATTATTTCTATTTCCTCCACCTCGGTCCTTCTATTCTCTGCCCACCTTATGCTTCCCTTTTCTTGAACTACACTACCCATGAGTGTTACATTTTATTTCTCTTCTTCATCCTCACCCTCCTTTAAGGTTATACTCCAAAACATTTAACTCTCACTCTCTCCTCTTTTGTTTTTTTTTTGTTTTGCTTTATTTTGTTTTTTTCTCTTCCTTTTTTTTTCCTCCTTTGTTTTTCTCTTTTTCTTATTTTTTCCTTTCTATTCGTTTTTTCTTTTCACGTTTTACTTTCCTCCCATTTAATCCTCAATCACGAACAAATTAGTTAATTTGGGACTCAAGGTTTTTTTTTTGGCTTTATTTTTCTTTTTCGCTTTTGTTTTTGTTATTTTCTTGTTTGTTTGTTTATTTTTGTGGCATTTTGGGTACTTTTTACGTTGCTTTTTAACTCACTAGCATTCCTCCCAACCCAAGGTCTCCATTGTATTTAGTCTTCGCTCCACTTAATACAACAGATTTTTACTTATTATTTTTATTTTTTTCTTCATTAGTATTCTTTTTTTTTCCTCCTTTTTTCTGGTTCCCTCTTATCCCTCTCATTATATCTCTTAGTCGACCATCACTTACAAGCAAATCATCTTATGCTTGTCTAAGATTTTCTTCCTTTTTTTTTTTTTTTTTTTTTTTTGAATTTAGTAGGTCCCTACTCCCTTTTTTTTTTTGCCCCTTGAACTCTTCACCCCAAATCAGGCCCTCCATTATAGGCAGTTTTTGTTACATTTAGCATAATATAATTCACAGGTCATCATGATATTTCCCTGAGGAGGGGAGAGGAGGGAAAGAGAAGAAAGAAAAAAGAGGGAAATAATAAATTATTACTGTTTTTTTTTTGTGGGGGGTGTTTTACCTTTTTTTTATTTTTTTATACTTTTTACTTTTTACTCTTTATTAATTCTAATTAGTGCTAGCAACAAGACCACCCTCAGATGCCAATAAGAAAGAGGAAATCGAATATTATGGATACAAAAGAAAGAGAGGTAACACAAATACATGTGGAAAAATCTATGGAGAAAAGACTTAACATATTGGAAGCCTTGGAGCTAAAAGACAGAGAATTTAAAATAGAAATCTTAAAAATACTCAGAGATATACAAGAAAACACAGAAAGGCAATTTAGGGAGATCAGAAAACAACTCAATGAACACAAAGAATATATTACCAAGGAAATTGAAACTATAAAAACAAATCAAACAGAAATGAAAAACTCAATTCACAAGCTGAAAAATGAGGTAACAAGCTTAGCTAACAGAACAGCCCAGATTGAAGATAGGATTAGTGAAATAGAAGACAAACAACTTGAGGCACAACAGAGAGAAGAAGAAAGAGACTTAAAAATAATAAAAAATAAGAAAGCCCTACAGGAATTGTCTGACTCCATCAGAGAGAATAACATAAGAATAATAGGTATATCAGAGGGAGAAGAAATGGAATGGAGAATATACTCAAACAAATAATAGACGAGAACTTCCCAAGCCTGTGGAAAGAACTAAAGCCTCAAATTCAAGAAGCAAACAGAACACTGAGTTTTCTTAACCCCAACAAACCCACTCCAAGGCACATCATAATAAAGATGGCACAAACCAATGACAAAGAAAAAATTCTCAAGGCAGCCAGGGAAAAGAAGAGTACAACATATAAAGGAAGGCCTATTAGATTATCATCAGATTTCTCAGCAGAAACTCTACAAGCTAGAAGAGAGTGGACCCCAATATTTAAAGCCCTGAAAGAGAGGAACTTTCAGCCAAGAATACTATACCCATCAAAGCTATCCTTCAAGTATGAAGGAGATATAAAAACATTCACAAATACAGAAAAGATGAGAGAATTTATCAGCAGAAAGCCCCCACTCCAGGATATACTAAAGGAGGTTTTCCAACCAGATTCAAAGAACAAAAGAAAACAACACCACAATTAACAGCTCCACCAAGAACACAATAAAACCAAACTTAAACTGTGACAACAAAGGAAAAAAAGGGGGGAGAGGATGGAGATTAACAGTAGCAAAGGATGATGCAGTGCAGAAATACTCATAAGATAGGGTACTACAATGAATATGGTAGGCACCCTTTTCATTACTTAATGGTAACCACCGTTGAAAAAACCACCACAAAAACACTTGACTTAAAAAAGGTAGCAACAGAGGAAAGAAGTATGGAACACAAACAAACAAAAACAAATGATAGAAAAACAAAAGAGAAGAATCAAACAAGATACAAAACTAACAGAAAGCAATTTATAAAATGGCAGTAGGGAACCCACAAGTGTCAATAACTACACTAAATGTAAATGGATTAAACTTATCAATAAAAAGACACAGAGTAGCAGAATGGATTAAAAAAGAAAATCCAACTATATGCTGCCTACAAGAAACACATCTAAGCAACAAGGATAAAAACAAATTCAAAGTGAAAGGCTGGAAAACAATACTCCAAGCAAACAACACCCAAAAAAAAGCAGGTGTAGCAATACTCATATCTAATAATGCTGACTACAAGACAGAAAAAGTACTCAGAGACAAAAATGGTCATTTCATAATGATTAAGGAAAAGTTGAATCAAGAAGACATAACAATCCTTAATATATATGCACCAAACCAAGGAGCACCAAAATATATAAGACAGCTACTTATTGACCTTAAAACAAAAACTAACAAAAATACAATCATACTTGGAGACCTCAATACACCGCTGACGGCTCTAGATCGGTCATCCAAACAGAGAATCAATAAAGATATAGTGGCCTTAAACGAAATACTAGAACACCTGGATATGATAGACATCTACAGGACACTTCATCCCAAAGCGACAGAGTATACATTTTTCTCTAGTGTACATGGAACATTCTCAAGAATTGACCATATGTTGGGCCACAAAGACAATATCAGCAAATTTAGAAAAATTGAAATTGTACCAAGCATATTTTCTGATCATAAAGCCTTGAAACTAGAATTCAACTGCAAAAAAGAGGGGGAAAAACCCACAAAAATGTGGAAACTAAACAACATACTTCTAAAAAATGAATGGGTCAAAGAAGAAATAAGCGCAGAGATCAAAAGATATATACAGACAAATGAAAATGAAAATAGGACATATCAGAATCTCTGGGATGCAGCAAAAGCAGTAATAAGAGGAAAGTTCATATCACTTCAGGCCTATATGAACAAACAAGAGAGAGCCGAAGTAAACCACTTAACTTCACACCTTAAGGAACTAGAAAAAGAAGAACAAAGACAACCCAAAACCAGCCGAAGAAAGGAGATAATAAAAATCAGAGCAGAAATAAATGAAATAGAGAACAGAAAAAGTATAGAAAAAATCAATAAAACAAGGAGCTGGTTCTTTGAAAAGATCAACAAAATTGACAAACCCTTGGCAAGACTCACCAAGGAAAAAAGACACAGGACTCAAATAAATAAAATCCAAAATGAAAGAGGAGAGATCACCACAGACATCATAGAAATACAAAGAATTATTGTAGAATACTATGAAAAATTATATGCCACCAAATACAACAATCTAGAAGAAATGGATAAATTCCTAGAACAATACAACCTTCCTAGACTGAGTCATGAAGAAGCAGAAAGCCTAAACAGACCAATCAGCAGGGAGGAAATAGAAAAAACTATTAAAAATCTCCCCAAAAATAAAAGTCCAGGCCCAGACGGTTATACTAGTGAATTCTATCAAACATTCAAAGAAGAC
This sequence comes from Saccopteryx bilineata, assembly GCF_036850765.1. NCBI lineage: Eukaryota > Metazoa > Chordata > Mammalia > Chiroptera > Emballonuridae > Saccopteryx > Saccopteryx bilineata. The sequence continues at coordinate 365,851,165 of NC_089490.1, read as the reverse complement.
TTGGTTCCTATTCTACTCAAAGTCTTCCAAAAAATTGAAGAAGAAGCAATACTTCCAAACACATTTTATGAGGCCAACATAACCCTCATACCAAAACCTGGCAAGGATGGCACAAAGAAAGAAAACTACAGACCAATATCTCTAATGAATACAGATGCTAAAATACTAAACAAAATACTGGGAAACCGAATACAACAACATATTTAAAAAAATAATACATCATGATCAAGTGGGATTCATCCCAGAATCTCAAGGATGGTTCAACATACGCAAAACGGTTAACGTAATACACCATATCAACAAAACAAAGAACAAAAACCACATGATCTTATCAATAGATGCAGAAAAGGCTTTTGATAAAATACAACACAATTTTATGTTTAAGACTCTCAACAAAATGGGTATAGAAGGAAAATATCTCAACATGATAAAGGCCATATATGATAAACCATCAGCCAACATCCTATTAAACGGCATAAAACTGAGGACTTTCTACCTTAAATCAGGAACAAGACAGGGTTGTCCACTCTCTCCACTCTTATTCAACGTGGTGCTAGAAGTTCTGGCCAGAGCAATCAGACAAGACAAAGAAATAAAAGGCATCCATATCGGAAAAGAAGAAGTAAAGCTATCACTTTTTGCTGATGATATGATCCTATACATCGAAAACCCAAAGGACTCCACAAAAAGATTATTAGAAACAATAAACCAATACAGTAAGGTCGCAGGATACAAAATTAACATACAAAAGTCCATAGCCTTTCTATATGCCAACAATGAAATATTAGAAAACGAACTCAAAAAAATAATCCCCTTCACGATTGCAACAAAAAAAATAAAATACCTAGGAATAAACATAACAAAGAATGTAAAGGACCTTTATAATAAAAATTACAAAGCATTGTTAAGGGAAATCGAAAAAGATACAATGAGATGGAAAAATATTCCTTGTTCTTGGATAGGAAGAATAAATATAATCAAAATGGCCATATTACCCAAAGCAATATACAAATTTAATGCAATTCCCATGAAAATTCCTATGAGATTTTTTAAAGAAATGGAACAAAAAACCATCAGATTTATATGGAACTATAAAAAACCCCGAATAGCCAAAACAATCCTAAGGAAAAAGAATGAAGCTGGGGGCATTACAATACCTGACTTTAAACTATATTATAGGGCCACGATAATCAAAACAGCATGGTATCGGCAGAAAAATAGACACTCAGACCAATGGAACAGAATAGAAAGCCCAGAAATAAAACCACATATATATGGTCAAATAATCTTTGATAAAGGGGCCAACAACACACAATGGAGAAAAGAAAGTCTCTTCAACAAATGGTGTTGGGAAAACTGGAAAGCCACATGCAAAAGAATGAAACTCAACTACAGCCTGTCCCCGTGTACTAAAATTAATTCAAAATGGATCAAAGACCTAAATATAAGACCTGAAACAATAAAGTACATAGAAGAAGACATAGGTACTAAAATCATGGACCTGGGTTTTAAAGAACATTTTATGAACTTGACTCCAATGGCAAGAGAAGTGAAGGCAAAGATAAATGAATGGGACTACATCAGAATTAAAAGTTTTTGCTCAGCAAGAGGAACTGATATAAAAATAAACAGACAGCCAACTAAATGGGAAATGATATTTTCAAACAACAGCTCAGATAAGGGCCTAATATCCAAAATTTACAAAGAACTCATAAAACTCAACAACAAACAAACAAACAATCCAATAAAAAAATGGGAAGAGGACATGAACAGACACTTCTCCCAGGAAGAGATACAGATGGCCAACAGATATATGAAAAGATGCTCAGATTCATTAGTTATTAGAGAAATGCAAATCAAAACTACAATGAGATACCACCTCACCCCTGTTAGATTAGCTATTATCAACAAGACGGGTAATAGCAAATGTTGGAGAGGCTGTGGAGAAAAAGGAACCCTCATTCACTGTTGGTGGGACTGTAAAGTAGTACAACCATTATGGAGGAAAGTATGGTGGTTCCTCAAAAAACTGCAAATAGAACTACCTTATGACCCAGCAATCCCTCTACTGGGTATATACCCCAAAACCTCAGAAACATTGATACATGAAGACACATGTAGCCCCATGTTCATTGCAGCACTGTTCACAGTGGCCAAGACATGGAAACAACCAAAAAACCCTTCAATAGAAGACTGGATAAAGAAGATGTGGCACATATACACTATGGAATACTACTCAGCCATAAGAAATGATGACATCAGATCATTTACAGCAAAATGGTGGGAACTTGATAACATTATACGGAGTGAAATAAGTAAATCAGAAAAAAACAAGAACTATATGATTCCATACATTGGTGGAACATAAAAACGAGACTAAGAGACATGGACAAGAGTGTGGTGGTTACGAGGGGTGGGGGGAGGGAGGACATGGGAGGGAGGGAGGGAGAGAGTTAGGGGGAGGGGGAGGGGCACAGAGAACTAGATAGAGGGTGGCGGAGGACAATCTGACTTTGGGTGAGGGGTATGCAACATAATTTAATGACAAAATAACCTAGACATGTTTTCTTTGAATATATGTACCCTGACTTATTAATGTCATCCCATTACCATTAATAAAAAAAAAAAATTTCAATGACCCCTTTGGGTGACAGCTCCAGCTTGGCTGCTGTTACTGGGATCTGGCTCTAGGCTTGTTGTTGCCACAGACCTGCGGTGTGGCCTTGACATGCTCTGAGACTCAGCTGTTCTTCTATGAAGTTGGTAGGGGGTTGAACACCTGCGCCCCCTGGCTCTCAGTGTTGTTGCAAATGATGAAGACAGACTTTGTTGCCTATAGGCTGGTTCAAATCCCATCTCATTCACATTCTAGCTGTGTGACCTTGGAAGACTGCTCAACCTTGTTCAGCCAGCTTTTCCCACCTGTAAAATGAAGCAAACATTTCCTTAGAACGAAAGGGTCATATTTGTTCTAGTGCCTACCTTCTAGGCCAGGGGTCCCCAAACTACAGCCCGCGAGCCACATGCGGCTCCCTTAGGCCATTTATCTGGCCCCCGCCGCACTTCTGGAAGGGTACCTCTTTCATTGGTGGTCAGTGAGAGGAGCATAGTTCCCATTGAAATATTGGTCAGTTTGTTGATTTAAATTTACTTGTTCTTTATTTTAAATATTGTATTTGTTCCCGTTTTGTTTTTTTACTTTAAAATAAGATATGTGCAGTGTGCATAGGAATTTGTTCATAGTTTTTTTTATAGTCCGTCCCTCCACTGTCTGAGGGACAGTGAACTGGCCCCCTGTGTGAAAAGTTTGGGGACCCCTGTTCTAGGAGTTAGTAGGGATAATACATGTATAATGCTTAGCACAGTAGCTGACAGCTACTAAGTGCTCAATACATGTTAGCAAAAGTTGTTATTCTAAAGGAAGTGCTTTAGTTGAAAGAAATGGAATTGTCACACTGGAGAAGGCACAGCTAGGCAGGACAGAGGCAGCTGGGACCATACAGGGAGCTCAGCAGTAGGCAGGTCCTAGAAGGGGTTCTTACAGTCTGATGTTCAAGATCAGGCAAGTTGTGTTGAAATAATCCTAACTGTAATAATCAGCACACATGATGGAATGGTCCTAAGCAAATTATTTAACTCCTGAGCAGTCCTATTGGTAAGGTATTATTATTACCTTCGTTTTACAGATGAGGAAAAGAAGTCCAAAGATGTCGTATGACTTGCCAAGGTCACATAACAGATCAGGGTTTTTCAAACCCAGGTCTGCCTGTTGTCATAGCCCTTGCTCCAAACTACCAGGTAAAAAAGGCATGTGTAAGGTGCCTAGCACCATGCTGGGCATAGAATGGGTGTTCGACACTTGTTATTTATTTCTCTGTCCCTGAAGGAGGAGCAAGAGTATTGCTGGTACCATCCTGGGTAAGACACGTTTCTAACCTTAGGAGGGCAATCTTGGGAAGGTGGATGTTCCACAGGAAGGGCAGAAGTGAACATTTTAAAAGTATGATCCTTTGACCATCTTTGAACAGGAGAAGAAGTACAAAGTGAAACTATTCAAACTTATCTGGAATTAGCTACCTTTTAAAACCCTTGCTGAGAATAAAAACCTCCAAGTGTCCCATACTCTAAGTTTAAAGTCAACCCTTCCCCACACCCAGGGTTGATTGAGAGGGACCAGGCAAGCAGAACCAGCTTCACCACCTATCCTGCCATCACCACCCTCTAACCTGGGCAACATAAGAGGAGACTTGGGAATAAGAATAGGGCTGGCTTTTGGAGAACGCAGTGTTTGAAAAGAGAGGTGATTCCCTTTGTCATCTCCCCATGGGGAAATGGACAGGGCTCTTGAGTTGCTTCTTTCCCTGCAGCAGAGGCCCCGTGTATTGGCCAGGAACGCATCTGAATGTAATTAACAGAAAAGATGACCCAAAATGCATTGAGTTGGTGGTTGCTGTATTAGTTTATACTGGGCATGCTCGACTGTGCCATCAAGGACACGGGCTATTTCTTTTGTTCCACAATCTGTGTATTGGTTTCCATCTTCTAGCTTGTCACTTTACAGTTGCAAAAAGGCTTCTTCACTTCCAGGTCTTCTAGTGTCGAAAGCAGGAAGAAGGGGGAACGGCCAAGGACACTCTCCTGGCAGGCTTGGCCTTTGGCCCATGCTCCCTGCACACGTGTTGCATGCTTCATTGCCCACAACTGGGTCACCTGCTGCTGCCTGGAAACCCATCATTGGCCAAGGGTCAAGAAAGTATAATGTATGACTGGCTTTGATGAGTCAAAATTCTTCTCTTAGAGCCGGGTAAGGTTTTGCCCTTCTGATAACATGGGGTCTCTGTCCACTACCTGTGGGAAGTGAAGAAAGGGAAATGCAAAGGCTCCTGGGCAGGCAACGGACAGTGTCTGCTCCACCTCAGGAGAATCAGTAGTAATTCTGGTGTCTAAAAAGGGGACACTGATGCCCCATTCCCTGACTGGACACTTGCTAGGTTCCAGTCTTGCTTGCCTGCCCCAGTGCCATCGGATTTGGACAAAAGGACACTGGAGAGAGCTGTGCAGGCAGAAAGGGGGCAGGGACCACTCCCTGCACTTCCGGATTTTTGAGTGGTAAGGAAGATGACTCCCACCCAAGCCAAGGGCCTCAGGGTCAGGGACCAAACAGGACAGAAAAAATTGGGGTTGCAGGCTTGTTGGGGTCCATCCTCAATGCAGCAGAGAGCCAGCTCGCATCCAGGACCTGTGGCGTAAATTGAGGCTGTGCAGCCTAAGGCATCACTGTTCATGGAGCAAGAAGCAGTTTTAAAAGGCTCCGCCCTCAAACTTCTCTGTGTCCTCGTGTGCAGTTTCAGTTTCTTTCAGTGCCTTTTCATCACATGGTTAACCTTCACGTGGACACAGGGCCTTTGTATTCTGGCAGCACCTGTTGCTCTTCCTGTTCCCCTCACCCTCCACGCCAGTCTCTAGCTGCTTCTGGACCCAGCCTAATAGGAATTGAGAATATGGGCAATGTGGTTACCAAGTACCCCAACTGTGGTAGCAAGCCAGGGCTTGTTCCTAGAAGTTAACAGGACCCAGGTGACAAGAGGGAAGTCCCAGGTCAGCACCTTCCCTGCTGAAGCAGCGGTTTCCTGCTGAGAGTCAGGCTGCAGCGCGTCTAGCTGGACGTAACGTAAGGCAGACTGAGATGATAATGCTATTTTATAGATGCAGAAACTGGGGCTCAGAGAAGTTAAATGATGTGCCTAGAGGTCCCAGAAACTGTAAGTGACAGAGCTGTCATGTCCAGGTCTAGTGGGGTCTCACCCTTGGCTCTTTCTGCCACACCATGCTGCCCTGAGATTCCAGGAAAGGAGGAGGTGGTCCCACTCCCCCCCCCCACCCCGCTTCCCTCCAGAATTTTCTGTCTCTAATGGATTTACCACTGTTCAGCTCATGCATCTCTACGGGAAAGCCTCACCATAGCCTTCAAACCTTTTCCTCCTGAGTCCTTATTGCTCACCAGGAGCCTGGGTGAGGAGGGAGAGCTACAGGGCCCATAAGAAACCATGGGGGTTACATTACTGGAGGTATCTAAATTGGTGCACATTTTCTAGAGAGTTGGCAGCAATGCAGATCAAAAGCCTTAATAATAGGAGTACGCTTTGATTCAGCAATTCTTACAAGAAGTGTATCCTGAGGAAATAGCCAAATATGTGTATAAAAATATAACCAAGTGCAAAAAGAGAAAACAAGATCTAAGAGATTTTAGTAAGACATCCATACAACATAACATCATGTGATCAAAGTGATGTCAGGCTACATTGTTATGTAAATAAACACGATAAACCAAAAAATAGGCCAAATAGTATGTATAGTATGAGCTCATCTTTTGTAAATATATTATGTTGTGTGTGGGTGGGTTTATCTCTATACAGTGTGAACTCTCCTAATTGACATCCAGCCACTTAGCTGACTCATCAATTGAGTCAATCTTCCCCTTCCACCCAGAGAAGCTCCAGGCTGATGCTCAGGCCCACAGAAGGTTCTGGATGGAAGTCTGGGGGTCTCGGCACTCACCCGCTTCTGCTCCCACGAGATAGCTCATGTGCTTAGGAGAATTCAGTTATGGTATATAGTTTTCTAACCTCTTTATTCCAATTTACTTGTTATTGTAATTTCATGGTTAAATATTCTATAAATTGAAAATAAATGAGTGAAACAGAAAAAAGCTACTTAAAAGAACTAAGTGAATTCCTTTGAAGAATTTAACTGCTATTGTATTGGGAACAGGGAACACGGTAAAAATCCAAGATTCTACTCTCAGACTGCTGCACAAGCACTTCTTAGTTTTTCTTTCTTCTTCAAAGAAGCCAAAGCAAGAATTTAGAGACACGATATTGCAGTGTCTCTGTAAGAAAGACGAAAGCGAACTCCCTTCAGCACAGTGCAGTGACATAAAAGGCCATGTTACAACATTGATATATTTTTAAGTTAAAATTAAAGATTTAAAAATACTGTACAGTTATTATTCCTTATTTCAACTAATTTTTTTGTTGTTGTTTAAAAATACTATTTCTAATACTACCACATAAAAAGACTTCTGCTGGGCCCTGGCCGGTTGGCTCAGCAGGAGAGCGTCGGCCTGGCATGCGGGGGACCCAGGTTCGATTCCCGGCCAGGGCACATAGGAGAAGCGCCCATTTGCTTCTCCACCCCCACCCCCTCCTTCCTCTCTGTTTCTCTCTTCCCCTCCCACAGCCAAGGCTCCATTAGAGCAAGGATGGCCCGGGCGCTGGGGATGGCTCCTTGGCCTCTGCCCCAGGCGCTAGAGTGGCTCTGGTCGCGGCAGAGCGACGCCCCGGAGGGGCAGAGCATCGCCCCCTGGTGGGCAGAGCGTCGCCCGTGGTGGGCGTGCCGGGTGGATCCCGGTCGGGCGCATGCGGGAGTCTGTCTGACTGTCTCTCCTCGTTTCCAGCTTCAGAAAAATAAATAAAGAGAAAAAAAAAAAAGACTTCTGCTGGGCCCTGGCCGGTTGGCTCAGCGGTAGAGCGTCAGCCTGGCATGTGGAAGTCTTGGGTTTGATTCCCAGTCAGGGCACATAGGAGAAGTGCCCATCTGCTTCTCCACCCTTCCCCTTCTCCTTCCTTTTTATCTCTCTCTTCCCCTCCTACAGCCAAGGCTCCATTGGAGCAAAGACATCCCAGGCGCTGAGGATGGCTCCACAGCCTGCGCTAGAATGGCTCTGATTGCAGCAGAGCAATGCCCCAGAGGGGCCGAGCATCGCCCCCTGATGGGCATGCCAGGTGGATCCCGGTTGGACAAATGCAAGAGTCTGTCTGATTGCCTCCCGCTTCAAACTTCAGAAAAACACACACACACACAAAAACAAAACTTCTGGATAAGTCTAGAAAAAGAAAAGATATACGATATATCTGGAAGGATATGGTGAGATTCTGGTTGATTTTTACTCTCCTCTTTGTACCTTTTCTCCACTTTAAAAAAATAAGAATGTCTATTACTTTTATAATCAGAAAATACTGCAAAGTCATCACCGTTTTTGGAAGGGAAAACAAAAAGAGAAACTTCAGGAGTAAGGAAATGACATGCTGACGATTGTATCGTGTCCTGGGGCAACCTGTCTTCCACTGATGGCTGGAACTATTTGGATTAGGTTTTTATAGATCCTAATAGGGATGATGATGAGTTTGGCTCCTTGGTTCCGCCCCCTCCTAAGGATCAGATGATGTCAATCAGCACTCAGACATCTCAGCACATGTAATTACCATGGGAAGGAGCTATAGGGACTCAGGCAGAGCAAGTCTTGGGAGGAGAGATGGGCATTCCCAGGTGAAACAAGCAGAGGGACCTGAGTAAACCCAATCAGAATCATGATGCAAAACAGAGGGGAACAGCTCTGCACCTCAGTTTACTTTCATTCACAGATTACAGCAAGTTGCTAAAGTCACGTGCTAACAGAGGTTGCTTTCCAGGAAGACGGGCTCAACTTCTGTGCATAAATAAAGCCACATTTTTTTTTTATAAATATAACTATTTTCACAAAAATGTGTAAACAATTATTTATTCTTGTATATACAAATATCTGTTGAAAATTAACTTTTGGCCATAATAATCTAAAATTATAATAAAGTTCAAAGGCTTACATTAAAAAAAAAACAAATGGATACAAACATATGTTCTTATTCCAGTGTCTTTCAACAATAAACCCAGCTTCTGTGCTGAAAGGCTAGGACAATCAGACATGAAAAAAACCCTAGCAGGTTGAAGTCCTGCCTTTCGAAATAGGATCGTTAATTATGCAAGGACGTTCTGAGGAGATGAAATTTGTGGCAGCTCAAGTAGAAAAGATTTGGAATACAGTACTTCTTGGAATGAATAGTCAAAGCAGGGGGTCACTTAGGAAAGCAAATGGAAGTCTTTGTCACACACAGTCTAGCTGTGACTGGCACAGGGACTCGGCTCAAGGGACAAAGTTGTTGGTCAGACGGAGCAAAGGGTCAGAGAGCAGACTGGATTCCACTGGACCTTCCAGTTTGCTGTTGAGATTGATGGCACGCCTCTCTCTGAGACTAGAGCCCCAGAAGCAATCAATCCCATTCCGGGCAATATTTGGTGAATTAACTTCACTCTAATGCTGAGTGATGGGCTTTGGAGTCAGTGAGACCTGGATTCACATCCTCACTTTACCACATAAGAGTTCTTTAACACCAATTTAAAATGGAGGGCATGCTGGACGGTACTTGTGCTAAAATTCGGTCAACATGTTCCTGCAAGGTGGCACATAAAGCAGGGCTAAGATAAATGCACAAAGGGCACATTCTCTCTCTCATATTCACAGGCACACACATCAATCAATGTAACTCACAAGACTCAAATAGAAGAAGTGCATCACTTTTCACATATTTTCTAAATCAACAAATTGCTCACCAATTTTTCTAAATCAGCAAATTGCTCAGCTCTCACCTGCCTGGTTGGCAGAGGCAAGATAGATATATAATCTTGGTTGTTTTGAGGTTGCTGCCATCCCTTGTGATTGCATGTGAATTTGGCCTTGCACAGTCCAGAAATTCTGAAGGGGGGGGACCTAGGTCCTCGGACAGCCATGCAGACGCTGATGGCCAACCCAGTGCATGTCAACCATTTCAGGGTGGCGGCTCCACGGCTGGTAATCACATCACCTCAGATATATTGTACTTGGCTACTGGGCCTTCATGTGGCTTCAAGGCCATGGTGCTTGGTGCTCAGTCCACCATGCAGCCATAACCCTCCTCCCTCCCCTTCAGAATCCCTGCTACCTCCAGGGGAGTGGAAAGAGGTGGGTGCTGGGCTCTCAACCCTCTGTCATCTCTTTCATCCCAGCTCCCCAGACTAAGCTTTTGCACCTTTGAGGCCTCTACCTCTCTTATGGATCCATCTACCTCACTACCTCACTCCCCCATCCGGGAGCTAAAACAGAGAAGCCTCCACCTCCCCACAGTCAGCGAGGTCAGGGGGAGCCCAGAACTATAACTGAACACCTGAATGAACTTTCTGGAAGGAGAAAGAGAAAATTTACCTTTCTTTTCTCTTGTTTTTACTTTCTGTCTTCCTCTCTCTGTTCGTTATTGAGTCCATAATAACACAAAGGATGAAACACTGATTAGTTTTTCAATAACTCAATATTTTTCAAAATAAAGAAATCCTGCAGCAAGTCCTCTAACAGGCAAAAATAGCCTCGAGAGATTTAATTTACAATCACCTCCCGATATAATTGCTTTGTAGAGAGTTTTATTTTAAGTGACAAAACCAATAGCATAAACATATGATGCCCACATGACACTTAAAAAATTCTAGAGGCAACACTGGCTTTGAGGTCAGGGGCCGTAGGTTTGAATCCAATTCCATCTCTTACCAGTGTGTGATGTTGGGCAAGTTACTTAACCTTTCTGAGCTAAACTGTAAGTATCAAAAAGGAAGCAACCATTTGTTTCCTCTTTGTTCTCAGGCACAGTGCTTGGTATACAAAAGGCATTCAAGAAATGTATCCAATAATGGTCAAACTCAGGGCACCTAGCACAAAATAGATGTTTAAAAAGCATGAAGTTCCTTCACCTCCTCCTTCCCAGTCCATTTTAACACTTTTTATTCTGAAATCACAAACAGACTCAGAAGAAGTTACAAAAATAGTATAAAGAGGTTCCATCTACCCATCACCCACCTACATGCAATGGTGACATTCCATATGCCTATACTACGTTATTGAACACCTTGGTCCAAAGCAGTTTTGTCCGTTTCTGCACATATACTTACTTTTTTTGTATATCTATGTACAGATGTGTATGACCACAGCCACTATCAAGGCACAGAACTGCCCATCATGACAAAGCAGCTGTGTAGCACTGCCCCTTTAGAGTTACACCCTTTCTCCCCTTCCCAAGCACTGCAACCACTTACTCTTCTCTGTCTCTATAATTTTGTCAATTTGAGGATGTTTTATAAATGAAATCATACAGTATCTAACCTTTTAAGATTGGCTTTTTCACTTAGCATAATGCCCTTGAGGCACATCCAGGTTGCTGCATGTATCAACAATTCATTCCTTTTTGTTGCTGGGTAGTGTTCCATGGTATGAATATATCACAAGATTTTAAATCAGGGGTCGGGAACCTTTTTGGCTGAGAGAGCCATGAACGCCACATATTTTAAAATGTAATTCTGCGAGAGCCATACAACGACCCGTGTACATTACGCATTATCCAATAAAAATTTGGTGGTGTCCCGGAGGACAGCTGTAATTGGCTCCAGCCACCCACAACCATGAACATGAGTGGTAGGAAATGAATGGATTGTAATACATGAGAATGTTTTATATTTTTAATGTTATTATTTTTTTATTAAAGATTTGTCTGTGAGCCAGATGCAGCCATCAAAAAAGCCACATCTGGCTCAAGAGCCATAGGTTCCCGACCCCTGTTTTAAATCCTCAACATGGAATAATGCTTAGGTTGTTTCCACTTTGGGGCTACTACAAATAAAACTGCTATGAACACTTGCGTAGAGAACATTTTTGATAACCCATGTGCTGTGAACGTTTTGTATGAAATAAATTTGTGTGGAAAAAAATGTACTATGAAGATCTTGCATATACATAAGTTTTCAACTCCCTGAAATACATGCCAGTATTGAGATTCATGAGTCATACATCAAGTATATGTTTAACTTTTCAAGAAATTGCCAGACAAGTATTCGGAGTGGCTGTACTGTTTTATGCACCCACCAAGAACATATGGAAGATCCAGTTTCTCCACATCCTCGCCAGCATTGGCTTTATCAGTATTTTTTATTTTAGCCATTCTAATAAACATACAGTGGTATCTCATTGTGATTTTAATTTACACTTTCCTGATAACCAGTGATGTTTGTGGGTCAAATAAGTTTGCAAATATGATGTATATGTTTGCTTGCTTATAGTTTGCAAAGGGTGTGGGGAACAGGCTGTAAGCAGGCAGGGCCGTTATAGCCTAAGTCTTAGTTTTAAGACTAAGCCTTTCCCACACTTTTAATACTAAGATCTTCTCAACACTAAGCTTTTCCCCACACCCTTGACTGTTGCATGATGCAGGATGGTGCACTCTTATGAAGAATCCCATTTATGCCTCAGATAAGTGGCTTTGTATCAGAGACTTCCTTATTTGTATACTGACTTAAAGGCTTTAATTTCTACACTAAAAATAAGGGAGACCAGGGTCTCTCTCTCTCCCGGTTCCTGAAATTAGCATTGTGGAGGAGAGGCAGCCAAGGTGGCAGAGTGCTGAAGGAGAAGCCAGTTTGTGCAGAGTTTGTGCAGAGAGAAGGACATGGGGAACAGAGGTGAATAAGGCTGGTGGGGCCTTTGATTCTAGGAATACTCAGATGAGTCAGTGGCTTTGGGAGCCCTGAATGGAAAGGGAAGCATTTTCCCACTGTGTGTATTTTCTCGCCCACTGGGTGCGAGCTAGGATTAAAAGTAATGGCGCACCAGCTCTTGGCTCCATTGTTTCAATATCGTCTGTCTGAATCAAATGTGAACCTGCATGGGTCAGGAGGCTGTGTTGGCAGCTACAGCTACTGGCTTTACATGTTGAACATCTTTTCAAGTGTTTATTTGCAAGTGCATATCTTCTTTAGTGAAATGTCTAAGTCTTTTACTCATTTTCTAATTGGATTGTTTTATTACTGTTGAGTTTGGAGAGTTCTTAATTTTGAAAACAACTCTTTTGTCAGATATATAATTTGCAAATCTTTTCTCCCCAGTCCATATTTACCAATTTATCCTTTTAACCAAGTCTTTCACAGGACAAAACTTTTAATTTACTTTTATTTATTTATTTTCTTCTTTTCCAAGTGAAAGGAGAAGAGATAGAGAGACAGAATCCTGCATGTACCCCAACTGGGCTTCACCCATCAACCCCTCTCTGGGGCCAATGCTCTGCCACTCTGGGGCCACTTGCCACTGAGCTATTTCTAACACCCGAGGCAGAGGTTCCACGGAGCCATCCTCCACGCCCAGAGCCGATGCACTCAACCAATCAAACTGTGGGAGAAGAAGAGAAAAAGAGAGAGAGAGAGAGAGAGAGAGAGAGAGAGAGAAGGGGGAGGAGGAAGGATGGAGAAGCAGAGGAAGAAAGGTGGTCATTTATTTCTCCTGTGTGCCCTAACCGGGAATTAAACCTGGGATAGCCACACACCGTGCCAATGCTCTACCACTGAGAAAAACAGCCAGGCCCAAAACTTTTAATTTAATAAAGTCTAATTAGTTAATATTTTTATTTTATGAATTGTGGTTTTGGTGCCGTGTCTAAGAACTTTTCTCCTAGTTTTAGAACATGAAGATTTTCTCCTATGTTCTCTTCTAAAAGTTTTATAGTTTTATATTTTACATTCAGATCTCTGATCCAATTGGGTTTATTTTTGTATGAGCTGTGAGGTACATGGGTTCATTCTATTGGCTCTTGATGTCCTGTCCATTTGCTTCTGCCAGGTGAAAGAGCACCAGCTTCTGCAGGAGTCACAGAGGTAAGATGATGCTCAGCGTGGAGGGATGTCTGAACGGTCCCTTGCAGAAAGCAATCACCCTCACAGGCGTATCTAAAATAAGCTTGATGCTATAGAAACCAAACACTTCTTCAGTGAATCTTTCTTCAGCAATCACATTGCGTGACTAAATACTGTTTATATTGGATCCCTGAGGAGGCTCCTGCTGCCCCTTGCAACACAGCCTAGAGTGAATTTCTGTTTGAAGCAGGAAGTGAACATTGGAAATTCCTGTTGCACATGATAACATATCATTTAAGGGTAGGATAGGGTGTGTCTTATAGTAACATGGTCTCAGAGGTGACAAGGGCCCAAACCAGGAATCCCTTCTACAGCTTCTTTGCAAAGAAAAATAATCTTTCATTCAACAAACATATATTGAGCAGCCACTATGTGTCAGGGACTAGGTAATAAAAGATGCAGTGAACAAACCAGATGTGTTCCTTGCCCTCTAGTGGGGGGAGAGGAGTGGAGTACGGTTAATTATACAGACACATAATACTGTTTGCCAGAAGCTATTGAGGGGATGCTAAGGAACTATATGGCAGGGTCATTTAACCCAGATTTGGGGAGCCCAGCAATGCTTCCTGGAGGAAGTGACACTGAACCTGAGTCCTAACAGATGACTAGCAGAGAGCCAGGTGGAGGAGAGTGGGTGGGAATGGTAATAAGAAAGAAGAGTCTTTCAGGTGAGTGGGAAGAGCATGTGTAAAGGCCCAGAGGTGGAAGTGCATGTAGTTGGGTATGGATCTAAAACATCCAGTATTGCTGGTGTGTGATGTCCAAGGGGAAAGGACAATGGATGTGACTGCCCAGGTCAGATCATGAAGGGCCTTGAAAGTCACTGTGGAATTCGTGGCTAATGAATTCATCCATTTCATAAAGACACCAGGCATTCACTGGAGGGCTCTGAGTAGGAGTGTAACAGATCCACATTTGTAGTTCAGAAAGCTCTTTGGCAACATGGAGACAGATTGGTGGAATCTAGGTGGTTAGCTAGGGCGTTGGTTAGGAGATTATTATAAGAGATGATGAGACCAGAATGGAGACAGTGGACAATGGTTGATGCATTTATTGGAGTAAGATTTGAGAAGATGACATTTTAAATCACTTTGAAAAATGGGGGACAGAATTGTGCAGAGAAACAGAAGTGAGTTGAGGGATCCGTTGCTGTTGGAACCATTGCCATGGACACTCCTACTGAGGAAGCGCCAGCTTATGCCTTCACCTTGTGACCCTTCAGTGTTTGACAGTCCTGCTCGGGCAGAACTCTGCCTCCCTGTTACTTCCTTGCGTTGGTCCACCTTTGGCCCTGAAGGACCACACAGAACTAATCCGCCTCTGCTAGCTCACAGCAGCCCCTTGACCATTTTAAAGACGTGGGTCAAGTCCTTTCAAGCTTTCTTTTCTCCAACTTACGCACACCTAGTTCCTAAACTCACTTCCCATTGGCATGGTTCCCAGCCCCTCCTTTTCTGACGAGATGGGGCATGTTCAGGGTGGTATGGCCGTAGACCCAGCCCCTCCTTTTCTGAATAGTCCTCCACCTCCTGCCTTTAACCATGTGGTGCCTGAAACCTAGATAAAGTTTGTTCTGCCAGAGAACAGTAAGCCTCCCTTTCTGAAGCCTGGACCTTCTCCTAATACTTCCCACACTTGTGCCCTTGTCGGGGAAGTTGCTTCCCTTCTCTGAACATCTGAGCCAATATCTGCCAGTGAGATCTGTGGTCACCCTGGGCACTGGGGACAGGACTGAGCCCAGAGCCTCAGCTGGAGAAACAGGTTTGACAAGGCCCTCAATGACTCACCTCCAACAGTCGGCAAGCTGGGTCTGGGAGCACATGACCCAGTCTCAGTCGGAAATGAACTTCCTGCCCTTTTTTTGCTGAAAATTAAGGCACCAGCGACCATTCACCAAACAGTGCAGGGTGTGTGGTTTGTGAGGAAAACAGCTGGGACACTGGCTTCATCTTCAGGAACCATGCAGACTTTTTAGAGGACAGAGAACGGGTGTCGGAGAAAACCCTTTACAGAGGACATGGGGTCGCAGCTAGGCCGGGAAGGGCACATGGTTATCAGCTGGTGAGAAGAATGAGGTGGCACACGAGGATGGAACAGGAAAGGTGCAGGGATGAGAGTATATAAGGCTGGCATAGCGAAGGAAAAGAGAACAAGACATTGTGGTCAGAGCAGAGACTCTGAATACATGAACATTGAGAAAACATATGGCAAAGGTTGCAACATATTGGGATGGCAGCTAGTGCCAGGGCTTTTGACCCAGACAAGGAGAAGACTCAGGTGGTGCGCAGTTTTGTTTCTGCAGCTGATGAAGCCAGATAGATGAATCCTACACTGTGCAGTGACCCAGGAGAACAGAACTCCGTGACGTCCAGGGAGCAGAAAGCCCTGCCAGGAAGTGGTCCAGGGATCCCAGAATAGCACCTCATTGACTTAGTTCCAGTTCACCATTAGGTGATCTTTCCAGTAACCCTTCCTAGGGGGATAAGGACAGGGAGCAGAGTGAACTATTCAAATGCATGACCTGGGAAGTGTTTTGAGTAGCAAGAACAAAAGTTGTAATCTGGGAGCAAAACTGACTACATCATTTATGGTCCCCTTGTTCACAAATGATTAAGAATTTCAAGATGGCAACATTAAACCAAGCATGGGGCCCTTCTAAGCACAGAGTCTTGTGCCCATGTTGCCAGCTCCGTCTTGGGGTAAAGAAGAGGATGCACAATGGGTATGCAGAGAGCTCCCACACTCAGAAGGCTTGCAGCCAGGCATTTCCCTCTCTGCCTGGGGCAGGTGATAGCACAGTGCATGTGCTTAGACACTCAGCTTAAGGCTCTTGGCTTCATGGAAAGACTAATAAACTGAGGACAGGAAATCTGAGTTCCACCCCTGGTTTTGCTTCAAAATTGATCTGAATCACTCAACTTCTGAGCCTTAACTGTATAGCTTATGGTAAGTGTTCAGCAATACTGTCTCACTTCCTCTCTACATAAAAGCCCCAATTCTAGGATCTCTAATATCTGGCCTTTTAATGGAGTATTTGAAGGAAAACACAGCTTCCAAAGATGGGTCTTTGTTTGCAGAAAGAACTCTGTGAAGTGCATTTGCATTGCAGAGCAAATTCCAAATACTCGTTTGCATCTCAATACCTTTATACTTCACTAGAGAAGTCCTCTCTGGCCATTCTCTAACACGGATGTAGTTGAAGACACTTCAGATCTGCTCTTAGCTATTCTGCTAACTCTCTGTAGGACCACAGGCAACTGACTTCCTCTCCCTATGCTTCAGTTTCCTCTTCTATAAAATATGAGAAATGAACAAGATGATCACCAAGGTCCTTGTCCCCTCTCTGTTCTGCATTTCCTTGAATGTATGAAGTAATTGATCCAGCATTTGTCATCACATGATGTTGAGATGAATTTATTTGGCTCTCTCAGTGGAAATTAAGCTTACTGAGGTTAAGAGTATGGGATCCGCCTGACCAGGCAGTGGCGCAGTGGATAGAGTGTCGGACTGGGATGCGGAGGACCCAGGTTCGAGACCCCGAGGTCGCCATCTTGAGCACGGGCTCATCTGGTTTGAGCAAAACTCACCAGCTTGGACCCAAAGTCACTGGCTTGAGCGAGGGGTTACTCGGTCTGCTGTAGCCCCACAGTCAAGGCACATATGAGAAAGCAATCAATGAACAACTAAGGTGTCGCAACAAAAAACTGATGATTAATGCTTCTCATCTCTCTCCATTCCTGTCTGTCTGTCCCTATCTATCCCTCTCTCTGACTCTCTGTCTATTTAAAAAAAAAAAAAAAAAAAAAAAAAAAGAATATGGGATCCATCTCTGCATCTCCAGTTCCTGGCACAGGACCTTGCGCTCGGTTAAGTGTCAGGTGGACAGAGATATCAATGGATGAACTAGGTCTCTGGGGAAGAGACTTAAAACAAATGAGCCAAGGAAGTGAAAACAGAACTATAATTAGAAGTGAGACCCTATGGGGAAGAAAGAGAATCAGGGAAACATCATATCAAGGGAGATTGGGTACTGGGTGATCGACCTCTCAATAATACAAAGGAAACAAGAAAATCAAAGTCTTAAAAAAACACCTCGATAGAGGATTGGATAAAAAAGATGTGGTATACATATACAATGGAATACTACTCAGCCGTAATAAATGATGACCTATTGCCATTTATAGCAACGTGGATGGACCTTGAGGAAATTATACTGAGTGAAATAAGTAAATCAGAGAAAGCTAAGAACTGTATAATTTCACACATAAGTGGGATATAAAACTGAGACTCGGCCCTGGCCAGTTGGCTCAGCGGTAGAGCATCAGCCCATCGTGTGGAAGTCCCAGGTTTGATTCCTGGCCAGAACACACAGGAGAAACACTTATCTTCCCCCCTCTTCTTTTTCTCTATCTCTCTCTTCCTCTCCTGCAGCCAAGGCTCCATTGGAGCAAAGTTGGCCCAGGTGCTGAGGACGGCTCCATGGCCTCCACCTCAGGCACTAGAATGGCTCTCATCGCAGTGGAGCAACGCTCCAGAGGGGCAGAGCATCGCCCTCTGGTGGGCATGCCGGGTGGATGCCGGTTGGGCACATGCAGGAGTCTGTATGTCTGCCTCCCCCTGCTTCTCACTTTGGAAAAATACCAAAAAAAAATACAAAAAAATAAAAATAAAACTGAGACTCATGGACATAGATAAAAGTGAAGTGGTTACCAGGGGAAGGGGGTGTAGGACAGGAGGATGAGGGTAGCGGGTGGGGGGGAAGGGTATGAAGAGGGACAAATATAAGGTGACAGAAAATGATTTGACTTTGGGTGATGGGTATACAACACAATCAACAGCTCAAATGTTATAGAAATGTTTACCTGAAACCTATGTACTTCTGTTGATCAATGTCACCCTGTTAAATTTAATTTTCTAAATAAAATTTTTTAAAAAAAACATACTTCCTAATTAGGAGATTGTTAGTGACTTTTGAGAGAAGTCAGGCTACCAAAAGTTAAGGAATGGATGGGAGAAAGAAGAATGGACTGCAGGCATAAGTTGGTCAAGAAATTTGGTAGAAGAAAAGACAAAGATAAGAAGGTCACTAGGCATGTGGCAAAACCGAAAGAAGAAGCACTGTGTATTCATTGGTTTGTTTGCTTTAAGAGAAGGAGACCCACTGGCCAGGCGGTGGCGCAGTGGATAGAGCATCATACTGAGATGCGAAGGACCCAGGTTCGAGACCCCAAGGTCACCAGCTTGAGCGCAGGCTCATCTGGCTTGAGAAAAAAAAAAAAAAAAAGCTCACCAGCTTGGACCCAAGGTCCTGGCTCAAGCAAGGGGTTACTTGGTCTGCTGAAGGCACTTATGAGAAAGCAATCAATGAACAACTAAGGTGTCTCAACAAAAAACTGATGATTGATGCTTCTCATCTTTCTCTGTTCCTGTCTGTCTGTCCTTATCTATCCCTCTCTCTGACTCTCTCTCTGTTCCTGTAAAGAGAGAGAGAGAGAGAAAGAGACCCAAATGTTTGCTACCTAAAAAGAAGGAGTGAAGGAGGAAGGAATTGATGATTTTAGAAAGTAGGAGAGGAGGGAATTAATGGATTTATGTCCTGGAGGAGTCAGGAGAGAGAGGGGGGACCAAGAATACAGCTCTTTTCCCCCCACTTTCTGCCACCTGCAAATCTGACAAGTGTATTACTAGGTGCCATAGAGGGAATCCAACTATCAGAAGGGGGCTGGGCAAGGCGACTTTTACAGTCCCCTCCCCCTGAGTCTGTGACTACTGTGTCCATCCATCCTTATTTTGCCATGTGACCCATAGCAAATGATGAAAGACAATGTAAAGAACATCTCTGGAATATAGTCTAATACCCAGAGCATTCATTCCATCACCTACCAACACCAGTAACTGACGAAAGAGGAAATGAGTCAAATTCCACCTGTTTTGGAATGTGGCCCAAGGAGGAAAGTGGCACAGTAAAAGAAGTACCAGATTGGGAGTCGGGAGTTTGGATCTAGCCTCCCCTTGTCATTCTCTATGTGCTCTAGGTCTAGGACATATACATCCCTCCTGCTCTGTGAGTCACAGTTTTTCACTGGACAAACAGAATTCTGAGAAAGGTGATTGATTTACTTCTATATGCTCTGTCTCTCAAGTGTTACAGAAAGAGCTGGCCCTTGCCTCTGTGGTTCTTAGGAAGGTCTGCATTTAATGTGGTTACAAGGGGCAAAACAGGTCCCAGAAGGGTAAAGCAAATAAGTCCTCTTTGGCAATCCAAATTCATGTCACCGCAGAGCTCCCAGTATTGGCATCTGCTCCAACAGGAAGACCCACATGCTTGTCAATGACATTCTGGCCCTCCCATTTGGAATGTGGCATGAGCAGGACCGAATCATGCTTGGCCAAGGTTAGATCATGTCTGGCTGTGGGATGATGACACTGATGAAACCCAATATTGCCTTGGGGAACTGGGTTTTTGACTGAGTTCCAAGTTCTGAGTTTAGAACTTGGTTTGCCCTTTGTTGACTAATCTCCACTAGGATTAAAGGGAGGTGAATGTACCTTTGTCATTAAATACATCATGACAAATTAGCTAGTCACTAATTCATTTAAAAATGTGCATTGAGCAATTGCTATCTACATTAAATATATGTGTATAGGATGGATGGATGGATGGATGGATGGATGGATGGATGGATGGATGGATGGATGGATGGATGACAGACCCAGGATCTAGTTCACAATATCACCTAACAGCTGGATATATGAGCCAGGATATTTTCAGTTACAAGTGACAGAAACCTACATCTAAGTGGTTTAAGATGGAATAAAAAAAGTATTGACTTGTATATATATTTGAAAAATGATCAAGAGTTTACAAAAGTCCCTTCTTACCTTATACCTCTGAGTTCTGTGTTAGTTTCATCTTTAGTCAATGTTCCCCCTACCCAGTGTCCGAGTTCACAACCAGCAGCTCCAGGCTCACATTCATTTAGCTTTGCAACCCCAAAGGAAAAAGTGCCTTTCTCTCAGGGTTCTAGAAAAAGTTCTCTAGAGAGTTCTCACTGGCCCAGCCTGGGTCATGTACTCACCCCTGGACAAATCCCATGGCCAGGAGGGTGCAGCATTCTGATTGGCTGGCCCTTGCACCAAGTCTAGAGGTGATGTCAGCTTCAGGGCACACTGTGAACTGTGAGTGAAGACAGGGAGGCATCCCAGAAGAGAAGGGACTGGATGTTGGGCAGGCAAACACCTTAGCTGTCCTCTCCCTGGGGAGCCGTAAGGCAGCCTCTTTGCCACTTAGAGCCTCTGCTTCCTCCTGATCGTCCTCACTGCACAGTGATGTGAAAGCCCTCTGACAAGGTGGGCTTATTCTTTTCACTGGTCATTTACAAGCAGCCACCACGGCTCCTCCGCCTTCTTGAAGCCTTCCTCAACATCTTGGCCTCCAGATCCCTCCCTTTTCTGACCAAGGCCATTTAACTTTTCATGCCACCCATTTGATGACTAATTATTAAGTACATCTGGAGCAGAAAAAGTTCCAATACTCTCGTCAGACCCAACAAGAAATACTGTCATGAATAAGACCCTCTCTCTCCATGTAGAAAACTCCCAATGTAGTTAGTAACAAATCTTGCCGTGTTTTCTAATTGCTTCACGTGGAAATCTCATTTCCAAAACAAACTACCTGTTCCACGCTTCAGCCTTCTCACATCTTGAGAGTATCAGTCACGTTCCCTAGAAAGCCACATCACTGAAAAGCCTTACCCCACAGCTCCAACCTTCTTCTTTAAAGGACCCCCTTGCTCCCAGCAGCCAGGACAGGCCTCCTCTCTGCTGCCTCACGCAATGTGCCTCACTCCCCACAGCATCCACCTTATCCTGGGGCCTCAGTTACCAGGTACTCTCAACCCTGGCTTAAGAGTGACTTTAATCTTTGGCTTCTGATGTCATTGGAGCTGTGTGACCCTGGCTGTCCTTTGCATCTAGCCATTTCCAAGCCTGGGAGGAAAAGAATCCTTCTCTGGTTTGTATCAGACCATCTAGTCAGGCCAGAAACCGAGCGGCAGCTTCAGGATATGCTCCTTTAGGCAACAAGTATCTTCTGAGCATCCACTGCTCTGTCCCCAGAACATGTGCTGGGGAACGTGGTGAAGAGGCAGGCAGAGTCCTGTCCTTTGGGAGCCCACAGAGCAGCAGGGAAGACTACTGGCCCCTCACCCCACCCTGGGAGAGCAAAGTGTCTCATGCTCCATAGTGATCCCTTCCATTCATTCACTGGAACAGGGATAAAAGGCGCCTGGACCATGCACCTCCAGGGGCTTGGTTATGGTGTGCAGGGGAGTGGGGAAGGAAGGTGAGGAGTGGCCCTCACGGTCGTCAACTCAAGATGGTCCTTCTAGGTTGTTTGTCAGTCATGTCCCTGAACTTAGCATATGGACCCAAACTCACTCTCTCCCTACCGCCAGGGAGGTGCTGGGGCAGCCACGGGTCACAAGCATCTTAGCTTTGGCTCCAGCCATTTGTTTAAGGCAGCCACCAGGGCTTTCCTGGGAGGTCCCTGTGCTTACACCAACGTGTCCAAATCCACAGTGGGCACACTCTGAAACCCTTAGCTCCCCTCACATCCTTCACGTCACCCAGCACAGTCCTGCGTGCTGAACACCAGTGCAGAGGACAACTGACAGACAAGTCTAAAGTGGAATGAAACAAGACAACTGAATGGCCCTACCCTAGGCACTCCCAGACCACAGCTGATTTCTTTTTAAAGAAGGAGCATTTCCTGATCCACCTGCTCTTCACCTGCAGCCCTTCTGAAGGTCAGTACTTCCCAGCATATGTCTTCTCTCTCCTTTGAACTCAGAGGTGAAATTACTCGCGGGATCTCAGCTCCCTCCTCTCTCTCCCCACCTCTTCTCTCTAACATTAAAATCAGTCTCTGTCTTTCATACCGACATAGGAGGGGGTGGGGTTCCACTAATGAATGTTTGAAAAACCCTTTGAGATCTTGGATGAAAGGCACCTCATAAAATACAATTAAAAATAATAGGGGTAATTTCTGGCTGGGCTAGTCCCTGGAGGATAATTAGAGAGTTTTCCACTGGCAGATTCTGAATTTGTGCAGAAACACAAGGGCTCAAACAGTAAAACTGATTTGAGATTCCAGGGGCCACTGTCACGCTTCCCCCATGCAAAGATGGTGTACTGTGGTCTCTTCTGAAATCTGAGGAGCATCGCGTCACGCCACAGCTGGAAAGGACTTCTGAGATGATCTGATAAAGCCAGTGAAGCCCAGAGAGGTGACTGGCTCAAAACTGCACAGCAAGTGTGAGAGAGCCACAACTCTAGAGGTCCAGTCCCTGGACACCCCGATACAGGGGATCCTATAACCACTTCTAATTAATAACACACCCTTTCCGATTTCTACAGCCTGGTGACTTTCTAGGGCATGGTAGAACATTGGAATAAGAGTCAGTCAACTGGATGTGAGGGCGATCTGGCTGCAACATCTGTCACCCCACTGATCACCAGGGTTGATTCGGCTGATCTGGCTGGCTAGGCGGGTGTCCTCTTCCTCCCTCACTGCTCCATGTGCATCCCTGCTGAAGCTGCGCGCTCGGTCGAAGAGGACGACCTTCCCTGATAGAGGAGAGGACCGTTCTTCGGTCAAGGGTATACGAGTAGCTGCGCTCCCTTGCTAGAACCTCCAAACAAGTCTCAAGAGTCAGTCAACTGCATTCAAATCCCAGCTCTGACATGTGTGACAGACAGTAGTTGGCAAGTAAGCCTCATTTCCTTGTATGTAAAATGGGCATAATAATAACTGCCTTGTAGGGTCCCTAGGCAGAGCCAGTGAGCAATGCACACAGAGGCACCTGGCACGGAGCACATGTCCTGTCAATGCTGCTTGAATGAACGCTGCAAGAATGAGTCTCAGCCGTGCTACAGCTTGACCTACACTCTTTGCTGTATGTAGCTAATTTCAGTCTGTACTTAATGAGCACCTATTGTGTGCCGAACACTGTGCTAAGCTCTCCAGTTTCACTAATTTAATCAGCACCACATTCCCATCAGGTCAGCTGAGTTGGTCCAAGGCCACACAGCTGAAGAGGAGGCAGGACTGGGACCCGTGCTCTCAGCCACTATGCACGCTGCCTTCCTCCACGAAAAGAGGCAGGAACTTGGATGTAACCACATGACGCTGCCATAGGATGTTCTGTGGCAATACAGGAGCGTTGTCACGGAAGGGGCAGGGACCAGTTGTAGCCTAGATGATCCACTAAGCATTCTTGCTTTCAAGGTTATGGAAATCAAACCCTTTTCCTTGTATAAGACTGATAATGTATTCTGAGGGGCTGCACTGATGCAAGAAGTCAAATGATCTTCCCCCAAGAAGGGCAGTCAGTAGCTGGAGCTGAATTTAGAATCAAGACGTCTAGATCCAGGTGCTGGATCTCTCCTTGGAAACCAAGTACCTTGGCTCAAATCCCTTCAGCTCTCTGTCTTCAGAGTTCCACATTCCTGGTCTGTACAATGGGGCTGACACTTTCCACTCTCCCCGTCACAGGGAGTCTTCTGAGGGCCAAATGGCAATGAACATGGAAGTATTCTGTCACTTGCAAACTTCAGTAAAAGTGGAAATTCTTACTGTAACTGCTTAGAAGCTTTTCAGTGTGATAAAGAAGGTGGCTGAAGTCCCAGGCCGGTGGACTCCAGGGAGGCTGACTCAACACACTTGGCTGGCAGGGGATAGTACACATTACTCGTCTTCAAAGGACAGGGCTGAGTATTCACAGCTCTGAGCTCAGATTATTTGGAGGAGAGAGGGCATTTTAAGGACCAGCCCTTTGAAATTCAATTGCGAACATAATGGGTTCCATTTATTTCAGGTTTTAATTTTTTCCCGGCTGAGACCCAGGTTTGGAAGCTGCCGAGTTACATTCTCTTCTTCTGTGTGCTTGCGTGGAAGAAACCAGGGCCCTGGGCGAGGCTGAAAGGAAGAAAGAGGTTTCTTCAAAAATCATTCATCACTCATCAATTTCCTCGTCAATCAAGACTTTGCCAAACACCTCCTAGAAACTAGAATAACCAGGGCTGTATTCTTCTAACTACCCTATTCAGAATGGTTGACTCCAAGTCATCCTATCCAGAGATTTCGAAGGTTGATCAAAAGACTGACAACGCCTCAGACGACCAGAGCCGAAGGAAACTCACAAGTCACCCTCGCCAGCCTTTGGGCCTTTTGGGGAGACAGTCGCCTAACAACCCCAGGGATGGGCACTCACTCTCTCACATTGTCAAACACTCCTCCGCCCCCATCTGCCCCCATGGGCTTCTCACAGCCCACTGGCTTGTGCCCTCAGCCTGGCATTTCTCTGGCTTCCCTGCCCTGATCCTTGAGACAGAGGCAGGATGGGAATGACATTTTGAATTGTCATAAGCAATTTAGGAGTTAGTGAGAGCTCAGTGTGTGGGAGAAAAGTTTCACGAAGAAATGGAAACCTGGTGATTCCCTTCAGGGCTGTGGGTGAGCTCTGTGTTTTCTCCTTAAAAGCACAGCAAGTGATTGTGTCACATGGGCTCTGGACATTTGGGAGAATTTTGGAAAGCCCTGTGTGTTCTGACAAGGAGGCAGGAACAGCCCCCATTCCTGCCACCCTGACTCCTATCCTTCCTTTCCTCTAGAGCAGTGATAGTCAACCTGGTCCCTACCGCCCTCTAGTGGGCGTTCAGCTTTCATGGCGGGCGGTAGCGAATCAAAGTATAAATAAAAAGATAGATTTAACTCTAGTAAGTTGTTTTATAAAGATTTATTCTGCCAAACTTAGCGAAAATACGACATAAAGTATTTGGTAAGTAATTATTATTAATACTTTAACTTGCTATAACTCTGCTTTATAAATTTTATAAAGTAAAGTTACTTCTCTACTTTATAAATCACCATTACTGTGGAACCAGTGAGCATTTAGAAAATTTTACTACTACCAGAGATACAAAAGTGGGCGGTAACAACACACAATGGAGAAAAGAAAGCCTCTTCAATAAACGGTGCTGGGAAAACTGGAAAGCCACATGCAAAAGAATGAAACTGGACTACAGTCTCTTCCCCTGTACTAAAATTAACTCAAAATGGATGAAAGATCTAAACATAAGACCTGAAACAATTAAGTACATAGAAGAAGACATAGTTACTAAACTCATGGACTGGGATTTCAAAGAGCATTTTATGAATTTGACTCCAAAAGCAAGAGAAGTGAAAGCAAAAATTAATGAATGGGACTACATCAGACTAAGAAGTTTTTGCTCAGCAAGAGAAACTGATAACAAAATAAACAGAAAGCCAACTAAATGGGAAATGATATTTTCAAACAACAGCTCAGATAAGGGCCTAATATCCAAAATATACAAAGAACTCATAAAACTCAACAACAAACAAACAAACAATCCAATAAAAAAATGGGAAGAGGATATGAATAGACACTTCTCCCAGGAAGAAATACAAATGGCCAACAGATATATGAAAAGATGCTCATCTTCTTTAGTTATTAGAGAAATGCAAATCAAAACTGCAATGAGATACCACCTCACACCTGTTAGATTAGCTATTATTAACAAGACAGGTAATAGCAAATGTTGGAGAGGCTGTGGAGAAAAAGGAACCCTCATACACTGTTGGTGGGAATGTAAAGTAGTACAACCATTATGGAAGAAAGTATGGTGGTTCCTCAAAAAACTGAAAATAGAACTACCTTATGTCCCAGCAATCCCTCTACTGGGTATATACCCCCAAAACTCAGAAACATTGATACGTAAAGACACATGCAGCCCCATGTTCATTGCAGCATTGTTCACAGTGGCCAAGATATGGAAACAACCAAAAAGCCAATCAATAGATGACTGGATAAAGAAGATGTGGCACATATACACTATGGAATACTACTCAGCCATAAGAAATGATGACATCGGATCATTTACAGCAAAATGGTGGGATCTTGATAACATTATACAAAGTGAAATAAGTAAATCAGAAAAAACCAGGAACTGCATTATTCCATACGTAGGTGGGACATAAAAGTGAAACTAAGAGACATTGATAAGAGTGTGGTGGTTACGGGGGGAGGGGGAGAGGGAGAAGGAAAGGGGGAGGGGGAGGGGCACAAAAAACACTAGATAGAAGGTGACAGAGGACAATCTGACTTTGGGTGATGGGTATGCAACATAATTGAACGACAAGATAACTTGGACATGTTATCTTTGAATATATGTATCCTGATTTATTGATGTCACCCCATTAAAAAAATAAAATAAAATAAAATTATATAAAAAAAGTGGGTGGTAGGTATAAAAAGGTTGACTACCCCTGCTCTAGAGCATTGATGCACCCCTTCTGATGCCAGACAGCACAGCCTAGTAAGCCCACCAGGAGCAGGCGTCAGCAGAGGCCTGGCTCACAGGGTGTCTGGATGCCCTGGGAAGAATGGTCCTAGATGTGATGGACATCTTTTATGTCCTATTTCACACATCCTAGGCCCACCCTTTCCATTGTGCCCTGTGCTGTGGCAACCAGCCATACAGGAGCTGCACAGAATAGCTCTTGCTTACTGGCAGCTACTCATTAGCTGTGTGATCATGGACAAATGTCTTAACCTCTCTGTGTCTTAATTTTATCACCTGGAAAAGGAAGAAGATATTGGCACCCCAGTTCATATAGTTGTAGTGAAGATGATATGATTTAATAAAAGTAAAGTGCTTGTAACCATGCCTGGCACAGAGTAAGCACTATCAAAAAAGATAGACGGTGATGACGTCAGAGTAATGGCGGAGTAGGAAGCGATACCGATAAATCTCCCCCAAAACTCAACAAGATCTTCAACCAGAAACAGAAAAACCTATACTTGGAGCTTCCAGATTCTTCGCAATACACACAAAGGTATGATTGAGTGAAAAATTGGCTAAATATATAACCAAACCCCGAAGGAAATAGGGAGTAAGAAATGCTCCGCCTTCCTCACTAACCTAAACAGGGCGGCTTTCTCTGATAACTGTGAATATAGAAACTGAGGCGGGCAAAGGGGGTGAATAGATCCAGGCCCCCGCAGCAAAAACGGCCGAACCAGGCTGTGGCTCAGAGATCCAAGCCGAGGAAAATCTGATCCTGTGGCAACCTGGGCAATACAAGCTAACACTCGCGCCAAACCCAAACAAAGAAAGACAAGCGGAGCGGCCATTTTACCCGGTCTCCTGGTCGGTGCGCAGTTAGTGGAAGAGAGATTTCTTCCTAAGCCGCGGAAGTGGGTGCCCGTGTTGCCCCACGGAGAGGCAGGGTCAGAGGCCTTTCTGTGGGCTGAGGGCAGAGTCTCTGGGCAGCCCCAGCGCCCTGGGAAAGCCACGCACGGGAGGGAGTGAGAACTAATCCCAACGGTGGAGATTTTCCGTGCTGGAGGCTGTTTCACTCAGAGGGAACCACGGCCGGCCTCATATCCTGGTTTGCGCGCGCAGATAAGGAGTGAGCGATTCCTCCGAGTGCCTCGGCAGTGCGTGCCCGTGTTATCGCAGAGAGGGGCAGAGTCAGGGGCCTTTGTGTGGGCCAAAGCAGAATCTCGGGCCGTCCCAGCGCCTTGCAAAAGCCGCACACGGGGACGGAGCGAGACTCAATTCCAACGCTGCAACTTTTCCCTGCGGTTGGGGGTTTCACTCAGAGTGTGAGACTGCTGGCCGGATATCCTGGTTGCAGACAGTGAGTGAGAGTTTCCTCCAAGTGCCCCGGAAGTGGGCGCCCGCTTGTGTTACCGGATAGAGTGGCAGAGCCAGAGGTCTTCGAGTGGGCGGAAAGCCCGCCTGATTATGCTAGCAGCTCTGATTGACTGAGCCTTACCCAGAGCCCTGTGCTGAGTGGAAATAGAGTGGGGAGTTGCCAGCAATTTGAGCCTCTTACTATCCAGGCAGAGGCAGCAGCAACCCCATACCTGGACTATCAGGCTACTAATTGAGGAAGGAAAGACTAGGAGAAAGGCTCCAGGAACACGGACTCTCTCACTGTCGGAGCCTATAAATGCTAATGAGCCTCGACTCCCAACGAGAATAAAGCACAATACATGACATTGCCATAGAGACTTATCAACTGCAAACCTCTACCTGAGCGTGCCAAAGGGGCAGAACCCGGGGTACAGAGTCACCGACCAGGAAGAGGGAGAGAAAAGAAAAAGCAAGAAGATAACCTCTCAAAATCAAGAATAATCTGCAGACTTTATAACCTATCCCATTTTATTATATTTGTTCGTTTGTTTCTCTTATCTTCATTCTTGAGACTTTTTTTCCTCCTCCAATTTGGCCGATTAACTCTCTACTGGTCTTACTCTCTCCTCTCCTTGAACTACACTACCCATAAGTGTTACATCTCCCATTATCATTTCTCTTCTCTTCCTTTCTCTCTATGAGGGTTGCACTCCAAAACCCTTAACTCTCTCTCTCTCTCTCCTTTTTTTTTTCTTCTTTTAGTGGTTCCCTCTTTTTTTCTCCCTCTCTTTCTTTTCTCCCTCTATATTAGTTTCTTCCTTTCTCCTTTACATCTCCTCTCATTCAAACCTCAATAACAAACAAATTATCTTATCTGGGACTCAAACCTATGTTTGTGGCATTTTGGGGGTTTTTTACTTCACCTTTTTAACTCACTAGCAGTGCTCCCATCCCTGGCTCTCCATAATATCTAGTTCTTGTTCCACTAAATACAATAGTAAGTTTTTAATTTGTCCCCCCATTTTTCCATTTTCCTCTTATTCCTCTCATCATAACTCTTAGAAAACCAACACCTAAAAGCAAATCATTTTATTCTTGACCCAAATTTTTTCCTTATTTGCTTTTTGTGGGTCCATACGCTCTTTTTTTTTTTCTTTTTTCTTTTATTTTTTTCCTTTTTTTTTTTTTTTTTCTTTCTCTCTTTTTTGCCCCTTTATTACTTTTCCCCAATTCAGGCCCTCCATCACAGGCATTGTTTGTTATAACTCACAGTCCACCACAAGATTTTCTCAAGAAAGAGGGGAGAGGAGAGGAGAGGAAAAAAAGAGAGGGAAAATAATTTCCTTTTTAAAAAATTTTTATTTTATTTTATTTTTCTTTATTTCATTATTAATTTTTTTTAAAAAAAAAACAACTCTTTTCGATTTGTTATTTTTTTATTTTTTTTTAACTTTTTATTCTTTATTAAATCTCATTAATACTATCAACAAAACCACCCTCAGATGCCATTAAGGAATAGAAAATCGAATATCATGGATACAAAAGAAAGAGAGGTAACACAGCTAGATGAGGAAAAATCTATGGAGAAAAAATTTAATATATTGGAAACCTTGGAGCTAAATGACAGAGAATTCAAGATAGAAATCCTAAAAATCCTCCGAGATATACAAGAAAACACAGAAAGGCAATATAGGGAAATCAGAAAACAACTCCATGAACACAAAGAATATATGTCCAAGGAAATTGAAACTATAAAAACAAATCAAACAGAGATGAAAAACTCAATTCACGAGCTGAAAAACGAAGTAACAAGCTTAGCTAATAGAACAGGTCAGATAGAAGAGAGGATTAGTGAAATAGAGGACAAGCAACTTGAGGCACAACAGAGAGAAGAAGAAAGAGACTCAAAAATTAAAAAAAATGAGATAGCCCTACAAGAATTATCTGACTCCATCAAAAAGAATAACATAAGAATAATAGGTATATCAGAGGGAGAAGAGAGAGAAAATGGAATGGAGAACATACTTAAACAAATAATTGATGAGAACTTCCCAAGCCTGTGGAAAGAACTAAAGCCTCAAGTTCAAGAAGCAAACAGAACTCCAAGTTTTCTTAACCCCAACAAACCTACTCCAAGGCATATCATAATGAAATTGACACAAACCAACAGCAAAGAAAAAATTCTCAAGGCAGCCAGGGAAAAGAAGAATACAACATATAAAGGAAGGCCCATTAGATTATCATCAGATTTCTCAGCAGAAACTCTACAAGCTAGAAGAGAGTGGACCCCAATATTTAAAGTCCTGAAAGAGAGGAACTTTCAGCCACGAATACTATACCCATCAAAGCTATCCTTCAAATACGAAGGAGAAATAAAAACATTCACAGATACAGAAAAGATGAGGGAATTTATCATCAGAAAACCCCCACTCCAGGAATTACTAAAGGGGGTTCTCCAATCAGATACAAAGAACAAAAAAAAACAGAGCCACAAGTAAAAGCTCCAAGAAGAACACAATAAAACCAAATTTAAACTGTGACAACAACAAAAAGAAAGAGGGGGAGAAGACGGAGATTAACAGTAGCAAAGGACGATGGAGTGCAAAAGTACTCACAAAATAGTTCGCTACAATGAACAGGGTAGGGACCCTTTTCATTACTCAAAGGTAACCACCATTGAAAAAACCACCACAGAAGCACATGAGATAAAAAAGATAGCAACAGAGGAAAGATGTATGGAATACAACCAAATAAAAACAAAAGATAGAAAAACGAAAGAGAAGAATCAAACAAGACACAAAACTAACAGAAAGCAAGATATAAAATGGCAATAGGGAACTCACAAGTATCAATAATTACACTAAATGTAAATGGATTAAACTCACCAATAAAAAGGCACAGAGTAGCAGAATGGATTAAAAAAGAAAATCCAACTGTATGCTGCCTACAGGAAACTCATCTAAGTAACAAGGATAAAAACAAATTCAAAGTGAAAGGCTGGAAAACAATACTCCAAGCAAATAACATCCAAAAAAAAGCAGGTGTAGCAATACTCATATCGGATAATGCTGACTACAAGACAGGAAAAGTACTTAGAGACAAAAATGGCCATTTCATAATGGCTAAGGGGACACTGAATCAAGAAGACATAACAATTCTTAATATATATGCACCAAACCAAGGAGCACCAAAATATATAAGACAGCTACTTATTGATCTTAAAACAAAAACTGACAAAAATACAATCATACTTGGAGACCTCAATACACCGCTGACGGCTCTAGATCGGTCATCCAAACAGAGAATCAACAAAGACATAGTGGCCTTAAACAAAACACTAGAGCACCTGGATATGATAGACATCTACAGGACATTTCATCCCAAAGTGACTGAGTATACATTTTTCTCCAGTGTACATGGATCATTCTCAAGAATTGACCATATGTTGGACCACAAAAACAATATCAGCAAATTCAGAAAAATTGAAGTTGTACCAAGCATATTTTCTGATCATAAAGCCTTGAAACTAGAATTCAACTGCAAAAAAGAGGAAAAAATCCCACAAAAATGTGGAAACTAAACAACATACTTTTAAAAAATGAATGGGTCAAAGAAGAAATAAGTGCAGAGATCAAAAGATATATACAGACTAATGAAAATGACAATACGACATATCAGAATCTATGGGATGCAGCAAAAGCAGTGATAAGAGGGAAGTTCATATCGCTTCAGGCATATATGAACAAACAAGAGAGAGCCCAAGTGAACCACTTAACTTCCCACCTTAAGGAACTAGAAAAAGAAGAACAAAGACAACCCAAAACCAGCCGAAGAAAGGAGATAATAAAAATCAGAGCAGAAATAAATGAATTAGAGAACAGAAAAACTATAGAAAAAATTAATAGAACAAGGAGCTGGTTCTTTGAAAAGATCAACAAATTGACAAACCCTTGGCAAGACTTACCAAGGAAAAAAGAGAAAGAACTCATATAAACAAAATCCAAAATGAAAGAGGAGAAATCACCACGGACACCATAGAGATACAAAGAATTATTGTAGAATACTATGAAAAACTTTATGCCACTAAATTCAACAACCTAGAAGAAATGGATAAATTCCTAGAACAATACAACCTTCCTAGACTGAGTCAAGAAGAAGCAGAAAGCCTAAACAGACCTATCAGTAGAGAAGAAATAGAAAAAACCATTAAAAACCTCCCCAAAAATAAAAGTCCAGGCCCTGACGGCTATACCAGCGAATTTTATCAAACATTCAAAGAAGACTTGGTTCCTATTCTACTCAAAGTCTTCCAAAAAATTGAAGAAGAAGCAATACTTCCAAACACATTTTATGAGGCCAACATAACCCTCATACCAAAACCAGGCAAGGATGGCACAAAAAAAGAAAACTACAGACCAATATCTCTAATGAATACAGATGCTAAAATACTAAACAAAATACTAGCAAATCGAATACAACAACATATTAAAAAAATAATACATCATGATCAAGTGGGATTCATCCCAGAATCTCAAGGATGGTTCAACATACGTAAAACGGTTAATGTAATACACCATATCAACAAAACAAAGAACAAAAACCACATGATCTTATCAATAGACGCAGAAAAGGCTTTCGATAAAATACAACACAATTTTATGTTTAAGACTCTCAACAAAATGGGTATAGAAGGAAAATATCTCAACATGATAAAGGCCATATATGATAAACCATCAGCTAACATCATATTAAATGGCACTAAACTGAAGGCTTTCCCCCTTAAATCAGGAACAAGACAGGGTTGTCCACTCTCTCCACTCTTATTTAATGTGGTACTAGAGGTTCTAGCCAGAGCAATCAGACAAGACAAAGAAATAAAAGGCATCCATATCGGAAAAGAAGAAGTAAAGGTATCACTTTTTGCAGATGATATGATCCTATACATCGAAAACCCCAAAGAATCCACAAAAAGACTACTAGAAACAATAAGCCAATACAGTAAGGTCGCAGGATACAAAATTAACATACAGAAGTCAATAGCCTTTCTATATGCCAACAATGAAACAACTGAGAAGGAACTCAAAAGAATAATCCCCTTCACGATTGCAACAAAAAAAATAAAATACTTAGGAATAAACATAACAAAGAATGTAAAGGACTTATATAATGAAAACTATAAACCATTGTTAAGGGAAATCGAAAAAGATATAATGAGATGGAAGAATATACCTTGTTCCTGGCTAGGAAGAATAAATATAATCAAGATGGCTATATTACCCAAAGCAATATACAAATTTAATGCAATTCCCATCAAAATTCCAATGACATTTTTTAAAGAAATAGAGCAAAAAATCATCAGATTTATATGGAACTATAAAAAACCCCGAATAGCCAAAGCAATCCTAAAGAAAAAGAATGAAGCTGGGGGCATAACAATACCTGACTTCAAACTCTATTATAGGGCCACGACAATCAAAACAGCATGTTATTGGCAGAAAAATAGACACTCAGACCAATGGAACAGAATAGAAAGTCCAGAAATAAAACCACATATATATAGTCAAATAATTTTTGATAAAGGGGCCAACAACACACAATGGAGAAAAGAAAGCCTCTTCAATAAATGGTGCTGGGAAAACTGGAAAGCCACATGCAAAAGAATGAAACTGGACTACAGTCTCTCCCCCTGTACAAAAATTAACTCAAAATGGATCAAAGATCTAAACATAAGACCTGAAACAATTAAGTACATAGAAGAAGACATAGGTACTCAACTCATGGACCTGGGTTTTAAAGAGCATTTTATGAATTTGACTCCAATGGCAAGAGAAGTGAAGGCAAAAATTAATGAATGGGACTACATCAGACTAAGAAGTTTTTGCTCAGCAAGGGAAACTGATAACAAAATAAACAGAAAGCCAACTAAATGGGAAATGATATTTTCAAACAACAGCTCAGATAAGGGCCTAATATCCAAAATATACAAAGAACTCATAAAACTCAACAACAAACAAACAAACAATCCAATAAAAAAATGGGAAGAGGATATGAATAGACACTTCTCACAGGAAGAAATACAAATGGCCAACAGATATATGAAAAGATGCTCATCTTCTTTAGCTATTAGAGAAATGCAAATCAAAACGGCAATGAGATACCACCTCACACCTGTTCGATTAGCTGTTATTAGCAAGTCAGGTAATAGCAAATGTTGGAGAGGCTGTGGAGAAAAAGGAACCCTCATACACTGTTGGTGGGAATGTAAAGTAGTACAACCATTATGGAAGAAAGTATGGTGGTTCCTCAAAAAACTGAAAATAGAACTACCTTATGACCCAGCAATCCCTCTACTGGGTATATATCCCCAAAACTCAGAAACATTGATACGTAAAGACACATGCAGCCCCATGTTTATTGCAGCATTGTTCACAGTGGCCAGGACATGGAAACAACCAAAAAGCCCATCAATAGATGACTGGATAAAGAAGATGTGGCACATATACACTATGGAATACTACTCAGCCATAAGAAATGATGACATCGGAACATTTACAGCAAAATGGTGGGATCTTGATAACATGATACGAAGCGAAATAAGTAAATCAGAAAAAAACAGGAACTGTATTATTCCATACGTAGGTGGGACATAATAGTGAAACTAAGAGACATTGATAAGAGTGTGGTGGTTACGGGGGGGAGGGGGGAATGGGAGAGGGATAGGGGGTGGGAGGGGCACAAAGAAAACAAGATAGAAGGTGACAGAGGACAATCTGACTTTGGGTGGTGGGTATGCAACATAATTGAACGACAAGATAACCTGGACTTGTTATCTTTGAATATATGTATCCTGATTTATTGATGTCACCCCATTAAAAAAAAATAAAATTATAAAAAAAAAAAAAAAAAAAAAAAAAAAAAGATAGACGGTGCTATTACTACGGTCATCATCATTATTAGTGTCATCCTCTTTAATACTCTGTCTAGGACTTGGACTAGAGGGGGAGATCAGGCTTCCTAACTCCGAGTCTGCTGAGTTGGAACCTGACTTGCCATGGATGGGAGATGACTTCAGCCCTCGGGCCTGCGGGGGGGGGGGGGGCGGAGGTGGCAGGAAGGACCAGAGCCACCATCTATCGAAGGGGCAGAATCACAGCAGATTCTCATCACATCTCAGGAAGAAGATGCTCTTGCTATCTCCTTTTTTAGAAAGGAGGAATTGAAGGCTTAGAGAGCTTATGGGAATTGCCCAAGGTCACATGGCCAGTGCTGGCCAGAGCTCCAGCCAGGCCCAAAGAGCCTGGTCCCTGCAGCCCCTCGGGAGGCTGCAGAGCAGGAAAGGAAAGCATGTGTCCCTGTTGTTACCTTCTTCCAACCCCCTGTACCTGCCCATAAACACTGCAGGGTGTCACCTGTCAGGGCTCTGAGAGAAAGGTGGACCCTGGACACTGCTTCCCTGGTGTACAACCAGGGGCAGGCTCTGTGAGGTGAGCAGGAGGGAGAAGGTCTGCTACAAAGAGCACTGGGCCAGGAGTCAGGAGTGGATCTCACGCCTGGCTCTTTGCATAGATCCCAGCACTCCAAACAGGGCCTGCCAGGCAGTCGGTCTCAATCAATTTTGTTTAACAAGTGGATGAGTGAGCCAACAAATGAATAACACGGTCCCTGCTCCTAGGGAGTTTCCAGGCTGGAGGACAGCCCTCCCTGTAAATATCAGGATAGAGCAGTGTGTGCTGCGACAAACCAGCGGGGCAGAGCACAGGGGCTACCACCTGGAAGGGACCCCTGTCACTGGGCAGTATCGCACCCGGGAACTCGATCAGGCCTGAAGGGTAGAGAGCATTCCAAGAGGCAGGGAAGGGGGAGAGCGCAGAGCATGGGGCCTGCGCGCACTCGGCACCGGAGGCAGGGAGGGTCGGCCTTTGGGAGGAAGCGGAAGGCAGTGTGATACTGAACGGACCCTTCCACTCTGGAACACATTCTGCTCCAGGAAACCCTCCCCCTTTCACTCTCCCAAAGCACAACTCCACAGTGCATGCCACTGCGCGCGAGCCCAGCCCTCCAACACTGGTTTTCTCAAGCCCAGCCCCGCACGAGGATCTGGTTTAGTACAGACACCTGTTGGCTCCCAGACCCCGCAGGTGTCCTCCACCCAACAACCACAACAACACCTGGGGCCAACCAGCCCTCAGGAAGCTGCAGGGTTTTAGCTGAACCCCGGTCTAGGCCTGGACCTCTGCCCTCCTCCTTGGTTACCCAACCTTCCCCAGGGGCGTTCGCACACGCTCTCCCCACCCTGCCCCGGCCGAACGCGAGGAGAGGGGGCTGGAGGAAACCAGACTGGTGAGCCTCACCAGGTGGCAGCCAGGCCTTAAGGAACCCGGGAGAAGACGGTGACATGGAGGGCACTGGGGGTCCCTAAAGCCACAAAGATGCAAAGAGGAGCTGCTATCTGCTGGGACCTAAGTGCCAGTGAGTCTCAGTCTTCTCCTCAACAAATGTCCCTGTGAGAGTGGAGAAAATTATACCAACTATAACGATCCTTTACATCTTTATACAGTTTACAGCCCCTGGTTCCACGAGATAGCTACTCTAATAGAGACACAGCAACAGAAGTGGAAACTGAGGCTCCCGGTCACACAGCGGCACCGGAAGAGCAGGTCCAGCCCACTGCCCGCCCCAGAGACTCAAGGGGCTAACACATGTCGCGTAGCTTCAGACCCTGCTGGCCTTGAGGTGCTGGGTTTCAGGACCAAACTTCAGAGGCCTGTGGAAGTCTGGGAAAGGAATAGGATAACGAAGATGACGATGATGAAGATGAGCAGGTTCTTCCTTGGGATAGGATTTTTATCAGGTGCTACGCACTCAATTGTGCCTTTGAGTGACTCATGACAACCCTATGGGTGGACATCACCACTTCACAAATGAGGAAACAAAGTTAGTGACTGAGGGTTAGCAACTTAACTATTAGTAAGGTTAAATTAGTAATCCTGTTAGATCCAGGATTTGTGGCCGGGAATGACCATTTCAGTCAAGGATTACATGATCCCCAACAATGATCATTGACTGCCACCTAGTGGTGCCATTTGGAATATCACATTTTTTCTATCTTTTCCTGATCTGATGGGATACTTCAATACTCAAGCGCTAAAATGTTAAAAGCTTGCTCTTTGCTTCTCCTTGCTTCAGCACCCCTAAGAATAACTACAGGCAGATATTATTCCCTTTTTTATGAATGATGCAATGTAAACCCAGGAGGGATAAGCAGCTTCTTGAAGATCACCTAGCACAGAAATTAAGGGTTGGAATCCTGAGCTTCATAAATTGAAAGTGTGACCTTGACTAAACATTTTGTTTTTGGTGGACAACTAATCACCTCTGCCACAATAACAATTTTTTTCTTGGATTTATTTAATGAAATGTTCCTTCTTTAATCATTTATCTCCCATATCTTTTTTTTTTTTCAACTCATAGTTGTGGCACTTTAGTTGTTCATTGATTGTTTTCTAATATGTGCCTTGACCCGGGAGGGCTCCAGCCAAGCCAGTGGTCCCTTGCTCAATCCAGCGACCTTGGGCTCAAGCCAGCAACCTTGGTCTCAAGCCAGTGACCATGGAGTCATGTCTATGATCCCATACTCAAGCTGACAACCTCACACTCAAGCTGGTGAGCCTGCACTCAAGCCGGTGAATTCGAGGTTTTGAACCTGAGTCCTCAGTATCCCAGGCTGATGCTCTATCCACTGCACCACTGCCTGGTCAGGCTAGCTCTACCATATTTGAGTGTATTTGTGAGCTATCTTGTCTAATCTATACGTCTATTGGTCTATTCTTAGGTCTATACAATATAGTCTTTGATACTACAGGTTCATAATAAAGTGCAGGTCCTTTCTCCTTATAATTCTTTTTCAAAAGCATATTATCTACTTTTGATGTTTCCTTCAAAATTTAAAAATCAGCATATGAAAGATTTAAATAATTCTATTGAGATTTTTATTGGATTTCTACTGAACATAAATGGAGAGATTAAAAAGCATTCATATCTTCATAATGTTAAAAGTTTTTATACATAAACATGTGCTCTCTCTTTATTTACTTTGGTATCTTTAATAGCATTAAAAAAATTTAAGTTTCTATACATAGAGGTTCTACATATTTTTATAGATTTATTCCTAATTATATCTTTGATATTATAAAGAGTTCTTTTAAAAATATTTTTCAAATATTTTCTAATATATAAAATGTAATTGATATTTTATAATAATAAAAATAACTTCTGCATTCATCTTACAATCATTTAATATAATGACTTCATTTCTCTTTTGGTTAGGATATACCTGATGAATCTTTTTCCATTCCTGTACTTTTAATCTTTTTGTATCTTTACGTTTTCAATTAATATTTCACAAACAGTCTATAGTTGGATCTCAAAAGATAGCATTCATGGTCTAAGTGACCCAGTGAGGAAATATGCAGGAAGCATTGCTGTTCACTCAGGACAAGAGGTCCTGAATGGGAGATCCAGCTGTCATTAGAATAAGTATCCATCCACTACATGAGGAGCCAAACCATGCTGAGGGGTGGCCACAGAGGGGTCAAATAAGGACAGAGTGTTCTGCGTGCTACACTTCAATGATCAGGTTGAGGCTAGACAC
This sequence comes from Saccopteryx bilineata, assembly GCF_036850765.1. Taxonomy (NCBI): domain Eukaryota; kingdom Metazoa; phylum Chordata; class Mammalia; order Chiroptera; family Emballonuridae; genus Saccopteryx; species Saccopteryx bilineata. Next base: position 365,812,218 of record NC_089490.1, on the reverse strand, counting down.
ACACACACATGTACAGAAAGCTCCAGCTCTGTGTGCCCAGAAACAAAGAATATGTGCAGATTTTAGCTATCCCCTCTGAAGAAAGCAACCAGAAGGAATAAATACACAGTAGCCAATGAGATCTGAAAGCAAGTGACATGGTCACAGAGCAGGAAGATGACAGAGAGGCAGCACTTGTCGCTGATAGACAGCAAGATGCTCAAGTCCAGAGTGATGGAGAAGAAGGTGGCATAAGTGACATGAGGCCCCATGAGACAGCTTTAACCCAAGAGCTCAGGGTTCAATGGAGAACACACAGGGACAGGGGATGCTGCCAGTGGAGGATGCAGAGGGAGAAGTCCACTCCATTTGCCACCCGACCACAGAAGGCAATGAGCGAAGGCGTTAGAAAAAACATCCCTTTATGTTTAAAACACTCAATAAAATTGGAACAGAAGGAAAGTACCTCAACATAATAAAGGCCATATGTGACAAACCATCAGCTAATATCATACTAAATGGTGAAAAATGAAGGCTTTTCCTCTCAAATCAGGAACAAGACAAGGCTGTCCACTCTCTCCACTCTTATTCAACATAGTTCTGGAAGTTTTAGCCAGCGTGATCAGGCAAAAGAAAGAAATAAAAGGTATCTATATTGGGAAAGAAGAAGTAAAGATATCACTTTTTGCGGATGATATGATCCTGTATATAGAAAACTCCAAAGACTCCACAAAAAAAACTATTAGAAACAATAAACCAATACAGTAAAGTCACAGGACACAAAATCAATATACAAAAGTCTATTGCTTTCCTACATGCCAATGATAAAACTTCAGAAAATAAACTTTAAAAAATCCTTTTATAATTGCAACCAAAAAATGAAATACCTAGGAATAAACTTAACAAAGGGTATGAAGGACCTATATACTGAAAACTACAAAACATTCTTGAAAGAAATTGAAAAAGACACAATGAAATAGAAAAAAATTCCATGTTTATGGATTGGAAGAATCAACATAGTTAAAATAACCACATTACCCAAAGCAATATACAAATTTAGTGCCATCTCTATAAAAATCCCAATGTCATTTTTTTAAAAGAAATAGAACAAAAAAAACCCACACCAAGTTTGTATGGAATCATAAAAAAACCCAAACAGCCAAAGCAATCCTGAGGAAATAAATTAAGCCAGAGGTATCACACTACCTGCTTTCAAATTATACTACAGAGCCATGATAATCAAAACAGCATGGCCTCGGCAGAAAAACAGATATTCAGACCAACGGTACAGAATCGAGAGCCCAGAAATAAAACCACATATGTATAGATAAATAATCTTCAACAAAGGAGCCAAAACCACACAATAGAGAAAAGAAAGCTTCTTCAATAAATGGTGCTGGAAAAATTGAAAAGCCACATGCAAAAGAATGAAACGACTTCAGTTTGTTCCCCTGTACAAAAATTAATTCAAAATAGATCAAAAACCTAAACATAAGTTCTGAATAATCAATTCCATAGAAGAAAACATAGGTTCTAAAATCATGGACCTTAGCCATAGAGAACAACTTATGAATTTGACCCCAAAGGCAAGGGAAGTAAAGGCAAAAATAAATGAATGAGACTATATGAAACTAAGAAGCTTCTGCACAGCAAAAAAAAAAAACTGACAACAAAACAAGTATCAGCCAACTAAATGGGAGATGATATTTGCAAACAACAGCTCCAATAAGGGGTTAATATCCAAAATATATAAGAACTCACAAAGCTCAGCAACAAACAAGCAAACAATCCAATTAAAAACTGGGGAGAGGACCTGAACAGACACATCTCCCAAGAAGACACACAAATGGCCAACAGATATATGAAAAGATGCTCATCTTTACTAACTATTCAAGAAATGCAAATCAAAACTACAATGAGATACCACTTCACACCTATTAGATTGGCTATTATCAACAAGACACGTAATAAAAAAGTTTTGGAGAGCCTGTGGAGGAAAAGGAACCCTCATTCACTGTTGGTGGGAATGCAAATTAGTACAACAATTATGGAAGAAAGTATGGTGGTTCCTCAAAGAATTAAGAATATAACTACCATATGACCCAGCAATGCTGATATTAGGCATCTACCTCAAAAACATTTGTACATAAAGACACATGCACCACCATGTTAATCGCAGCATTGTTCACAGTGGCCAAGACATGAAAACAAACAAAATGTCACTCGATAAAGGATTGGATAAAGAAGATGTGGTACACAGATACAATGGAATACTACTCAGCCATAAGAAATGATGACCTATTGCCATTTATGACAACATGGACGAACCTTGAGAACATTACACTGAGTGAAATAAGTAAATCAGGAAAAGCCAAGCACTGTATGATTTTATACATAGGTGGGATATGAAACTGAGACTCATGGACATAGATAAAAGTGAAATGGTTAACAGAGGAAGGAGTAGGTAGAGGAGGAGGTGGCAGAAAGGGTATAAAGAGGGACAAATATACAGTGATGGAAACTAATTTGACTTTGGGTGATGGGTATACAACATAATCAACAGTTCAAATGCTATAGAAATGTCTTTCTGAAACCTATGTACTCTTATTGATGAATGTCACCCTGTTAAATTTAATTTTCTAAATTAAAAAAAAAAAAAAGGCAATGAGCTGAGTCAGCAAAAATCCAGGCTCAAGACCCCTAGAAAGGCACCAGAAGGAGCCTTTATTAAAGGACCAGAGTGGTCAGGGAGTCCACAGTGGCAGGGTCCATGGTCAGGAACCTTATTACTATTCCTGAACATCCCTTAGAGCAAAAAATATGGAAATGCACCAGAATCTTCTTGTTCCCAACTTTACAATGTATATGGAAGTATTTATGAACATGACATGTACTAATACCCTTTGCTCATAAAACCCTGGTCCTACAGGTGTCCCTGACCCGACACCAATGATTTGGTCCTCCAGAGTGAGCAGAGCTACTGGGACCTACTCTCTCCACTGCCTTCACTCCTGCATACTCAGTTTCCCATCCAGGACCAAGCACATGGTAGGTGCTCTGTGGTTTGTTAACATTATTGGCATGAATGTCCACCCTGAGCTGACAGCAACTTCAGGAAGGTGTCTGACGCTGTCCTCCAGCCCTGGCTCCAGCACAAACTCTCCAGAAAGATTTGTCTCTCCTGGTTCACTCATGGTCCCCAAATACTCCTGACCCCCAGAATGAGCTGTTAAACAAGCACTGAGGCCTGAATGAGGCCCTTCTTGAGCTAATTCCCTCAAACTGTTGAAAGTATTGTGAAGGCCGAGGAGTGGGGCACAGAGAAAAAGCAGGGACATATAAAATGAAGGCGGCAAGCAGGAAGAGCAGACATAGAGCCATGCAGACATGAGCAGAGAGGAGACAAAGGCAGCAAAACCAGTCAGAAATAGGCAGATAGAGAAATGGGCAGACAGAGGCACAGAGAGAACCCCGCCCAGTGGAGAACAGCACGGGCATTTTCTGGAAACGATGACACTGTCAGTGCAGTTCCCACCCCAACATCACCACTGGAGAAGGCATCAAAGGGAGAAACTTTGTGGTGGAGGGGGCAAGGCTCTCAGATTTCCCATCTGTAATGTGGGGGTTAAGGTCCAAGGTGCCCTCTACCTATGAAATCTGGGTATCGGTGAGCTTTGCAGAGATGATGATGAAGTGAAAGAAATCATTATGGGTCAGCACAATGTGGGAGCTTCAGAAAAGAAAGGAACACCAAGGGACAGTGCGAACAGATACTTCCCACGGCAGAGTTCACTAATAATTGAATACGATCCTATGAAACAGGACATGTCAACCGGACTGTCACTCAATCAAATGAAGCCTATGAACTAGGCATACATAAACCTCCAGAACGTAATTTCAGCAGGGACTGGGATTTTTGTTTCTGGTGTTCACTCCTGATTTCCTCATACCCAAAACAGTGCCTGGAGCAAAGTAGACATTCAATACATAGATGTTAAACAAACTCTGTGGTACTTGGAGAGGAAAAAAAATATTCCAACCAGGAAAACTAGAATATTGGTTTTCAAGCTATTTTATTTCTAAAATCACCCCAGACCCACAACTCATGTTATCTGACAGCAGATCAGAATAGAAAACAGCAGAGCATAGATATAGAGTTAGATAAATAAAAAAAAAATGAGTTAAGTTTTTCTGATTTTTAAAAACTTTTTATAGGAAAGTTTTTCAAGGAAAGGCCAAGTAGCTCAATTGGGCTGTGGCATGGGTACATGAAAGGGTGACAGAGGCACTAAGGCTGAAAATAGTGGTTGTCCTCTGGTCATCTGGAAATTATCAAGCTAACAAATATGACGCATAGATAAAGGAGACAGATCGTACATGTGGCGTGCTAAATTGCGTATCTTTTATAAGGGAAATCAACATAAACACTTGTTTATGTTATTCAATCAAAACTAGAAATGTGTTATTATGCAAAGCTATAAAATGACTTTTATTAATCAATGTCACCTTACCCTGTTAAATTTAACTTTCTAAATAAAAATAAACAGCATCAGAAATACATAGATAGAAACCATTAACAAAATAAAAAGACAACCTACTCAATGGAAGAACATATTCACTGATATGTCTGATAAGGGGTTAATACCAAAATTTATAAAGAAATTATAAAGCTCAACATCAGGAAGGTCAACAATCCAATTTAAAAATGGGCAAAGGACCTGAACAGACACTTCTCCAAGAGGACATATAGATGGCCAATAGGCATATGAAAAAATGTTCAATCATTAGTCATTAATTAAAGTCACAATGAGATATCACCTCACACCTGCCAGAATGGCGCTCATCAACAAATCAACAAACAACAAGTGCCGGTGAGGGTGTGGAGAAAAGGGGACCCTCCTGCACAGTTGGTGGGAATGCAGACTGGTGCAGCCACTGTGGAAAACTGTATGGTGTTTCCTCAAAAAATTAAAAATGGAACTGCTTTATGGCCCAGATATCCCACTTCTAGGAATATATACCACAAAACCCAAAACACTAATTTGAAAGAAGACATGCACTCCCATGTGCATTTTGCATTGTTTATAATAGCCAAGATCTGGAAACAGCTAAAGCATCCATCAGTAGACAAGTGAACAAAAAAGCTGTGGCACATTTACACAATGGAATACTACGCAGCCATTAAAAAGGGGGGATCTTTCCATTTGTGATGGCATAGATGAACCTGGTGATTATTTTGCTCGGTGAAAAAGCCAGGCAGAAAAAGACAAATAACATATGATCTCAATTATATGCAGAATCAAATGAACACAATACACTGAGAAACAAAATAGAAATGGAGGTAGGGTCACAGCTGTCAGAGGGAATGGGGAGGAGAGGACAGCATTAAAGAAAGTGAAGGGATTAGTCAAATTATATACATAACACATAGATACAGAAAACAGCGCAGCAACGGAGGTAAGAGGTGGGGCCAGAGGGGGTGAAACAGGTGGTAGAAAAAGACCTTTCATGGGGTGGCGGGCACAATGCGGTGTGTAAAGGGTGTTATATTGAGTGGGAGGCTTTAAACCATATCAACACAATAAACTAAAAAAAATTTTTTTTTTAAAAATTAAGGACTAAAGTGAAACAATTTATTGCTTCTGGAGAAGAGGATTCAGAAAAACTTTGACCAGTAGTTTGGTACACTTCTTTGTCAACTGGAAAGAAAATGTAAACCAGCACGCATTACTACAGTACTAAGGAAAAAGTATGGAGGATGAGGCGGTCTCAGGTAGCAGGTTACTAACACCCTGAACTCACCTCTTCCCACAGCTCCATATAGAGACACAGTTCCATATACAGCAATTCATTCTGAAGAGGAAGGAAGTGCTGCTTGAACAGCTTCTACACAGTAAATGACAGAGGGACCACAGAGAGGAGGTAACATACAGAGACAGAAAATATGGAAAGCCCATACCAGACATGGGACTTTCAAAGCAGCCCGTTTTAGTCTTGCTTGTCCTGGATCACAGTGAAAAAACAGCAGTTTAAAGGGCACTGAGACTACCCATGAAGGAAGTCCATTTCCTAACCCTAAAGAAACCGCTAAACCGGTGGGTGGGGCGGGAGGGGGACTGCTGGCATGTTCGGGATCTAAGCTCCAGAGAGCAGCATTGTGGGTGTTCCCACTCCACCGGCACAGGATGGTTGGGAGCTCAGTCCAAACACGCCAGCCAACCTGTAAAGTGACCCCAGCATGCCTCAGGCCTCTGGACCAGACCAGCTTTAGCTCCCAACAGTCATGGTGCCAGGTTAGCTTCAGAGCCAAGCGCCCTGGACACCTCAGCCTGTACAGCATACTGTGTGTTCACCACCCAAATCAGGTCTCTGCCCATCACAACTCCGGTTTTAACTCTGTCCACAGAGCACACCTGAGGCCACCTTGTCCTGCATCCACTCCAGCTCCAACCAGCTGCCCCAGCAGTCACCCTGCCAGGGTGGTCCCAGAGCTACAACCTCAGCCCACAACCTCTGCATCTCCAGCCAGCCTGCAAAAGCCACAGACACACACACTCTCTGAGGGCTTGCTCCTACACAGAACCACACTCATGTCCCCCAAGAGCAGATCAGAGTGGATGACAGATGGGAGGACACAGAATGAGAGAACAAGTACAGAGGAAGGCCCAGATGGAGACAGGACCTGGTTCCTCCCTGTCAGAGGAATATGGCTACAGGCTTCCCTCACCACACAGCTGCTAGAAGTCCAAGAGCTCCTGTCTCCATGATCCTCTGACTTTCTGAGAAACATGCCTGTTCTCTAAACAACAGAACTTTAACCTAAAAACCAAAGGAAGGAAAGAAAGAAATTCAATCAGCCTTTACCTTCCTTCTCCTCTACTCCAGTGGAAAGTCTGCTCACAGCTGCGTTGGAGCAGGTGGTCCTTCCTGGAGCTCCTGACTCTGACATGAACTTCCGGGCCTCTGGCAGGGTGAGCCCTGTAGAAGTTGCTGCCTTATCTTCTGTCATCAGGGGCCTGGGAAGCCATGTGATTTCCTATGCAAGGACGGCACACAAGCATATTCAGTGAGAGGGGGCACAGTGCTCTCATGGGGCAGTTCCTACCTCCTGCCTCCTCAGTTCGCCCAGTCTGACTCCTCTTTCCCTCCCTGAAGCCTTGTGACTGTCTTGCCCTCCATCCAGCCACGTCAGGTTGATTATTGGGCCAGGCACTGAGACACAAAGACATGTCCATTATCTCAAAGCTCTAACAAAGCAAATGGGAAGAAATATGCCCTGAGATGCTTAAAGTACTAGGTATTAAATGGTTTCCTTTGGATATACTCACAGCTGTGTGATGAAAAGACAGAGCCCAATTACATTAGTTTTTCCAGAAATGGGTTGTTATTGATCCAGATGACCGAGAATCTGCAAGAGAAGCCAGCTCCAGGCACAGCGAATCCAGAGGTCAAATGACATCATAAGAATACTCCCACTCTTTTGATATCATTGCCTCTGCTGGGCTTTCAGCTGCTGTTCGTGACCACACAGAGTAGAATGAGAACAGAACCAGGCACAGGGGTGGGCAGCACCCTCCAAATATATATCTGAGCAAGCTTATCCAGTAAAATCAGCTAAACACACACATTCACCCACACTCATACACATTCTAGACACAAAACTGTTCTTTATGAGGACTTTCTAAATGACCCAGTCCTGCATTCTCAACGGTAATGGAAAGTGTTCATAACACAAATTTTTGGGCCATAGAGTGAGACCAAAATTGATGAGTTTATCACAGTGATTAAAACGGGGGCTGCTGAAACCATTAAGGCCCTGACCAATGACAGTCATCCGGGAAACAAGGTTGATCTCAGAGAGAGCCTTAATTGAGGTCTCCCTTCTCTTGGGTACAAAACAGATCCAAGGGGAGTTGTGGGGTAATAAATGAGAGAAGGCTTCCCAGGCACCAGGAATTTCTTAGTTTTAGATTCGTCACAAATAAAAATGCATCTCTTTTGCAGATGAAACACTGAAGCCAAACAGGTGGTGCAATTAATAATTATGAAATTGAAAATATATTACTTATTATAAACACCATTAAATAGTTGGAAATTTATGTGCATATTAAATTATTTGTCCTATTAGTTTATATAGATTTGTGACTATTTATATTTTATCTATATTCTATATATTCTCCTTTCATCAGTCAGCCTGAGGGACAATTCTGAAGTAAAGAGATGATCAAATTTCTACCTTAAGTTCTTAACATGGATCTCATTTGCTCTCAAAAGAAGATTCATATTTTTTATCATGGCTACAAGCCCTGCATGATCTGGCAGGGATAGAAGATAGAGTTTTAGGAGAACCCAAAGGAGAGAAGTCCAACAGGAATGCCTCATAAAAAGTTGGGACCCCAAAAGACAAACCATTTTTCTCAGGTGAAAGGAGGGGAGGCAATGAGGCAGACTCCTGCATGCACCCTGATCAGGATCCACCTGGCAACCCCATCTAGGGCTGATGCTTGAGGACCAAAATATTTTTAGTGCCTGAGCTCCAATGGAGCTATTCTCAGTGCCTGGGGCCATGCTGGAACCAACTGAGCCAGTGGGTGTGGAAAGGGAAGGAGAGGGGGTGGGAGAAGCAGATGGTCGCTTCTTCTGTGTGCCCTGACTGGGAGTCGAACCCGGGAAGTCCATATAGCAGGCTGACACTCTATCCACTGAGCCACCAGACAGAGCCTAGTGAATATTTTATTAGGGAAAAAAGCCCCCCCAAATAACTTTATCAAGCTTAGCTATGAGGGGAAAAAATCTCTTGAGAATTTGTTGCCACAGTCAGTATCACACTGTGGTAAAAATTCACAAAACCTGGGGTATCCCTAAAACTGAAAATGACAGATGGGGATTTCTGCCAACATCCTGCTAGTGAAAGCTATGCTAGAAAGTTCCTTCAGTCATTTAGCAGGAGAAAACACAAGATCTCTCGCCCTGGCTGTATAGCTTGGTTGGTTAGAGCATCATCCAGAAACATGGAGGCTGCCGGTTCTATCCCCAGTCAGGGCACATACAGGAACAGATCAATGTTTTTCTCTCTCTCTACCTTCCTCTCTCACTAAGTTAATAAATAAAAAAAAATTTTTTTTAAGAGAAAACAAAAGATCTTTCTGAAGGAACTCAACCATAATTCAGACCTCAAAGAATCCCCACAAATAAAGTCCCAAGGCAAGCGAGCAGCTCAGAGTCAAAAATCCCAAACACACAAAGACACAACGCAACATATGAAAGTGAAAGAACAGCAGACCATAAATAGAGGCATATATGAGCTTCAGCATTAGAATTATCTGAGAATTAAATTATTGCTACGCTTTAGCCTGACTAGGCGGTGGCGCAGTGGATAGAGAGTCGAACTGGGATGTGTAGGACCCAGGTAAGAGACCCAAGGTTGCCAGCTTGAGCACGAGCTCATCTGGTTTGAGCAAGGCTCACCAGCTACAGCCCAAGGTCATTGGCTTGAGCAAGGGGATCACTCGGTCTGCTGTGGCCCCCCGGTCAAGGCACATATGAGAGGGCAATCAATGAACAACTAAGGAACTGCAACGAAAAATTGATGTTTGTCATCTCTCTCCCTTCCTGTCTGTCTGTCTCTATCTGTCCCTCTCTCTGACTCTCCCTGTCTCTGCCAAAAAAAAAAAAAATTGCTATGCTTTAATAGGGTTAGAGACATTTAAAAAAGAATTGAAAACTTGAGCTAGATTCAAAAGCCCATGACCAAACCTGACCGGGCAATGGCGCAGTGGATAGAGTGTTGGACTGGGATGCAGAGGACGCAGTTTCAAGACCTCTGGGTCACCAGCTTGAGCGCGGGCTCACCTGGTTTGAGCAAAGCTCACCAGCTTGGACCCAAGGTTACTGGCTTGAGCAAGGGGTTACTCGGTCTGCTGAAGGCCTGGGGTCAAGGCACATATGAGAAAGCAATCAATGAACAACTAAGGCAGTGGTAGTCAACCTGGTCCCTACCGCCCACTAGTGGGCATTCCAGCTTTCATGGTGAGCGGTAGCAGAGCAACCAAAGTATAAATAAAAAGATAGATTTAACTATAATAAGTTGTTTTATAAAGATTTATTCTGCCAAACTTAGCAAAAATCCGACATAAAGTACTTGGTAAGTAATTATTATTATATGCTTTACCTTGCTGTAACTCTGCTTTATAAATTTTATAAAGTTACTTCCCTACTTTATAAATCACCATTACTATGGAACCGGTGGGTGGTTAGAAAATTTTACTACTACCAGAGATACAAAAGTGGGCAGTAGGTATAAAAAGGTTGACTACCCCTGAACTAAGGTGTTGCAACAAAAAACTGATGATTAATGCTTCTCATCTCTCTCCGTTCCTGTCTGTCTGCCCCTATCTATCCCTCTCTCTGACTCTCTTTCTGTTAAAAAAAAAATTCAGTGGATGAATTAAACAATATTAGACACAGTGGAAAAGAATTAGAAATCTAGAAGATACATATGTAGAAATTACTCAGCAGGCTACCTTGAAGACAAAAAGATAAGAAAGAGAAGTTAAGAAATATGGAAAAAAAGAAAAAGAAACTCTAACATATGTTGAATTAGACCTCTGGAAAGAAAGAATAACGTCATCATAAAAAAACTAACAAGAATATAGTACTTACTAAGTGTCCCTGTTCTAAACTACTATATAATTATCTCCTTAATATTTACAATAAAAACTTTAAAGCAGGTAATAATGCCATCCTCATCACAGCTAAGGAAACTGAAACAGAAAGGTGTAATGATTGATGTTTGTCTAAGTCCACTTAGGGATGTCAACCACGCAGCCTGGCTCCAGACTTAGTGTCATAACCACTATGTAATATTTGAAGGGATAATAGCAGAAAATTGTTCCAAAATATTAAGTGGCAATAATCTTGAATTCCAGGAAACTTCACAGATTCTAAACGTGATGAAAAAGAAAGCCACTTGGCCCTGGCCGGTTGGCTCAGCGGTAGAGCGTCGGCCTAGCGTGCGGAGGACCCGGGTTCGATTCCCGGCCAGGGCACACAGGAGAAGCGCCCATTTGCTTCTCCACCCCTCCGCCACGTTTTCCTCTCTGTCTCTTTCTTCCCCTCCCGCAGCCAAGGCTCCATTGGAGCAGAGATGGCCCGGGTGCTGGGGATGGCTCTGTGGCCTCAGCCTCAGGCGCTAGAGTGGCTCTGGTCGCAATATGGCGACGCCCAGGATAGGCAGAGCATCGCCCCCTGGTGGGCAGAGCGTCGCCCCTGGTGGGCGTGCCGGGTGGATCCCGGTCGGGCGCATGCGGGAGTCTGTCTGACTGTCTCTCCCCGTTTCCAGCTTCAGAAAAATGAAAAAATGAAAAAATGAAAAAAAAAAAAAAAAAAAGAAAAAGAAAATAAAGCCACTGGACACACAATGGTAAAAATACAGCAATCAGAGAGAAGAGAAAGGTCTTAGAAAAAGAAGACACATCATTGCAAGTGAACGGAAACTCAACTCACAACAGTAACATGGGTAGCAAAGACAAGTGGATCTTCAATGTGCTGGAGGAAAAAATTGTCCCCCTTCAAAGCTAAGACTGGAAACACCATCTTTAAAAATGAGGGTGAGGCCCTGGCCGGTTGGCTCAGTGGTAGAGCATCGGCCTGGCGTGCAAGGGGTCCCGGGTTCGATTCCCAGCCAAGGCACACAGGAGAAGCGCCCATCTACTTCTCCACCCCTCCCCCTCTCCTTCCTCTCTGTCTCTCTCTTCCCCTCCCGCAGCCAAGGCTCCATTGGAGCAAAGATGGCCCGGGCGCTGGGGATGGCTCCTTGGCCTCTGCCCCAGGTGCTAGAGTGGCTCTGGTCACGGCAGAGCATCGCCCCCTGGTGGGCAGAGCATCGCCCCTGGTGGGCGTGCGGGGTGGATCCCGGTCGGGTGCATGCGGGAGTCTGACTGTCTCTCCCCGCTTCCAGCTTCAGAAAAATACAAAAAAAAAAAAATGAGGTTGAAACTATGACATTTTCAGACAGAGAAAAACTGGAGACGTTTTCACCCAGACTCTTGTGAAAGAAACTAAAGAACATGCTTAGAGGATCAGAGGATTTGAGACATAAAAGGGGAAGGTGGGCAAAAACATTGGTGATTATGGGAGTACATTTGAACAAGCACTGTTGAAAACAATAACTGTTGAACTTCTGGGGGAAAACAGAATCAGAACGAAGTCCTGGAGCACAGTAGGTTGGGAACAGGAAGAAGGTTGGAAGTTTCTAAGGTCTTGGTGTTGTTCACGAGGAGGGCAGTCTTCTGGGGACAAGTATACGGTTTGCACACTGCACCAAACAAAGGCAGACAAGGGAAAGAGGCTGACTACAGTTCCTGGTTAAGGTTTGTGTCCAGGTGCAGGGCTGTGACTACTAGGAAGGAAGGGGCACAGATTTTTTTTCCACACAAAGGCAAGATCAGGGCTGCATCAGCTCAGAAAGCACAGCTTCTCCTAATCAGCAAAAAGGTACTAGAAGTGGACCCTTTAAAAAGTTTAAAAGGGTCAGAGTAATGGCGGGGTAGGAAGCGATACCGATAAATCTCCCCCAAAACTCAACAAGATCTTCAACCAGAAACAGAAAAACCTATACTTGGAGCTTCCAGGTGCTTCGCAATACACCCAAAGGTATGATTGAGTGAAAAATTGGCTAAATATATAACCAAACCCCGAAGGAAATAGGGAGCAAGAAATGCTCCGCCTTCCTCACTAACCTAAACAGGGCGGCTTTCTCTGGTAACTGTGAATATAGAAACTGAGGCGGGCAAAGGGGGTGAATAGATCCAGGCCGCCGCGGCACAAATGGCCGAACCAGGCTGTGGCACGGGGATCCAAGCCGAGGAAAATCTGATCCTGTGGCAACCCGGGCAATACAAGCTAACACTCGCGCCAAACCCAAACAAAGAAAGACAAGCGGAGCGGCCATTTTACCCGGTCTCCTGGTCGGTGCGCAGTTAGTGGGCGAGAATTTCTTCCTAGGCCCCGAGAGTGGGTGCCCGTGTTGCCCCACGGAGAGGCAGGGTCAGAGGCCTTTCTGTGGGCCGAGGGCAGAGTCTCTGGGCAGCCCCAGCACCCTGGGAAAGCCACGCACGGGAGGGAGTGAGAACTAATTCCAACGGTGGAGATTTTCCGTGCTGGAGGGTGTTTCACTCAGAGGGAAACGCAGCCGGCCTCATATCCTGGTGTGCGCGCGCAGATAAGGAGTGAGCAATTCCTCCGAGTGCCTCGGCAGTGCGCGCCCGTGTTATCGCACAGAGGGGCAGAGTCAGGGGCCTTTGTGTGGGCCAAAGCGGAATCTCGGGCCGCCCCAGCGCCTTGCAAAAGCCACGCACGGGGACGGAGCGAGACTCAATTCCAACGCTGCAACTTTTCCCTGCGGTTGGGGGTTTCACTCAGAGCGTGAGACTGCTGGCCGGATATCCTGGTCGCAGACAGTGAGTGAGAGTTTCCTCCAAGCGCCCCGGAAGTGGGCGCCCGCTTGTGTTACCGGATAGAGTGGCAGAGCCAGAGGTCTTTGAGTGGGCGGAAAGCCCGCCTGATTATGCTAGCAGCTCTGACTGACTGAGCCTTACCCAGAGCCCTGTGCTGAGTGGAAATAGAGTGGGGAGTTGCCAGCTCTTTGAGCCTCTTACTATCCAGGCAGAGGCAGCAGCAACCCCATAGCTGGATTATCAGGCTACTAATTGAGGAAGGAAAGACTAGGAGAAAGGCTCCAGGAACACGGACTCTCTCACTGTCGGAGCCTATAAATGCTAATGAACTTCGACTGCCAACGAGAATAAAGCACAATACATGACATTGCCATAGAGACTTATCAACTGCAAACCTCTACCTGAGCGTGCCAAAGGGGCAGAACCCGGGGTACAGAGTCACCGACCAGGAAGAGGGAGAGAAAAGAAAAAGCAAGAAGATAACCTCTCAAAATCAAGAATAATCTGCAGACTTTATAACCTATCCCATTTTATTATATTTGTTCGTTTGTTTCTCTTATCTTCATTCTTGATACTTTTTTTTCCTCCTCCAATTTGGCCGATTAACTCTCTACCGGTCTTACTCTCTCCTCTCCTTGAACTACACTACCCATAAGTGTTACATCTCCCATTATCTTTTCTCTTCTCTTCCTTTCTCTCTATGAGGGTTGCACTCCAAAACCCTTAACTCTCTCTCTCTCTCTCTCCTTTCTTTTTTCTTCTTTTAGTGGTTCCCTCTTTTTTTCTCTCTCTCTCTTTCTTTTCTCCCTCTATATTAGTTTCTTCCTTTCTCCTTTACATCTCCTCTCATTCAAACCTCAATAACAAACAAATTATCTTATCTGGGGCTCAAACCTATGTTTGTGGCATTTTGGGGGTTTTTTACTTCATCTTTTTAACTCACTAGCAGTGCTCCCATCCCTGGCTCTCCATATTATCTAGTTCTTGTCCACTAAATACAATAGTAATTTTTTAATTTGTCCCCCCATTTTTCCATTTTCCTCTTATTCCTCTCATCATAACTCTTAGACAACCAACACCTAAAAGCAAATCATTTTATTCTTGACCCAAATTTTTTCCTTATTTGCTTTTTGTGGGTCCATACGCTCTTTTTTTTTCTTTTTTCTTTTTTTTTTTATTTCCTTTTTTTTTTTTTTCTTTTTTTGCCCCTTTATTACTTTTCCCCAATTCAGGCCCTCCATCACAGGCATTGTTTGTTATGATTCAAAGTCCACCACAAGATTTTCTCAAGAAAGAGGGGAGAGGAGAGGAGAGGAAAAAAGGAGGGGGGGAATAATTTCCTTTCTTTAAAATTTTTATTTTATTTTATTTTTCTTTATTTCATTATTAATTTTTTTTTTTAAAAAAAACAACTCTTCGATTTTTTATTTTTTTATTTTTTTAACTTTTTATTCTTTATTAAATCTCATTAATACTATCAACAAAACCACCTTCAGATGCCATTAAGGAAGAGAAAATCAAATATCATGGATACAAAAGAAAGAGAGGTAACACAGCTAGATGAGGAAAAATCTATGGAGAAAAAATTTAATATATTGGAAACCTTGGAGCTAAATGACAGAGAATTTAAGATAGAAATCCTAAAAATCCTCCGAGATAAACAAGAAAACACAGAAAGGCAATTTAGGGAGATCAGAAAACAACTCAATGAACACAAAGAATATATGTCCAAGGAAATTGAAACTATAAAAACAAATCAAACAGAGATGAAAAACTCAATTCACGAGCTGAAAAACGAAGTAACAAGCTTAGCTAATAGAACAGGTCAGATAGAAGAGAGGATTAGTGAAATAGAAGATAAGCAACTTGAGGCACAACAGAGAGAAGAAGAAAGAGACTCAAAAATTAAAAAAAATGAGATAGCCCTACAAGAATTATCTGACTCCATCAAAAAGAATAACATAAGAATAATAGGTATATCAGAGGGAGAAGAGAGAGAAAATGGAATGGAGAACATACTCAAACAAATAATAGATGAGAACTTCCCAAGCCTGTGGAAAGAACTAAAGCCTCAAGTTCAAGAAGCAAACAGAACTCCAAGTTTTCTTAACCCCAACAAACCTACTCCAAGGCATATCATAATGAAATTGACACAAACCAACAGCAAAGAAAAAATTCTCAAGGCAGCCAGGGAAAAGAAGAATACAACATATAAAGGAAGGCCCATTAGATTATCATCAGATTTCTCAGCAGAAACTCTACAAGCTAGAAGAGAGTGGCCCCCAATATTTAAAGTCCTAAAAGAGAGGAACTTTCAGCCACGAATATTATACCCATCAAAGCTATCCTTCAAATACGAAGGAGAAATAAAAACATTCACAGATACAGAAAAGATGAGGGAATTTATCATCAGAAAACCCCCACTCCAGGAATTACTAAAGGGGGTTCTCCAATCAGATACAAAGAACAAAAAAAACCGGAGCCACAAGTAAAAGCTCCAAGAAGAACACAATAAAACCAAATTTAAACTGTGACAACAACAAAAAGAAAGAGGGGGAGAAGATGGAGATTAACGGTAGCAAAGGACGATGGAGTGCAAAAGTACTCACAAAATAGTTCGCTACAATGAACAGGGTAGGGACCCTTTTCATTATTCAAAGGTAACCACCATTGAAAAAACCACCACAGAAGCACATGAGATAAAAAAGATAGCAACAGAGGAAAGATGTATGGAATACAACCAAATAAAAACAAAAGATAGAAAAACGAAAGAGAAGGATCAAACAAGACACAAAACTAACAGAAAGCAAGATATAAAATGGCAATAGGGAACTCACAAGTATCAATAATTACACTAAATGTAAACGGATTAAACTCACCAATAAAAAGGCACAGAGTAGCAGAATGGATTAAAAAAGAAAATCCAACTGTATGCTGCCTACAGGAAACTCATCTAAGTAACAAGGATAAAAACAAATTCAAAGTGAAAGGCTGGAAAACAATACTCCAAGCAAATAACATCCAAAAAAAAAGCAGGTGTAGCAATACTCATATCGGATAATGCTGACTACAAGACAGGAAAAGTACTCAGAGACAAAAATGGCCATTTCATAATGGCTAAGGGGACACTGAATCAAGAAGACATAACAATTCTTAATATATATGCACCAAACCAAGGAGCACCAAAATATATAAGACAGTTACTTATTGACCTTAAAACAAAAACTGACAAAAATACAATCATACTTGGAGACCTCAATACACCGCTGACGGCTCTAGATCAGTCATCCAAACAGAGAATCAACAAAGACATAGTGGCCTTAAACAAAACACTAGAGCACCTGGATATGATAGACATCTACAGGACATTTCATCCCAAAGTGACTGAGTATACATTTTTCTCCAGTGTACATGGATCATTCTCAAGAATTGGCCATATGTTGGGCCACAAAAACAACATCAGCAAATTCAGAAAAATTGAAGTTGTACCAAGCATATTTTCTGATCATAAAGCCTTGAAACTAGAATTCAACTGCAAAAAAGAGGAAAAAAATGCCACAAAAATGTGGAAACTAAACAACATACTTTTAAAAAATGAATGGGTCAAAGAAGAAATAAGTGCAGAGATCAAAAGATATATACAGACTAATGAAAATGACAATATGACATATCAGAATCTATGGGATGCAGCAAAAGCAGTGATAAGAGGGAAGTTCATATCGCTTCAGGCATATATGAACAAACAAGAGAGAGCCCAAGTGAACCACTTAACTTCCCACCTTAAGGAACTAGAAAAAGAAGAACAAAGACAACCCAAAACCAGCCGAAGAAAGGAGATAATAAAAATCAGAGCAGAAATAAATGAATTAGAGAACAGAAAAACTATAGAAAAAATTAATAGAACAAGGAGCTGGTTCTTTGAAAAGATCAACAAAATTGACAAACCCTTGGCAAGACTTACCAAGGAAAAAAGAGAAAGAACTCATATAAACAAAATCCAAAATGAAAGAGGAGAAATCACCACGGACACCGTAGATATACAAAGAATTATTGTAGAATACTATGAAAAACTTTATGCCACTAAATTCAACAACCTAGAAGAAATGGATAAATTCCTAGAAAAATACAACCTTTCTAGACTGAGTCAAGAAGAAGCAGAAAGCCTAAACAGACCTATCAGTAGAGAAGAAATAGAAAAAAACATTAAAAACCTCCCCAAAAATAAAAGTCCAGGCCCTGACGGCTATACCAGCAAATTTTATCAAACATTCAAAGAAGACTTGGTTCCTATTCTACTCAAAGTCTTCCAAAAAATTGAAGAAGAAGCAATACTTCCAAACACATTTTATGAGGCCAACATAACCCTCATACCAAAACCAGGCAAGGATGGCACAAAAAAAGAAAACTACAGACCAATATCTCTAATGAATACAGATGCTAAAATACTAAACAAAATACTAGCAAATCGAATACAACAACATATTAAAAAAATAATACATCATGATCAAGTGGGATTCATCCCAGAATCTCAAGGATGGTTCAACATACGTAAAACGGTTAATGTAATACACCATATCAACAAAACAAAGAACAAAAACCACATGATCTTATCAATAGACGCGGAAAAGGCTTTCGATAAAATACAACACAATTTTATGTTTAAGACTCTCAACAAAATGGGTATAGAAGGAAAATATCTCAACATGATAAAGGCCATATATGATAAACCATCAGCTAACATCATATTAAATGGCACTAAACTGAAGGCTTTCCCCCTTAAATCAGGAACAAGACAGGGTTGTCCACTCTCTCCACTCTTATTTAATGTGGTACTAGAGGTTCTCGCCACAGCAATCAGACAAGACAAAGAAATAAAAGGCATCCATATCGGAAAAGAAGAAGTAAAGGTATCACTTTTTGCAGATGATATGATCCTATACATCGAAAACCCCAAAGAATCCACAAAAAGACTACTAGAAACAATAAGCCAATACAGTAAGGTCGCAGAATACAAAATTAACATACAGAAGTCAATAGCCTTTCTATATGCCAACAATGAAACAACTGAGAAGGAACTCAAAAGAATAATCCCCTTCACAATTGCAACAAAAAAAATAAAATACTTAGGAATAAATATAACGAAGAATGTAAAGGACTTATATAATGAAAACTATAAACCATTGTTAAGGGAAATCGAAAAAGATATAATGAGATGGAAGAATATACCTTGTTCTTGGCTAGGAAGAATAAATATAATCAAAATGGCTATATTACCCAAAGCAATATACAAATTTAATGCAATTCCCATCAAAATTCCAATGACATTTTTTAAAGAAATAGAGCAAAAAATCATCAGATTTATATGGAACTATAAAAAACCCCGAATAGCCAAAGCAATCCTAAAGAAAAAGAATGAAGCTGGGGGCATAACAACACCTGACTTCAAACTCTATTATAGGGCCACGACAATCAAAACAGCATGGTATTGGCAGAAAAATAGACACTCAGACCAATGGAACAGAATAGAAAGTCCAGAAATAAAACCACATATATATAGTCAAATAATTTTTGATAAAGGGGCCAACAACACACAATGGAGAAAAGAAAGCCTCTTCAATAAATGGTGCTGGGAAAACTGGAAAGCCACATGCAAAAGAATGAAACTGGACTACAGTCTCTCCCCTTGTACAAAAATTAACTCAAAATGGATCAAAGATCTAAACGTAAGACCTGAAACAATTAAGTACATAGAAGAAGACATAGGTACTCAACTCATGGACCTGGGTTTTAAAGAGCATTTTATGAATTTGACTCCAATGGCAAGAGAAGTGAAGGCAAAAATTAATGAATGGGACTACATCAGACTAAGAAGTTTTTGCTCAGCAAGAGAAACTGATAACAAAATAAACAGAAAGCCAACTAAATGGGAAATGATATTTTCAAACAACAGCTCAGATAAGGGCCTAATATCCAAAATATACAAAGAACTCATAAAACTCAACAACAAACAAACAATTCAATAAAAAAATGGGAAGAGGATATGAATAGACACTTCTCCCAGGAAGAAATACAAATGGCCAACAGATATATGAAAAGATGCTCATCTTCTTTAGCTATTAGAGAAATGCAAATCAAAACGGCAATGAGATACCACCTCACACCTGTTCGATTAGCTGTTATTAGCAAGTCAGGTAATAGCAAATGTTGGAGAGGCTGTGGAGAAAAAGGAACCCTCATACACTGTTGGTGGGAATGTAAAGTAGTACAACCATTATGGAAGAAAGTATGGTGGTTCCTCAAAAAACTGAAAATAGAACTACCTTATGACCCAGCAATCCCTCTACTGGGTATATATCCCCAAAACTCAGAAACATTGATACGTAAAGACACATGCAGCCCCATGTTTATTGCAGCATTGTTCACAGTGGCCAGGACATGGAAACAACCAAAAAGCCCATCAATAGATGACTGGATAAAGAAGATGTGGCACATATACACTATGGAATACTACTCAGCCATAAGAAATGATGACATCGGAACATTTACAGCAAAATGGTGGGATCTTGATAACATGATACGAAGCGAAATAAGTAAATCAGAAAAAAACAGGAACTGTATTATTCCATACATAGGTGGGACATAATAGTGAAACTAAGAGACATTGATAAGAGTGTGGTGGTTACGGGGGGGAGGGGGAAATGGGAGAGGGATAGGGGGTGGAGAGGGGCACAAAGAAAACAAGATAGAAGGTGACAGAGGACAATCTGACTTTGGGTGGTGGGTATGCAACATAATTGAACGACAAGATAACCTGGACTTGTTATCTTTGAATATATGTATCCTGATTTATTGATGTCACCCCATTAAAAAAATAAAATTATTAAAAAAAAAAAGTTTAAAAGGCTGATTTTTTTTAGACTTTACAAAAGTGTGATAAATAGCTAGGGCAAATAACTGGAAAACACAAAGAGTGTAAAACTTCCAGACAAGTCGAGGTGAGAAAACCATGCTCCGTAAAGCCACAGACGCTCTGCGCAGTGCAGAAGAACTTCCTATTTCCACTCCCCCCCTTTTTTTTTTGATGAAATGCCAACAATAGAAAGGTTAGAGACTTGTTTCTGGTGGCATGAAGATTGTAATGCCTGCTGAGTACACCTGCAGGGCTGTGGCAGCATCTCCTACCAGTGTGGGTCTGTGAAGAGCCACATGTGAGTAGCTCCCTTTTTGGGCAAAGTTTCACTTGGGACAACTGATCATGTGAGCTTGCCCCTTTCCTCGTGTGCCCCTGAAACACGGGGTATTAGGTTTATGGGATGGATGAAAACCTGAAAGTGAAGATATCTCAGTGGGCATGACTGGTTTGTTTGGGGTTTTTTTTGTATTTTTGGAAAATGATTTTGTCTGCTTTTTATTGAGATGTTTTTAATATGTTAGTTTCCAGTGTACAACAAAATGATTCAATACTTGTATATATTGCAAAATATTCACAATATGTCTAGTTAACATCCATCATCACACATAGTTACATTTTTTTTCATGTCAGAAGAACTTTTAAGATTTACCTTCTCAATCATTTTCAAATGTACGAAAGAGTATTATTAACTATAATCATCATGTTTTATATGACATGCCCGGAAGTTACTTATTTTGTAACTATGAGTCTGTTTTGCAGGTGTTTTCTTTAACTGAATTGATTGGGGTGGCATGGACTAATGAAATAATATAGGTTCAGAGGTACAATTCTATAGGACATCATCCGTACAACGCATTGTGTGTTCATCACCCCAGTCAATCTCCTTCCATTTATCCTCCCTGTATCTTCTCCCTGCCCCCACCCCCTCTCAGTGAACTTTACCCTTTGCCATCATATATATGTTTTAGTATTTTTGTTCATGTTTAAAAAGATTATCTAGAAACCATATTGGTCTAACTCTTATTTGTTGTTAGGATTCTTTCTAGGAATGGAGAGAACAGGTATCAATATTTATTTTTATGTATAATGAATATTTTAAAGTTTATGCATCTATATTAGGGTTTTATCCAAACAGGCATTGTAAGTATTTTGTTTGTTTGTTTCTTGTTTGACTTGCTGATAGTCTAGATCATGAAAAAATATTATTATTTTTCAATTGTTTTCTAATCAATAGTTTCATTTATGACAGTTCAGTTTTGTGTCAAGGTTAGAAAGAACTTCTCCAATCAAGGTTACAAATGAAATCTCTTCTTTCCTTTCTAATTCTCTATGATTTCCTTACACATATTTAAATATACAAGCTATTTAAAATTTAACAAAGTAGAAGAGGCTGTGTATATAAATATGAATTCTATATGGATTTAGGTTTGATTCTTGAGACTTGCTATCTATCTCTCTACCTGTTTGTGTATTAACACAACATTGTTGTTTGCACGCATGCTTTAGAAAGCCTCTTCTATCAGTTAGGGTTGATCAGTCCTCATTAATCCCTATTTTCTTGAGAAGTGGTGAGCTTTAACTGCGTGACTTTTGTCATTTTCTTCTTTAAATGTGGGAAAGCAGCTATTGTTTTCTGCAGAGGAATTTTGTTCCGAGGCACCTTTCTGAGCTGTCGTTCACTGTGGTGATTCTCAGCTGACTGGAGTTTTCCAGGTGGACGCTCACACCACCTGCCATTCTCTCCTCAACCCACCCTCAACCTTCCAGCCTCGCCATCCACTGGGACCATGCTTGTTGTGATTAGCAATGACTCTATATTGCATATCCCAAGTGTGATTCTTGGTCCTCCTCAATCCACCCTCAATTTTCCAGCCTCGCCATCCACTGGGACCATGCTTGTCGTGATCAGCAATGACTCTATTTTGCATATCCAAAATGTGATTCTTGGTCTTCATCTTAGTTTCTCCAGCAGGATTGAAGCCGTTGCTCACTCCCATCTTCTCAGATCAGTTTCCCAGTTCATCTTCAGGACATTGTGCTCTCCTTCTTTGCCCCCTCCTTCTGTAGGTGCTTCTTACTCCTGCCATGGCTGGGTCTTCCTCTTCTTCCTGGGGTCTGCAGGGTGGAGGCCCTATTGCTGAGTCTCAAAACTCTCCACCATCAATGTTCACCACAGGGTGAGCTCATCCAGCCTGTCAGGGGTGCACAGGCATAGTCCTGTGTGTTTTTCATCACTGCATCTTCCCTGCCTGGAACGGAGCCTGGCATGGCATAGCCACACAGTAGAGTTAGTACATGCAGAAATGGGTGAATACATTTTTCTGATTGTTTTACAAGTTTCATAGTTAAGTTCTTAAAGGAAATGCCACATAACCGAATTTGGCTGTGGTATGGGTACATGAAAGGAAGCCATAGAAGATAAGCTTAAAATACTAGTTGACTGTAGTAGATCATCTAAAAATAATCTAGCTAACAAATATCATAGGAAGGGAGAGAAAGGTGACAGGTAGTGCACGTGGTATGTTAAATTCTTCATCTTTCTAAAGGAACTCAACATGCACAGTTGTGGATATTCATAAATAAAAACTAGGAATATTGTTTTATTATGCAAAGCTACAATATAACTTGCAAAAGAGTTAAAAATGGGAACTGTAAACACCAGTTGCTATTGGAGAATGAGGTTAGGAGAGACTTTACATTTCATTTCATATACTCGGGTGTCCCGTGAAATAAGGTACTCTGCATTCATTACTTCTGAGCAAAGGGAAAAAGATCAGATAAGCTATGCCATCAGGGTCCTGAATGCCAAGCAAACTCCTCTTTATCTATGGAAGCTCACATCGCCTGGTGGGGAGGTTTCCGGCACAGGCTCACATGGGTCAACTACAGGCTCCAGGGCAGCCCTTCTTCGTAGGGTGGGGGACCGGATGGGGTAAGATGGAGACTAAAAGAGATAAGCCACTGGATCTGGGCAAATGAGAAGCATCTCATGAAGTCCCTGTCTCACATCCCCAGTCTCATGTGCCAGAGCCCCTCGTGCAGGAAGTCACAGGGCTGTCCAGCATCTTGATAAGCCACTCTGGGTCATCAGGTTTCACTCCTGTTCCTGCAGAACCTCCTACCCAGGGGATAGGAAAGCCTCCTCTGGTATTCTGCTCCCTGAGAAGCTCTTCCTTTTCTACTCACCACCTGCAACCTGAAGATGATGCTAAGGTAAGATCAGCTCAGAGCTGTCTTCTCTCAAATGCAATTTTGTTTTCTCTCTCTTAGTCCACATGCTCACAGTCACGCCTTGGGGTGGAGCACACAGGAAGCCGTGGGCACCCATCAGCGAGAGTCCAGAGACATGAGGCTCCCCAGGGAAGCTTTGGATGCTGGTAGCTTAGACCGAGAGCCAGCCAGGTCCTCTCTGCTTCACAGACTTGGCTGTCAAACCTCATTGTTGCTAATAATCTCAGGTTTCACCAATTACCTTACTGTTCAAAGATTTGGGATTTTTCAATTGTTTTTTGTCACCTCATAACTGGTTTGTCCCAGCAAAAAACACAGGGCATGATCTAATGAGATAATGAAGAAGAGCTTAATGAAGGGACTGTGAATAAAGGGGAGAGTAGGGCTCAGAGAAATCGACAAAGTATGCAGAGGCCCCCAAACATGTCCTTGTAGGGAGATACTGGCACGGGCATCCTGAAGGGTGAAGGGAAAGATAAGTTATGAGAACCTGGGAGGGCTGTGGCTGTGGTGTGGTTGTCACTGTGACTGTAAGAAAGGCCACCAAAGAGGGGCTGTGTCCTTATGTAGAGAAACACCACCACTGCCAATTCACAGCCTGGCGGGAGAGAGCCGAGGAGTAACAACCCTCATCACCCTCCTCCTGCCCGCCAATCACCCGTCAGTGTCCCCTTCCCTGAGCAACCAGGACCCAGAGGGGAAGGGAGCCCAATGGCGAGGCTGCGAGGTGACTTCCCAGGACTCAGCGGAGACTAGAGAAAGTTGAAATGAGATGTGACTGCAAATGAAGAAAATTCATCTCTTCTTACCACCTCCTAACAGTTTGTTTTCCTTGGACTCTCTCTTTCCATGGGATCATGTCAGTCTCTCACGGTATCTCCCCGGTTCCTTAGTTTGACTCTGCACTTCTCTACTGGGTGTCACTTCTTTGGAATAATCTTCACTATCATCATCAATGCCTTGAGAGTAAAAATGTAGCTTAAAAAATGTTTGAGTACAATGATATTGAGATGTATTTTATGTTTATGATCTTGGCTGCTCTAGGAAAAAATCCATTATAAGAGTGAATTAAATTGTCTCCCCCAACATGGTTAGACACACCACTCTACCAGAGAGAAGTACCTCTTGTCTTTATAAAGAAGAAAATCTGGGCATTTACAGTAAAAACAGACTCGCCATACTCACACTCCTAATAGCAAGAGATCTGTTCCATTCATAATCCTACATCATGATCTCCTTTCTGGGGGATGGACATTCTCAGTCACTGAGACAGTCCAGAGGTCATGTCTGGGGCTTCCAACTTCCAGCCCTTTAAAGAAAATCTTAGTTTCAGGGCAGACGTAATGCTGAGCTCAGAGTCCTATTGTCATTCCACATTACCTGTCCAGACTCTTCTCCTCCTGATTTTTGCCAACATGACATAACTTACACTTGAATAGAGGCATTTAGACCATAGGATATTTCGATAGAGAGTGCAGGGTCTGTGTTGCAGTGAGAAACCCCCAATTCTAGAATCAGAGAGAACTGGGTTTGAATACAGGTTCCAGAACAATAAGGCTGAGAAGCCTTCTGTGTCTGCATCTCTGTGAGCCTCCATTTCCCTGTAACACAGGCAGTAATTCCCACGTAGCCAGGTGGCCATGAGACCCAATAATCATGCACTAGGGGCTCAACTCTTGTTTCTGTTCCAGCAGCACCAGTAAAGGGTTTCCAAGTGTGACTCCATCTGTCACTGTTGTGCAGACCGAACGCACATCAATAAATGGAAGTGAACAGACCCTTCAAGAAGCTTTCGAAATGGAGATCAGAATCTTAAAATTACTGTCAGTCATTGTTGCCCTGGTTGGGCTGCCAGGAAACATGGTTGTGCTCTGGCTCCTGGGCTTCTGCATACAGAGGAACGCCTTCTCCGTCTATGTCCTCAACCTGGCAGCAGCCGACTTCCTCTTGCTCTGCTGCTATATTATACATGCCGTGAAGATGCTCATCAAGTCCTTCTTTTCCTTCTCCATACACATCCCGCAATTTTTCATCATTATGTTGGTCTTTGCCTACGTCACAGGCCTGAGCATTCTCGGCGCCATTAGCACAGAGCGCTGCCTGTCGGTCCTGTGGCCCATCTGGTACCGCTGCCGCCGCCCCAGACACATGTCAGGGGTTATGTGTTCCCTACTCTGGGCCCTGTCCCTGATCCTGAGCTGCTTGGAAGGGAACTATTGTGGCTTCCTGATTAGGAATTACCATGATGATTTGTGTCAAGTGATTGATTATATCACCTTCACATGGCTGATTCTGTTATTTGTGCTTCTCTGTGGGACCAGCCTGGCCCTGCTGACCAGACTGCTGTGTGGCTCCCAGCGGGTGCAGCTGACCCAGCTCTATGTGACTGTCATGCTCACGGTGTTGGCCTTCCTCCTCTGCGGCCTGCCCTTCGGTATCCACTGGTTCCTCGTTATCTGGTTTCAAGAAGATTTCGCTGCCTATGTTCATAGTTACCTGGTTACAGGTCTCCTGTCCTGTGTCAACAGCTGCGCAAACCCCATCATTTACTTCTTCGTTGGCTCCTTTAGGCAGCGATGGTGGAAGCGGCGACAGAGCCTGAGGCTCGTTCTGCAGAGGGCTCTGCAGAGGGCTCTGCAGGACACCCCCAAGGGGGATGAACATGGGGAAAGCCTTCCTCAGGAGACCCTGGAGATGTCGGGAAGCAGTCTGGTGTCATGATTCAGTCTTGCTTTGTTCAGACAGATGTGATTTGACAGCCAGCCTTATCCCTATCAGTTTTTGAGGTTTCCTTAATGTGTCTGTCCTCTGTACCCTGGAATTAAAACAGTTAATGTAATAATCCTGCTCCTAGCTGTAAGTGAGATGGTGCCCATGAGACCAACACTGAGTGCAGTGTCTGAAGGACTGCTCGCCCAGGGGTCTCTCCCAATCCCCATGGGCACTCTGCCCACTCTGGGGTCCAGGACTGCCCCCACTTTTGAAGATCCCATCTCAGCAAAAGATGAAAGCCGTTCAAGAGAAGTCTAAATTTCTTTCATCACTGCCCTTGAGAGAAACTATGTGAACCTTACATTTTGACAAGTTTCTATGGTCACTCCCACAATCTGTCCCTATAAGTTAAAGAAGTCAAGGCATGTATGAGAAGCAATCAATGAACAACTAAAAGTATCACAACTATGAGTTGATGCTTCTTATCTCTCTCCCTTCCTATATGTCTGTCTCTGTCTGTGTCTCTGTCTCTCTCTCACACACTCAAAAAAATTTCAATCGAACCCCAATGAGCAGTCTTCCTTGATTTTGGCCAGCCATAGACTAGCTCCCTCTCATAATATATGGTGATTGAATAATGAATTAATGAATGAACAAATGATGAGTTTCTAGGCAAGTTTGTGCTAAATCTCCATTTGCCAGATTTGAGTCACCATCTTTAAGTTCACTGTCTTCACCATTTTCAACCTTTTCAAGCATGAAGTGA
This sequence comes from Saccopteryx bilineata, assembly GCF_036850765.1. Taxonomy (NCBI): domain Eukaryota; kingdom Metazoa; phylum Chordata; class Mammalia; order Chiroptera; family Emballonuridae; genus Saccopteryx; species Saccopteryx bilineata. Next base: position 365,785,160 of record NC_089490.1, on the reverse strand, counting down.
ACTTTTGTAACCAGAGGAATCAACATCAAAGTGTAGTGAAGGTTTGAGGCAGGTTGTCTTCCTGAGTTTCCTGTCGCAAGCCCTCTACTGGACTCCCACGCGCTCCCTCTCTTTCCCGCCCCTTGCCGTTGCCCTGACTCCCGCCCCTGGGTGCTCTCCAATCCTCCATGGCCACCTTTGTCCCTATGGGTCTTAGTAAACTCTATGTTCTCTGAAGACTGGAGCTAAGTCATATTTGCCTTTTTTTCTCCCAAAAGCCCTCAATATTTATTAATCTCATTATATAAAAATAATTTTTAGTTACATATTTTAAATTACATAATATAAACAAATATATAAACTGTTTCACTCTTAATATTTTTATTGTTAATAGAGGTATAATTAACAGAGTTATTGTACAAATCGTAAGTGTACAGTTCAATGAGTTTAGGCAATGACACTCAAAACCCAATCAAGATATATTTTCATCACCTCTGAAAGTTCCCTAATATTTCTCCCAGTTATTCCTCCTGCTTCAGAGGCTGCATTCGTTCCTACATCTGTCACCAAAGGTAAATTTGCCTGACCTTTGATTTCATATTCTTAGGATGATAAAATGTACTTTTTTGTTCCTACTTTTTTCATGCAGCATAATATTTTTGGGATTTAGCCATGTCGTTGAATTGTGTATATCTGGAGTTTATCCCTTTTATAAAGCAAAGCACTTCGGCCCTGGCCCAGTAGCTCAACTGGTTGAAGCATCATCCCAGTACACCAAGGTCGCAGGTTCAATCCCCAGTCAGGGGATCAATCAATCAATTCATGAGCAAATGGAACAACAAATTGATGTTTCTGTCTCTCCCTTCCTCACTTTCTCTCTAAAATCAATTTTTTTATTGAATTTATTAGGGTGATACTAGTTAGGATAATGATACAGGTTTCATGTTCCTAATTGCACAACACATCTTTATACACTGTACTATGTGCAGACCCCAAGTCAAGTCTCCGTCCATCACTATTTACCCCCATGTTCACCTCCACCTCCCCCACTCCCGGCAGTCACCACACTGTTGTCCCTGACCATAAGTGGGGGTTTTTGTCTTTTTGTCCTTTTTCCCCCTCTATCTCGGTACCTCCATTGCCCAGCCTCCACCCCTTTATTTAGTCTGTCTTTCTAAAGTCAACTAAAAATTATTTTTAAAGCTGAGTACTATTTCATTGTATGTATATGCCACTGTTTATTTTCATATTGATAGATATATAAGTAGCAGTTCGTTTGGGGCTATTGTGAATAAAGCTGGTGTGAACATTCATATTCAGGTGTTTTTTTGGATGTATAAATTCATTTCCCTTGGATAAATAACCGGAAGAGAAGTTGTTGGATCATACAAAGATGGATCATAAACTCTGTGAGAAGTTGGCAAACTCTTTTCTAGAGTGGTTGTACCATCTCACCTTCCCTCAAGCAACCTATGCATGTTCCAGCTGCCCCATGTGCTGCCCAACACATGGTACTGCCAGTCTATGGATCTTACCCATTCTCGTAAGTGTTAAGTGGTATCTCCTTGCATTTTAATTTGCATTTCACAAATAACTGATAAACTTGAGTATTTTTTAAAGAGCTTATTGGCTATTTTATTTTTTTAAAGTGTCTGTTAAGTTTTGCCCATTTTTATTGTGTTGCTCTTTTTCATTATTTTTGTAGGAGTTTTAATATATACAAAATGAGTGTTTGTTATGTGTATTGTAAATATTTATCCATTTTTCTGCCTTGCCTATTTATTTTAATGGGTTTTATATTTTAGAGAACTTTTAGATTTAAAGAAAAACTGCATGGAAAGTACAGAGGGTTTCTATACACTCCTTCTCCCATCCCTAATTCCCCACACAGATTCTCTCATTACTGACATCTTCTATTAATGTGGCACATTTACTAAAATTAAAACAAGGATACATTATTGTAAACTGAAGTTCATAGTTTACATTACCACTTACCCTTTCCTGTTGCATAGTTCAATAAATTTGACAAATGCAGATTACCATGTATCTACCATTATAGTATCATATACAGTATTTTCTATGTCTCAAAAATACATTAAATACCTTAGTATGGTTTGTTGTTTTTTTAAGTTTGTTTTAGTTCTGTTCTTTGTTTGGTTTCATTTTGATTTTTACTTTTATACTGTGGAGTGTTGTGTAAGCTCCCTGGATCTGTGGTTTGATGCCTGTCAATAATTCAGAAAATTCTCAGCCATTATTACTTCAAGTATTTCTTCTCTTCCTGTTTCTCTTTCTTCCTCCTATGTTATTCCCATTACATGTATGTCATATCATTTATAATCATCCAAAGCTCTTGAATAATCTGTTCTGGTTTTTTCAGTATTCGATTATTTTTGCTTTTCACTGTTTCTATGAACATATCTTGAGTTTAACTGATTCTACAAAGGCTGCATCTCATCTATTGATGAGCTCATCAAAGGCATTCTTCACCTCTATTTTAGTGGTTTATTTCTAGTGTATACACTTTCTTAGAGTTCCCATTTTTCAGCTTATATTGTTCATCTACTCTTGCATATTGTCCTTGTTTCCCATTAGAATCCTTAGCATATTGATCACAGTTATATAAATTATCAGTCTGATCATTTCATATTATCAGCCATATGCTGAATACTTTACATGTTATGTGGGGAATTGATTGATTCTGTTGCTAATGCTGAAATATTAAAAAATAGAATATTAATTTATTATTTAAGCCCATAATCATAACTATTAAAAGAACTCAGGAAAATAACTGAAACAAGTTGTTACCTCTGGAGATTAAGGCTCAGGAAGAATTTAACCATTAATTTGATAGACTTCTTTGTAAATTGGAAACAAAATGTAAGCCTTCATGAGTTACTACTGTGCTACAGAAAAAGTATGGAGGATGAAGGGGGTCTAACATAGCAGCATAGGAACACCCTGAACTCACCTCCCCACAGACATACTAAATATACAGCTCCACATAGAGCAATTCTTCTTGAACAGGAAGTAAGTGCTGATTGAACAGCTTCTGCACAACAAATGGCAGAGTGACCACATGAAGACCAGAGAAGAAAGACATAGTCAGGATGGAACTCCACGCTGGACTTGCAGAAGGGGGGACTTTCAAAAGGGCCTGGTGAATTCTTGCTTATCCTATAAGACAGTGAAGAAAATAGCAGTTTGAAAGGCACTGAAACTATACATGAAGGAAATCCATTTACTAACCTTGAAGTACTTGCTAAATGGGGAGAACTGCTGGTATGTTCCAGGATCTAAGGCGCCAGAGAGCAGCACTGTTTATGTTCCTCCTCCACTTGGACGGGATGTTTGGGAGCTCAGTCCAAACACTCTAGCCGTCCTATAAAGTGACCCGAGCATGCCTCAGACCCCCAGACCAGACCAACATCAGCTCCCAACAGCCATGGTGCCAGGGTAGCTTCACAGGCATGGACCCTGGAACACCTCAGCCTGTACCAACTCTAGTTTTTACTCTGTCTACCAGAGCACACTTGAAGCCACTTTGTCCAGCATCCACTCCAGCTCCAACCAGCTGCCCCAGCAGTTACCTGCCAAGGGGGCCCCAAAGCTACACACCTGAGGTCCCCTCAGCCCCCACCCTCTCCAGCCCCAGCTGGCCTGCAAAAGCCACAGGCATACACACTCTCTGAGGGCTTGCTCCTACACAGAACCACACATTCAAGGCCAAGACAGGGAGCTGCTTCATACAAACACAGGAAGTCAAACAAAATGAGAGGACAGAGAAATATCTTTCAAATGAAAAACTATACAGAAACCCCAGAAACAAATTTTAATGAAATAAAGGTAAGTAATTCACCTAAGAAAGAATTCAAAGTAATGATCATAAAAATGTTCACCAAACTCAGAGCAAGAATAAAGAATCACAATGAGAACCTGAACAAAGGAATAGAAATATAAGAAAGAACCAGTCAGACCTGAAAAATACAATACAGAAGAAATGTATCAGGAGTAGTGATCTGGAAGACAGAATACTGGAAATCACCCAATCAGAACAACAGAAAGGATATTTAAAAAGGACGATAGATTCAGGGACCTTGGGGAAAATATCAAGAATTCTATCTCTCAGATATTGTGTTCCTAGAAGTAAAAAAGAGAGAGAAGGCAACAGAAAATGTATTTGAAGAAGTAATGGCTGAAAACTTCCCTAAACTCAGGAAGGAAACAGATATCCAGATACAGAAGGTACAAAAGTCCCAAAAAAGAGGAACCAAAGAGATTCACATGAGGTTATTTTATAATTAAAATGGCAATAGTTAAAGATAAAAAGAGATCTAAAAGGCAGCAAGAGAAAAACAAGCCACATAAAAGGGAAACCTCATAAGGCCATCAGCTGATTCCTCAGCAGAAACTCTGCAGGGCAGCAGGGGGTGGCAGGATACATTTAATGTGCTGAAGGGAAAGGACTACTGCCCAGAATACTCTATCCAGCAGGTTATCATTCAGAATTGAGGGAGCAATAAATAATTATAGACAGGCAAAAACTAAAGGAGTTCATCACCATTAAACTGGCCTTGCAAGACATGTTAAAGGGTCTCAGCTAACTGGAAAACAAAGGTCCTACCAGAAAAAAGAAAACATATTAAAGAAAAAACTCACTGGCAAAGGCAAATAAAGTAAATGCAGTGTATTGGCACCAAAAGAGCTAGTGTGAAGGTTACAAAACAAAAATAACAAAGGCAATGATAACTAAAATAAGTAGAAGATACACAAAACAAAAATATCTAAATTATGATGTTAAAAACATAAAACATGGGTGGAGGGTGAGAGGTAAAATGTCTAGAATGTGTGTTAGAACTTAAATGCCTAGCCACCTTATATATAATTTCTGTGAATTTATGTGAATATATTCAAACCTTATGGTAATAACCATAAACTAAAAGCATGCACTAGATACACAAAAAAATAGAGGGAAAGGAACAGAAACATTACATTAAAGTTACCATCAAACACCAGGGAAGAAGAAAGGAACAGAGAAGACCTATAAAACAACCAGAAAACAATGCACAAAATGGCAATAAATACATACCTATCAATAATTAACTTACTTCATATAGAAAGACACCTACAGATTAAAAGTGAAGGGATGGAAAAGATATTTTATGCAATATAAATGTAAAAAAAAAGCTGGAATAGCAATACTCATCATATATGACCCAATAGACTGAAAAACAAAGACTGTAACAAAAGACAAAGAACATTATATAATGATAAAGGGGTCAATCCAACAACAGAATATAATATTCATAAATATTTATGGACCAAAATAGGAGCACCTAAATATACTAAGAAAGCATTAACAACTACAAAAGGAGAAATTGACAGTACATAGTAATAGTGGAGAAATTAATGTCTCGTTTACATTAAGAGATAGATTATTCAGACAGAAAACCAATAAGGAAATATTGGCCTGAACTGACACATTGAAGAGTACAAGAGAAGAAGGTGGCCTGGATGACAACATGAGGCACTATGAGAACAGACTCCACCCAAGAGCTCAGGGTTAAATGGAGAACACACACAGGGACAGGGGATGCTGTCAGTGGAGGATGCAGATGGAGGATGGAGAAACTCACTCCCTGTCCCCTGAACACAGAAGGCAATGAGCTGAGTCAGCGAAATCCAGGACTGCAGATCTCTGGAAAGCCATCAGAAGGCATTCTCCTTGGGATCAGAGAGATCAGAGAATCCAGAGTGGCTGGGTGCATGGTCAGGGACCACCTCGCTCTCCCTGGACATCCCTTAGAATACAAAACATGTAAATATGCACCAGAATGTGCTTGTGACCATCATCACAACTATATGAAGGTATTTTCAGTTGACTTTTGACAAAGGAGAAATTAAAGGCTCCAATTTCAAAATCTGCATATAACTTTTGATCCCCACAAGCTTTACTGAGAGTCTACTGTTAGCCAGAAGCCTTAGCAATAACATAAACAGTTAACTAACTTTATTATATATTATATATTATATACTATGTACTGTATTCTTATAATAAAGTAAACTAGAGCAAAGAAAATGTTATGAAGAGAATTGTAAGCAAGGGGAAAATATGTTCATTCTATTTTATAAAAAACTGCCTATAACAGGACCCGAGCAGTTCAAACCCTTGTTGCTCAAGGATTAACTGTATAAACATTAGACTTACTAACATCTTTTGCTCAAAAAACCCTGGTCCTACTAGTGTCTCTGACCAGCACCAATGATTTGATCCTCCAGAGTGAGCAGCTACTGGGACCTATTCTGCACAACCCTTTTCCCCTTTGCCCCCACATTACTGCTAGCAAAGCATCACATGCCCACTGCCTTCACTCCTGCATGCTCAGTTTCCCACCGGGGCCTGGCATATGGCAGGTGGGTGCTCTGTGGTTTGTTAACGTTATTGGCATGAATGTCCACCGGGAGCTGACAGCAACTTCAGGACAGTGTCTGACACTGTCCTCCTGCCCTGGCTCCAGCACAAACTCTCCAGAGACCTTTCTCCTTCATGCTTCACTCATGATCCTCACACACCTCTGACCCCCCAGATTGAGCTGTTAAAAAAGAATTGATTTCCTAATGAGCCCCTTTTTGGATGACCCTCAAATTGCTAATGGTGCTGTGAAGGCCTAGGAGTGGGGAGTGGGGGCCTAGAGAGAGGAGTGACAGATAAAACCCAGGATGCAAAGAGGAAAAGCAGTAGAGGCATGCAGACATAAACAGGGAGGAGATAAAGACAGCAAAAAACAGAGTCAGCGATAGGGAGACAGAGAAACGGGCAGACAGAGGCACAGAGAGAGCCCTATCTGGTGCAGAACGGTGTGGGCAGGGAGCCAGCACCTTGCCAGGGACAGAAGATTCTTCTTGGTCATGTGTCCTAGAGGGTCTGTCAAAGCAGCAGTTTGGATACTACTGTCTATCACAAATGACCAACCTGGGGGCTGGTCGCAGTGTCTCCACTGGTCAGCCTCAGACAGTACCCCAGCATCCCCTGGAAAATACATTCTTTTTTTTGAAAAAGGTGAGAATAGTATCAGTGCAGTTCCCATCCCAACAAAATCACCTAAAGGAGAAGGAGTTGAAGGAAGGAATTTCGTGAGACAAAGGCACACAATAGGTTGGAAGTCTAATGTTCTGCTCCCTGCTTGGTGTCTGTCGGGTATATGACCTTGACAGTGCACATGCTCTCGCTGACTCTCAGATTTTATGTAATGTGGTGACTAAGGTCCCCCCTCCTAGGAAATCTGGATATCTATGAACTTTGAAGAGATGCTGACAAAGTGAAAGAAACCAGTATGGGTCAGCACAATGCTGGAAAGGACAGAACACCAAGGGACAGTAGACACATGCCACTCATGGCAGTTTGTTAATAATTGAATACAATCATAATAAGGCATATCAAGCAGACTTTCACTCAATCCAACCAAGCTTATTAGCTGTGCATACATGTATTTCCAGAAGGCAATTTTAACAGGAACTCAGATTTTTGTTTCTGGTGTTCAATCCTGATTCCCTAGAACAGGCATGGCCAACAGTTTTTGCCCCCAGGCCAGATTAGAAAGAAAACTTTTTTCAGACGAAATATTAAAATGAAAAAATGTTAAATAAAAAAACGATTTGTTTAAGTAAACAAAATTTTATTATGTAATTTGTTTATGAATAAATAAGTAATTTAGTACAACAAATTAACAAAAAGAAATCTTTATAATGGAATTTTTTTTTAAATAAAGAAGTATCACAAATCCATTCAACCAATTATTGGAAGTTAACCCTAGATTAGTCACACGCGGAACTCTATTCCACATATCACTATCTTCTTAAATATCTCGATTTCCAATAACCAAAGACGCTTCTGCTTCTGAGTAGCTGAGATTTTAACTTTCATTGTTAGATATCGTAGTTTATGTATAATGATTTAAAAGTACCACTTATTTCATTTCCACAGTGAATCATGTGGAGGATATTAAAAATGTAATCGCAGGCCGCATAAACTCATTACACAGGCCGGATCTGGCCCGCAGGTCACATGTTGGCCATGCCTGCTCTAGAACCTATAACAGTGCCTAGCACAAGACAGACATTCAATAATAAGATATTGAATCAACTTATGTGGTACCTGGAGGAAAAAGATATTCTAACCAGAAAAACAAGTATTTGTTTTTCCAGCTTTTTCATTTCTAGTCTCCCCAGACTCACACCTCATGTTCCTGACAGCAGATCAAAGTAAATGATAGATGGGAGGACACAGAATGAAAGAACAAATCCAGAGGAAGGACCAGGTGGAGACAGGACCTGTTTCCTCCCTGTCAGAGGAACATGGCTACAGGCTTCCCTCACCACACAGCTGCTAGAAGTCCAAGAGCTCCTGTCTCCATGATCCCCTGACTTTCTGAGTAACATGGCTTTTCTCTAAACAACAGAACTTTGACCTAAAAACCAAAGGAAAGAAAGAAAGAAAGAAATTCAATCAGCCTTTACCTTCCTTCTCCTCTACTCCAATGGAAAGTCTGCTCACAGCTGCCTTGGAGCAGGTGGTCTTCCTGGAGCTCCTGACTCTGACATGAACTTCCGGGCCTCTGGCAGGGTAAGCCCTGTAGAAGTTGCTGCCTTATCTTCTGTCATCAGGAGTCTAGGAAGCCATGTGATTTCTTGTGCAAGGACGGCACACAAGCATACTCAGTGAGAAGGGGCACAGTGTTCTCATGGGGCAGTTCCTACCTCCTGCCTCCTCAGCTCGCCCAGTCTGACTCCTCTTTCCCTTCCTGAAGCCTTGTGACTGTCTTGCCCTCCATCCAGCCATGTCAGGCTAACCTTGAACCATTTGCTCTGGCTCCCATGGCTGGGCCACCCGAAGTCAACTCTCATTCTGATCACGCAGCCATAGTCTTCCAGCCTAAGAAGAAACAAGAGATTGTAAAAGAGGTGGTTCTAGAGAAAGCATCCTGTAACCCAGTGACGTTTCTGTCCCCACCCCAACCCCAGCATATGTTGCTCTCACTTTCTCACACTCCCCAGTGATGCTCTGTGTCACATGACCTGCTCCCCATTCCTTCAATACAGCACTCCTAAACTGTATAGGAAGTGAGAAACTAATGTAGCACCGTGGCAGATGTGCTCTATTTCCAAACGGGCTGTGCTTCTTACTTGTTGGGTAAATTTAAAGTGGATTTTATCCTAAAAAAAATTACTTCCTAAATAAAAATAAAGTAGACTTTATCCTGTCAAATATTCTTTCTTTTTGCTCTTCTATTGACTGATAAGCTCTAAACCAGGGGTCCCCAAACTATGGCCCACGGGCCACATGCGGCCCCCTGAGGCCATTTATCCGGCCCCTGCCGCACTTCCGGAAGGGGCACCTCTTTCACTGGTGGTCAGTGAGAGGAGCATAGTTCCCATTGAAATACTGGTCAGTTTGTTCATTTAAATTTACTTGTTCTTTACCTTATGACCCAGCAATCCCTCTACTGGGCAGATACTCCCAAAACTCAGAAACATTGATACGTAAAGACACATGCAGCCCCATGTTTATTACAGCATTGTTCACAGTGGCCAGGACATGGAAACAACCAAAAAGCCCATCAATAGATGACTGGATAAAGAAGATGTGGCACATTTACACTATGGAATACTACTCAGCCATAAGGAATGATGACATCGGATCATTTACAGCAAAATGGTGGGATCTTGATAACATTAAACAAAGTGAAATAAGTAAATCAGAAAAAACCAGGAACTGCATTATTCCATATGCAGGTGGGACATAAAAGTAAAACTAAGAGACATTGATAAGAGTGTGGTGGTTACGGGGGGAGGGGAGAGAGGGAGAGGGAGAGGGGGAGGGGGAGGGGCACAAAGAAAACTAGAAGGTGACAGAGGACAATCTGACTTTGGGTGATGGGTATGCAACATAAGTGAACGACAAGATAACCTGGACTTGTTATCTTTGAATATATGTATCCTGATTTATTGATGTCACCCCATTAAAAAAATAAAATTCTAAAAAAATAAAATAAAATAAATAAAATTACAGTTGTAACTAAGGAAATAAAATGGAAGAACAATGGTTGTAATGAGCAAAAATAAAAAATAAATAAATTTATTTGTTCTTTATTTTAAATATTGTAATTGTTCCCGTTTTTTTTACTTTAAAATAAGATATGTGCAGTGTGCATAGGGATTTGTTCATAGTTTTTTTTTTATAGTCCGGCCCTCCAACGGTCTGAGGGACAGTGAACTGGCCCCCTGTGTAAAAAGTTTGGGGACCCCTGCTCTAAAAGTTCTTTGCCCAGAATGACTTCCCGTCCCACAATCTCCACGTCATCTATTCAATCATTAATTCACTCATGTTTGTAGACACAAAGTGTGCACTAAAAAAAAAAATTTGCTGATCATTGGGCTAGACATTATTCTAGGCATTGAGACATATAGTCACTTTCATTATTCTCAAAATGTGCACAGGGCAAGGGGAGAGAGTATATGCAGAGATGTTTAAGATACTAGGTGATAAATGGTTTCATATCAATATATTTGTGGCTGTGTGAGAAAAGGTAAGGTCCAAATTAAATTAATTTCAATAGAAATGAAATATTATTGGTTCAAATAACTGAGTCTGCCAAACAGGCTGGCTTCAAGCACAGTGGGATCCAGAGGTCAAATGACATCAATAGCATGCTCCCTTTCTTCTGCTTTCATTGCATCAGCTGGGCTTTCAGCTGCTGGTCATGGCCACATGGAGTGGAAGGATAAGAGGTCCAGACAGAGGAGTGAGCAGCACACTCTCAAAAACAGATCTGTGCAAGTTCATGTAATAATATCAGCTCCATACAGAAACAATAAACACACCCACTTCACAGTCACTCCACAAACAAAACTGTTCTATATGGAGACTTTCTAAGTGGCATTGCCTTAGATTCTCAATTAAAATGGGAAGAATTTATAACACAAGTTTTTGGGCCATGGAGAGAGACCTAGACTGATCACTGTATCACAGTGATGGAACTGGGAGCCTCTGAACCATTAAGGACCTGATCAGTGAGAGTCCCCCAGGGATCACTCTCTCTGGTACAAAACAGACCCAAGGGAGAAAACGAGCAATGAAGGAGAGAGGCCGTCTCAGGCACCAGGGCTTTCTTAGTTTTAGAATCCTCAAAAATTTAAAAAGCATCTCATTTTGCAGCTGAGAAAGTGAGGCCAAACAGGCCCACAATTAATAATTATCAAATTGAATATATACTACCTATTACAAAACACCATAAATAGTTGAAAATTTTGGGTGCATATATCAAAGTATTCATGCAATCGTTCCTATGTAGATACAAGGATAACGAGACATTGATATTTTTAGCTATACTCCATGTACTATCTGCTCAGCAGACCCTGGGACAATTCTGAAGCATAAAGATAATCAGGTTCCTACGTGATCAAATTCCTTACCAGATCCCCTTTGCTCTTAGAAGAGATACATATTTCCTATTATGGCTACAAGCCCTGCATGATCTGGCAAGGGTAGAAGACAGAGTTTTAGAACAACCCGACCAAAGGTGAAAATTCTAACAAGAGAGCTCCATTTGAAGTTACGACCTAAAAAGACTAATTCTTTAGTGAAATTATCATTAGTAAAAAATAATAATAATAATAACTTCAAGAAATTACTTGTTCAAGCTTGGCTATGGGTGAAGAGAAATTCTCCTTTGAGAATTCATAGCCATAAGTTGGTATCACACTGTGCTCCAAGTTCACAAAACCTGTGGTTTCCCTATAACTAAAAATGAGCCTGACCAGGTGGTGGCACAGTGGATAGAGCATTGGACTGGGATGTGGAGGACCCAGGTTTGAGACCCCGAGGTCGCCAGCTTGAGTGTGGGCTCATCTGGTTTGAGCAAAGCTCACCAGCTTGGACCCACGGTCTCTGGCTTGAGCAAGGGATTACTGGGTCTGCTATAGTCCCACGGTCAAGGCACATATGAGAAAGCAATCAATGAACAACTAAGGTGTCGCAACAAAAAACTAATGATTGATGTTTCTCATCTCTCTCCGTTCCTGTCTGTCTGTCCCTCTGTCCCTATCTATCCCTCTCTCTGACTCTTTCTCTGTCTCTGTAAAAAAAATAATAATGATGATGACAGATATGGTGTCTGGGAGATGAAAACCATGCTGGGAAGTTCCTTCAGCCATTTAGCGAAAGGAAACACAAATCGTCTCTGGAGGAACCCAGCTGTATTTAGGCCTCGAATACTCCCACAAATAAAGTTCCAAGGAAAGGGAGCAGTTCATAGCCAAAAGTCACAAACACACAAAGAAACAAGGCACCATATGAGAGTGATAAAAAAACAAAACACCATAGGCCCTGAACCACTGGCTCTGTATGTAAATGTTCTGGGTTTGATTCCCAGTCAGGGCACACAGGAGAAGCAACCGTCTGCTTCTCCACACATCCACCTCCCCTTCTCTCTCTCTTTCTCTCTTTCCCTCCCACAGCCATGGTTAAGTGTATTGGCCCAGCCGGGGTGCTGAGGATGGCTCCATGGAGCCTCCGGAGCCTCCGCCTCAGGCACTGAAAAAAGCTCGGTGTGGAGCCTAGCCTCAGACGAGGTGGATCCCAGTCAGGGCACACGTAGGAAACTGTTGATCTTCCCTCCTCACTCTTGGAAAAGAAGAAGGGGTAAAAACAAGACTGTAAAATCAAATATATGCAGATGTCAGTAGTGGAATTAACAGAGAATTATAATATTGCCATGCTTAATACGGTTAAAGACATAAAAGAGAGAACTGATCATGTGAGCCAGCATCAAGAGACTAAACCATGACCAAACAAATTTAAAAACAAAATATCAAGTAGAACTTCTGGAAATTAATAATATAAAAATTAAATAGATAAATCAGTATATAAATTTGTTCTGGATGACGTCAGAGGAATGGCAATGTGAAAGATACCCTTGATCTTTCCCCCTTGAATGTGAACAAATTGAGCAGCTCTAACAGTGAAAGAAGCCCAGCTGGGCTCACAGGTTTGCCAAGAAGGTTCCACACGGGGCATGGTCTAAAGGGGTTGAGAAGCAGGGGAAGGAGATAAGACACACTGGCCGTAGGGCTCCAAAAAAAGGAGAGAACCCCAAAGTGACTGGGTCTCTTTCTGTGGGGAGCGTGGAGAGATTGGGGAGCAGTTGGGGAGAAAGCTAGCCAAAGCGGCGGCAGAACGAGGAGTCTGCCAGCAGCCCACACTGGGGCCGAGACAGGGAAACCAGAGTGCGGCCCCACACTGGGGGCAGAGACAAGGGAAACCAAAGTGCGGCCCCACACGTCCCAGTTCCCACCTCCCCCCTCCTGGGAATGGAGAGTGGCAGAGACATACCCAAGAGCGAGGTCTACAGGGCCACTCTTTCCCCTGAGAACAGAAGTACTGTGTCTGGTCCCCTGGCCTGTTGAGATGTGGAGAGGAGCACCCAGAGGCCTGAGATCACCACTGCTAAAGCGATAAAGCCCTCTTAACACATCCCACCCACCATCAGGACTGCCGCCTTGCCTACATCGTTACAACAGTAACATCTCAGCACGGGCCAGCCCAGGAACTTCAGAGCTGAAACTTGTAATCCAGTGGCAAGGATTCCTACTGGGAAAAAAACAAACAAACAGAAAAACCTCTTGGAACTAACAGTTTTTGTTTTTCTCTTTTTTTCTATTAAAATTTTATTTTTCTTAATTTTCTATTTTTTATTTTTACTTCTCTGGTGGATGTTTGTTTTATATTTGAGAGAAAAATAGTCTATTTATTTATGTGGGGTTTCTTTGCTTTAATGAAATAAAATATTCCATCAAATTACCCAGAAAAGTTCATGTAATTATTCTTTCCTTCAAGATCTTAAATAAGTTTTAAAAGATCATAGAATAATATATATTATGGTATTGTAATCACTTATACATTCTATACTTAAGAATTCAAGTAAAAAAATAAACTCTGTAGTGCTGAGGTAACAACGTACCCTTCTCCCAACAGGACTGCATAGGTGTCTAAGGTTAACTGTGACTATTGCTCTGAGGTCTCAATACACTCGAAGAATCAATCTCTCTTCATTTTTAGACCAAAAGAAACATATTATATATGTACCTGAAAGAAATATCTTTAATACGTGTGTGTGTGTGTGTGTGTCTGTGTGTGTGTGTGTCTGTCTGTGTGTGTGTGTCTGTGTGTGTGTGTCTGTGTGTGTGTGTGTCTGTGTGTGTGTCTGTGTGTGTGTGTCTGTGTGTGTGTGTCTGTGTGTCTGTGTGTGTGTCTGTCTGTGTGTGTCTGTGTGTGTGTGTGTGTCTGTCTGTGTGTGTCTGTCTGTGTGTGTGTCTGTCTGTGTGTGTGTGTCTGTGTGTGTGTGTGTCTGTGTGTCTGTGTGTGTCTGTGTGTGTGTCTGTGTGTGTGTCTGTCTGTGTGTGTCTGTCTGTGTGTGTGTGTCTGTGTGTGTGTGTGTCTGTGTGTCTGTGTGTGTGTCTGTCTGTGTGTGTCTGTGTGTCTGTGTGTGTGTCTGTGTGTGTGTCTGTCTGTGTGTGTCTGTCTGTGTGTGTGTGTGTGTGTGTGTGTGTAGGGACAAATACATGTCAGGGAAACATTGACTGAACCACACTGATAACAGAATGTTAGAAGTCAGTCACTGTTGGAAATACAGAAACACACACAGTCTTTGTGTTCAGAGTCTTCATGGGGATTTCTTTTACAATTTCATCCATTTGTGTCTTATTCAGAAACAGCTTTAGCTTCCTTCTGTGAAGGCCAAACACCTCTGCTCCTTCATACAGAAGACCTTCGTAAGTGAGTCCATTCTGCCCAAATGGTTTTCAAGCAAGAGAGTGCCCACTGTCCCCACTAGGCACTCTTGTGGGTTTGTATTCAGGGGCTGTAGGATGATATATTGACAGAGAAGAGTACTAGGATTGTTGATCAGAGAGGGAACTGATCCTGCAGTCACGCATGGTGTTTTTTTCACTACAATTCTGTAAGTCAGTTCAGTTTGGTTTTGTATTTCTGTTTCACCATGGAAGACTGCCTGCTCTGTATTTTTCACACCAAAAATGCCTGTAACAGCACTCTTTAACTTTAAAAGGTCTAACCTATAATTGCCTTTTGGGTTTTCCAGAAGCAATACTCCACCTTGCTCACTGCCATTGGCACAAATGTTTTTTGTTTGTTTGTTTTTAAGTGAGAGAATGGGAGATAGTGAGACAGACTACTGCATGCACCCTGAATAGGATCCACCCAGCAACCCCCATTTAGGGACAATGCTCAAATCAACTGAGCTATCCTCAGCACCTAAGGCTGATGTGCTAGGACCAACAGAGCCATCCTCAGGGCCCAGAGCAATGCTCAAACCAATGAAGCCACTGGCTGAGAGAGGGGAAGAGACAGAGAAGGGAGAGATAAAGGGAGAGAGAAGCTGATGGTTGCTCCTCTTGTGTGCCCTGACTGGGAATTGAACCGGAGACATCCATATGCCAGGTCGACCTTCATCCACGAGCCAACCTGCGAGGTCCCATTTGCACAAAGTCAAGATGGACATCTATACAAGCAGAGCCAGGCTTGTATGATCCTTCAGTGAGTGTAATTTCAAGGTCAGATACCTTTATTGCATTTTTTCTTGAATAAGGATTGCATCTGATGCAGGAACTGGATATGGTTAAAAGACAGCCTTTATGGCAGCAAATATGAACTCCATGTGGCTTTGAAGAATGGTACTCAAATACTTTTCTTCAGTCTTTGCTTTGTAATAAACTGTTATTCCATCAGTTGGAACCAGGTTGCACTTTTTGCAAAGTTTCTTCATGCAATTGATGACTTCTAGAGCCACTCTTTGATCCACCATTGACTGGCCAAGGGTGACATCTAAGAAAACCAAAGCCTGAGCATCTGAATGTACTTCAAACTTCACTGTCCCACCTGTAGCTTGAACAAAGGTATACATGAGGACCCTTGCCGGTTGGCTTAGTGGTAGAGGGTCGGCCTGGCATGCAGGAGCCCTGGGTTTGATTCCCGGCCAGGGCACACAGGAGAAGCGTCCATCTGCTTCTCCACCCCTCCCCCTCTCCTTCCTCTCTGTCTCTCTCTTCCCCTCCCACAGCCAAGGCTCTATTAGAGGAAAGTTGGCCCAGGCGCTGGGAATGGCTCCATGGCTTCTGTCTCAGGTGCTAGAATGGCTCTGGTTGCAACAGAGCAACGCCCCAGATGGGCAGAGCATCGCCCCCTGGGGGGCATGCCGGGTGGATCCCAGTTGGACGCATGCGGGAGTCTGTCTGACTGCCTCCCCGTTTCCAACTTCAGAAAAATACAATAAATAAATAAATAAATAAATAAATAAATAAATAAATAAATAAATGGTATACATGAGGCAACTGGCTTTTTCATGCCACTCATGCCCTCCCACAACAATGGTCCCAGTCTTTTGGAGCCTCTCTGGCTTCTCACCACTCAGCTGCTTGATGGATGTCATCACTGCCTGGAAGGCTCCTTTCAGATGCTTCCCAAGGTTCAGGTGATCTGGTTCTGTTCTTAGGCCAAAACTATCAGACTTGTTCTTGTCTGCAGATAGTGTAACTTTATGAACATTAAATTCCTCAATGATATACATTTCCAGAGACCTAATAACATTAAGAGCTTCTGGATCTTGATGGATAACCACAATTTCCTTGAAAATATACTTCATTCAAATAGTTTTGCAGTCTCCAATCACTTGCCCAGGTTCAACTGCAGACTACATTCGAAATGGTGCACTCTCGGTTTTCTTGTCAATCCATTCCTCTTGAGCATGGGGCAGCATGAGGTGGTGGGTGCTGAGTGTATCCTTGTCCTGGACAGAAACAGGGTCAATCAGCATCTTATAATTCTAGTACATCAATTCAGTAAGAAAAGCTGTATAGAGGGCAGTAAGTTTCTACAGAGAAAGCAGAACACGAAACAAGGTGTCCAGGGCCATAATACAATCCTCCATCCTGTTTTCACTCTTTAATCTTTTGCAGTTAGTTCTGACATACCAATTGGTCAGAATATCAACAAACTTGACCAGGTGAGGCACCACAGTATAGAGCCTAAAAGCTGCCATTTTGGTCATAAAGAGCAAAATGATTGACTGCATGAAGGACAGGATCCACCAGTTTGTGATGTTGGCACTTTCTTAAACTGTTTTTACTGTAGATAAATTCCATTTCTTCCTCCTTTTGCAGCCTTAGGACATTCTGGATTAAGAATCAATAGGCATTGTACCAAGAGAATAACACATCCTTCAGGACATTGCACACACTGTCCTCTTTAAAGTGGAGGTTTTCGGCTCTCACCAGAGGGGAGTTAATCAGATATAATCTGAAGGCATCAGCACCATATATATGGATGATGAAAGTGGATCTGGATAATTCTTTTTTCATTTGCTCATTTTTTGGCCATCACTCACAAGGACAAGTCTATTCACAACCACATTCTTAAAAAGTGGCTGTCCAAAGAGAGATGTGGCCAGCACCAGCAGGGTATAAAACCATCCCCTGGTTTGATCAATGCCTTTGATCAAAGGCAATTGATCAATGAAGGCAATGAAGTCTGCAGGAAATGCATCTTCAAACTCCTTCTTATTTTCAAATGGATAATGAACTTGAGCATAGGGCATGCTGACACTCTCAAACCAACAGTCAAACACTTCAGAGATGCCTGACCAGGCAGTGGCGTAGTAGATAGAGCATCGGACTAGGATGCAGAGGACCCAAGTTTGAGACCCCGAGGTTGCCAGCTTTAGCACAGGCTCATCTGATTTGAGCAAGGCTCACCAGCTTGAGCTCAAGGTTGCTGGCTCGAGCAAGGAGTCACTCAGTCTGCTGTAGCCCCCGGTCAAGGCACATATGAAAAATCAATCAATGAACAACTAAGGAGCCGTAATAAAGAATTGATGTTTCTCATCTCTCTCCGTTCCTGTCTGTCTGTCCCTATCTGTCCCTCTCTCTAACTCTCTCTCTCTGTCTCTGCCACACACACACACAAAAAAAAACAACCAAAAACAAAAACAAAAAACACTTCAGAGATGCAATGCAGTAAACCCTTCCCACAGCATGAAGGAATGTTCAGATGGTCAATATTCTCTCTGTGGAGATTTGAGACCTTTGTTCCTGACAGTTCTTCATGCTCTGCCATTGACCCAAAGAATACTATCTTCCTGAAGTCCTTGTTGACTCCAGTATGAGAGTGGTGGCCCAGTATCTGTTTCTGGAAATTGCTTCAGCCAATTTCCAAATTGCTTTTCTCATACAAAATATGGGACCCAGTAATACAGATCATTGTTTCTCAGCAGCTAGTCTACCATGTGTTCAACCTGAACAAACCAGCTAGGTACTGCTTTGTAAATGAAGGCATAGCTATGAGTGAAGGTGCTAGCAACAAGAAGTTGGCCTGTTCCTTCAGGGTCCCAATGAATTTTCTGTCAGCATCCTCTACATAATGCCCTATAAGATCTGTTACTTCTTCTCTTTATTTAATTATTAAGTGAGAGGTAGGGGGCAGAGAGGCAGACTCCTGCATGTGCCCCAACCAGGATTCACCCCTCAGTAGCCTACAGGGCAATGCTCTGCCCATCTGGGGCAGTTGCTCCACTGCTCAGCAACCAAGCCATTTCAGTGCTTGAGGGGAGGCCATGGAGCCATCCTCAGTGCCCAGGGCCAACCTGCTCAAACCATTTGAGTCAGGGCTGTGAGAGGGTGAGAGAGAGAAAGAGAGAGAAAGTGAGAGAAAGAGAGAGAGAGAAGGGAGGGGGAGAGGTGGATAGGTAGAGAAGCAGATGGTCACTTCTCTTGTGTGCCCTGACTGGGAATCAAACCCAGGATTTCCACATGCTGGTATGTCACTCTACCACTGAGCCAACCAACCAGGGCTGAGATCTGTCACTTCTACTATGAAACAGCTGAAAGCATCCACAGGAAAAACAGGCAGAGAGTCTTTCTCAATGATGTTGAAGTCTATACAGGCCCGACAGTCATTAGCACCAAAGTAAGAAGCTGGATGTACAACCCCAGTGCCTTCCTCCTCCCTTACATAGTTGTCAAAAAGCACAATAAAAGTACCATTCTCATAACACTTCACAACATAGTAAAACAGGGGCCTATATTTCTTGCCTTTGAGATAGGCACCAGGAAATCTTTCAAGGTTCTCATAGTCACTCTCTAATTTATAGAGGGCTGATAATCTGGCTTTCATTAAAATGAGTGATTTTCCTCTTACAACATCTTTAATCTTTACATATTGCATATCTGGATTAACACAGAGGGCAAGGTTACTAGGTAGAGTTCCAAGAGTAGTTTCCCAAGCAACCAAAGATGTATTTTCATCTTCCTCCAAAGGGAAGGTTACAAATATTGAAGAATCTGGAATATTCATGTAATTCTTGTGAGATTCAAAGTTGGGACAGGAGTGTTAGATGCAGTGGAAAATAGCATGATTTTCATACCTCTATAATCAAAGCCTTATCAAAATGTTGTTTTGGAGACTCACCAGACAGATTCCATGAATTGTGGATACATAGTTTTATAGTTCTTGTCACAGTCAATCTATAGGCCAAGTCTGGTAACAGTACACTTTGACTCATTAGCATATATCATCACCATTGCCTAGCACTGATAGTTATATCTTACAATCCCTATTTTGGCAATATCCTCTGATCTTCTGATTACCAGTATCATATCAATTTCATATTCCACAGGTAAGCTATGACAATCCCACCCAAATCTTCTGTCAACATGAAACCTACTTTGGTGAATTTATCTTGTAGCTATATCTTTAATTGTTCCTGCAAGTATATGTCCACAGTGAGGTAGTGAGGCAGTCCAGTTGCAAAAGGAGGCCCACTGTAGAAAGTAAATATTGGCCTATATTTATACTGCTTTAAGCACTCTTTTTTTTTTTTTTTTTTTTTTTTTTTTTCTGAAGCTGGAAACAGGGAGAGACAGTCAGACAGACTCCTGCATGCGCCCGACCAGGATCCACCCGGCACGCCCACCATGGGGCGATGCTCTGCCCACCAGGGGGCGATGCTCTGCCCATCCTGGGCGTCGCCATGTTGCGACCAGAGCCACTCTAGCGCCTGGGGCAGAGGCCACAGAGCCATCCCCAGCGCCCGGGCCATCTTTGCTCCAATGGGGCCTTGGCTGCGGGAGGGGAAGAGAGAGACAGAGAGAAAGGTGCGGCGGAGGGGTGGAGAAGCAAATGGGCGCTTCTCCTGTATGCCCTGGCCGGGAATCGAACCCGGGTCCTCCGCACGCTAGGCCGACACTCTACCGCTGAGCCAACCGGCCAGGGCCTTTAAGCACTCTTGAAAACAATTAAATTTAAACCAGAACTACAATAGTTTCTACTCTTCAGCTTGAATATTGATGTTTTCAGGAATTTGTTGAACCATTTTGTTGCTGAGGGACCCTGAGCTGGCTCACCTGAGAAGGAGCATGTGCACATCACAGCCAGACCAGGGTGATGTTGGTTTATTTTTTATTATTGGGTTTTGGTTTCTGTTCTTTTCTGTTTGTGTTTTTTCTCTTTTGCTTTTTATTATTTTTAATTTTTTTAATCCTTATTTTATTGTACTTTTATTTCTATTTTTTTACTTTTTTTGTAATTGTTTTTGTTTGATTTCTTAACAATACCACTCTCAAATACCATCAAGGAAAAAGAAAACTAATACCATGGCTACATAAGAAAGAAAAGTAGTTCAGAAAAAAAATAAAAAATCACCAGAGAGCAATCTTAATCACATGGAAATCTTGGAATATAATGATAGAAAATTCAAAACTGAAGTTCTGAAATATTCAGTGAGATGCAAGGAAAAACTGATAGCCAATTTAATGAGCTATAAAACAAATTAATGAACAAAACAAGTACTTCACCAAGAAGACTGAAACTTTGAAACCAGAGATAAAGAACTCAATACATGAATTAAAAATGAGGTGGCTAGGTTAGCTAATGAAACAGGCCAGATAGAAAAGAGAATCAGTGACATCGAAGACAGCAGCCAGAGATGCTACAGAAAGAAGAAGAGACTCAAGAATTTTTTTAAAAAATTATAGTGCCCTGCAACAACTGTCTGACTCCCTCAAAAAGAGCAATATAAGAACAGTGGGTATATCATAAGAAGAAGAGAGGGAAAAGGGAATGAAAAGCCTATTCAAACACATAATTGATGAAAACTTCCCAAGCATATGGAGTTAGATCCTTGAATCCAAAAAGCAAACAGAACATTGAGTTAGCTCAACCCAAACAGACTTATTCCAAGGCTCATTGTAATAAAACTGTCAAAATATTAATGACAAAGAAAGAATCCAAAGGCAGCTAGGGTAAAGAAGAATATAACATATACCCTGACCAGGCAGTGACGCAGTGGAAAGAGAGTTGAACTGGGACACAGAGGACCAGGTTCAAAACCCTGAGGACGCCGGTTTGAGCTCAGGCTCATCTGGCATGAGCATTGGCTCAGCAGCTTGAGCACGGGGTTTCTGGCTTGAGTGTGGGATCATAGACATGACCCCATGGTTGCTGGCTTGAGCCCAAAGGTCGCTGGCTTGAAGCCCAAGGTCACTGGCTTGAGCCCAAGGTTCCTGGCTTGAGCAAGGGGTCGCTCACTCTGCTATAGCTACCCGGTCAAGGCACATATGAGAAAGCTATCAATGAACAACTAAGGAGCTGCAACAAAGAGCCGCAATGAAGAATTATTGGTGCTTCTCATCTCTCCCTTTCTGTCTGTCTGTCACTATCTGTCCCTCTCTCTCTCTCTGTTTCTTTCTCTGTCTCTGTCACACACACACACAAAAAGATATAACATATAAAGGAAGGCCCATTAGATTATCATCAGACTTCTCAGAAAAAAAACTCTATAAGCTAAAAGAGAGTAGACACAAAGAATCAAAGTACTGAAATAGAGGAATTACCAGCCAAAATATTACATCCATCAGTTATCCTTCAAATATGAAGGAGAAATAAAAACTTTTTCAATCATAAAGGAGCTGAGTAAATTTATCACCAAAAAACCTCTACTGCAGGAGATACTCAGAGGGGTTATTCCACTGGATACAAAGTATAAAACAAAACAAACTAAAAGTAAAATCTCCAACAAGTTTACATTATAAACAAGGATAATCTGGGACAATAATAATATAAAAGGGGAAAAGATAAAGATCTAAGTAGCACAGGGAGATGTAGTGCAGTAGCACTCATAAGTCAAAGGCTGCTTGTATATATAAAAATTTTCTCTTAATAAGCTAATTTTAACTACCCACAAAAAAAACAATACTGAATGACATAGCTTAAAAAAAGAAGAAACAGGAAAGAAGTATGAAATACCACCAAACAAAAACACTGACAGAAAAACAATAGACAAGAACCAAAGGAGACACAGAGCTACCAGAAAACAAAACACACAATGGCTATAGGAAATCCTCATATGTCGATAATTACCCTAAATGTAAGTGGACTGAACTCATCAATAAAGAGGCATAGAGTAGCAGATTGAATCAAAAAGCAAGACTCAACCATATGTTGCCTTCAAGAGACACGTCTAAGCTGCAAGGACAAAGGTAGATTCAGAATGAAAGATTAGAAAATGATTATCCAAACAAATAATACCCAAAGAAAAGCAAGAGTAGCCATACTAATAGCTGACAATTCTATCTTCAAGATGACAGGGGTAACAAGAGACAAATATAGACATTTCTTAATGATAAAGGGGACATGATATCAAGAACAAATAACACTTCTTAATGTATAGGCACTGAATGAAAAAGCGCAAAAATATATGAGATATTTAATAAAAGATCTAAATATAGAAACAGACAAAAACACAACCATAGTTAGAGATCACAACACAGCGTTGATGGCTTGAAATAGATCACCCAAACAGAAATCAATGAAAAAATATTGGCCTTCAGTGACATACTGGACCAAACAAACACAATAGACATTTACAGAAAATTTCATCCCATAACATGAGATTATATTTTTTTTCAGGTGTGCATAAAACATTTTCAAGGATAGACCATATGTTGGGCCAAAAAACGAATATCAACAAATTCAAGAAGATTGAAATCATACTAAGCATATTCTCTGACCATAAGGCTTTGAAATGAGAATTCAACTGCAAAAAGGAAGCAAAGAAAGTCACAAAAATGTGGAAATTAAACAACACAATTCTAAAAAATGACTGGGTCAAAGAAGAAATGTAAGCAGAAATCAAAAGATATAACTGACAAATGACAATGACAACATGACATACCAAAACTTCTGGGATGCAACGAAAGCAGTAATAAGAAGGAAGTTTATATCATTACAGGCTTAAACCAAGAAATAAGAGAGATCCCAAGTAAAACAACCTGACATCATATCTTAAGGAACTAGAAAAAGAAGAACAAAGGCAACTCAAAGTCAGCAGAAAAAAGGAAATAGTAAAAATTAGAGCAAAACTCAATGAAATACAGAACAAAAAAGTTATAGAAAATATTAATACAACAAAGAGCTGGTTCTTTTAAAAGATCAATAAAATTGAGAAACCACTGGCTAGATTCACTAATGAAAAAGAGAATGACTCATATAAATAAAATATGAAATGAAAGAAAAGAAATTACCACAGACATCATAGATATACAAAGAGCATACAATAATACTATGAAAGGATATATGTCTCCAAATTTAACAACTAGAAGAAATTAATAAGTTCCTAGAACTATGCAATCTTCCTAGACTGAATCACAAAGAAGTAGAAAACTGAAATAGACCCATAAGCAGGGAGGAAATAAAAAAAAACTACCAAAAACTCCCAGAATATTAAAGTCAGGACCAGATGGCTACACTAGTAAATTATACCAAACATTCAAAGAAGATTTGGTACCTATACTTTCTCAAAGTCTTCCAAAAAAGAGAATATAAGGCAATACACCGTAACACATTTTATGAGGTCAACATAACCCTCATACCAAAATCTGGCAAGAATAAAAAAAAAAAAAAGAAAACTACAGACCAATATTTCTAATGAATACAGATGCAAAAATCCTAAACAAAATACTAGCAAATCAAATACAACAATGCATTAAAAAATAATACATCATGATCAAGTGGGATTCATTCAGTCCAGGAACACAAGGATGGTTCAACATATGTAAATCAATCACTGTAATACATGACATCAACAAAATAAAGGACAAAAAGCATATGATCCTATCAATAGATGCAGAAAAGGCATTTGATAAGATAGAACATCCTTTTATGTTTAAAACACTCAATAAAGATAGAATAGAAGGAAATTACCTCAACTTTCCTTTCCATCTATGGAAGGGCCATATATGACAAACCATCACCCAATATTAGACTAAATGATGAAAAAACTGAAGGTTTTTCCTCTAAAATCAGGGACAAGATAAGGTTGCCCACTCTCTCCACTCTTATTCAACACAGTTCTAGAATTTTCAGCCAGGATAATCAGGCAAGAGAAAGAAATAAAAGGCATTCATATCAGAAAAGAAGTAAAGGTATCATTTTTTGTGGATGACATGATTTTGTTTATAGAAAACCCCAAAGACTCCACCAAAAAACTATTAGAAACCATAAACCAGTAAAGTCACAGGACACAAAATCAGTATACAAAAGTCTATTGCTTTCCTTTACACCAATGATGAAACTTTGGAAAATGAACTCAAACAATTCCTTTTACAATTGCAACAAAAAAATAAAATAAAATACCTAGGAATAAACATAACAAAAATGGTGAAGAGCTTATATGCTGAAAACTACAAAGCATTACTGAAAGTAATTTAAAAAGGCACAATGAAATGGAAAAATATTCTATGTTCATGAATTGGAAGAAACAAGTTAGTTAAAATGGCCATATTACCCAAAGCAATATACAAATTTAATGCAATCCCCATCAAAATTCCAATGTCATATTTTAAAGAAATAAAACAACCTGACCAGGTGGTGGCGCAGTAGATAGAGCAGGAGTTGGGAACCTATGGCTTACGAGCCAGATGTGGCTCTTTTGATGGCTGCATCTGGCTCACAGACAAATCTTTAATAAAAAGAATAATAACATTAAAAATATAAAACATTCTCATGTATTACAATCCATTCATTTCCTATTGCTCAAGTTCATGGCTGCAGGTGGCTAGAGCCAATCACAGCTGTCCTCCGGAACAACATCAAATTTTTATTGGATAATGCCTAATGTACAGGGGTCGTTGTATGGCTCTCACGGAATTACATTTTAAAATATGTGACATTCATGGCTCTCTCAGCCAAAAAGATTCCCGACCCCTGGGATAGAGCTTCAGACTGGGATGTGGAGGACCCAGGTTCGAGATCCTGAGGTCGCCAGCTCGAGCGCGGGCTCATCTGATTTGAGCAAAGCTCACCAGCTTGGACCCAAGGTCACTGGCTTGAGCAAGGGGTTACTCGGTCTGCTGTAGCCCCCCGTCAAGGCACATATGAGAAAGCAATCAATGAACAACTAAGGTGTCGCAACAAAAAACTAATGATTGATGCTTCTCATCTCTCTTCGTTCCTGTCTGTCTGTCCCTATCTATCCCTCTCTCTGACTCTGTCTCTGTAGAAAAATAAAAATAAAAAATAATAATAATTTAAAAAATAAAGAAATAGAACAAAAAATCACCAGGTGTGTATGGAACAATAAAAAACCCCAAACTGCTAAAGCAACCCTATGGAAAAAGAATGAAGTCAGAGATATCACACTACCTGACTTCAAATTATACTACAGAGCCACAATGAACAAAACAGCATGCTATTGGCAGAGAAACATACAGACCCATGGAACAGATCAAGAGCCCAGAAATAAAACCACATATATATATATATGGACAAATCTATGACAAAGGAGCCAAAAACACACAATGGAGAAAAGAAAGCCTCTTTAATAAATGGTGCTGGGAAAATTGGAAAGCCATATGCAAAAGAATGAGACTTGACTACACCTCGTCTCCGTGAATAAAAATTAATTCAAAATGGATCAAAGATCTAAACATAAGATCTGAAACAAAAAATTACATAGAAGAAAACATAGGTACTAAACTTATGGACTTTGGCCATAGAGGACATTTTATGAATTCTCTGTGAAACCCCAAATATATGGTCATGGTTGCTAGATCCCTCTTAACAAGCATCATAGGCTGAAGTGTGGTGAACAATGAGCAATGTCTGCTGTGGCCTTTAAGAGGCTTTAGGAGGTTGGCATAATTTTCACAAAATGAGTTGCAGACAACTCTATAATACTGTCAAGTCCAGATATAGCCAGTGAATTTCACAAGCTGGACAACTAAAAAAGGAAATCCTGCTCTCTTGACACTGACTCTGGAATATGCCCAACTCGACAGTGTCAGGAACAGCATCTAGAAACAACAGGCAGGTAGAACAAGGACAAGAAGAAATTTGGAGGGAAAAATAAAAGAATTCACCCTCTTCTTGGCTAACAGTCTTTTGCCTGTGAAAGGCCACATAAGGAACTGAAGAGAGGATTCATCTTTAAATTAAGCTCAATGTTTTATGACTCACATAAAAATTCAACTCTAATTGTTTATAGCTTTGATATGGACAATGGTTTAAGACAGAGGTTGGGAACCTTTTTGGCTGAGAGAGCCATGAACGCTACATATTTTAAAATGTAATTACGTGAGAGCCATACAACGACCCATGTACATTACGCATTATCCAATAAAAATTTGGTGTTGTCTGGGAGGACAGCTGTGATTGGCTCCAGCCACCTGCAATTATGAACATGAGCGGTAGGAAATGAATGGATTGTAATACATGAGAATGTTTTATATTTTTAACGTTATATTGCCTGACCAGGCGGTGGCGCAGTGGATAAAGCGTCAGACTGGGATGTGGAGGACCCAGGTTTGAGACCCCGAGATTAGCTTGAGTGTGGGCTCATCTGGTTTGAGCAAAAAGCTCACTGGCTTGGACCCAAGGTCGCTGGCTCCAGCAAGGGGTTACTCGGTCTGCTGAAGGCCAGCGGTCAAGGCACATATGAGAAAGCACTCAGTGAACAACTAAGGAGTCCCAATGAAAAACTGATGATTGATGCTTCTCATCTCTCTCAGTTCCTATCTGTCTGTCCTTGTCTATCCCTCTCTCTGACTCACTCTCTGTCTCTGTAATAAATAAATAAATAAATAAATAAATAAATAAATAAATAAAGGCTATTTTAACATTATTTTTTTTATTAAAGATTTGTCTGCGAGCCAGATGCAGCCATCAAAAGAGTCACATCTGGCTCGCGAGCCACAGGTTCCCAACCCCTGGCTTAAGAGTTGGTAACCAGTTATCAGATCTCTAATTCTACATGTCATCTCTTACTCCTTTCAAAATGTAGTATCTCTAAAGATGTAGGTCAAAACTGTTCCAACATCCTGGTTCATGTGTGAGAGAATAATGAATATCAACTTCAGATGCTCTGAAGAGATCATTCAGTGAAAGTTGGGCCTTTAGTTGTATCTGTAAAATTTTATTTGTTCAATTTTAAAGAAAGATTCAAAGCAAATATGACAAAGTTTTAATATATGCTTAATATTAATGGTGATTTTGTGAATGTTTATTATGTTTTCCCCTGGCCTATGTGTCTGGTTTACAAACTTCTGTTCAGGATAAACGTTGTCTTCATTCTTAATAACTGCAACAGCCATGCAGGTAGCCAATCCAACAAACTGCCCTTTTAGTTGGCCTTTCAGTTTTCATTACAAATTAATTATAGACCTGCAAGGAGTTGCAAAATTAGTGCAGAGTTCCTCTATGCCTATCACCCAGCCTCTGCCAATGATGACATCTTCCACAAACCTAGTCCATTATCAAAATCAAGAAGTGGACCTGGGGAGGATACAGGTATCTACACTACACAACTTTTTCAGATCACACACATTTTTGCATGCACATATTTTCATTGTGTATAATTCTAGGACATTTTATCACATGAACCCATTGAGAAATTTTTTTGAATATCTGAAATACTTTCTAATTCAAATGACATTTTAAAAATAACAAGTAATTTAACTGTAGCATGAGGCACATGAAAGAAAAACATGATAAGACAAACTTTTAATATTTACACAAAATGAAAAAATTATTTTAATCATATGAAGTGGAATAGAAAAGAAGAAAATGTGTTCAGTGTGCTGAACTCTTTATGTTTTTTGTTTTGTTTTTAGTGCACATGCGAGAGTGAGAGACAGAGATGGAAACAAAGACAGGCTGGAAGGAAGAGAGATCAGAAGAATCAACTCGTAGTTGCAGCACTTTAGTTGTTCATTGATTGCTTTCTCATATATGCCTTGATTAGAGGCTACAGCCAACCCAGTGACTTAGGGCTCAAGCCAGCAACCTTGGGCTTAAGCAGCGACCATGGAATCATGTCTCTGACATGACTCAGGCTGGCAATCCTGGGGTTTCGAACCTGGGTCCTCAGTGTGCATGTTGATGCTCTATCCACTGTGCCACTACCTGGTTAGGCAGAACTACTTATGTTTTATAAAGGAAGTCAACGGATTCACTTCCCAATGATGATAAATTAAAAATATAATTGTAAGTTTATGGTTCAGAGCTTATAATAATAAAGAAAATTAGAATAGCTGGCCTCTGGAAAATGGGATTCAGGGAGACAGTCACCTTGTACACACTTCTCTATCATTTGGGGGAAAATTATACACATGAATGGATACTGCTATGATAATAAAAACTAACAAACAAGAAAAGTGGGTTCAAGCCACAATAAACTTTCGATCACTCTGTGATATACTTTCATCTTTAGTGTTAAAGAGCAATGCAAACATATTGTTTCACATTGCTCTCAGGCTCACAGTTGTCAACCTGAGCTCCACAACAGTGATTACTCACTGGCAGGATGACCGGATGGGGTAGGATGGGCGTGGCTGACATGTGAGCGGAAGGGGGAAAATGATGAGAAACATCTTGGTGAGAGATCACGTCTCCAACTGCTCTGATCTCTGACTTGACCACAGTCCCTGCACAGGAAATTGCAAGATCTCTCCAGTATCTTGATAAATCTTGCCTGGTCGCCAGCTTTCACCTCAGCTCCTGCACACATCTCCCAATTTATAGGACAGTGAAGTGTCCTCTGGCATCACTCAATCCCAGAAAGGCTCACCCTTTCAGCACAGAACAGCTTTCCACCTGTGGCCAGAAGAATGGAAGAAAGGTAAGACTGTACACCCAGAACTGGTTTATGTCCAAAGCCAGTAATGGTTTTTTCTCTAAGGTCTCATCCGCATGATTCTTCTTTGGGTGCTACATGTAGGAGTCATGGTGCATCCTCCAGGAAAAGGCAGAAGGCACGAAGCTCTTCTCTAGCATCTTTGGCTGTAGCAGCTCTGGCCGTCAGAAATGAAAATAAACCTATCTCTGTTCTGATCCATCTCCCCATATGCTTCGCTTCATTCCAATCATTCAAATCTGTTTGTCATGGGGAGAATGCTGTCTCTTACACTAATTTAGGGAGCAATGTAAAATGTAAGCACTGCTTCCCAGTCAGAACTGCTATTAACCCAGATTTCGTTGTCTTGAAAATTCTTCTCATGTGGATCTGGCAAAAAGCATGAGGAGTGCAAAAAGCATCAGGAGTAAACACCCAAACTGAGATAAATGAAGAGTGTTTCATGGGGACTAGTGAGCAGGTTTAAAGGAAAGTGACAACGCATGGTATAGCACCCTAAGACAAGCAACAACGGAGCACTGTTTCCACTCCAAGGCTTAAAGGGACCAGGGAAGGGGCAGGTACAGAGAGAATGGAGCTGTAACCATTACAGTAGTAATAGGAGAGGACCACCAGCCAGGTGACAAGCGGGGCCACTGCCAACACCACCCAGCAGGGCGAGAACCAGGAGACGAAAAGCCCAAATCTCTCTTTCCCTGCCCTGCAGTCTCCTGGGAGCTCAATTCAAATGGAAATCAGAAGGATGAGAAATAGGGTAGAGAAGGATGAAAAGGGGGTCCTCAGGGCACATGCACACTATCCCTCACATCTCCTTGACCTCCTCACCATTTTCTAATTCCTGGGTTTTTCTTTATTTCAATGTCATTGACTCGTTTCTCATCTCATCACCCTCGGAGTTATTTTTTCCTCTTGTTTGCACCATCTTTCTCTAGTTTCACTTTTATGAATCAATCACCTATGTTCATTAAAAATGCCTTGCCTTTGGACTGTAATTTTAAAAGAAAAACATACCCTTTAAGGTTTAGAGTATATGGTTGGTTCATGTAACAGAGACCTGTTAAAATAAAGACTTAAACAAGAGAGAAAATGTATTCGTCCTAGACCGGAGGCTCCAAGGCATTCAGACGTGAGCATTCCTTCTGACTCGCTTCTCTCTATCCCGGACGTGTGCCCTCACCCCCATGGTCCTACGTGGCTCCCAGACACATCAGCACTCAGGCCCAGACAGAGAAAGAAAAGAAGGGAAGGCCACGCTGCTCACATTAAAGGCCAAACCCAAGGATTGATCATTTCATTTACACTCGCCTCCCAGTGGCCTGGGCCTAGTGATATGGTGTTATTAGTATCAAGGGAGTTGAAAAATGGGGTCCTTTCTCTGGTCTTAAAACTCTCAGAATCATTATGTAACCAAAGAGGATCTCTGCACCTCCTGCTTCTCCCTCACATTTTGAGTTCACATAAAGATTTTTCAAGGCCTCCTCAGGGATAATAAACAATGTAACAGAGAACACTGGGGAAGCCTGTGACAGGACTCCAGGAGACCAGGACTGGTGCTGCCCCCCCCCTTCACAGTGAGAACCCTTCTTCATGGAGGTGGTGGTGGCCCCCTCTTCCTTGCACATGTGTGTTCTGACACCTTTAATTGTGTTTTTACTCTCTTATACATTTAGCTTCAGCCTTCCACTGCCATTACATTCTGTCATGAGCCACTGCGACCTGTAATTTTGCAGGTCTCAAGTGCAAACGGTGGAGAGTTAAAAAATAAACACAGAAAGAAAAGGGATGGGATCAGGAGGACTCATTGCCAAGCTGATGGCTTGCAAGAGTGAGCTTTCACCTCCAAAACACTTTATTTATAGTGCAGAGAGCAAAGCCATTTGCAAAACAAAGAGATCTCTGAAACAAAGTCACATTTCTGAGGCAAACCAAGAATTCTCTCAAGAGCCCAAAAAACCTTCCACCATGTAAAACATTTTAACCAGCAACTTCACAACACAAAGTGTAAAAAGAAAACTGCCTCCATTCTCTTCAAGAGACATGGGGGATGGGATGAGTAGAAACCATCAGCATCACAGCTAACATGGAAGTGTGGGGAAGGGCATGGAAACTGCCTTTACCAACTTAATCAAACAATCAGAGGCTGTGGGAAGAGCTTAGCCTTTAGCAACTTAAGCCTTAAACTGCAAGGATCTTAGTCAGCTTACAGTCTCCGACAGCCTCTAGCAATTTAATCACCAAATGAGGCAGGGGAAGGGTAACAAGGACCCTGTCAACTTGCAGCCTGTTTCCCACAACATTCATTGATTTATTCTTTCGTTGAATAAATATCTATGGAGAACATACTGAGTGCTCCACACACTAGGCACTGGGGATAAAAAGTGCTTCTCCTTCACAGAGCTGACACACTAAGCCATTCTGAGCCACCTGGCCTGGCCATCTAGCTGGAGATCACATTCTTTTCATGTCCCTAAAGCATTATCTTTCTGCTGGGTGGATGGGCCCATTAGTCATGAGGGCAAAATGTGGTCATCTCTGTGTCTTCCTGACTTCATGCAGCCAAGAAGGAAATTCCAGCCCAGGACAGAAGTAAAACTTGGGCCCATAACTCTGTCCTGGTCTCTCAGATTCTATCACAGAAATTGATCTCCTTCCTGAGAAAAGTCTGGAGACCGGACATTACCTCTGGACAGTGAGTGGGAGCTGGAGTGGGGGTGGGGCAGGATGGGACTACAGACTATTCCCATGTCAGTAGAGGGCCTGTGTTCCACTAGAGAGAGCCCTGGCTCTACAGTCAGACAAAGACCTGGGTTTGAATCCAGGTCCTAGGACTCCAAGGCTGTGTGGCCTTCCATAATTATCTTAATCTCTGGAAGCCTTAACACGGGATAGTAATAGCCACATAGGAAGGTGGCTGTGAAAATCAGTGATGCTTCCAGGTACTCAAATTTTGTTTTTTCTCAGGGTCACCATCGCAGAGTGTCTGAGCAAAAATACGACTATCACACCCTGGGGAACCGAACTCACACCTACAAATGGAATCGACCAGGCCACTCCTAAATATGACAAGAACTCCTTGATCCCAACCATTCTGGGATTCATCATTGCCCTGGTTGGGCTGCCAGGAAACGTGGCCGTGCTCTGGCTCCTGGGCTTCCGCATACGAAGGAAGGCCTTCTCCGTTTACGTCCTCAACCTGGCAGCAGCCGACTTCCTCTTCCTCTGCTGCTATACTACATATGCCCTGGATAGATTCACTGGGTATTTCTCTTCCATCTCCGCACATATCCTGCACTTTTTCTTCAGTGTGGCAACCACTGCGTATATCACAGGCCTGAGCATTCTCAGTGCCATTAGCACAGAGCGCTGTCTGTCTGTTCTGTGGCCCATCTGGTACCGCTGCCGCCGCCCCAAACACATGTCAGCTGTCTTGTGTTCCCTTCTCTGGGCTCTTTCTCTGCTGCTGAGCCTCCTGGACGAGATGTTCTGTCACATTCTGGATAGTAACACTTCTGTTGTGTGTAAAGTGATTTATCTTATCACCTTTGCATGGCTGATTTTGTTATTTGTGATACTCTCTGGGTCCAGCCTGGCCCTGCTGACCAGACTGCTGTGTGGTTCCCAGCGGGTGCAGCTGACCCAGCTCTATGTGACTGTCATGCTCACGGTGCTGGTCTTCCTCCTCTGCGGCCTGCCCATCGGCATCCTTACTACCTGGTATCAACATGATCTGATTTCCTGCATTGATAAATACCTGGTTCCAATTATCCTGTCCTGTGTCAACAGCTGCGCAAACCCCATCATTTACTTCTTCGTTGGCTCCTTTAGGCAGCGATGGTGGAAGCGGCGACAGAATCTGAGGGTGGTTCTGCAGAGGGCTCTGCAGGACACTCCTGAAGTGGATGAACATGGGGAAAGCCCTCCTCAGGAGACACTGGCGATGTCAAGAAGCAGTCTGGTGTCCTGATTCAGCCTTGCTTTGTTTAGACAGATGTGATTTGACAGCTAGCTTTGTCCCTATCAGTTTTTGAGGTTTCCTTAATGTGTCTGCCCTGTGGAACCCAAAATTAAGACAGTTAACATGACAAACCTTCTCCTAGGTTTAAGTGGCTATTTGGGGTTTTTTATGGTCCCATACAAACCTGGTGATTTTTTGTTCTATTTCTTTAAACAATGACATTGGGATTTTGATGGGGATTGCATTAAATTTGTATATTGCTTTGTGTAATATGGCCATTTTAACTATGTTGATTCTTCCAATCCATAAACATGGAATATATTTCCATTTCATTGTGTCTTTTTCAATTTCTTTCAATAATGTTTTGTAGTTTTCACATCCTTTGGTCAGTTTAATCCTAGGTGTATTTGTTGTTTCAACTGTAAAGGAATTGCAGTTTTTTTAGTTCATTTTCCAAAGTTTCAACACTGGCATATAGGAAAGCAATAGGCTTTTGTATATTGATTTTGTATTCTGTCACTTTACTATATTGCTTTATTATTTCTAATAGCTTTTTGGTGAAGTCTTTGGGGCTTTTTATATACAGGATCATGTCATCTGCAAAAAGTGATACCTTTACTTCTTCTTTCCCGATGTGAATGTCTTTTATTTATTTCTCTTGCCTGATCGCTCTGGCTAAAACTTCCAGAACTATGTTGAATAAGAGTGGAGAGAGTGGGCAGCCTTGTCTTCTTCCTGAGATAGAGAAAAAGCCTTCATTTTTTTTAAAACATTTAGTATGATATTAGCTGATGGTTTGTCATATATGGCCTTTATTATGTTAAGGTACTTATCTTCTATTCCAATTTTCTTGAATGTTTTAAACATAAATGTGTATTGTATCTTATCAAATGCCTTTTCTTCATCTATTGATAAGATCATATAATTTTTGTCCTTTGTTTTGTGTATTATGTTGATCAATTTCTGAATGTTGAACTATCCTTGCACTCCTAGACTGATTCATACTTGATGGTGATGTATTATTTTTTTAATGTACTGTTGTATTCCATTTGCTAGTATTTGTTTAGGATTTTTGCATCTGTATTCATTAGAGATATTGGTCTGTAGTCTTCATTTTTTGCATTGTCCATGCCAGGTTTTGGTATGAGGGTTATTTTGGCCTCATAAAATGTGTTAAGGAATATTGCTTCTTCCATTTTTTGGAAGACTTTGAGAAGTATAGGTACCAAATCTTCTTTGAATGTTTGGTGGAATTCACTAGTGTAGCCATCAGGTCCTGGACTTTTGTTTTTGGGAGGTTTTTGATAGTTGTTTCTATTTTCTCTCTGCTTATAGGTCTATTTAGGTTTTCCATTTCTGTGTGACTCAGTCTAGGAAGATTGTATAGTTTCAGGAATATATCTATTTCCTCTAGGTTACTGAATTTGGTGGCATATAATCTTTCATAGTATTCTATAATCCTTTATATATTAATGATGTACATAGTAATTTCTTCTCTTTCGTTTCAGATTTTGTTTATATGAGTCTTTAGTTTTTTTCTTTAGTGAGTCTAGCCCAGCAGTTCTCAACCTGTGGGTCGTGACCCCAGCGGGGGTCAAACGACCAAAACACAGGGGTCACCTAAAGCAATGAGACTACATTCTGAATCATAACTGTAGCAAAATTACAGTTATGAAGTAGCCACCAAAATTATTTTTTGGTTTTGGATCACCGCAACATGAGGAACTGTATTGCGGGATCACGGCATTAGAAAGGTTGAGAACCACTGGTCTAGCCAGTGGTTTGTCAAGTGTTTAATCTTTTCAAAGAACCAGCTGTTTGTTGTATTTTTTCTATAGTGTTTTTATTTTCTATTTCATTTAATTTTGCTCTAATTTGTGCTATTTCCTTTCTTCTTCTGACTTTGGGTTACCTTTGTTCTTCTTTTTCTAGTTTCTTAAGATGTGATATTAGGTTGTTTACTCAGGATCTCTATTGTTTCTTGATATAGGCCTGTAATGATATAAACTTCCCTCTGCTTTCACTGCATCCCAGAACTTTTGATATGTCATTTTGTCAATGTCCTTAAGGTGACCAACGTTTTTACAATGAAAAGAAGGACAAAAATAAATTGAAGAAAACAATATCATAAGTAAAAGAAACAGGAGTGACATCAGAGAAATGGCACCGTGAGGGGTGCTCCCAATACCTCTCCCTGAAATTTCAACAAATTCAACAACTAGAGATAGAAAAACAATCCCATCTGAAATGCACATGCATCAAACAAAGGTACGATTGGGCAAAAAGGTGGCTGAATATATAATCCACTCTGAAGGAAATAAGATGGAGAATGGAGTATTCCGCTTTCCTCACTGACCTGAGGAAGGGCTGCTTTCACTTGGAACTGAGAGGAAGGGAGCGTTAGGGGAGAGGCAATAAGCTGGCTAGGGCAGAGGCATTCAAGCTGAGGAGAGAGCATGCCTGCGGCTCAGCCAACACAGAGTTAACGCCAGCAGCAAACCCTGGCAAAGGTGGGCGGGTAGTTGCCTACTGAGACTGATACCAAAGTGGTTTTGCACTTTGTTTACTCCCGGTCTCCCAGTCAGCAGTCAGAAAGCGCAGGCAGTGTGTGAGTGGTTCCACCTGGCACTTCAGGCGTGGGCACCCGTGTTCCCGGACAGGAGGGGCCAGGTCGAAGACTGTCAGCAGTGGCCTTCTGCATGGGCTGTAACCAGAGTTTTATATAATCCCCACTCCCTGAACAATGGCACATGGGAAGTATGCGAGAGCCAGCTTCCCTACATCCTGACCTGTCCGGGCGGGGCACCTCTGCCAGCCATACAGGCTAACAAAGCACATTTCTGCAAAAGAGAACTGTGAAAGTGGTGGGGGGATGGGCACACAGGCAGCTTGCAGACAGCCTCTGGAAAGCAGACCCGCAGAATGCTGAAATGAGCCTAAACCACAGTCTGCTCACTGCCCGGCTGGCTTATGCTGGCGGCTCTGGCTGACAAAGCCTTCTTTCCCAGGCCTGCGATTGAAGCAGACCCAGAGGAGGGACTTGATAGTTCTTAGGGCCTCTTGCTCTGCAGGCAGTGGCTGGGACAACTTCCAGCCAGCCAATACAGGTTAAAAAGCACAGTCCCACAAAGCATACCTCAGAGAACGCTGCGGAAGTTGGGTGGGCTGGGCTGTAGGCTTCCCAACAAGGGAGAAACCTGTGGAGAGCAGACCCACAGAGCGCTGAGGCAAATTTAACTAGACCCACCCAGGGAACCTTAGAAAGGAGCCTGACCAGAAGTCAGCTCACTGCCCTGCCTGCTTCAGCTGGTGGCTCTGGTTGACAAAGCTTTCATACCCAGGGCTGTGTTTTGAACAAACCTGGAAGAGAGACCAGGCAGCTTTTAAGACCTCTTGCTCTGCAGACAGTGACTGGGGCATCTTCCTACCAGCTGATACAGGTTATAAAGTGCAAAAAGCCTGGGAAGATTAGAACCGTGCAGAGCTGAAGCATACTAAATATGCCCGGAGGCTCACAGAAAGACACCTGAAAAGCAATCAGCTCTCATCCCTGCCTGATTATGCTGGCGGCTCTGGCTGACAAAGCCTTACCCAGAACCCTGCTTTGAGTGAGGATAAAGGGGGCATTTGGCAGCTCTTAGAGCCTCTTGCTCTCCAGCAGTGGCTGGGGCAACTTCACAGCTGGGTCCCCAGGCTGCTGGTTCAGGAAGGAGAGATCTGGGGAGAGGTTCCAGGAAAATGGATTCTCCCATTGTCAGAGCCTGCAAACGCTAACAAGCCCCGCCTAACTACGGGACTGAGGCCTAGTTTATGTCATCACCACAGTGACACATCAGCTGCAAATGTCTGCCTAAGAGTGCCACAGGGGAAGAACCTGGGGTACAGTGCAACTGGCCAAAAAGAGAGAGAAGGAAGAAAAGGTAAGAAGATAACTTCTCAAAACCAAAAAAAATCCACAGTCTTTATAACTTTTTCAATTTTTTTTCAATTTTCATCTTAATTTTCTCCCACCTTGGTTATTTCATCCTCTTTCCATTTATTCTTTTCTTTTCATTTTGAAATTCATTACCCATAGGTATTACATTTTCCATTCTTTTTTTTTTCTATGAGGGTTACATTCTAAAAACCTTAACTCTTTTTTTTCTCTTTTTTTTCTCTCTCTCTCTTTTGGTTTCTTCTTTTCTCTTTCACTTTTTCTCTCATTCGATCCTCACTCACAAATTATTTTATTCTGAATTCAAAATTTTTCTTTGTGGCATTTAGTGTGCTTTTTACATCATTTCATATCATTAGCATTTCCCCCAACTCCAGCTCTCCATTCTAGGTAGTTTTTGTTCTACTTAATACAATAGAATTTTCATTTTTCACTGTATTTTTTCCTTTTTCTCTTTTTCTTTTCTTCTTCTTTTCTCTTTTACTAAATCTCTCATTTGACCATCATTTACAAACAAATTATTTTATTCTTAATCCAAATTTTTTCCTGTAGCATTTTGTGGGTTCTTACCTCGTTTTTTGCCTCTTTGTCACTTCCCCCCAACTCAGGCTCTCCGTTCTATGTAGTTTTTGTTCCACTTAGAACAATAGAATTTTCCATTTTTCACTGTACTTTCTCAAAAAAAGATTTATATTTATATATTTTATCAACTCTTATTAGTGTTATTAACAATACCACTCTCAAATGCCATTAAGGAAAAGGAAATAGAATATCATGGATACAAAAGACAGAGATGTAGCTCAGATAGATGAGAAAAAATCTATAGAAAAAATTTCAATAGCTTGGAAACCTTGGAGTTAAATGACAGAGAAATTAAAATTGAAGTCCTAAAAATACTCAGAGATATACAAGAAAGCACAGAAAGGCAGTTTAGGGAGCTCAAAAAACAATTCAATGAACAGAAAAAAATACATCACCAAGGAAATTGAAACTATGAAAACGAATCAAAGAGAGATGAAAAACTCAATTCATGAACTGAAAAATGAGGTAACAAGCTTAGCTAATAGAACAGGCCAGGTAGAGGAGAGAATTAGTGACATAGAAGACAGGCAACCAGAGGCACTGCAGAGAGAAGAGGAGAGGGACTCACCAACTTTAAAAAATGAGAAAGCTCTACAGGAATTGTCTGACTCCATCAAAAAGAGCAACATAAGAATAATGAGTATATCAGAAGGAAAAGAGAGAAAAAATGGAATGAAGGACATATTTAGACAAATAATAGATGAGAACTTCCCAAGCCTGTGGAAAGAACTAAAGCCTCAAATTCAAGAAGCAAACAGAACGCCAAGTTATCTTAACCACAACAAACCTACTCCAAGGCACATCATAATGAAATTGGCACAAACCAATGACAAAGAAAAATTCTCAAGGCAGCCAGGGAAAAGAATACAACTTATAAAGGAAGGCCCAATATTTAAAGTTCTGAAAGAGAGGAACTTCCAGACAACAATACTATACCCATCAAAGCTATCCTTCAAATACAAACGAGAAATAAAAACATTCACAGATACAGAAAAGATGAGAGAATATATCACCAGAAAACCCCCACTTCAGGAAATACTAAAAGGGGTTTTCCGACCAGATACAAAGAGCAAAACAAAACAAAATTACAAGTAAAAGCTCCATCAAGATCACAATAAAAACAAGTTTAATCTGTGACAACAGAAACAGAAAAGGGGAGAGGACAAAGATTAACAGTAGCAAAGGAAAATGAAGTGCAGAAGCACTCATGAGATAATGTGCTACAATGAACATGATATGTATCCTTTCCATTACTTAATGGTAACCACTCCTGAAAAAACCACCACAGAAGCACATGGCTTGAAAAAAGAAGTAACAGCAGAAAGAAATATGGATTACAACCAAACAAAAACAAATTATAGAAAAACAAGA
The DNA here is from genome assembly GCF_036850765.1 of Saccopteryx bilineata. Lineage (NCBI taxonomy): Eukaryota > Metazoa > Chordata > Mammalia > Chiroptera > Emballonuridae > Saccopteryx > Saccopteryx bilineata. Next base: position 365,746,084 of record NC_089490.1, on the reverse strand, counting down.
GAAGAATCAAACAAGATACAAAACTATCAGAAAGCAATATATAAAATGGCAATAGAAAACCCTCAAGTGTCAATAATTACACTAAATGTAAATGGAATGAACTCACCAATAAAAAGACACAGAGTAGCAGAATGAATTAAAAAGAAAATCCAACTGTATACTGCCTATAAGAAACACATCTAAGCTACAAGGATAAAAACAGATTCAAAGTGAAAGGTTGGAAAAAAATAATCCAAGCAAATAACATCCAAAAAAAAGCAGGTGTAGCAATACTCATATCTAACAATGCTGACTATAAGACACCAAAGGTAATCAGGGATAAAAATGGCCATATCATAATGATAAAGGGGACATTAAATCAAGAAGACAAAACACGCCTGACCAGGTGGTGGCGCAGTGGATAGAGCACCAAACTGGGATGTGGAGAACCCAGGTTTAAGACCCCGAGGTCGCCAGCTTGAGCATGGGCTAATCTGGTTTGAGCAAAGCTCACCAGCTTAAACCCAAGGTCACTAGCTCGAGCAAGGGGTTATTAGGTCTTCTGTAGCCCCACAGTCAAGACACATAAGAGAAAGCAATCAATGAACAACTAAAGTGCCACAACAAAAAACTAATGATTGATGCTTCTCATCTCTCTGTGTTCCTGTCTGCCTGTCCCTATCTATCCCTCTCTCTGACTCTCGCTCTGTCTCTAAAAAAAAAAAAAAAAAGACATAACACTTCTTAATATATATGCACCAAACCAAGGAGCACCAAAATATATAAGACAGCTACTGATTGACCTAAAAACAAAAACAACAAAAATACAATCATAATTGGAGACCTCAATACACCACTGAAGGCTCAAGATCATTCATCCAAACAGAAAATCAATAAAGAAATATTGGCCTTAAACGAAACACAAGAACAATTGGATATAATAGACATCTACAGGACATTTCATCCTAAAGTGCCAGAGTATACATTTTTCTCTAGTGTACATGGAACATTCTCAAGAATTGACCATATGTTGGGCCACAAAAATAACATCAACAAATACAGAAAGATTGAAATTATACCAAGCATATTTTCTGATCATAAAGCCTTGAAACTAGAATTCAACTGCAAAAAAGAGGTAAACAAACCCACAAAAATGTAGAAACTAAACAACACACTTTTAAAAAATGAGTGGGTCAAAGAAGAAATAAAAACAGAGATCAAAAGTTACATACAGACAAATGAAAATAACAATACAACATATCAGAATCTCTGGAATACAGCAAAAACAGTAATAAGAGGGAAGTTCATATCACTACAGGCCTATATGAACAAACAAGAGAGATCCCAAGTAAACCACTTAAATTCACATCTTAAAGAACTAGAAAAAGAAAAACAAAGGCAACCCAAAACCAGCAGAAGAAAAGAAATAATAAAAATCAGAGCAGAAATAAACAAAATAGAGAACAGAAAAACTATAGAAAAAAATTAATAAAACAAGGAGCTGGTTCTTTGAAAAGACCAACAAAATTGACAAACCCTTGGCAAGACTTACTAAGAATAAAATAGAAAGACTCATATAAACAAAATCCAAAAATGAAAGAGGAGAAATCACCACAGATATCATAGATATATTGATACAAAGAATTATTGTAGAATACTATGAAAAATTATATGCCACCAAATTTAACAATCTGGAAGAAATGGATAAATTCCTAGAACAATACAATCTTCATAGACTGAGTCATGAAGAAGCAGAAAGTCTAAACAAACCCATAAGCAGGGAAGAAATAGAAACAACTATCAAAACCTCTCCAAAAATAAAAGTCCAGGGCCAGACAGCTATACTAGTGAATTCTATCAAACATTCAAAGACTTAGTTCCTATTCTACTCAAAGACTTCCAAAAAACTGAAGAAGAAACAATACTCCCAAACACATTTTATGAGGCCAACATAACCCTCATACTTAAACCTGGCAAGAACAAGACAAAAAAAAACAACTACAGACTAATATCTCTAATGAATACAGATGCTAAAATACTAAACAAAATGCTAGCAAATCGAATGCAACAACACATTAAAAAAAATAATTCATCATGATCAAGTGGGATTCATCCCAGAATCACAAGGATGGTTCATCATATGTAAAACAGTTAACGTAATACACCATATCAACAAAACAAAAAACAAAAAGCATATGATCCTATCAATAGATGCAGAAAAGGCATTTGATAAAATAAACACCATTTTATGTTTAAAACATCAACAAAATGGGTATAGAAGGAAATATCTCAACATAATAAAGGCCATTTATGATAAACCATCAGTTAACATCATATTAAATGGCATAAAACTGAGGACTTTTCCCCTAAAATCAGGAACAAGACAAGGTTGTCCACTCTCTCCACTCTTATTCAACGTAGTGCTGGAAGTTCTAGCCAGAGCAATCAGAGAAGAAAAAGAAATAAAAGGCATTCATATTGGGAAAGAAGAAGTAAAGGTTTCACTTTTTGCAGATGATATGATCTTATACACCGAAAACCCTAAAGACTCCACAAAAAGACTACTAAAAACAATAAACCAATACAGTAAGGTCACAGGATACAAAATTAATATACAAAAGTCCATTGCCTTCCTATATGCCAACAATGAAACATCAGAAAACAAACTCAAAAAAATAATCCCCTTCATGGTTGCAACAAAAAAATAAAATACCTAGGAATAAACATAATAAAGAATGTAAAGGATCTACATAATGAAAACTGCAAAGCATTGTTAATGGAAATCGAAAAAGATACAATGAAATGGAAAAATATTCCTTGTTCTTGTATAGGAAGAATAAATATAGTCAAAATGACTATATTACCCAAAGTGATATACAAATTTAATGCAATTTCCATCAAAATTCCAATGTCATTTTTTAAAGAAATGGAACAAAAAACCATCAGGTTTATATGGAACTATAAAAAAGCCCGAATAGCCAAAGCAATCCTAAGGAAAAAGAACAAAGCTGGGGGCATTACAATACCTGACTTCAAATTATATTATAGAGCCACGACAATCAAAACAGCATGATATTGGCAGAAAAACAGACATTCACACCAATGGAACAGAATAGAAAGCCCAGAAATAAAACCACATATATATAGTCAAATAATTTATGATAAAGGGGCCAACAACACACAATGGAGAAAAGAAAGCCTCCTCAACAAATGGTGCTGGGAAAACTGGAAAGCCACCTGCAAAAGAATGAAATTTGACTACAGTTTATCCCCTTGTACTAAAATTAATTCAAAATGGATCAAAGACCTAAATATAAGACCTGAAACAATAAATTACATAGAATGAAGCATAGGTACTAAACTCATGGACCTTGGTTATAAAGTGCACTTTATGAATTTGACTCCAAAGACAAGGTAAGTGAAGGTAAAGATAAATGAATGGGACCACATCAGACTAAGAAGCTTTTGCACAGCAAGAGAAACTGACAACAAAACAGTCAACTAAATAGGAGATGATATTTGCAAACAACAGCTCAGATAAGGCCCTAATCTCTAAAATATACAAAGAACTCATAAAATTCAACAACAAACAAAGAAACAATCCAATAAAAAAATGGGAAGAGAGGCCCTGGCCGGTTGGCTCAGCGGTAGAGCGTTGGCCTAGCGTGCGGAGGACCCGGGTTCGATTCCCGGCCAGGGCACACAGGAAAAGCGCCCATTTGCTTCTCCACCCCTCCGCCGCGCCTTCCTCTCTGTCTCTCTCTTCCCCTCCCGCAGCCAAGGCTCCATTGGAGCAAACATGGCCCGGGCGCTGGGGATGGCTCCTTGGCCTCTGCCCCAGGCGCTAGAGTGGCTCTGGTCGCAACATGGTGATGCCCAGGATGGGCAGAGCATCGCCCCCTGGTGGGCAGAGCGTTGCCCCATGGTGGGCGTGCCGGGTGGATCCCGGTCGGGCGCATGCGGGGGTCTGTCTGACTGTCTCTCCCTGTTTCCAGCTTCAGAAAAAAAAAATGTAAAAAAATGGGAAGAGGACATGAACAGACACTTCTCCCAGGAAGAAATACAAATGGCCAACAGATATATGAAAAGATGCTCATCTTCATTAGCTATTAGAGAAATGCAAATCAAAACTACAATGAGATACTACCTCACACCTGTTAGATTAGCTATTATCAACAAGACAGGTAACAACAAGTGTTGAAAAGGCTGTGGAGAAAAAGGAATTCTCATCCACTGTTGGTGGGAATGTAAAGTAGTACAACCATTATGGAAGAAAGTATGGTGGGTTCTCAAAAAGTTAAAAATAGAACTACCATATGACCCAGCAATCCCTCTACTGGGTATATACCTACAAAACTCAAAAACACTGGTACATAAAGATACATGCAGCCCCATGTTCATTGCAGCATTGTTCACAATGGCCATGACATGGAAACAACCAAAAAGCCCTTCAATATGTCTGGATAAAGAAGATGTGGTACATATATACTATGGAATACTACTCAGCCATAAGAAATTATGATATTGGATCATTTACAACAACATGGATGGACCCTGATAACATTATACTGAGTGAAGTAAGTAAATCAGAAAAAACTAAGAACTATACATAGGTGGGACATAAAAATGAGACTCAGGGACATAGACAAGAGTGTGGTGGTTACTGGGGGGGAGGGGGGAGTGGGGGAGGGGGGAGGAGAGGAGCACAAAGAAAACCAAATAGAAGATGACAGAAGACAATTTGACTTTGGGTGATGGGTATGCAACATAATCAAATGTCAAAATAACCTGGAGATGTTTTCTCTGAACCTATGTACCCTGATTGATCAATGTCACTCCATTAAAATTAATAATAAAATAAAATAAAAATAAAAGAAACATTTTATTCATTGCAACAATAATACACTATAATATGACAAATGCATAATTAAAACATTTGTAATATTTATATCGTAATTGTGCTTACATGCTTATTAATTTTTAATAATAATTGTAAGAAAAAAGTATTCACTTAGATACAAATACATCACATCACACTCAATGGATTGACTCTGCATTGATCAAATACGGATATTTACACATTAGTCTTTCAATATCAAAAAGGAGAACATGTAGTAGGACATTTTTTGAGGGAGGATGAAACTTACAAAAGGACTATCCTCCCTAAAGGGGGACGATTGGTCACATTATTGTCATTTGTCAGTATATACCTTTTGATCTCTGCTTTTATTTCTTCTTTGACCCATTTTTTAGAATTATGTTAATTTCCACATTTGGGGGGGGTTTCATTACTTCCTTTTTGCAGTTAAATTCTAAGTTCAAAGCCTTATGGTCAGAAAATATGCTTGGTATAATTTCAATCTTCCTGAATTTGTTGATGTTAGTTTTGTGGCCCAACATATGGTCTATCCTTGAGAATGTTCCATGCAAACTAGAAAAGGGTGTATAATCTGATGTTTTGGGATGAAATACCTTGTAAATGTTTATTATGTCCATTTCATACAGTGTGTCATTTAAGGCCGATATTTCTTTATTGATTTTCTGTTTGGATGATCTATCTGAAGCCATCAATGGTGTGAAATCTCCAAGTATGATTATGTTTTTGTCTGCCTCTATTCCTAGATCAGTTAGTAGATGTCATATATTTTTGTATTCCCTGGTTCAGTGCTGATATATTAAGAAGTGTTATGTCTTCTTGATACAATGTCCCCTTTATCATTATAAAATACTTATTTTTCTCTCTGGTTACCTTTGTTGTCTTGAAGTCAGCATTGTCAGATATGAGTATGGCTACACCTGCTTTTTGGGGGATATTATTTGCTTGGAGAATCATTTTCCAACTTTTCACTTTGAGTGTACTTTTGTCTTTGCAGTTTAGATGTGTCTCCTGAAGGCAGTATACAATTGGGTTTTGCTCTTTGATCCAACCTGCTAATCTGTGCCTCTTAATTGGTCAATTTAGTCCATTTACATTTAGGGTAATTATTGACACTTGAGGATTTCCTACAGCTATTTTATGTTCAATGTTCTGTTAGCTCTGTGTCTTGTTTGGGTCTTCTCTTTTGTGTTTCTTGTTAGTTGTTTTTGTGTGGTGGTATTCCATACTTCTTTCCTCTGTTTCTTCTTTTTTTTTTCCAGCTGTGTATTTCAGTAGTGCTGGAGATCCCCACCCCCATTCTGAGACTATGACTGGTGCTTCTGCCTCATGGGAGATTCAGTAGAAACCTTCTGCACTATGGAAAGACCAAATCTCTGGGTTCCAGAGGTCACACCCTCCTGAGGTCTGTGAAAAAATTTAGGACGAACTGATACCTGAGTCCTGGTGTTGGAGCCACATCCATCATCTTTCCTAATCTCTGCTCCAGTCTATAGGCTCTACCAGAGTTTTTTTCAGGAGCCAAGCCTAAGAAACAACCAGCAGACAGAAAGAGCAGTAAGCAATCTCTGGAAACCTTGGGCCTTTCGCCAACTTGACCCCAGACCTAGTACTGGTAAAAGCCAGCCTAAGTGTGAAGCTTGGCATTTCCATGTGCACCTAAGCCCAGGAGAGGCCACCACAAACACTGGATAGCTTATAACTCCAAAAAGGTTGCTGAGGACCAGTCACAGCCAGTGATTTACACTGGTCTGCACCAGGTTCCTTTCTAAGAGGCCCAGAACCAACACATCCAGTGGCCAGCTACAAGGAACATCAGAGCAGGACCCAATTATCCTTAGTAGCAGCATATCCAAAGGGAGAGTTCATCAGGCATCAAACCCAGCTGACACAAATTCCACTTTCTGTGGTCAACACCTGCAGAGCAGCTTACATGCATTGAATGAGGTCCAGCTTCAGAGTAATTCAGCCCAACTCCCATATATCCTGCCCAACCATTCTAAGATCCACAAGAGGAAGGAAGAGAGGCTTAGAGCACAGACATTCAAAGTGTGAGTTCCTTGGAGCCTATTGTTGGTACTGGTCATGGGGGTTAGCCACCTTCTGGAGGTCACAATCAGCCCCAGTGGAAGACTCTCTCAATCTTCCTCCCTGACCCAGGGCTTCCCAGATGAAAGAACTTCTGCAGAGGAGACTATTGGCCCCACCCAACCTGAACCTGCTGGTCACCTCATGGGGGAGAATCAGAATTGGATTATCCAGCAGCAGCTTAGGGCTTAGGCTCTGAAGTAGGGGCCACTTTCCCATACTGAACTCCTGACCAAGAGACCCATGTAGTAGAACATTCCACAAATTTCATCTCAACCTCAGCTGCTTTAATCCACCAACCTTGCATCCTGTGGAGGGTTTGGTGCGATGAGACAAGTCAGAGCCCATTTTACAGTCTTTCTACAGAAGACTCTTTGGAAGACTAGGCAGCTAGCTGTAAGAGGAGGTGGAGCTGCTAAAAACTGAAGGCAAATCTTAACCCTTTGATGAGTGAGTTTTTGTTAACCCCATGAACGAGGACATACATGACAACAGTTTGTACTACTCAAATTGTTAAAGACCTTGAGTCCTTTTATTGAGCTGCTGTCAAATCTAAGCAGGAGAAAGCTGACCTTTATACACAAGTTGGCCCACCGACACATATCCAGGCACTGAAAATGCAGACACAAACATTGAACAGAGTGGTAGCTTCAGACAGGTAGCCCACAGTGGGTTACAAACATCTGACACCAACCTGTACCAGAACTTTGCCCAAGAAGACCCAGAGCCAACACAAACAGTAGTGGGTGGCAAACTACACCAACACTAGATTCAACTAGCTATACAAGTGGCACACCCAAAGGAGGTGTCCAGCAGACACCAGACAACATGGAGAATAAATACACCCCATAGGACAGACATTATACAGTGTCTAACACACGTGACTAAGGTTGATTCTTAGAGCCAGCCAGCCTGAAGAGTTAACTCCACCCATGAAAAGACCAACAGCATTCAAGATTCACATACCATAGGAGGGTAAATATAACCCTCAAAAGACATTCCTGAGTAAGGAGCTCAGGAGACCTGGACATTAGTACCACTGAGCCCACATTCTTTATAAAGGCATCACAACAAATTTGGGAGTCAGAGCAGAGCTACCAAATACACACACTGAATGGGCAGAAAAAGAAATATCACCCAAATGAAACAAGAGAAATCCCCAGAAAAATAATTAAATGAAATGAAAACAACCAAACTACCAGACACAGAGTTTAAAAGAATAGTTATTAGGATGCTCAAGGATCTTAGAGTAAGAATGGATGGTCACAATGAGAACTCAGTAAGCATTTAAAGTGACATTGAAACAATAAAAAAGAATGAGTCAGAAATGGCAAACACAATATCTGAAACAAAGACTACACTAGACGCTATCAACAGCAGGCTGGATGAAGCAGAGGATTGAATCATCGATTTAGAGGACAAGATCCATGTAAGCACAGAACAAGAGCAACAAAAAAAAAAGGAATCTCAAAATATCTGAGGAATCTCCAAGAGATCTCTATGACAACACAAAGAGAAACAACACCCATATCATAGGGATTCCTGAAGAAGAAGAGAACCAACAAGATAAAGAACTTGTTCAACAAAATCATAGCTGAAAACTTCTCTAAATTGATGAAGGAAAGTCACACAATTCAAGAAGCACAGAGCCTGACCAGGTGGTGGCACAGTGGATAGAGCACCGGACTGGGATGCGGAAGGACCCAGGTTCGAGACCCCGAGGTCGCCAGCTTGAGCGCGGGCTCATCTGGCTTGAGCAAAGAGCTCACCAGCTTGGACCCAAGGTCGCTGGCTCCAGCAGTGGGTTACTCGGTCTGCTGAAGGCCCGCGGTCAAGGCACATGTGAGAAAGCAATCAATGAACAACTAAGAAGTCGCAACGCGCAACGAGAAACTGATGATTGATGCTTCTCATCTCTCTCCGTTTCCGTCTGTCTGTCCCTGTCTATCTCTGCCTCTGTAAAAAAAAAAAAAAAAGAAGCACAGAAAATCCCATTAAAGAAGAACCCAAAGAAGTCCACACCAAGGCACATCATAATTAAAATGCCAAACATAAGAAACAAAGAAGGAATACTAAAAGCTGCAAGAAAAAAGCAATTAATTACCTACAAAGGAGCTCCCACAGGCTGACATCTGACTTCTCAACAGAAACACTTTGGGCCAGAAAGGATTGGCAAGAAATATTCAAAGTGATGCAAAACATGAATCTACAACCAAGACTATTCTACCAAGCAAGGCTATCATTTAAAATTTAAGGAGAAATAAGAGCTTCCCAGACCAAAAATAAAAAAAGGCTCAAGAAGTTCATTACCACCAAACTAGCACTGCAAGAAATATTAAAGGATTAAAGGACCTGCTATACAAAAGAGGAAAGGAAAAAAGAAATTGAGAAAAAGAGGACTATAGGTTTAAAGAATAAAATGACAATAAATAAGTACAAATCAATAATAACCTTAAATGTAGATGGACTAACTGCTCCAATAAAAAGACATAGGGTAGGCTCCAGCCAGGTGGCTCAGTGGTAGAGCATCAGCCTGACGTGTGGATGTCCTGGGTTTGATTTCCAGTCATGGCACAAAGGAGAAGCACCCATCTACTTCTTCACCCTTCCCTCTCTCCTTTCTCTCTATCTCTCTCTCCCCCTCCAGCAGCCAAGGTTCCATCAAAGCAAAGTTGGCCTGGGCACTGAGGATGGCTCCATGGCCTCCACCTCAGGTGCTAGAATGGCTCTGGTTACAATGGAGCAACGCCTCAGATGTACAGATCATCACCCCCTTGTGGGCTTGCCAGGTGAATCCAGGTGGGGCACATGTGGGAGTCTGTCTCTCTGCCTCCCCGCTTCTCACTTCAGGAAAATACGAAAAAAAAGAAAGAAAGAAATAGGATAGCTGCATATATAAGAAAACAAGACCTGTATATCTTCATAACATTTTACCCCGAAGCAGCATAATATACATTCTTTTCAAGTGCAAATGGTACATTCTCTAAGATAGACCACATGTTAGAAAATATCTAACAAGTCTCAATAAATTTTAAAAGATTGAAATTCTATCAAGCATCTTCTCTGATCACGATGTCAAGAAACTAGAAATCAATGACAATAGAAAAACTGAAAAACATTCAAACACTTGGAGGCTATTAAATAAAGAATGAGTTAACAATAAATCACGAAAGAAATAAAAAATTTCTTGAAACAAATGAAAATGAACTTACAACAACCCAAAATTTATGGGACACAGCTAAAGCAGTCCTGAGAGAGAAGTTCATAGCATTACAGGCACACCTCAAGAAGCAAGAAAAGGCTCAAATAAACAGTCTAACCCAGCACCTAAAAGAACCAGGATAAGAACAACAAACAAATCCCAGGGGAAGTAAAAGAAAGGAAATAATTAAGATCAGAGTCGAAATAAATGACATAGAGGCTAAAAATATATATAAAAGATCAATGAAACCAAGAGAAAGTTCTTTGAAAAGGTAAACAAGATCAACAAACCATTAAACAGGTTCTCATCAAGAAATAAAAAGAGAGGACCCAAATAAATATATTAGAAATGAAGGAGAAGTAATAACTGATATCACAGAAACACAAAGGATTGTAAGGAAATACTATGAAAAACTATATGCCAAAAAATTGGACAACCCGGGCAAAATGGATAAATTTCTAGATAAATACAATCTTCCAAACTCTATCTTGAACACTCAGAAAACATAAGCACACCAATTACAACAAATGAAACTGAAGCAGTTATCAAAACACTCCCAGCAAACCAAAGTCCTGGACTGCATGGCTTCACAGTCAAATTTTACCAAACATTCAAAAAAGAACTAACACCTATCCTTCTCAAGCTATTCCAAAAAAATCAAGAGGAAGGAAGACTTCCAAGCTTATTTTATGAGGCATGCATTATTCTAATTCTAAAACCAGGTAAAGATATTACAAAGAAAACTATAGACCAATATCCCTGATGAATATAGATGCTAAAATTCTCAACAAAATATTAGCAAACCAGATCCAACAATACATTAAAAAGATCACACATCATTTATTTATTTATTTATTTCAGGGAGCCTAAGCTGGTATAATATTGCAAATCAATAAGTGTGATTCATTACATAAACAAAATGAAGGATAAAAATCACATGATCATATCAATAGATGCAGAAAAAGCATTAGATTAAATCCAGCACCCATTTATGATCAAAACTCTCAGCAAAGGGCCCTGGCCGGTTGGCTCGGTGGTAGAGCATCGGCCTGGCGTGCGGGAGTCCCAGGTTCGATTCCCAGCCAGGACACAGGAGAAGTGCCCATCTGCTTCTCCACCCCCCCTCCTTCCTCTCTGTCTCTCTCTTCCCCTCCCGCAGCCGAGGCTCCATTGGAGCAAAAAGATGGCCCAGGCGCTGGGGAAGGCTCCTTGGCTTCTGCCCCGGGCGCTAGAGTGGCTATGGTTGCGACAGAGCGACGCCCCGGATGGGCGGAGCATTGCCCCCTGGTGGGCATGCCGGGTGGATCCCGGTTGGGCGCATGCAGGAGTCTGTCTGACTGTCTCCCCATTTCCAGCTTTGGAAAAATGAGAAGAAAAAAAAAACTCTCAGCAAAGTAGGAATACAGAGAACTTACCTAAATGTAATAAAGGCCACATATGAAAACCCACAGCCAACATCATACTAAATGGGCAAAAATTAAAAGCAATCCACCCTAGATTAAGGAACAAGACGAGTGTCGCCTTTTACCTCTTGTATTCAACATAGTACTGAAAGTCCTCACCACAGCAATCAGACAAGAAGAAATAAAAGGCATCCGAATTGGAAAAGAAGATGTAAAAGTGTCATTTTCTGATGACATGATATAATACATAGAAAACCCTAAAGTCTCAGCCAAAGAATTATGAGACCTGATAAATGAATTTGGCAAAGTGGCAGGATATAAAATTAATATTCAGAAACCAGTGGCATTTTTATACACCAATAATAAACTGTCAGAGAAAATAAGGAAAAAACTCTCATTTACTATTGCAACAACAAAAATAAATAAATAAAGTACCTGGAAATAAATTTAACCAATGGGGTAAAAGACTTGTACTTGGAAAATTATAAAACATTGAAAAAATAAATTGAGAAAGATACAAATTAAAGCATATACCCCGTTCACGGATAGGAAGAATAAACATCATTAAAATGTCCACACTACCCAAAGCAACCTATAGATTTAATGTAATTCCTATTAAAATATCAATGGCATACTTCACAGTTCTAGAATAAATAATCCAAAAATTTATATGGAACTGAAAATGAACCCAAGTAGCCTCAGTAATCTAAAAAATGAAGAACAAAGTGGGAGGTATCACATTTCCTGATATCAAGTTACACTATATGACCATGGTCATCAAAACAGCTTGAGGCCCTGGCCGGTTGGCTCAGCGGTAGAGCGTCGGCCTAGCGTGTGGAGGACCCGGGTTCGATTCCCGGCCAGGGCACACAGGAGAAAGCGCCCATTTGCTTCTCCACCCCTCCGCCGCGCCTTCCTCTCTGTCTCTCTCTTCCCCTCCCGCAGCCAAGGCTCCACTGGAGCAAAGATGGCCCGGGCGCTGGGGATGGCTCTGTGGCCTCTGCGCTAGAGTGGCTCTGGTCGCAACATGGCGATGCCCAGGATGGGCAGAGCATCGCCCCCTGATGGGCAGAGCGTCGCCCCATGGTGGGCGTGCCGGGTGGATCCCGGTCGGGCGCATGCAGGAGTCTGTCTGACTGTCTTTCCCTGTTTCCAGCTTCAGAAAAATGAAAAAAAAACAAAAAACAAAACAGCTTGATAGTACTTACATAAGAACATGCATACAGATTAGTGGAACAGAACAGAGACCCCAGGAATAAACCCTGACCTTTATGGTCAATTAATATTTGACAAAGGAGGCAAGAGCATACAATGGAGTAAAGACCGTCTCTTTAATGAATGGTGTTGGAAAAACTGGACAGGTAAATGGAAAATAAATGAAACTAGACCACCAACTGACACCATTCCCAAAATTAAACTCAAAATGGATAAGAGACTTAAATGTAAGTTGCAAAACCATAAAAATCCTAGAAGAAACATAAAGTAGACTCTCAAACATCTTTCATAGGAATATCTTTGCCAATGTATCTCCATGGGCAAGTGAAATAAAGAATGAAATAAACAAATGGGACGATATCAAACTAGAAAGCTTTTGCACAGCAAAAGACACCATTAACAAAATAACAACACAACCCACTCAATGAAAGACAATATTTGCTGATATGTCTGATAAAGGGTTAATACCAAACTTTATTAGGAATTATAAAACTCAATACCAGGAAGGTAAACAATTCAATTTAAAAATGGGCTAAGGTCCTAAATAGACACTTCTACAAAAAGGACATACAGATGGCCAATAGGCATATGAAAAAATGCTTAATCATTAGTCACTAATCATTAGAGAAATAAAAATTAAAACCACAATGAGATATCACCTCACACCTGCCAGAATGGCTTTCATTAACAAATCAGCAAACAACAAGTGCCAGCGAGGGTGTGGAGAAAAGGGAACCCTTCAGCACGGTTGGTGGGAATGCCAACTCATGTAGCCACTGTGGAAAACTGTATGGCGTTTCCCCAAAAAAATTAAAAGTGGAACTGCTTTATGACCCAGATATTCCACTTCTAGGAATATATCCTAAGAATCCCAAAACACTAATTCAAAAGAAGATGTATACCCTCTGTGCCCATTGCACATTGTTTACAATAGCCAAGATCTGGAAACAGCTAAAGCATCTATCAGTAGACAAGTTGATAAAAAAACTGCAGTACATTTACACAATGGAATACTACACTGTCATGAAAAGAAGGAAATTTTACCTTTTGCGATAGCATGAATGAACCTGGTGATTGTTTTGCTCAGTGAAATAAGCCAGACAGAGAAAGACAAATAACATATGATCTCGCTTATGTGTGGAATCTAATGAACACAAACTGAGGAACAAAAGAGAAACAGATTCAGGTCACAGTGAACAAATGGACAGCTGTCAGAGGGAAGGGGGAAGAGGTGAGGGGACCAAAGAAGATGAAAGGATTAGTCAAATTATATATACATAACACATAGGTACAGATAACAAGACTGCAACAGCCAGAGTAAAGGGGGGTGGAGGTAGAAAGTGGGGGCAGAGGGGGTAAAACAGAAGGTGCAAAGAGACTTTGCATTGAGTAGGGTAGCACACTGCAATGTGCAGAGGGTGATGTATTAGTGGGACACTGGAAACCATATCAACACAATAATTTAAAAATAAAAAATTTTTAAAAGGCCCTGGCTGGTTGGCTCAGTGGTAGAGCACTGGCCCAGCATGTGGAAGTCCTACGTTTGATTCCCGGCCAGGGAACTCAGGAGAAGAGCCCATCTGCTTATCTATCCCTCCTCCTCTCCTTTCTCTCTATCTCTCTCTTCCCCTCCCAAGCTAAGGTTCCATTGTAGCAAAGTTAGCCCAGGCCTGAGGATGGCTCCATGGCCTCCACCTCAGGTGCTAGAATGGCTCCAGTTGCAACAGAGCAACGCCCCAGATGGGCAGGCTATCGCACCGTAGTGGGCATGCCAGATGGATACCAGTTGGGCACATGTGAGAGTCTGTCTCTCATTTCCCCGCTTCTCACTTCAGAAAAATACAAAAAAAAAAAAAAAAAAAAAACCTAAACTAAAAAGAATGCAGAAGTCAAACTGGAACAAGTAATTTCTTCTGGAGAAGAGGATTCAGAAAAACTTTGACCAGTAATTTGGTATGCTTCTTTGTCAATTGAAAAGAAAATGTAAACCAGCACACATTACTACAGTACTAAGGAAAAAGTGTGGAGGATGAGGCGGTCTCAGGTAGCAGGTTACTAACACCCTGAACTCACCTCTTCCCACAGCTCCATATAGAGACACAGTTCCATATACAGCAATTCATTCTGAATAGGAAGGAAGTGCTGTTTGAACAACTTCTACACAGTAAATGACAGCGGGACCACAGAGAGGAGGTAACATAGAGAGACAGAAAATATGAAAACCCCATACCAGACATGAGAACTTGCAAAAGGTGGGGGACTTTCAAAGCAGCCCATTTTAGTCTTGATTGTCCTGGATTACAGTGAAAAAATAGCAGTTTAAAGGGCACTGAGATTACCCATGAAGGAAGTCCATTTCCTAACCCTAAAGAAACCGCTAAACCGGTGGCTGGGATCGAAGGCTCCAGAGAGCAGCATTGTGGGTGTTCCCACTCCACCGGGACAGGATGGTTGGGAGCTCAGTTCAAACACGTTAGCCAACCTGTAAAGCAGGGGTCCCCAAACTATGGCCCGCGGGCCACATGCGGCCCCCTGAGGCCATCTATCCGGCCCCCGCCGCACTTCCGGAAGAGGCACCTCTTTCATTGGTGGTCAGTGAGAGGAGCATAGTTCCCATTGAAATACTGGTCAGTTTGTTGATTTTAATTTACTTGGTCTTTATTTTAAATATTGTATTTGTTCCCGTTTTGTTTTTTGTTTTTTACTTTAAAATAAGATATGGGCCCTGGCCGGTTGGCTCAGCGGTAGAGCGTCGGCCTAGCGTGCGGAGGACCCGGGTTCGATTCCCGGCCAGGGCACACAGGAGAAGCGCCCATTTGCTTCTCCACCCCTCCGCCGCGCTTTCCTCTCTGTCTCTCTCTTCCCCTCCCGCAGCCAAGGCTCCATTGGAGCAAAGATGGCCCGGGTGCTGGGGATGGCTCTGTGGCCTCTGCCTCAGGCGCTAGAGTGGCTCTGGTCGCAACATGGCGACGCCCAGGATGGGCAGAGCATCGCCCCCTGGTAGGCAGAGCGTCGCCCCTGGTGGGCGTGCCAGGTGGATCCCGGTCGGGTGCATGCGGGAGTCTGTCTGACTGTCTCTCCCTGTTTCCAGCTTCAGAAAAATGAAAGAAAAATAAAATAAAATAAATAAATAAATAAATAAATAAATAAATAAATAAATAAAATAAGATATGTGCAGTGTGCATAGGAATTTATTCATAGTTTTTTTTTTATAGTCCGGCCCTCCAATGGTCTGAGGGACAGTGAACTGGCCCCCTGTGTTAAAAGTTTGGGGACCCCTGCTGTAAAGTGACCCCAGCATGCCTCAGGCCTCTGGACCAGACCAGCTTTAGCTCCCAACAGTCATGGTGCCAGGTTAGCTTCAGAGCCAAGCGCCCTGGAACACCTCAGCCTGTACAGCATACTGTGTGTTCACCACCCAAATCAGGTCTCTGTGCATCACAACTCCGGTTTTAACTCTGTCCACAGAGCACACCTGAGGCCACCTTGTCCTGCATCCACTCCAGCTCCAACCAGCTGCCCCAGCAGTTACCCTGCCAGGGTGGTCCCAGAGCTACAAAAATCTTAGGTCCCCTCAGCCCACAACCTCTGCATCTCCAGCCAGCCTGCAAAAGCCACAGACACACACTCTCTCTGAGGGCTTGCTCCTACACAGAACCACACTCATGTCCCCCCAAGAGCAGATCAGAGTGGATGACAGATGGGAGGACACAGAATGAGAGAACAAGTACAGAGGAAGGACCAGGTGGAGACAGGACCTGTTTCCTCCCTGTCAGAGGAATATGGCTACAGGCTTCCCTCACCACACAGCTGCTAGAAGTTCAAGAGCTCCTGTCTCCATGATCCCCTGACGTTCTGAGAAACATGCCTGTTCTCTAAACAACAGCAGTTTGACCTAAAAACCAAAGGAAGAAAAGAAAGAAACTCAATCAGCCTTTACCTTCCTTCTCCTCTACTCCAATGGAAAGTCTGCTCACAGCTGCCTTGAAGCAGGTGGTCCTTCCTGGAGCTCCTGACTCTGACATGAACTTCCGGGCCTCTGGCAGGGTGAGCCCTGTAGAAGTTGCTGCCTTATCTTCTGTCATCAGGAGTCTAGGAAGCCATGTGATTTCTTATGCAAGGACGGCACACAAGCATACTCAGTGAGAGGGGCACAGTGCTCTCATGGGGCAGTTCCTACCTCCTGCCTCCTCAGCTCGCCCAGTCTGACTCCTCTTTCCCTCCCTGAAGCCTTGTGACTGTCTTCTTCTCCATCCAGCCATGTCAGGCTAACCTGGAACCATTTGCTCCGGCTCCCATGGCTGGGCCACCAGATGTCAACTCTCATTCTGATCACGCAGCCATAATCCTCCAGCCTGACCAAGAAGAGACAAGACATTGTAAAACCACTCTGCAAAGATGGTTCTACAGAAAGCATCCTGTAACCCAGTGACATTTCTGTCCCCACCCCAACCCCAGCATATGTTGCTCCCACTTTCCCAAACTCCTCAGTGATGCTCTGTGTCACATGACCTGCTCCCCATTCCCTCAATACAGCACTCCTAAACTGTACAGAAAGTGAGAAACTAATGTAGCACTGTGGCAGATGTGCCCTATTTCCAAACGGGCTGTGCTTCTTACTTGTTGGGTAAATTAAAAGTAGACTTCATAAAAAAAAAAAATTTAAGACCCTGGCCAGTTGGCTCAGTGGTAGAGCGTCAGCCCAGCGTGTGGAAGTTTTGGGTTCAATTCCCAGCCAGAGCACACAGGAGAAGCGCCTATCTGCTTCTCCACCCTTCCCACTCTCCTTTCTATCTCTCTCTTCCCCTCCTTCAGCCAAAGCTCTGTTGGAGCAAATTGTCCTGGGCACTGAGGACAGCTCTGTGGCCTCTGCCACAGGTGCTAGAATGGCTCTGGCCACAACGGAGCAACACCCCAGATTGGCAAAGCATCTCACCCTGGTGGGCATGCCAGGTGGATCCCGATCAGATGAATGCGGGAGTCAGCCTGACTGCCTCCTCACTTCTAACTTCGAAAAAAAACAATAAATAAATAAGTAAATAAATAAATAAATATTCCAAAATAATTAAATAAAAATAAAGTTGACTTTATCCTATCAAATATTTTTTATCTTTCTTTTGTTTTGCTCTTCTATTGACTGATAAGTTCTAAAAATTCCTAGCCCAGAATGACTACCCATCCCACAATCTCCACGTCTTTTATACAATCATTTATTTATTCATGTTTGTAGAACACAGCATGCACTTAAAAAAATTTTTTTTATAAATAAATTTTTATTAATTTTAATGGAGTGACATCAATAAATCAGGATACATATATTCAAAGAAAACATGTCCAGGTTATCTTGTCATTCAATTATGTTGCATATCCATCACTCAAGGTCAGATTGTCCTCCGTCACCTTCTATCTAGTTTTCTTTATGCCCCTCCCCCTCTCCCTCCTTCCCGCCCCCCGCCCCCCATAACCACCACACTCTTGTCCATGTCTTTTAGTCTCGTTTTTATGTCCCAGCAATGTATGGAATCCTGCAGTTCTTGTTTTTTTCTGATTTACTTATTTCACTCCGTATAATGTTATAAAGATCCCACCATTTTGTTGTAAATGATCCGATGTCATCATTTCTTATGTCTGAATAGTATACCATGGTGTATATGTGCCACATCTTCTTTATCCATTCTTTTATTTTTTTTTACAGTGATTAAAGCCTTTAAGCAAACTCTTGGCCAATACAGCAAGAATCCATAAAAGAGTAGTGTCTTTAACATGTTCACGAAGTCCAAGTTGGCACCATCATCATGCCAAATCCCTGAAAAATGCAACTCAACCTTAGTTCAGTCTGTTAGGAGTTGTCACAAGGAGCAGGAGTCCAGGAAAAGTCCACATGGCACTGGAATTGTCACAGTTCTATACTTTGCAGCTCACGTCCAAGTCCCAATGACTGCTGCTTCTAGCTGGTAATGATTCAGGTAGACTGGAAAAGCCATCTGCAGCATGTGTGGAGATGCAGCTTCTGTTCTCCTCTGCCTGGAGAGATGAGACCAGGGTGCTTTTCCCTGGAGCTCTGTGACTGTGGTGTGGTAAAGAGAACCTTGGGATACACTAAGCTGGGTGGCAAAGGTAGATTCATAATAGAAGTTGGCAAAAGGGGGAAAGAGAGCTCTAAATTAGGAGTAGGTCCCAGCCTGAAATATGAGTGGGGCATTGAGGTAGGAGGAATAAGGGAAACACTATATATTAAACAAAACAGCAGAAAATAGGACTATCAACACCCACAACAGAGATCTTCGAGGGAAGAATAAAAAACCTGACTATTCAGGCAAGACATAGTTAAGTGGCCCTTGTGCAAATGAGATCAGTTTACCTGCTTCTTGGAAGAAATACCCTAGGCTCGTCCACAATGTCGTAGATGGGGCCGATGGCCCTGGGCACCTTCAGCCTTCAGTGGCAAACCCCAGCATTCTGGGCAAGGTTAGGTCAAAGGTGGCTGGAGCAGGGCTGGAAGAGACTGAACCCTCCCTTAGAGGAGCGAGGGAGAAGCCTACCTTCCAGTGTCCCTGTTTCCTCACAGCAGAGGCATATAAGTCTGGCAGGCTTTAGCTCAATGACGTTCCTTTCCACTATTGAAGCAGGACCCAGATGGCATCCTATGAGACCCCTTTGGGGTGTTGGAGCCTTTAAGGGCATATCCTAAAAGCTGGTAGTTCCCCTGATCTCTATTGGGCTTTTTCTGCCTCTTGGTATCTTAAAAGCCATGCTTAGAAGATCTTGCTGAGGGGTTTGAGGATCCCCATCTGCCTATATAAATCTTTTCCATAGATCTGGAGCTATTTGGAAAAAGACAAAACAGTGTTATTAGCTGGATCAAATAAAGAAGGTAGTAGTTTGCAGGAGAAAAAGATTTGGCGTTTCCTGTTCATCAGCATTCAAAAGAAATTTAAAAATTTTTAAATAAAAAGCATGGTATGGTAGACCCGTAGGAGTTCCAGGATATGACTCCCCCCTTTTAAATTTTTTTAAATTGACCTTAAAATATTTGCTGGGTACACTTTAATAATACCTTGACTTTAAAGATTATAAGAAATACACATAATTCTAAAGGTTTGACAAAATACAGTAAATGCTTTTGCTCCATATGCAGGAGCATTGTCAGTTTAACCAGTTTAGGAAATCCAATAATAGAACAATGAATACAGACAATGAGCTATAACATGCTTAGCAGCCTCTCCTGTTCTGACAGAGGTTACTATAAATCCAGAATAGGTATCCACTGTAACGTGGACATAGGACTCTTTGCCAAATGAAGGTATGTGAGTAACATCCATTTGCCAAAGTTGTCCTGGTAGGGGTCCTTGAGGGTTAACGCCAAATGAAGGGACAGATTGTAGTATAGGACCCCTTGGACAGGATTTCCCAATCTGCCGTGCTGCTTGGGGATGAATAGTATGAGACTGAATTGCTCTATCTGTCATGGTTGCTCCAAATAATTTTCTTTTGGGTAGCTTGATCAACCAGGGCATTCCCTTGTGCTAAAGCTCCAGGGAGCATGGAGTGAGCTTGAGTATGTCCTATACAACATGGAGCTCTATGCTGACATACAAGTCTTTGAAATAGTTCATCAGCATTTGTCCCTAAGACAGCAGTCTTTATAGTGGAAACACCATAAGTAAATATTTGCTGTCTGTATATAGATTAAAGGGGGAATATGGAAAATGCTGAAAAGCCATGATAATGGCATATAATTCTAGTCTTTGAGCTGATTTTAAGTTGACAGTTTCAGTATAAAGTTGTCCATTGATTTACAAGAGCGATTTGCCATTTAGTGGAAGTTTCCCAGAGTCGTTGTTGATCCTTTGAAAAAAGAAACAACAATAATTTTGAGGCTCAAAACCTATAAGCTGTAAGGATCGCCTATGCCCCTTGATAATCCAGGAGGCAACAAAATCAAAATATGGAAGTACTGACCTGTGGTGGCGCAGTGGATAAAGCATCGACCTGGAATGCTGAGGTTGCCAGTTCAAAACCCTGGGCCTACCCGGTCAAGGCATATATGGGAGTTGATGCTTCCTGCTCCTTTCCCCCTTTCTTTCTCGCTCTCTCTCTTCTCTAAAAAATGAATAAAAAAATACGGAAGTGTATTCCATGGGCTATTAGATGGTTCAATGTGCCCAAGCTGTAGCTGCTCTTGTACCAATTGAGCAGCTGCCCTAAGTTTCTCCTGAGAAAGGGGCCATTGGTCTACCCATACAGGATTATCTGATTTCCAAGTAATTGGGTCTGCCCAATGCATTATTGAGGTAGCAGGAACTACCAAGGCCCCTATGCTAAATTTTGATATCCTAATCCACACCTTCTGGTATTGGGTGCCACTTCTATGGGGGTGAGAATTCCTCGCTGTTCTTTTCCTAGTCCCTTGGTGGGCAAAAATCCCTGTTCAAGCGACTGACTACTGACTAAACCAGGGGTCCCCAAACTTTTTACACAGGGGGCCAGTTCACTGTCCCTCAGATCATTGGAGGGCCAGACTATAAAAAAAAAACTATGAACAAATCCCTATGCACACTGCACATATCTTATTTTAAAGTAAAAAAACAAAACAGGAACAAATATATACAATATTTAAAATAAAGAACAAGTAAATTTAAATCAACAAACTGACTAGTATTTCAGTGGGAACTATGCTTCTCTCACTGACCACCAATGAAAGAGGTGCCCCTTCCGGAAGTGTGGCCGCGGGCCGTAGTTTGGGGACCCCTGGACTAAACCATTAGGACTGACAAACAACGCTCCCATATTTTTCAAAACATCTCTACCCTACAAACTAACTGGCCATCCAGGGAGCACATAAGGCTTAAAAAACTCAGAATGACCTTCTTAATCTTCCCAATGTAGAAAACTAGAACTTTGTTGAGGGGATTTACTCTGCCCTATACCTTGTAATTCTGTGGCTGCTGCATGAGTGGGCCAGGAAGGAGGCCAATGTAGCTTAGCAATAACAGATACATCAGCTCTAGTATCTAAAAGTCCTTTAAATTTATGCTCATGTATTGTTAGTTCCATTTCAGGGCGTTCCTGACCTATTTTTTTTAATCCAATTGGCAAAATCAGAGGAACCAAATCATCAATTTGCTTGGGGCCCCTTTTGCAGGATGTGGCCTGAGAAGCAGAATTAGCATCTTATACTATTCTTCTAACTGCCTGAATTAGCCGTGAGACAAATTATTTTTTTTAATTAATTTTAATGGGGTGACATTGATAAAATTGTCTTCCGTCACCTTCTAACTGGTTTTCTTTGTGCCTCTCCCTGACCCCAAACCCCTCCCTCTCTTCCCCCCCCACCCTGTAACCCCAACACTGTTGTCCATGTCTCTCAGTCTTATTTTTATGTCCCACCTATGTATGGAATCATATAGTTCTTAGTTTTTTCTGATTTACTTATTTCACTCAGTATAATGTTATCAAGGTCCATCCATGTTGTTGTAAAAGATCCGATGTCATCATTTCTTATGGCTGAGTAAATATTCCATAGTATATATATACCAAAGCTTTTTAATCCACTCATCCTCTGACAGACGCTTGAGCTATTTCCAGATCTTTGCTATTGTGAACAATGCTGCCATAAACATAGGGGTGCATTTCTTCTTTTCAGAACATAGGGGTGTTCTTGGTGTATATTCCTAACAGTGGTATAGCTAGGTCAAAAGGCAGTTTGACTTTTAATTTCTTGAGGAATCTCCATACTGTTTTCCACAGTGGCTGCACCAGTCTGCATTCCCACCAGCAGTGCAAGAGGGTTCCCTTTTCTCCACATCCACGCCAGCACTTATTCTATGTTGTTTTATTGATGAGCACCATTCTGACTGGAGTGAAGTGATATCTCATTGTGGTTTTAATTTGCATTTCTCTAATGATTAGTGATGTTGAGCATTTTTTCATATGCCTATTGGCCATCTGTGTGTCCTCTTTGGAGAAGTGTCTATTCATTTTAAAAAAAAATTTTTTTGCCCATTTTTGGATTGGATTGTTTGTCTTCCTGGTATTAAGTTTTACAAGTTCTTTATAAATTTTGGTTATTAACCCCTTATCAGACGCATTGTCAAATATATTCTCCCATTGTGTAGTTTGTCTTTTATTCTGTTCTTATTGTCTTTAGCTGTGCAGAAGCTTTTTAGTTTGATAAAGTCCCATTTGTTTATCCTGTCTTTTGTTTCACTTGCCTGTGGAGACAAATCGGCAAATATTGCTGAGACAGATGTCAGAGAGCTTACTGCCTATGTTTTATTCTAAGATGCTTATGGGTTTACGGCTTACATTTAAGTCTTTTATCCATTTTGAGTTTATTTTTGTGAATGGGGTAAGTTGGTGGTCTAGTTTCATTTTTTTGCAGGTAGCTGTCCAATTTTCCCAACACCATTTGTTGAAGAGGCTGTCTTTGCTCCAATGTATGCTCTTATCTCCTTTGTCAAATATCAATTGTCCATAAAAGTGTGGGTTTATTTCTGGGTTCTCAGTTCTGTCCCATTGATCTATATGCCTGTTCTTATGCCAGTATCAGGCTGTTTTGCGTACAATGGCCTTATAATATAACTTGATATCTGGAAGTGTGATACCTCCTGTTTTATTCTTCCTTTTCAAGATTGCTGAGGCTATTTGTGTTCTCTTTTGGTTCCATATAAATTTTTGGAATATGTGTTCTATATCTTTGAAGTAAGTCATTCATATTTTAATTGGTATTGCATTGAATTTATAAATTGTTTTGGGTAATATAGACAATTTAATGATGTTTATTCTTCCTAACAATGAGCACGGTATATGCCTCCACTTGTTTGTATCTTCCCTGATTTCTTTTATCAATGTTTTATAATTTTCTGAGTACAAGTCTTTAATCTCCCTGGTTAAATTTATTCTTAGGTACTTTATTTTTTAGGTTGCAATGGTAAAGGGGATTGATTCCTTAATTTCTCTGACAGTTCATTGTTAGTGTATAAAAATGCCTCTGATTTCTGAGTATTGATTTTATATCCTGCCACCTTGCTGAATTCATTTATCACGTCTAGTAGTTTTTTGACTGTGACTTTAGAATTTTCTATATACAATATCATATCATCTGCAAATAATGATAGTTTTACTTCTTCTTTTCCAATTTGGATGCCTTTTATTTCTTTTTCTTGTCTGATTGCTGTGGCTAGGACTTCCAGAACTATGTTGAATAAGAGTGGTGAAAGGGGGAACCCCTGCCTTGTTCCTGATCTTAAGGGAATTGCTTTTAATTTTTGCCCATTGAGTATGATATTGGCTGTGTATGTTTGTCATAGATGGCCTTTATCATGTTGAGGTATGTTCCCTGTATTCCCGCTTTGCTGAGAGTTTTGATTATGAATGGGTGCTGGATTTTATCAAATGTTTTTTCTGAATCTATTGAAATTATCATGTGGTTTTTCTCCTTCCTTTTGTTTATGTGATGAATCACATTGATTGATTTGTGAATATTGTACCAGCCTTGCCTCCCAAGAATAAATCCCACTTGATCATGGTGTATGATTTTTTTCATATATTGCTGGATCCGGTTTGCTAATACTTTGTTGAGGATTTTTGCATCTAAATTCATCAGGGATATTGGCCTATAATTTTCTTTTTTTGTGTTGTCTTTGCCTGGTTTTGGAATCAGAATTATGCTCGCCTCATAAAAGGAGCTTGGAAGTCTTCCTTCCTCTTGAATTTTTTGAAATAGCTTGAGAAGGATAGGAGTTAGTTCTTTGAATATTTGGTAGAATTCACTTGTGAAGCCATCAGGCCCAGGACTTTTCTTTTTTGGGAGATTTTGATAACTGTTTCAATCTCATTTGTTGTAATTGGTCTGTTTAGGTTTTCTGATTCTTCCAGATTAATTTTTGGAAGATTATATGTTTCAAGGAATTTTTCCATTTCATCTAGGTTGTCTAATTTTTTGGCGTACACTTCTTCATAGTATTTTCTTACAATATTTTGTATTTCTGTTGTGTCAGTTATTTCTCCACTCTCGTTTCTAATTTTATTTATTTGAGTCCTCTCTCTTTTTTTCTTGGTAAGTCTGGTTAAACATTCATTGATCTTGTTTACCTTTTCAAAGAACCAGCTCCTGGTTTCATTGATCCTCTGTATTGTTTCTTTAGCTTCTATGTCATTTATTTCTGCTCTGATCTTTATTATTTCCTTCCTTCTACTAGCTCTGGGCTTTACTTGTTGTTCTTTTTCTAGTTCTTTTAGATGTAGGGTCAAGTTGTTTATTTGAGCTTTTTCTAGCTTCTTGAGGTATGCCTGTAATGCTATGAACTTCCCTCTCAGGACTGCTTTTGCTGTGTCCCATAAATTTTGAGTTGATGTATGCTCATTATCGTTTGTTTCTAGGAATTTTTAAATTTATTCTTTGATCTCATTGTTTACCCATTCATTATTTAATAACATGCTATTTAGTTTCCAAGTGTTTGAGTATTTTTGAGTTTTTCTGTTGTGGTTGATTTCTAGTTTAATGCCATTGTGATCAGAGGAAGTGCTCAATATGATTTCAATCTTCTTAAATTTGTTGAGACCACTTTTGTGCCCTAACATGTGGTCTATTCTAGAGAATGTACCATGAGCACTTGAAAAGAATGTATATTTTGCTGTTTTAGGGTGAAAGGTTCTGAAAATACCTATTAAATCGAGTTGATCTAATATGTCCTTTAAGTCTGCTGTTTCTTTGTTAATTTTCTTTCTTGAGGATCTATCTAATGATGATAATGGGGTATTGAAATCCCCCACTATTATCGTATTGCTGTTGATCTTACCCTTTAAATCCATCAAAGTCCACTTTATATATTTAGGTGCTCCTATATTAGGTGCGTAGATATTTATAACGGTTATATCTTCCTTTTGGATTGCTCCCTTTATCATTATGTTGTGACCTTCTTTATCTCTAACTATAGTCTTTGTTTTAAAGTCCATTTTGTCTGATATAAGTATTGCTACCCCAGCTTTTTTTTCATTTCCATTTGCATGAAATATTTTTTTCCATCCCTTTATCTTCAGTCTATGTGCATCTTTTGATTTAAGGTGTGTCTCTTGTAGACAGCATATGTAAGGGTCCTGTTTTCTTATCCATGCAGCTACCCTATGTCTTTTGATCGGATCATTTAATCCATTTACATTTAAGGTTATTATTGATATGTAATTGTTTATTGCCATTTTATTCTTTAAAACTGTATTCTTCTTTTGCTATATTCTTTTTCTCCTTTGATCAGTTTACAACAGGTTCCTTAGCATTTCTTGCAGCCCTGGTTTGGTTGTAGTGAATTCCTTGAGTTTGTTTTTTTTTTTTATCTGTAGAGCTTTTTACTTTTTATTTCTCCTTCAATTTTAAATGATAGCCTTGCTGGATAAAGTAGTCTTGGTTGTAGGCTCTTGTTCTGCATTACCTTGAATATTTCTTGCCATTCCCTTCTGGCCTCAAGTATTTCTGTTGAGTAGTCAGAAGTCATCCTTATGGGGGCTCCTTTGTAGGTGATAGTCTTTTTTTCTCTAGCAGCTTTTAATATTTTCTCTTTATCACTTAGCTTTGGCATTTTCATTATGATGTGTCTTGGTGCTGATTTCTTTGGGTTTCTCCTTAATGGAGTTCTCTGTGCTTCCTGAACATGTGAGATGTTTTCCTGCCTTAATTAAGGGAAGTTTTAAGCTATGATATACTTGAACAAAGTCTCTATCCCTTGTTCTTTCTCTTCTTCTTCAGGAACCCCTATGATGCGGATGTTATTTCTCTTCATGTTGTCACAGAGCTCTCTTAGAGTTTCCTCAGACTTTTTGAGTCTCTTTTCTTTTTTCTGTTCTGATTCCGTGCCTTTATTTCTCGTGTCCTCTAACTCGCTGATTAGATTCTCCGCTTCATCCATCCTGCTTTTAATTCATTCCATTGTGTTCTTTATTTCAGATACTGTATTTGTCATTTCTGACTGATTCTTTTTTATTATTTCAATGTCCTTTTTTATATTTGCTATCTCTTTATTTAGGTATTCATAATGGCCATCTATTGTTGTTCTAATATCTTTGAGCATCCTAACAATCATTATTTTAAACTCTGCATCTGGTAATTTGGTTATATCTGATTCATTTAGGTCCTTTTCTGGGGATTTCTCTTGGTTCATTTGTGTTGCATTTCTTTGCCTTTGAATTTTCTCTGTGTAAAGGAAGGTTTTGGCCACTGGAGTCCACTGGGTATGGCCTCTGTTCCCTAGGTATGGTCTGTCTGAAGGCCCGCCACCCCCTCTTCTGTTGCTGCCTAGGGCTTTTGGGTTTGGGCGTTGCCGGGGCCTGCTCACTGGGGCTGTTGCTGTGGTTTCCACCTCTCCTTCATGGGAGTGGCTGTGATCCAATACTCGGGTGCACAAGCCTTGGTGGCCTTGGCCTTTGCCCCACCCCCATGGGTGGCGTTATGCTTGTCCCTGAGGGCAGTGGTGAGCACCTTTGCTCAGCTGCGGGTCTCTGCCTGTTTCCGGGCTTTCGCCCCACCCTTGCAGGAGGAGCCCACTCGTGGAACATCTGCTAGCCTTGGCTCTATCAGCTGGGCAGGACTGCGTGCCCACGCTAAGCTCAATAGTGGAACTCTGCCTGTTCTGGGCTTTTGGCTCCACCCCCGCGGAAGAAGCCGGCTCCCAAGTCAGGCCACAAGCCTCGGTTGCACGGGCAGAGCAAGGCTGTGCTCCTGCGCCCTTGCTCAAGGACTGGTCTCCACCCCTTCCGGGGTTCCCACCCTTCTCCCACAGGCTGGATTATGGGCTGCTGGCAGCTGGGCTTGACCGCTTTTGCACACCTACTCCTCCCCAGACAGGCAAGACTGAGCTCACACATGAGCCCAGTGGCATCCAGCAGGCTCCCGCCCCTGCCAACAGAACCGTGCCTCCATGTCCTACTGCCACCCGCCCTCCGGCAAGCTCTCAGCCATGTGGGGTGCGGGCGCTGCAGCTCAGACCCTAAGACTCACTACTATAGACCCTAAAGTTCCCTCCTTCTAACAACTCTGCTCTGAGTGCCGCGGGAGAGCTTGTTTGGCTGGTGTCCTGCTTCCCTTTGCTGGTATTGCTGTTTCCGGGGAAAATATTCACTTCAGACTTGGGGAGTGACTTGTCCCAGAAGTTAGGGTAGCTGTCTCCCAAAATGTTTCTCCCTGTGCCTCCTAGATTACACTCTGGTCCTCTC
Source organism: Saccopteryx bilineata (assembly GCF_036850765.1). Taxonomy (NCBI): domain Eukaryota; kingdom Metazoa; phylum Chordata; class Mammalia; order Chiroptera; family Emballonuridae; genus Saccopteryx; species Saccopteryx bilineata. The sequence continues at coordinate 365,718,114 of NC_089490.1, read as the reverse complement.
CTCTCTCCGTTTCCCGGAGCCACAGGTGAGTGGTTGTGAAAGAGGTTTTCTGCGCGGTCCCTTTAAGAAGAATCCTGGGTCTGAGAAATCAGACTCTCTCACAAACAGTATCCTGACGTGTTTCCAGCTAAATACTGTCCATACGCCTCTTCTAGGCTCTGGGGCTGCAGGCTGGGGCTTTGTTCCTGGGACTCAGAACCCTCCCCTCTCTGCTAAACTCACTTCCTGCCACGCGAGTCTCTCCCGGCTGCTGTTCGCTCCGGGAAGCTAGGCAGCCCTCTCCGTGTTTCCACTTTTCCTACCAGTCTCGGTGTGGCTTCTTCAGTGTTCCTTGGTTGAAGAGTCCTCTTAGTTTCAAGAAGATTTTAATGAAATAAAAATTGTCCTCGATTTACTGAAGTATGAGGAGTATAACTAGATCATTTGTGTGGATCTTAAAATGGTCAATTTCCTGCTAGGACAACAGAGAGTTTTCACAAAGTATCCTTGCTTTCTGTGTTTGTGGGACAGCCGATCTCAGGAAAAACACTGGACACAGAAGGAGTGGCCAAAACGTGAAGCTCTGGAAGTAGGGATGCAAAATATTGTAAATGAACCTGTAGTTAATCGAGACAGTATCATTTTTCCCCCATTTCACATCAAACTTGGCTTAATAAAGCAGTTTGTTCAGGCTTTGAATAGAGAAAGTGAATGCTTTCAACATATTATTTCTGCTTTTCTTACCTTGTCTTTAGAGAAGATAAAAGCAGGTGTATTCAATGGACCTCAAATTCAAACCTTCATACCTGATGAAGAATTTGCCAGCAAGATGAATAAGGAGGAGAAAGCAGCATGGCAATCTTTTGTGGCAGTTACAAAGAACTTCCTTGGCAACAATAAAGCAGAAAACTATGAATTTCTGGTTCAAAGAATGCTGTTGGCTTTCCGCAACATTGGATGTAACATGAGCGTTAAGATTCACTTCCTGAACAGTCACCTTGATAAGTTTCCCAAAAATCTTGGAGCTGTTAATGATGAGCAGACTACTGCTGGAGCATCAAACGAGATTGTCCTCAACAAGTACACAAACGCAAGAGCTACAAACACAAATTTTTGCCTGAATAAAATTTAAATGTTTTGCACAAATTTTACGATTAAAATGTGTTTTAATATGTTCTATTTTGAAATTGTAGACAAATTCTGATGCAATCATATCTTTTAGTGTATTAGTATATTTACTGCATTATATAAATTATTATATTTTCACAAATATGATGCCCAAGAAGACATTCTACTTCATTAAATGTTGAAAATTTTACAATAAGATGAAAACCTAAAGTCTTGAATTGCAAAAAAGCTGTAGTTTACAGAGAAAAATTAATGTCAGATTTGAGATTAGCACACTCAAATTAGGTAAGAACAAGTGTTTTTGTGGATGCAACAGAAATTTTGTTCCCCAGTGTAATTCAGTATATAAATTTGTTCTGGATGACGTCAGAGAAATGGCAATGTGAGAGATACCCTTGATCTCTCTCCTTGAAATGTCAACAAATTGAATGATAACAGCAAAATTATATACTTAGAGACAGAGTGTCTACCTGCATAAGAACAGTCCAAGAAATCGGGCTTATGAAAAGTCCTCTGGTGGCATTTGTCCACAGCATGGTGACAAGTTGGCCTTGGGTTGTATTAAAATATATATATATCCTTTACCTTTACCTTTAAGAAATAATGAATGATTTATAGCTCTTGTCTCAACCAGGACAGAATCTAGAACTACAAACCCACTCAGACTGAGGGTTCTTAGGAGATTCAGCCCTGTGAATCTTAAGATTCTCCCAATTGTATGGCTTTGAGGAACCACGTAGGGAAATTTCATCTCACTTTTGAACCACACACTGTTGGTTTCATCTGAGAGACTGATTATTTTGATACCAGTAGCATCCTCTTCATGTTGGCTGCAAGAAAATTTAGAGCTCCTGGATGCTCAAACTCAGCCCTGCAGCCCACACTGAACCACTGGAACCCAACACTCTTCTACAGAACACATAACATTGTATTGGTAATGTCTACCAATACCAATTTGGCCATTGCAACCTCAGTGACAATTTTAAAATAGAACTTATCTTGGAAACCATTTATTATTAGCATACAGATAATAGTTTTGGGAACACTGTAAGCCTTGAGATTTTGTACCGATTGTTCTAGTTGTGACTTTCAGTCAGTTTCATGGCCAGTCCCAATGAGGAGCAGAGTTGAAAACATCTGCTCTTCCATCATCTGAGTGTATTGTTAGAAACTTAAGTTCAGCCCTGGCTGGTTGGCTCAGCGGTAGAACATCGGCCTGGCGTGCGGGGGACCCAGGTTCGATTCCCGGCCAGGGCACATAGGAGAAGTGCCCATTTGCTTCTCCACCCCCCCTTCCTCTCTGTCTCTCTCTTCCCCTCCCACAGCCAAGGCTCCATTGGAGCAAAGATGGCCTGGGTGCTGCAGATGGCTCCTTGGCCTCTGCCCCAGGCGCTAGAGTGGCTCTGGTCACAGCAGAGTGATGCCCCGGAGGGGCAGAGCATCACCCCCTGGTGGGCAGAGCATCGCCCCTGGTGGGTGTACCGGGTGGATCCCGGTCGGGTGCATGCGGGAGTCTGTCTGACTGTCTCTCCCCATTTCCAGCTTCAGAAAAATACAAAAAAAAAAAAAAAGAAAGAAAGAAACTTAAGTTCATTACAGACTCTGGCCTATTCTGTGACACCAGTCACAGAAAACTCAGAGAACTCAGGCAGACAGGAAGAGTTCACTATGACAATCTGTGACAACACGGAGGGCTGTCTTCTCTTCACAGACAGTTAGGCTGCCCCACATATTTACACTTAGGGGAATGCTGAGTGCTCAGGAGACACCACAGGTAGCTATGAAAATGGCATTAACTACAGTTTTCAATTTTCCAAAACAAATAGACCCATCAGAACTAGGTTGCCTGACAATTGATCCAATGTTCTTCCCAGTTCAGCATTTTACCGATCCTATATCCTACACGCACTCCCTCATTTCCAAATGCTGTAGTAGGGCTTGGCTGTAGTAAGGGCTTCCTCGGCTGGACTGCAGGGTGGTGGAAGGAGGCGGAAAGACAGTGCACGTAGCCTTGCACCAGGCAAGGTGCTTTGATGTGATGCCACCCACTCAGACTGAGGGTTCTTAGGAGATTCAGCCCTGTGAATCTTAAGATTCTCCCAATTGTATGGCTGTGAAGAACCACATAGGGAAATTTCATCTCACTTTTGAACCACACACTGTTGGTTTCACCTGAGAGACTGATTATTTTGATACCAGTGGCATCCTCTTCATGTTGGCTGCAAGAAAACTTAGAGCTCCTGGATGCTCCAGCTCAGCCCTGCAGCCCACACTGAACCACTGGAACCCAACACTCTTCTACAGAACACATAACATTGTGCTGTAATGTTTGGTTTGTATGTCTCCCTCTTTCACCACAATGTGAGGTTTTGAAAAACAGATAGCATGTCCATGAAACCCCAGTGATGGATGTGGCTTGCAATTTAGAAGATGCTAAGCAACTATTTTTCTCAAACAGCTTCTGCCTGAACATCATGGTGTTGTCCAGTTTCTTGAAAAGACCGGCTCAGCCACCAGGTCTCACTGAAGTCCCTGCAGGCATCTCCCACCCAAGAGAGTAGAAAGTCTCTCTGCAATCGGTCACTAGGAGGAAGGTGCTTCCCTTTCATTGTGGGTCTGCTCACTACCCCCTGGGAGAAGAATGGAGGAATGGAAAGAGTTTGCACATGAGTTGCCTTCTTTCCAAAACCAGTGATGGCTTTTCCTGTAGCTTCATCTTGAGTGGATCAAGCAGAATATCCAGGATTTCCCTTCAGGAAGAGAGTAGAGATATGAAAGTCCCTCATAGCATCTTTTGAGAGCTGTCCTAAACTGTTTTGTGTTATTTCAACAAATATCATTAAGCACTATGCTATTTCTATATACAACAAATCTTTTTTCTTTTTCTTTTTTAGCGAGAGATTAACAGAGAGAGAGAAAGGGAGAGACACGGGAAGCATTAACTCATAGTTGTGGCACCTTAGTTGTTTATTGATTGCTTTCTAATATGTGCCTTGACCAGGGGGCTATAGCAGAGCAAGTGACCCCTTACTCAAGCCAGTGACCTTGGGCTCAAGGCAGCAACCTTGCGCTTTAAGTCAGTGACCATGGGGTCATGTCTATGATCCCATGTAAAGCAAAAACCTTTTAAACAAATCTCTGGACAGGAGGCTCTATTTCTTTAACCAACCCTGTCTATTACATCTAGAAAGTATATTGGCTGATGTCCAATAAATGCTGAGTCCTCGGGGTCATTCACTGGCTCTCTGGTGCACATGAACTTAGGGCCCTGAATTATCTGCCTCACAACAACCAACTGAATCTGTTTCCAACACTGTTTATGCCAGTTGAACTTATTTGTGTACTTACCTAATTTATCAAAACACAATGTAAATCAATGAAATATGATTCTGAAAGAATTATAGTTTCAATAAACAGAAATAGGAATGCTAAAAAGCTCAAGAAAAGCAAGTCTTAGAAATATTGTTATTAAAATTGTCTGACAACCATCCTAGATTGGAAAAAAAAAATTAGCAGTATTGACAAAAATCCTCATGCAGAATGCAATACTTATGATGTTAAGATCTCTGCTTAATACATCTAAATTGCAAATTATAGGCAACACTTAAGGGATGTGCTTTCTGTAAGCAAGACAGAGTACAACTCTATTTGCTGACCCATGCTCAAAGGGAAGTCCTCCCCTCTCTTTCAGTTTTGGTGAATGAATTCTAGGTAAAAGTATAATATGTATATTACAAATGGATCCTTTTTTATAATTGCCATTTAACAGACCTTTACAATGAACCTATCCACTTGTAGTCTTGGATCGGGTGTGCTTTTTATAGCAAAGTCATGCAGTCATTCTCCTGTTCTTTCTATAAATAATAACTGAGCACCTTCTATGTTCCAGCCCCTGTGCCAGGCACTAGAGATTCAAGAACAGGCTGTAGAAGGAAGCAGTCTACGGCAGCACAGACTGCCCTACAATATAGTACATGGCATCATAGATTATGTTTTGGGGTCAGTGGTGCTCAGAGGAGAGGTCATCTAAAAATTCTAAGTTGCCTTGCTTCCATACTGAAGAGCCCGACAGCCAGCCCGGGCTAAGCATGACAGCACAGATCCAAGTAGTTCCACCTGATGAACACTGTCCTCAACAAAAGATTTACAAGTTATGAAATTACTACACTCACTATGCTGAATCTGCTAACAGCACCTAGTCTACACTCTGACATCAGCCAACTGACAATTCATAAAAACATTTTCAAGGGGAGTGCCTGCAGGTGCTTAGGCCACAGGTGTTGTCTCCCTACCTATTCCCAAACCCTGTGTTCCTGCCATGGAAACCCTGTCTCCACCCACCACCACTTTAGCATCCAGAAATCCCAGAATATGCAGGAATACAGAACCTGCGAGAGTTTGATTGGGAACATGGAGTCAAGAAACCGAGATTCTCACACTGACTCCATCAGCAACTTGGGTCACAAGCCCAGTTTAGGCAATCCGAGCTGATAGTGAGATTATGAGATTGCCCCATCTGAATCGTATGCCATTTGTGGTTGAGTGTTGGTTTTCAGAATAAGGTGGTAGGGTTTTTTACCAGAGATGTGGACTGGAGGTAACTCCTGGTACAGGTCAGGTAGCCTCAGACGTTCATGTCTCTACATCTGACTACAATAATGAGCACCAATATTGTCAATGCTATAAGAATAGGTGAGATTTGGTTCCTATTCTCCAAAAGCTCACGGTAGAGCAGTGGTTCTCAACCTGTGGGTCGCGACCCTGGTGGGGGTCGAACGACCAAAATACAGGGGTCGCCTAAAGCCATCAGAAATATATATTTTATTTAAAAATGTATTGTATAATAAATACGTATTTTCCAATGGCTTTAGGCGACCCCTGTGTTTTGGTCGTTCGACCCCCGCCGGGGTCGCGACCCACAGATTGAGAACCGCTGCAGTACAGTGTGGAAGAGAAGTTCTCTTTACACATGCCTATCATATTGGTAAATTGATTCCGAATCCCTCCAGGATACAGACAGAGATGGGAGTGGAGAGGGAGAAGGTCTCATTACTAAGTGTGTATGTCATGGCAAGTAGATCAGGAAGGACTTCTTGAAATATTCGAAATTTAAACCCACGACTCTTACAATTTATCAAGCAAGGACCCTGTGTCACTTTGGCCAGCCATATAAACCTTTTGAGACAAGCAAGGAAAGATAAACAGAAACTGGACAAATAGAAACAGAAGAAGAGCCAATTCATAGTGGCATTGTTAATATAAGAACAAAGGTTGTTTAGGAAATGGTGATCAGTATGCAAAGAAGTTTCATTCCCTGTGACACCCCAAATATATGGTCATGGTTGCTAGATCCCTCTTAAGAAGGATCATAAGCTGAAGTGTAGTGAACAATGAGCAATGTCTGTTGCGGCCTTTAAGGGACAGAGTTTGGCATAAGTTTTTCAAAATGAATTGGTGTCAACTCAACAATACTGTCAAGTCTAGATATAACTAGTGAGGATCCCACTGGACAACCAAAAAAGGAAAGTCCTGCTCTCCTGACAATGACTCTGGAATATGCCCAACCCAACAGGGTCAGGAACAGCATATAGAAACAACAGGCAGGTGGAACAAGGACAAGAAGAAATTTGGAGGGAAAAATAAAAGAATTCACCCTCTTCTGGGCTAATATTCTTTTGCCTGTGAAAGGCCATATCAGGAACTGAAGAGAGGATTCATCTTTAATTTAAGCTCAATGTTTTATGCCTGACATAAAAATTCAACTCTAATTTTTTATAGGTTTGATATGGATAATGGCTTAAGAGTTGGTAACCAGTTATCGGAAATCTCCTATTTAAATTCTGCATGTCATTTCCCACCTCTTTCAAAATGTAGTATCTATAGTATCTGGAGATTTAAATCTAAAAGGGTTTTAACATCCTGTTCCACATGTGAGAGAATAAGGCATATCAACTTCAGATGCTTTGAAGAGATCAGTCAGTGAAAGTTGGGCCTTTAGTTGTTTTTTGTTTATTTGTCTTTTTGTTTCTTTTTGAGTGAGATAGAGAGAGTGAGCAAGAGAGATAGACAGACAGACGGACAGAAAGGGAGAAAGATGAGAAGCATCAACTTGTAGTTTTGGCACTTCCATTGTTCATTGATTGCTTTCTCATACATGCCTTGACCAGGAGGCTCCAGCCAAGCCAATGACCCCTTTCTCAAACCAGAGACCTTGGAATCAAGACAGTGACTTTGGGCTTCAAGCCAGCAACCTCTGGGCTCAAGCCAGCAGCCATGGGGTCATATCTTTGATCCCACACTCAAGCCAGTGACCCCATGCTCAAGCCAGCGACCTTAGGGTTTCAATCCTGGGTCCTCAGCATCCCAGGTCAATGCTCTATCCACTGTGTCACCACCTGGTCAGGCATTTGGGCCTTTAGTAGTATCTGTAAATTTTCATTTATTCAATTTTAAAGAGAGATTGGAAGCAAATGTGACAAAGTTTTAATATCTGTTTAATTTTAATAGTGATTGTGTGAATGCTTATTATGTTTTCCCCTGGCCTACTTGCTTGGTCTACAAACTTCTGTCCAGATTAAACCTTGTCCTCATTCCTGGTAACGACAACAGCCATGTAGGTAGCCAATTCAACAAATTTCTCTTTCAGTTGGTCTTTCATATTTCATTTTGAATTCATTATAGACCAACAAGGATTTGCAAAATCAGTGCACAGGGTTCCTGTATGTCCATCACTCAGCCTCTGCCAAGATGACATCTTACACAAACATAGATAGACCAATATCAAAACCAAAAAACAGACCTGAGTGGGGCACAATTATCTACATTACACATCTCATTCAGATCTCACCCAGTTTTGCATGTATATATTATTATTGTGTATAATCCTAGGAGATTTTATCACATGAACCCATGGAAGAACTTTACTGAATATCTGAAATACTTTCTAATTCAAATGACATTAAAAAACTAACAAGTAACTTCATTTAATTGTAGCATGAGGTACATGAAAGGAAAACATAGGGATAAGACTTAAATTTTCAATATTTATACCAGATGAAAAAAAAATTTTTTAATTGTATGAAATGGAAGAGGAAAAAAGAAAAATGTGTTAGGTATGCTGAATTCCTTACATTTTATAAAGAAAGTCAATCAATCCACTTCTCAATGATGATAAATTAGAAATATAATTGTAAGTTTATGATTCAGAGCTTATAATAATAAAGGACATTAGAATAGGTGGCCTCCAGAGAATGGGATTCAGGGAGACTGTCACCTTGTATACACTTCTCTATCATTTGGGAAAAATATATACTCATAAATGCATATTGCTGTGATAATAAAAACTAACAAACAAAAAAAGTAGGTTCAATCACAGTGAAATTTCAATCATTATGTGATATACTTTATTCTTTAGTTTTAAAGCCTCACAATGCAAACTCATATTACTTCACATTGCTCCCAGGCTCAGAGTTGTCAACCTGAGGCTCCAAAACAGTGATTACTCACTGGCAGGATGACCAGATGGGGTAGGATGGGAGTGGCTGACATGTCGGCAGAAAGGGAGAAATGATGAGAAACATCTCGGTGAAGGATTACGTCTCAAACAGCTCTGGTCTCTGACTTGACCGCAGTCCCTGCACAGGAAATTGCAAGATTTCTCCAACATCTTGATAAACCTTGCCTGATCACCAGCTTTCACCGTGGCTCCTACACACATCGCCCATTTTATAGGACAGAGAAGTATCCTCTGGCATCACTCAATCCCAGAAAGGCTCACCCTTTCAGCACAGAACAGCTTTCCACCTGTGGCCAGCAGAATGGAAGAAAGGTAAGACTGTACACCCAGAACTGGTTTATGTCCAAAGCCAGTAATGGTTTTTTCTCTAAGGTCTCATCCGCATGATTCTTCTTTGGGTGCTACATGTAGGAGTCATGGTGCATCCTCCAGGAAAAGGCAGAAGGCACGAAGCTCTTCTCTAGCATCTTTGGCTGTAGCAGCTCTGGCCGTCAGAAATGAAAATAAACCTATCTCTGTTCTGATCCATCTCCCCATATGCTTCGCTTCATTCCAATCATTCAAATCTGTTTGTCATGGGGAGAATGCTGTCTCTTACACTAATCTAGGGAGCAATGTAAAATGTAAGCACTGCTTCCCAGTCAGAACTGCTATTAACCCAGATTTTGTTGTCTTGAAGATTCTTCTCATATGGATCTGGCAAAAAGCATCAGGAGTGCAAAAAGCATCAGGAGTAAACACCCAAACTGAGATAAATGAAGAGTGTTTCATGGGGACTAGTGAGCAGGTTTAAAGGAAAGTGACAACGCATGGTATAGCACCCTAAGACAAGCAACAACGGAACACTGTTTCCACCCCAAGGCTTAAAGGGACCAGGGAAGGGGCAGGTACAGAGAGAATGGAGCTGTAACCATTACAGTAGTAATAGGAGAGGACCACCAGCCAGGTGACAAGCGGGGCCACTGCCAACACCACCCAGCAGGGCGAGAACCAGGAGACGAAAAGCCCAAATCTCTCTTTCCCTGCCCTGCAGTCTCCTGGGAGCTCAATTCAAATGGAAATCAGAAGGATGAGAAATAGGGTAGAGAAGGATGAAAAGGGGGTCCTCAGGGCACATGCACACTATCCCTCACATCTCCTTGACCTCCTCACCATTTTCTAATTCCTGGGTTTTTCTTTATTTCAATGTCATTGAATCGTTTCTCATCTCATCACCCTCAGAGTTATTTTTTCCTTCTGTTGACACCATTTTTCTCTAGTTTCACTTTTATGAATCAATCACCTATGTTCATTAAAAATGCCTTGCCTTTGGAACATAATTTAAAAGAAAAACATATTCTTTATGGTTAGAGTATATGGTTGGTTCATGTAACAGAGACCTGTTATAATAAAGACTTAAACAAGAAAGAAAGTGTATTCGTCCTAGACTAGAGGCTCCAATGCCTTCAGACGTGAGCATTCCTTCTGACTCGCTTCTCTCTATCCCTGACAGGTGCCCTCACCCCCATGGTCCTACGTGGCTCCCAGACACATCAGCACTCAGCCCCAGACAGAGAAAGAAGGGAAGGGGAAGCCATGCTGCTTGCATTAAACGCCTGACCCAGGGATTGCTTATATCACTTCTGCTCACCTCCTACTGGCCAACCCCTAGTCACATGGTGTCATTCTTATCAAGGGAATTGAAAATGAGTTTCTTTCTCTTGTCTTAAAACACTCAGAATCATTTTGTGACCACGTTCTGAGTTCACATTAAGGTTTTTGGGGAGCTCCTCAGAAATAATGAACAACATAATAGAGAATAGTGGGGAAATCCTAGGACAGTACTTCAGAAGACCAGGACTGGTAGTGGCCACTCTTCACAGTGAGAGCCCTTCTTCATGGTGGTGGTGGTGGCCCCCTCTTCCTTGCACATGCGTGTTTTGACACTTTTGTGTTTTTACTCTTTTATACATTTATCTTCAGTCTTCCACAGCCATTACACTCACTGATTTATTCTTTCATTGAATAAATATCTATGGAGAACATACTGGGTGCTCCACACACTAGGCACTGGGGACAAAAAGTGCTTCTTCTTCACAGAGCTGACACACTAAGCCATTCTGAGCCACCTGGCCCGGCCATCTAGCTGGAGATCACATTCCCTACATGTCCCTAAAGTATTGTCTTTCTCCTGGGTGGATGGGCCTGTTAGTCATGACGGCGGAGCCTGGTCATCTCTGTGTCTTCTGACTTCATGAAGCCAAGGAGGAAATTCCAGCCCAGGACAGAAGTAAAACTTGGGCCCATAACTCTGTCCTGGTCTCTCAGATTCTACCACAGAAATTGATCTCCTTCCTGAGAAAAGTTTGGGGAAAGCACATTACCTCTGGACAGTGAGTGGGAGCTGGAATGGGGGTGGGGCAGGATGGGACTACAGACTATTCCCATGTCCGTAGAGGGCCTGTGTTCCACTAGAGAGAGCCCTGGCTCTCCAGTCAGACAAAGACCTGGGTTTGAATCCAGGTTCCAGGACTCCAAGGCTGTGTGGCCTTCCATAATTATCTTAAACACAGGATAGTAATAGCCACATAGGAAGGTGGCTGTGAGAATCAGTGATGCTACCAGTTGCTCAAATCTTGGTTTTTTTCCCCAGAGTCATCATCACAAGGTTTCTGAGCAAATACGACTATCATAGCCTGGGGGACTGAACTCACACCAACAAATGGAACTCACGCCAGGCCCTTCCTAAATGTGACATGGTCCCCCTGATCCCAACCGTTCTGGTCTTCATCATTGCCGTGGCTGGGCTGCCAGGAAATGCAGCTGTGCTCTGGCTCCTGGGCTTCCACACAGGGAGGAACGCCTTCTGCATCTACATCCTCAACCTGGAGGCAGCTGACTTCCTCTTCCTCTGCTGCCAGGTTATATATTCCTTGGAGACACTCATCAACAGTTTCCACTCCATGTGCATTTCCATCCCCTGCATTTTCATCACTGTGTTGATCTTTGCCTACATCACAGGCCTGAGCATTCTCAGTGCCTTTAGCACGGAGCACTGTCGGTCCTGTGGCCCATCTGGTACCACTGCCACCGCCCCAGACACGTTAGGGGTCATGTGTGTCCACCTCTGGGCTCTCTCCTTGCTGCTGAACTTCCTGGAAGGGAACTACTGTGGCTTCCTGGTAAGGAATCTTAATCAAACTTGGTGTCAGCCATTTGATTTCATCATTGTCACCTGGCTGACTTTGTCATTTGTGCTTCTCTCTGGGTCCAGCCTGGCCCTGCTGACCAGACTGCTGTGTGGCTCCCAGCGGGTGCAGCTGACCAGGCTCTGTGTGACCATCCTGCTCACGGTGCTGGGCTTCCTCCTCTGCAGCCTGCCTTTTGGCCACAAGTGGTTCCTGTGCTACTGGATTAGAATGGTAGCAGTACATTTCATATTTTCTTAGAAGGACTGGGATTATCCCATCTAGTCCTAACAGCTGCACCAACCCCATCATTTACTTTTTTGTTGGCTCCTTTAGGCAGTGGTGGCAGCGGCAGCAGCTGTGGGAGCCCTCACACTGGTTCTCCAGAGGGCTTTGGAGGATGTGGCTGAGGCGAAGAGCTGTGGGGCAGCCTTCCTCAGGAAACCAGGGAGCTGCCCGGAAGCAGCTTCACAGAGTGATTCTCTTTCACACAGGGTTCAAAGAAGCAGCACTTATAGATATTTATATATAATTGTATAAAATACCTATGTATAGGGTAAGGAGATTATATATATACATACATACATATGGTTAACTGCCCCTAAGGTTGTTGTCTATCTGATTCTAGAGTTTAAAGTCAGCAGGGCAAGCTAGAACCCAGAAGCGTGAGCTAAAACCCATGATATCTGACCAGAATTCATGTCAGCATTTCTCAGTGCCTGCATTTTTTTTTTTTTTTTGGATTTTTCCAAAGCTGGAAACGGGGAGGCAGTCAGACAGACTCCCGCATGTGCCCTACCGGGATCCACTCAGCATGCCCACCAGGGGGTGATGCTCTGCCCATCAGGGGCATTGCTCTGTTGCAACCAGAGCCATTCTAGTGCCTGAGGCAGAGGCCATAGAGCCATCCTCAGCGCCTGGGCCAACTTTGCTCCAATGGAGCCTTGGCTGCGGGAGGAGAAGAGAGAGACAGAGAAGAAGGAGAGGGGGGAAGGGTGGAGAAGCAGATGGGCGCTTCTCCTGTGTGCCCTGGCCGGGAATCGAACCCAGGACTCCTGCATGCCAAGCAGGCCGACGCTCTACCACTGAGCCAACCAGCCAGGGCTGGTACCTGCATTTTTTTTTCTTTTAGCATAACATTTTAATTTTTTTTTTTATAGACACAGAGAGAGGGGGATAGATAGGGACAGACAGACAGGAATGGAGAGAGATAAGAAGCATCAATCATCAGTTTTTTTCGTTGCAAGACCTTAGTTGTTCATTGATTGCTTTCTCATATGTGCCTTGTCTGTGGGCCTCCAGCAGACCGAGTAACCTTGCTTAAGCCAGCAACCTTGGGTCCAAGCTGGTGAGCTTTGCTCAAACCACATGAGCCCACGCTCAAGCTGGCGACCTCAGGGTCTCGAACCTGGGTACTCTGCATCCCAGTCCTACGCTCTATCCACTGCGCCACCGCCTGGTCAGACTGGTACCTGCATTTTGATGATATAAGAGTTCTGCAGAAGTTGGCTCCCTTCATCATGGAGCCAAACACACACCTGGTCCAGAGTCAGAAACACTGAAAGAGGACCCAAAGGAGGGTGGAGCAGCTGCAGACCCAGCTGCTGCCTCACATCACTGTGATAAGCACGCATGAGCACCCTGGTGCCCTTACACTAAGCTTCCATGCATAAAAGCAATGCGGCTGCTGCTTCACTCCCAACTACCAAATCTTATGTGCACTGTCTCTTAATGCCCACCCTAACTGGAAACACACAAGGAAGAAAAAGGAATTCTGGGAAAAATGGTTCAGCCTAGCCAAGTTGACACTTTCAAACCCATCAGTCTACCCCTTGTCAACTTGGCACCCGCACATACCTCATTAAATCATAATTAAAGATGATAAAGCAAATTCAACCGTCTCCTTAACATGATACCTATTTCACTTATACCTGAAACATACCAACCTTTTTCCTAAAAGAGGATACATCTTTTCCTGTGCTTTGGACCATTTGTATATCTTTTGTGAAACACCTGTTCAAGTCAGCTATCCATTTTTACTGGGTTGTCTATTTTCACATTGATTTTTTGGTGTTCTTTAAATATTCTAAATAAAATTCCTTTGTCAGATTTATGTATTGCAAATATTATTTCCCCAGTCTGGGACTTGCCTATTCATTTTTGACATATTTTTTTTTCTTTTTTTTTTTTCATTTTTCTGAAGCTGGAAACGGGGAGAGACAGTCAGACAGACTCCCGCATGCGCCCGACCGGGATCCACCCAGCACGCCCACCAGGGGCGAAGCTCTGCCCACCAGGGGGCGATGTTCTGCCCCCTCTGGGGCGTCGCCATGTTGCGACCAGAGCCACTCTAGCGCCTGAGGCAGAGGCCACAGAGCCATCCCCAGCGCCCGGGCCATCTTTGCTCCAATGGAGCCTTGGCTGCGGGAGGGGAAGAGAGAGACAGAGAGGAAAGCGCGGCGGAGGGGTGGAGAAGCAAATGGGCGCTTCTCCTGTGTGCCCTGGCCGGGAATCGAACCCGGGTCCTCCGCACGCTAGGCCGACGTTCTACCGCTGAGCCAACCGGCCAGGGCTCATTTTTGACATATTTTTGATGGGCAGAAGTTAATGTTTTTTATGAAATCAAATTTATTAATGTTTTTTCTTTTATGTTTAGTGCTTTATGCATACTTAGAAATCTTCGCCCACTCCCAAGGAAACAAAGCTATCCTCCAGTGCTTTCTTCTAACTGTATTATAATTTTTGCTTTTTATAAAATAGCAAAATTTTTTTTAAAAATTAAAGCAAAATTATCTTTAGATGTCGAAGCCATTTCAAATACATTTTTGTGCAGAGTTTGAGGTAAGAGTCAGAGTTCATTTATTATTTTTTCCCCATACAGTTATCTAGTTGTTCCAGCACATTTGTTGAAAAAACATTTTCTCCCTATTGAATCATTTAGCCCCTTTGTCAAAAACTATCCTTATAAATTTTGGTTATTAATCCCTTATCAGATGTATTGTCAAATATGTTCTCCCATTGTGTGGTTTGTCTTTTTATTCTGTTCATATTGTCTTTAGCTGTGCAAAAGCTTTTGAGTTTGATATAGTCCCATTTGTTTATCCTGTCTTTTATTTCATTTGCCTGTGGAGATAAATCAGCAAATATATTGCTGCGATAGATGTCGGTGAGCTTACTGCCTATGTTTTCTTCTAGGATGCTTATGGTTTCACGATTTACATTTAAAAGGTGTCCATCAGTGGACAAGTGGATTAAAAAGCTGTGGTACATATATACAATGGAATACTACGGGGCTATGAAAAAGAAGGAAATATTACCTTTTGCAACAATATGGAGGAACCTAGAAACTATTATGTTGAGTGAAATAAGCCAAGCAGAGAAAGAAAAATGTCCTCACTCATAGAGGAATCCAAGGAATAATGAGAACTGAGAGACGGAATTGAGAGAGAGGAGGGATCAAAGGGACCAGAGGAAAAGAGGACAGAGGGAAAGGGGATGATAGGATGGGATAAACCTGAAGGGAAGGGGGGAGGGTGCTGTGGGAAGGGGGGTTAGGGAGATGTTGAGGGGAATAGGGGGGAGGGGGGATGCATTCAGGGTGACCCTAGAATCTATGTAAACACATTAATTAAATTTAAAAAATAAATAATTAAAAAACTATCCTAATAAATATGAGAATATTTCTGGGCATTCTTATTTGTTCTGTAAGTCTATTCAAGGAGTCAGCTCATAGGCCAAATTCGGCTGAATGCCTATTTTTGTAAATAATAGCCATGCCCATTTGTTTACATACTGCCTTGGCTACTTTCATGCTACAACAGTAGGGCTGAGTAGCTGTTAGAGACTCTATGGCCACAAAGGCCAAAATATTGAGTATCTAGCCCAGTGGTAGTCAACCTGGTCCCTACCGCCCACTAGTGGGCGTTCCAGCTTTCATGATGGGCGGTAGTGGAGCAACCAAAGTATAAATAAAAAGATAGATTTAACTATAGTAAGTTGTTTTATAAAGATTTATTCTGTCAAACTTAGCGAAAATCCGACATAAAGTACTTGGTAAGTAATTATTAATATATGCTTTAACTTGCTGTAACTCTGCTTTATAAATTTTATAAAGTAAAATTACTTCCCTACTTTATAAATCACCATTACTGTGGAACCAGTGAGCAGTTAGAAAATTTTACTGCTAACAGAGATACAAAAGTGGGCAGTAGGTATAAAAAGGTTGACTACCCCTGATCTAGCCCTTTACTAACTAAGTTTGCTGATCTCTGGTGCATTCCATTGTTCTGATGACTGTAGCTTTGTGCTAAGTCCGAAAATCAGGTAGTACATATCCTCTTTGTTTTTCTTCTTCAGGATTATTTTAGCTACCTAGGGTTTTTGCATTTGTATATACATTTTAGAATAAAATTCTCAAAATACTATAAAAATCCTGATGAAATTTTGACTGTGATTGTGTTGAATCTATTAATTAATTTGGAGATAAAATAATTGACATCTGAGACTAAAGAGGCCTTGAATTCAAAAACACGGTATATCTTGCTATTCATTTAAGTCTTTCTAAATTTTTCCCAGCAATTCTGTGTAGTTTCTATTCTATAAGTCTTGCACAACTTTGGCCAAATTAATATTTTGTTTTCTGACACTTTTGTATGAGATTTTTTATTCATTTTCCAATTGTTCATTGCTAGAATACAGAAATATAATACTACTGAGTATGATGGCTGGATAGGAGGCAGCTGACTTTCCCTGCTCCCACAGAGAATTAATTCCCTCTGAGAGAAATCTGGAAACAAGCTGAGTGACTTCAATAGACCAGGAAACTTAAACCACGTACAAGGCTTAAAATGAAGACCAAGATTTCCAAACCCGGGGAAGCGTACATACCCCCTAGGCATGCATACAGCCCACCTGGAAACAGGTTTTGTCAGAAACATAAATTCCATTGGCCACAGTATTTTTTGTTTTGTAAACATAGATTGATTTATATCAAGAATACATAAAAAACTCACAACTTAATAACAAGAAAACAAATTAAAATTTTTTTTTTTTTTACAGAGACAGAGAGTGAGTCAGAGAGAGGGATAGACAGGGACAGACAGACAGGAACGGAGAGAGATGAGAAGCATCAATCATTAGTTTTTCATTGCACGTTGCAACACCTTAGTTGTTCATTGATTGCCCTTCCATATGTGCCCTGACCGCGGGCCTTCAGCAGACCAAGTAACCCCTCGCTGGAGCCAGCGACCTTGGGTTCAAGCTAGTGGGCTTTTGCTCAAACCAGATGAGCCCGTGCTCAACCTGGCAACCTCAGGGTCTCGAGCCTGGGTCCTCCGCATCCCAGTCCGACGCTCTATCCACTGCGCCACTGCCTGGTCGGGCAACAACAAATTAATTTTTTAAATGAGTAAAAGATTTTTTAAGTTTTTTTCAACTACTGATGGCATTCAATATTATATTGACGGCCATAGCATTATTTTATTTTATTTTTTTGTTTTTAGAGAGATAGGAAGGGAGGGAGGAGGAGAGAGATGAGAGGCATCAACTCATAGTTGTTTCACTTTAGTTGCTTTTTTTTTAATTGATGGTTTCTAATGTGTGCCTTGACTGCAGAGGCTCAAGCCGAGCCAGTGACCCCTTTGCTCAAGCCAGCAACCTTGGGATCATGTCGATGATCCTGTGCTCAAGCTGGGTGGCCCCATGCTCAAGCTAGCATGCCTAAGCTCCAGCCTAGGAGCCCATGCTCTAGCCAGTGACCTCAGGGTTTTGAACCAGGCCCTCAGCATCCTGGGCCTACATCTATCCACTGCACCACCACCAGTCAGGCTAAAATGTCCCCTGGAGCAGAAAGAAATAGCTCTCATAATCGTGATCTCTGGAGTTAAAGCACTATCCCCTGAAATTTCCTAGAGGCTCTGTCTGAAAAGTCACCTTCAGTTAGAAAAATCTCAGTGGGCGATGCATATTGAGATCCTGCTCGGATCACGTAACCCCCTGGACCAATCACTAGAAACAGGGTGTGGGGCATTCTCAAATTATTTACAGGAGGTCTTCAGGTTACGACACAGTTCCCTTCCTTTGACAGTGACGTAACCCGAATTTTGGTGTAAGTTGAAACACACCCTAGCCTAACACAAACAGAACAATTGCACTTTTAACAGTCCAAAATGGTGTAGGTAAGCAGACTGGGGGATGCCAACTCCCTCACTCACACCTGCATTACTGCCTATTCTTTTGCTGTGTGCAACCAAACTAGTAAGTACAACACTAACAGGTAAGCAGAAACACTCACGTCTCAATTTTTTTCAGTTTTTATAGGACTGAGCGTCGTAAGCTCAAAACGTCATATGTCGAGACTATTTTAACCCGAGGATAACCCTGTACTTAAAAACTACTATCCCTTTTCAGCAAAGTGGGATATATCACCAGCAAAAGAGAAAGAGTTGTAGTTCCAAACATGGAGAATGAAGCATTTGTGAGCCAGCCAGCCAGCCACACAAACTAGTGTCAAATACATGATGTTTTTATTCAGACCTATGCTGCCCTGTCTTGGAATTTGGCCTGACACCACATTGCACATTCTGCTGGATAAACAGCCATGTCTGTCCAATCATCCACTGATTAATAAGTAAGTATAGAGTATCAATATTGGTAAAGCACTCTGATTGATCCTCTGAGAGATGCAGAAATGGACAAGATATAGTACTACAGGGTCTTCTCCTGAGGGCAGAGATGTTGGCTATCAGTAATAACCATCCAAGAGCCAGCTGAGCACAGAGGGTGAGGTTGATTAGGACTCTGTTGAGTGGGTATGCAAACTTGGGGCAGCTTCAGGAAAGGCCTGGAACAGCGGTTGGGAACTTTTTTGGCTGAGAGAGTCATGAACGCCACATATTTTAAAATGTAATTCTGTGAGAGCCATACAACAACCCATGTACGTTACACATTATCCAATAAAAATTTGGTGTTGTCCCGGAGGACAGCTGTGATTGGCTCCAGCCACCCGCAACCATGAAGATGAGCGGTAAGAAATGAATGGATTGTAATACATGAGAATGTTTTATATTTTTAACATTATTTTTTTATTAAAGATTTGTCTGTGAGCCAGATGCAGCCATCAAAAGAGCCACATCTGGCTCGCGAGCCATAGGTTCCTGACCCCTGGCCTGGAATTTGAGAGCAAAGCTCCTACCCTTATACAGCCCTTCATTTACAAAGTCAGTTCCTAACAGCTATTTTTCTTATTTTTTTGATACTCATAACAATCCTAGGAGGTGCCTACGTTTAAGACAAAATTTTCTACCTGAAGAGATGGCAACAAAGAAAGCAAGTGGACACAGGGTAAGTTCAAGAAAGGCACAAAACAATATAGAAAGCACTGAATGATGTGGTTGGTAAAGTGTGTGTAGTGCTGTCTTCCAAGGAATTCACCAGGTCCAGCCAGACTAGGTGTGGCAGGTTCTGAGCTCCATTAACCATGTCTTCCATGGGTGTGGTTTTGTAGGATGATGCCAGAAAACAGGAGACGAGTAAGAAATAGTAAACGAGGATGGAAAAGTAAGTAGAAGCCAGAATGTTTAGCCAGATGGTCTGGAAAGTTGAGTTGATTAGACATTGTTTTCCCCAGTTGCCAGGGTGCCAGAATTTTTTTTCTATTAATTTGGGTTATGCCAAACTGTGGGACCTGTCCACCCACATGTGTGAGACCCCTGCATCACTACCAAGTAAAACGAAATATCAGGACCCTTTTATAACCATTATAGTCCTGTTCACCCATAGACTTATTCTCACAGCTCCCCCTTCTGGAAAACCTGAGGTTCAGCATCACAGCAAATGGGTGTGAAGAAAGACCACAGATGTCTCACAATCAGATGACAATGGCTGCAGTCACACCAGGGGGAGGCCCAGAACAGCCCTGAATCCTGTATTCATGGTAATCCCAAAATTCATGGTAATCTGTTATGTAGCAATAGATTAACTAATACAATCAGCAAGTAGATAAGTGAGTCTGGAATTAAGAGGTTCTTGTGGAGGTGAAATGTGGAAATCAGTAGTGGATCCCATTTGTGCTGGCTATTATCTATTTGCCCCCACCTCACCAATTTTCCACCTTTCTCTGCCCTTCTCTGTGTAGCCCTTCAAGAGGCTACTTTCCACTGACTCAATGCATGGGCTTCCTTGGTTCAGCCAATGGGAGATCAGAGAGCTGGAAAGAGTGGCCAAGATATTTCTTCCTTTGCTCCCTCCCAGCTCTGGGCAGTACAGCCCTCAGTCTTGGGTAAGAGTAGTCCCTTCTGAGCTGACAGTGCCATCTGTGTGGGGCTTCATCCTCCAACCATTCACTCTCCTACTGCATGGGGTTAGCCTTAGTAGGAATAGTAATAGTTCACCTACAGTAACAGAAAGGAAGAGAAGGTAAATGGTTGACGATGTTGGAGGGTAGGTAATAGATGTAGAGGTAGAGCTTTGAAGAATTTCTCTTCTGATTCTTCCCGTTGTCCCAGCTAAGGTCATCAGTTGACAGTGAGGATGATGGAGAAGGAGTTGGAGGCTTAAGGAAAGAGGAAGTCATGAAAAGTCATCTAGAACAAGAGATGGATTAGAGAAATATGCTATAATTGTCTGGCAGTACTAAGGCTTCACTTGAAGCTGTCAGTCATTTATCTTATTGTACTTTTCAATTACAGTTTACATTCAGCATTATTTTGCATTAGTTTCAGGTATGCATCGTAGTGGCTAGACAATCATATACTTTACAAAGTGGTCCCCTCTGCCTGACTTACTTCACTTAGCATAATACTCTCTAGATCCATTCATGCTGTCACCAATGGTAAGATTTCATTCCTTTTTATGGCAGAATAATATGCCATTGTATATACATAGAAGCTGTTGGTCATTTTTAAAGTGATGCCATTCTTGGATTCCTTCTCCATTCATGACCACTCTCAGGGTGCAGAACAAAATAAGCAGATTCAGAGTCAACCAGGGTTACGGCCTGTCTGGGTATAGCAGATACTTTGGGTGACCTGTCCAGATGCCCTGAGACTCTTTCTGTTGTTTTTATTCCATTTGTCCATCCACCAGCTGTGCAGGTGCCACTGACAATGGCTCAAATCTGCAACTTTCTCCAGAGGCTTGTCTTTAAGTGAATGGAGCCACCTCATCCTGAGATGCTTGACTGAGGGGGACCCTTCTTTTTTGCCTCAAGATGGCACAGACTCCATAATACAATTTATACTCAAGATCAAAATGAAACATGACTTTACCTGAAACCATTTCCACACTTAGCTCTGCCCCCTCCCATTCTGCTTCCCTCACTTTCTCACAGGTTCCTGCTGGACACTCCATTAACTAATCTCTTGCACAGGAATCCCCAATTTGGGCTCTGCTCCTCACCACAGCTCAGAGGATGCTACTTCTACCAGGATGAAAAGGAATGAAGAGTGAGGGAGGTGTCGGCGTGGCTGAGGAGCTCAGCGCTAGTGCGCTCTGCAGGCTGGAGCTGGTTGTAGGAGGTGTTGTTACAGAGCTGAGCTCCTGGTTTCAGCAGGGATGATAGGATTCTGGAGTCGCAGGGCCCAAATGGCTGCATTGATCATCAGAGGCAAGCTGACTTTAATTACCACAATGAGCAGCAAGGTCAGACAGCAGCCTGGGGCCTGACCTTGATGACTCTGTGGAGCTGGATAATAGAGCACAATATTCCTCAGGGCAATAAAGATTTACAGACATTCAAGCTATCACTTAACATGTATAATCAAAAGAAACCAAGAGTGAGTGAGCAGAAGATTGAGGTCAGCCACCGCAACCAGGTGTCAGGATGCTTTACCCAGTTTTCAGACCTGAGCCAGGTCTCAGACCCAGAACCCACCAACTGAAAGGAAGGTTGATGAGCCCATGCAAGGATGTCAGAGCAGGGTAGTAACCCAGACCAGGGCCAGCCGGGTCCGGGCCTGCATGAGGAGGGCATCCAAGCAGAGTGCTAGCCTAGTGGGGTCCAGTTATTGGTCATATGCAAGGGGTTTTAGAAAATAAGTAAATAGATAAGAGTATAATGGGAGCCATATTTCTCCCATTGGAAAAGGCAAACACAAATAAATACAGGGAAAGCTGTGAACCCTGTTGGCCAGGTGTTAGATTAGAATTGGAAATATAGATGCAAGCTAATGGTTTTCGATGTATACATATAAATAGAGAAATATCCACATTTATCCGTATGTATGTGCATATGCAGATATATATTGATATATGTGTACACATATACACATATATTATAGCTCAAACAACTTGGCAGAGAGGCAGGGGGCTGGAAACAGACATACTCCAATAGAGTTTAGTTTCTAAATACCATTTTCCATGTAAAGACAGTAAGGCTATGTGGGAGAAGGGGGAGGCTGATTCTAGGACTAGGGCAGGAAAAGAAAAAGGTGACCCTGAAAAAGTCTTATTATTCACCTGACCAGGCAGTGGCGAAGTGGATAGAGCATCGGACTGGAATGAGGAGGACCCAGGTTCAAGACCCTGAGGTCGCCAGCTTGAGCGCAGGCTCATCTGGTTTGAGCAAAGCTCACGAGCTTGGACCCAAGGTCGCTGGCTTGAGCAAGGGGTTACTCGGTCTGCTGAAAACCCACGGTCAAGGCACATATGAGAAAGCAATCAATGAACAACTAAGGTGTTGCAATGAAAAACTAGTGATTGATGCTTCTCATCTCTCTCCATTCCTGTCTATCTGTCCCTATCTATCCCTCTCTCTGACTCTTTCTCTCTGTCTCTGTATAAAACAAAAAAAGTCTTATTATTCTAGAAAGTAAGAAAATGCACAAAGAATGATGGAGTGTGTAAAACAAAACAGAAAGCAGCTTAAAGGGGCTTTCATTGGAAAAGTCTGGGACATATAAGCATCCAAATAAATAATTATAGTACCAGATTACAACTCATTGAATAATAGGAATCAATGAGTCCACAATGACATAAACATAAAAATGAAAAAATAAATAAACGGGGAGAAGAAAAAGTGTTTCCTTGTGGTAGAATGCCAACTGAAGATCGATCAAATTAGAAAGTCAACATTTGGCAACCACTGAAGTAATTAATTCAGGCACATAGTATCAATGGATGCTGAAACTAGAAGATTAAAATGGGGTGAGGAATGGAATTTAATATAACCTCAAAGTTATTTCCCCCACAAAATTCTTACTATTTACAAAGGAGAGAAAAGTAACTAATAGTAGGGAAACATGGTGGACACCACTTTCATCAAGTGACCAAATTAATACCACAGTTATAGGACAAATCTGGGCCATGTGGAATTGCAATGAGGACACAGAATCACTTCTATGGTATTTTGGCCAAAACGTAAAACCTAGATCTAATCATGTGGAAATACTCAACACATCATGTTGATGGACATTCTATAAAATGACTGGCCTGTGATCTTCAAAAACATGTCAAAATCATGAAAGTTAAAAAGGACAGAGGAGCTGTTGCAGGTTGAAAGAGACCATAGAGACATGATATGTGAATGCAACATGTGATCCTTAACTAGATCTTTTTGCTATAAAGAACCTTTTTTTTTTTTTGAGGAGAGTGAGAGAGACAGGAAGGGAGCTGGAAAGGGGGAGGAGAGAGATGAGAAGTATCAACTCATAGTTGCTTCACTTTAACTGTTTATTGATTGCTTCTTATACATGCCTTGACTGGGGGGCTCAAGGTGCCAGAGACCCCTTGCTCAAGCCAGCAACCTTGGGCTTCAAGTCCGTGACCTTTGGGCTTAGGACGGTGACCTTGGGATCATGTCAATGATCCCACATTCAAACCAGTGACCCTATGTTCAAGCTGGTGTCCCCTCGCTCAAGCCAGCAAGCCAATGCTCAAGCCGGCAATTTTATGTGCAAGCTGGCAAGCCTGTGCTCTAGCCAGCAACTTTAGGACTTTGAACTAGGGACCTCAGAATCCGGGTCGATGTTCTATCCACTGCACCACCACCACTGGTCAGGCTAAAGGACATTCTTGACAAGACTTGCCTGGGATTTCTGGGAGAGGGTACATTAGATTTCCTCATACTATTCTTGCAACTTTTCTGCAAGTTTGAAAATGTTTAAAAATAAAATCCTTTTTGTAAAAAATTTTTTTAAACTATAATTTTTTTTAGTGACAGAGAGAGAGTCAGAGAGAGGGATAGATAGGTACAGACAGACAGGAACAAAGAGAGATGAGAAGCATCAATCATTAGTTTTTCATTGCGACACCTTAGTTGTTCATTGATTACTTTCTCATATGTGGGCCTTGACCGTGAGCCTTCAGCAGACCGAGTAACCCCTTGCTCAAGCCAGCGACCTTGGGTCCAAGCTGGTGAGCTTTGCTCAAACCAGATGAGCCCGCGCTTAAGCTGTCAACCTCAAGGTCTCGAACCTGGGTCCACTGCACCACCACCCGGTCAGGCTGTTTTTTATTTTTTTTAAAGAAAGAAAGGCTGAGTTCCCTTGGGGAAGTACCCTGAAATACCGCAGTATATACAGTATCAAATCCTCCAGTTTCTGGGTAACTGGATTGCCAATATTTGTGTAAAAGGAAATACCTAGATCTTTTGAGAACTGTTATGTAGAGTCTGAGCTGACAGAGACCCAGGGACCCAAATCCCATCACTGTCCCTTGTTAGAGAAGAGGCACAAGGAAGTCAAGTAATGAATGGAGTCCTAGGCCATCTCACAGTGAACCCACTGAGTTCACAAACCAACTGGTAGTCACCTTCCCTGCTCTTGAGTATGTAATTGTAATGGCCTTACCTAGCAGTTAGCAAAAGCCCCATATTGGTTCTTTAACCTATGGAGTAAAAGCTACTGAAAGATCAAGTGAACGTCCCTGAAACCATACCCTCTTCTAGCAAAATAATAAATAAAAAACAATGTTGCATTCCAGGGGTAATGACAGATAGGTACTGCCTTCAAAGATTTAAATGATGCAGGGGTGATTGTCTCAATCATATTCCATTTCATTCATGAGTCTGACCTTGTAAAAAGCAGATGACTATGGCAGATGACAGTGGACTGCTAACATCTGCCAAGCTGTACTACAAGTGCAATTGCTGTACTAGATTTGGCATCTCTACTGGACCATAGCGACATGGCCTCTGTTACATGGCGTTGCTCTTGATCTGTCAAATGCACTATTTTTAATAGCCATCAAGGAGAATCAAAAGTTTGTTTCAGATGGGATTATACTCTCTGACTATATTACTCTGAGAAGGCATGGACCATTTGGACATTCCAGAAAATACTATGGTCCACTATATTGATGATATCATATTAGTTTGACTTGATGACCAAGAAGTGGCAAATATTCTGGCTGTCCAGGAGTTAAATATTACAAAACTCCAGGGGCTTTCCTGCCCCACCTGTGAAGTTTTTAGGGGTTCAGTGGTTTTAGGCAAGCTGGGACATTCCCTTCAAAGTAAAAGACCTTACATTTCCTGCCCTGGCCGGTTGGCTCAGCGGTAGAGCGTCGGCCTAGTTTGCAGAGGACCCGGGTTCGATTCCCGGCCAGGGCACACAGGAGAAGCGCCCATTTGCTTCTCCACCCCTCCGCCGCGCTTTCCTCTCTGTCTCTCTCTTCCCCTCCCGCAGCCAAGGCTCCATTGGAGCAAAGATGGCCCGGCGCTGGGGATGGCTCTGTGGCCTCTGCCCCAGGCGCTAGAGTGGCTCTGGTCGCAACATGGCGACGCCCAGGATGGGCAGAGCATCACCCCCTGGTAGGCAGAGCATCGCCCCTGGTGGGCGTGCCGGGTGGATCCCGGTCGGGCGCATGCGGGAGTCTGTCTGACTGTCTTTCCCTGTTTCCAGCTTCAGAAAAATGAAAAAAAAAAAAAAAAGACCTTACATTTCCTGCCACCAGAAAGAAGCCCAAGACTAGGGAAGCCTCTAAGTATTTTGGAAGCATAATATTTCACACGGGGGGGGGGGGGGGGGGGGGGGGGGGGGACTGCTCTGGCAGGTTTATTGAAAGATGTGGAAGGAAGTGCTGTATGCCAAAAAACTTGAAACCTTTGCAATGTCACCTCCAAACCATAACCACATATGATTTTTTTTTTTCCATTTTTCTGAAGCTGGAAACAGGGAGAGACAGTCAGACAGACTCCCGCATGCGCCCGACCGGGATCCACCCGGCACGCCCACCAGGGGCGACGCTCTGCCCACCAGGGGGCGATGCTCTGCCCATCCTGGGCGTCGCCATATTGCGACCAGAGCCACTCTAGCGCCTGGGGCAGAGACCACAGAGCCATCCCCAGCGCCCGGGCCATCTTTGCTCCAATGGAGCCTTGGCTGCGGGAGGGGAAGAGAGAGACAGAGAGGAAAGCGCGGCGGAGGGGGTGGAGAAGCAAATGGGCGCTTCTCCTGTGTGCCCTGGCCGGGAATCGAACCCGGGTCCTCCGCACGCTAGGCCGACGCTCTACCGCTGAGCCAACCAGCCAGGGCAACCACATATGATTTTTAATCTAAATTGGAATCACACTACATACAATTATTTGTAATGTGCTTGTTCTCATTATCAATATGTACAAATTCAATTTTTAATTCCAATGTGTTAATGATCATTCACTGTGGTTTCAGGAAGGCACTTCCCCCTGGGTCTCAGTTACTTCACCTCTGAAACGAGGACATTAGGAGAGATCATCTCTAAGATACCTTCTCTCTCTGATAATTTGTGAACATTGCAACTTCAGATACCTGTCTCTGCTCCTCTCTCTCCTCTCATCCACAGGCAGCACCCTCCCTCAGTTCCACTTATCCTGAGGGAGGAACCAGCTTCCCTCAATTTCCACTTTCCTGACCCAGAACAGCTGCCAGGGGTAGCTCCTGTCTGACAGGGTGCCGTCCAGAGGCCTCAATTGCTTTCACTCTGATATACAGTACAAATCTCCTTGGCGTCCTGAGTCCCTGCCAAATCATTGTTAAAATTTTCTGTCAAACCAGACTAGCGTTATTTGGAACTGATGAATCTTAGAACCTCTGGTTAGAAAAAGAAGATTGGGGGTGGTTTCCTCCTGATAAAATGTAAGCTCATAAAGCAAGGCCTTTGTTTTGTTGTACACCTTATCGCGTAGGAAGTTTCTAGGTAGGTACTCACTAAGTGTTTAATCATTTGAATAAGTGACTCAACCTTATATCTGCCCTTTTCTAGCCTTTACAAGGACTCTTGAAACGTATGTTTCTATATTTCCAACCACTGAAAGCTGATCACCTCTTGAAATAACCAATTCCATGGTTGTAACAGAGAGACAGGTGTAATTGGAGGATGGCAGTGTCAAACCCAACATACCCTCTAACCCAGTGATTTTCAACTGGTGTGCCACAAGAATTTTTAAAACATGCAACACCTGACTATTTAGTCAGGGCTCTTTTCCCATAGATTGTCAAATAAAAAAAATGACAACAGCCATCACAACAACAGCCATTCAGTTAGAATGAATCAAAATTATACCTATTATTTTTGTCAAATCAGCAAAAAATAAGTTTTTGGTTTGCCACAGAATTTTAGTAATTAGTTTATGTGTGCCATGAGATGAAAAAGGTTGAAAATCACTGCTCTATCCCAAATGCAAAGTCAAGAACTGAGGGGTAAGAAGTGGACATCCCAAATGTGCAAAAGGTGGCTCTGAGAGTGGAAATACAAGCTTAGGAACAATAACTTTCCTGTATTTAATGTGTATATTACTTTACAGGACATTTATGTTCATTTCTTTTATTCTATCCTAAGAGTTGAGCAGAGGCAGGATTTAAAATCAGTGATTAATATTTGTTAAATGGCTGTCTTTCTGCAATTTTTATATACGTCACCAGGGGGCAGACTTGTTACTTAAATCGTCACTTCATCATCCCTGCTGCTGGGTACCAGCAGAGTCTGACCGAGGTACTGGCTTTGAATAATAAATAGAGACTTTAAGTCCTGACATTGGCCTGTTCTACAGCAAAGGAACAATGTCACAACATTACCTGTCAAAGCAGATACCCAGGGCACATCACATCTCCTGAGAAGGGTGGATAGAAATCCTACCTTTACCGCTGATTAAATAGCCAGAAGACAGCAAGCCAAAGACCTATGGGGAAATACCATGGCTTCAAGACGAAGGGGTTCCAGGGCCTTGCAGCCGTGGAAGAAGAGTCACAGAGACTTTACCTGCTGGCGCTACCTTGTTCTCCAAATCTCTGGCAGTCTCCTTCTGAAATGTTAGGGCTAGAAGGAACTATGTACAGGAGCACCCCAGCATTCCCTCTACGCTGCTTTTATACAGATGGGGAAGCTGAGGCCCGAAGAAAAAAATAAATTACTTATCTAAGATTAAGTGACTATCTAGTAAACACCCAGAACAAAAACTCAGGAGGGCATGTCACTGAGAGTCATTTGGTGGATGGGGGTGTTCTTTGGAAATAACCCTTTGGATTCAGGGCAACCCAAACTCCATTGAGGATTAAGATTGATCTTTTTAGAAGGGGCTGTTGACTAGGACATCTTTGCTCAAAGGGGTGTGGGGGAGGGGGGAAGCAAAGGGAAGGGAATGGAAGGGAAGGAGGAAGGGAAAAGACGAGAGTTTTCTGATGGCCCGGTCTCCAAGCAGCCTCTGTTGCTGCTCTCTCTTCCTAGCAACTGCAGCTATGCTGCATTGTTTGAAGTACTCTTTTTTTTTTTCAAAATCAAAAGATGAAGGATAAATTCCCAAAACAAAAGGCATTTTTCTTCCAAGGGCTCAGATAAATCATAACTCAAGGACAAAAGCGTCAAGGGTGAGCCATCCCTCAAACACCATCTGCAGAACAATTAAGCATTGTCAATAGCACGACTCATGTCTGACGTGCAGACTCAGAGAGCCTCGGAAACCGGAACTAGAAAAGGCCTCGGAACCACCAAATCAAATACCATACTTTACAAATGAGGAATGTGCAATTCAGAGGGGAAAGGCTAGGGTCACAGGCCAGGGAAATGAAGCAAGCTGGGTCAGGTAAGAGATATTTTAGCTATGTTACAGGAAATACGTGACTTTCCCCTTCAGGAAAACAAGGCAAGCATCTTGACAAATAATACGTGTCCTCGGTAACGGGTAAGGATGGGGACTGTGGCAAACGGGACATGCCCTGCCTCAAAAGAGTAACCGCCACCCAGCTCCCTCAGCCACTATCATGTATGCATGTGAGCCTCAAGTTGCCAGATATTGTTACTTATTTTAATATGGATCTGTACTTGAAATGTCCTAGTTTTTTCACAGTGGCAACTAATTTGAATTGGTTACAGGCCAGCCAGAGCCCTTCCAGAGTCTGATTTCCGCCACAGCTTTCCAGTGTGGGTATTGCGGGAGGCTCTGGGCCACGCAGCTTCTCGGGCTCTCTGAGAGCCCAGGGCTGAGACTCCTGGTGCCCCAAGGCTGCTGCTGCTCTCTACAGATCCCCACAGGTCAAGTCCAGGTCTGATCACTCTCCCCACTGAGAAACCTCCCGTAGCTTCGGAGCGTGTTAGAATAAAACCCAAACTCCTCCACAGGCGTCAAGTCCCCGGGCAGCCTGGGCCACCCACCTCCTCTCTCACTGTGGCCTTCCTGTGGTGCCCGTCTGGAAGAGAAAGTCCTGCCTGGGCGCTCCTCCCTCTCCCTGCACGGCTGGTTCCTTCTAGAAATTCAAGGCCCTATTCAAGTGTCCTCCGAGGCCGTTTCTGAACACCCAATTAAAAGTGACTTCTCTCCATCTCTCACCACCCCACTCTCTTTCCTTTCTTCATTGCACTTAACACTGTTTGAAATGATCTTTGTCTTCATTGTTTTAACCTGGCTCATTGACAGTGTGTCCCCACCAGAGTAAGTTGCACGAGAACAGAGAAGCTGCCTTGCTATCTAATGTGCAGCCAGTTTCCGGAACATTGGCTACCTCCCAGTAGGCCCCTCATAAAGTAACTGTTGAATGACTGCTTTGCAGGAGCCCAGCGCAGGGACCACGGGCAGTGAGACTAACTTCTGACCCTCACTCCTCCTGAGACAAGTATTCCTGAGGTCTCTTCCTGGGATCAGCGGCCAGGTGCCCTTGGCCTTCACCTTGAGCTGACAGGCTGTGGGGTCTGAGGGCCCGCAGAGGCTAGGTCTGGGTCTGTGATAGCTCCTCCAGCAAGATCACATCACACCCCCACCCACATGCAGCCCAGCAGGGGGTCCCAGCGCAGATCCTCTCCTAACCAACCTCCCGAACGTCCTTGGCTTCGCACTCTCAGGCTTGCAGCCAGGAAATTCGACTCCACAGATGAACTCTCAGGGACACAAGAATGTCCTCTCCCTTTAAATCAACTGTCTCACACAAAAGCACTGCTTTTTATTTTCTCATCTCCCTCTCCAGAGCATCAGTTCCAATCCCAAATCCTGGGGAAGGGTACTGCACGCTATTCCTACATCACCTAAGAGAATTATTTTTGCCCGTTGACCTGGAATGCTGAGGTTGCCAGTTTAAAACCTTAGGCTTGCCTGGTTAAGGCACATTTGACAAGCAAGTACTACAAGCTGATGCTTGGGCCTGACCTGTGGTGGCGCAGTGGATAAAGCGTTGACGTGGATTGCCGAGATCCCCAGTTTGAAACCCGGGGCTTGCCTGGTCAAGGCACATATGGGAGTTGATGCTTCCTGCTCCTCTCTCTTTCTTTTTTCTCTCTCTCTCCTCTCTCTCTAAAAAGAATAAAACAAAAAAAAATTTTTTTTAAGTTGATGCTTCCCATTCCTCCCCTGCCCCCCTTCATATCTCTCTCTCTCTCTCTCTCTCTCTCTCTCTCTCTCAACTCTCTAAAATCAATATGTAAAATCTTTTTTAAAAAATTACCTTTGCCGATTTAAGTGTGGGGATAATGTCCGGCCTTCTTTGAGACCCTACCAAAATCAGCTTCATGACTCTTATTTCTGTATTTGCTGAAACAATACTAAGGTCATTGGCCACAGGGACCCTAAGGGTTTGCCCTCAGAAAACCTCCTGAAGACTGGCTCTAAGAGCTAAGTGCTAGAGCAACCTCAAGTTCTTTATGAAAAGAAAGAAAGGAGAAAAGAGGAGGGAAGGGAAAGCAAATATGAGTTAGTGTAAAGAAATCAACCTACCTTTCCACTTTAGATATGTTACTCTGTTTCTTCCTCTCTGAAACAATCACTCAAATGTTCAACAAAAACTTACTGAGTGCCTACTATATACCAAGCGTGTCCTTGACCCTTGGAATGTATCAAAGATGCCTGCTCATGTGGGTCTTGTATTCTAGTGGAAAGAGAAAGACAATTAAACAACGGGCATACTAAGTAGACAAATTACCTAATCTGTAATTCCTAACTAAATGTAGTAATACAGACTGTATTATAGAATCTTATGTTATATGAAATATATAATAGAGGAATATATAATTTAGAAATTGTCCAATATGTTAGAAGATAAAGGGAGATTAGACTGCTGAAGGGGGCAGGAAGAGGCACACTCCAGGATTAATAATGGAGAGTGGTCAGGGTAGGTCTCATTGAGAAAGTGATGCTTGAGCAAAGACTGGAAGGAGGTAAGGGCATTAGTTCTATGCAACTGACTCTTTCCCTTTCTGTTTTGCATCCAAGATGATCAGAACCAAATTTGAGGCTCAGTCCTACAGAGGCTCCTGTGGTCTCCAAATTTGTGGTCTTTTCTCCCTTGGAGAGGCAGGACAGGACAGTGGTTAAGGATATGGGTTTCAATACCAAAATGGATTCAAATCCTGGCTCTACTATTTACTACTTATGTGACTTTGGGCATCATATTTCATCTCTCTGACCCTCATTTCCCTGTATGTCAAAATGAAGATAATAACAGCACCGACCTTACAGAGCTCTTTTAAGGGTTAAATGAAATAATGTACATAAATTCCTTTGCACACAAGAAAAACCCAGCACAATCCAGCTGTAATTATCAAGCCTTTGTCTTGTCTCAAAGTTAATTTACATTTTCCTTGGACTTGATTCTCTATCCTTATTGATATTTTAACATGGTTTTATGGTTTCTGCTACAGGAATAGGGAACTCCTCAGTAAGAGGGTATGCAGGGCAGACACCTGAGAAAGCTAGCGTGGGTATAGCCCTGTATGATAGGAACGCCCTGCAGGAAGTAAAGGGGAACGATCATTCTTCAGCTCCTCCCACATCAGGCTTCTTCTTAGCCATAACCCTTTGACATAGGCATTGCTATCCACATCGGACAGCTGGAGGCAAGCTTGAACCCAGACCACACTAGGCATGTGTGAGAGGCAGTTCTGCTCTTCTGAAACGAATTTTATAAAGGGCAAGGACTAGTTTCCACCACAGGACATCACAGGAACCACTGACAGAAACCCCTGCGTTCCAGGCCTTGCTGGAGGACTGTGTCTCTGTGACTCCAGAGCTGAGTTCAGCAAGAAGATAGGCCAGGCTGACCTTGCTAAGGCTTCCTAAGCCCCTTGCTTCACCTCCATCAGCCCTCAGGGTCCTCCCTGTTAAGGCATCCCTACTCTATAACCTTTGGTATTAGTTAGACCTTAATTTGAAACACACATCCCTCACATATCAACAGGAAGACCTGTTCCTCTTCTGAAAATGGATATATTAAAATGCCTTCCTCCCAGAGTTGCCACAAAGATAAAATAAACCAGTACACTGAAAACACACATAGCATTCATTATGGTAGCTGCTACTGCTACACTGATGCTTTGGGGGGTGGGGGGGAATCAGCCTCATGGTGGCTGAACCACGAGATAATGCTCTCTAGTGGGGAGAGCGTGTCCTTGGGCCCCAGCTGACATGTCTACCCCACACTTCCATACAGGCTGAGCATTACGGCCTGGTTATCTGACATTTTATCCCCCCAACCACCACCACACAGGAAACTACCTGGAAATAACAAGTTAGCTGGGCACTGTGCCCTAACTAGGAAAAAAAAGACTAATCAAGGCCAAAGCCAGGGCCTCCCATTCACTGCCATTGATCCACAAACAGGTATTGCTGGTCCCTTCTGTGCTGGGAACTGGGGAGAGAGAAGACCCAGCCCTATCCCAGGAGTTCATAGTATACTTGGGGGGAAAGGCAAGTAGTGGCTGTTACGGCAAACAGAAAGGAATGAGGGCCGAGAGTACTTTGGAAGATAAGGAAGGCTCCATGGAGAAGAAGGTATTTGAACTGGACCTTAAAAAGTAGGTAAGACAGGGGGAAGGCATTCCAGGCTGAATGCACAGCATGAATAAAGGCTACAAATGTGGGGTTTGATTAGAGAACAGAGTAGTCTGGTAAGGCAGGAGGGCTGGGATACCAGAGGCCCGAGGTGAGCACTGGCAATGAAGAGCTAGTGAGCCTGATGGGCAGGGAACACAAAATAAAGATCATGATTACCACAAAAAAATGGGGGGGGCCTGCAATTTAAAATAGCATGATCACAGAAAGCCTCTTTGAAGTAACACAGGAGGTTAAGGAGCAAGTCACGTGACTACCTGGGGGAAATTTTCAAGCAGAGACAATACCAGTGCAAAAGTCCTGAGGTCACCAGGGTGGTTGCCATGTTGGTAATGCATTAAAAAGGCCAATGTGATTGGGGTGGTAAAAAGGTTAGAAAGTTAAAAAGGAGACAGCTCAACAGAGGCCTTGCAGGGCATGACATAGGCTTGAGCTTTCACTTGGATGAAATGGAGAGCATTGTAGGATTTCTAGTAAAGGAGCAGCGTGATCTGACTTACGTTTTAAAAGGGTAGCTCTGAACTGCTCTGTAGAGAATCAATTGCAAGGAGCCAAGGGTGGAAGCAGGGAGACCAGTAAGGAGGATATTGTGGACAGCCAGGCAATATAGGACGACGACTGGAGGTTTCCTCATGTAAAAATGGAGCTTAGGATCCCCACACTGTGTGCAGCCCAACGCTTCAAAACAAAAACAAAACAACAAAACAAAACATTGGTACCTCTGGTCAACAGGATGCCAGCCTGGGGAATGTGGGATTTGGGGGCAGCTCCTTGTGTGTCTGGCACCTGATGCGCAAGAGAAAGCCAAGACAGGTGTGCACAACATCACGCGTCAGGAGAGGGTGAGAACTGACGGAGGGGTGGCTTGCTCCCCAGAGACTGAACAGGAAAGGGTGGGAAGGAGGGTGCCTACTCTCAGTCCTGGAGCGGGTCCTAGGCACCCTGCACTGTGTGCGCCCGGGTATGCAATGTCTCCGCCCGCGCAGCTGTGGGTATCGTGTGACCGAGCCACAGTACCCCCCCCCTCGTTTCAACACCCCCGCCCCCAGCTCTGACCCCTTTGTGTCACTTTCCCTTACTCTCATCTGTCTGCCTGTCCGTCTCCCACAGGTTTCGGCTCGCACGGCCCCGCCGAGATCTCTCTGGCGGGTGCCGTAGCGGCGCAGCCGGGCCCAGGGCTCCCAAGAGGAGAAAATCATGAATGAAATGGATGCAGTGCTTCTGTTCCCCCACCTTCCTGGTCCAGGCAACCTCGGCGCGGGGGCGGTGCCTGCGGGAACTCTGAGCCGAATCGGGGAGAGGGGGCGCCCGAGATCCGAGTCGGGGATTAAGGGTCTGCAAACGGCCCCACTCGGCCCCTGCGCGCTACCAGACCTCTCCGCCCCCCGCCCGCCAGCCCCGCCAGTCCTGCGCAATTCCCGGGAGCGGCGCAAGCCCGCCCGGAGCCGGGGCGGGGCCGGGGCTGAGTTGGGGGTGCCGACCCCACCCCGCGGCTGCGCCGGTGGCTCTACAGCTGAGGCGCATTTGGTGGGGCGGTCCGGCGAAGGAGCGCGCACGGAGCGCGGGACTGAGCGCCAGACGGACAAACCGACGGATGGACGCCCCCGCACACGCAGACGCACAGACCTCGGCGCGGCCCCTGTCCCACACTCACGCGCGCGCATACACACTCACGCAGACACAGTGACACGCAGGTACACGCGCACTCGCGCGCGCACATCCTCCCGCCAGCCTGCCGGCCCGCCCGCTCGCTGGCGCCCAGAGCCCGCTCCAGCCGGTAAGTGTGGCGTTTCCGTCGGCGCCTTTGTGTGGGGAGCCGGAAGGCGGAGGGCGCGGGGTTCCTCCCTGAGCGGCCTTGCAAGTGAGACCTCCTTTAGCCCTCAGGACAGCAAAACGGATGCCCGACCCCGCCACGCCCCCATGGGGCACCAGGCGCCCCCGGACTGGGGGAGGGGTTCCCCCCTGGGGAGGGGACCGGGCGTTGAAGAGCCGGGAAGGAGCAGCAATCACTCCCACGGAGCTCTGATGCGATTCCAGGGAGGGATTGGGGTAGTGGTCCCGGGTCCGAGCCTCTGCGGCTGAGGCTGGCGCGCGGCTCTTGGCTGCATCGCCTCTCCAGGGTCTGCAGCTCCAAAGGAAGACTGGAAATCGCCGCTAGCCTGTTGGCTTGTACACTGCGGCTCCCAGCCTCCCCTGCTTCGCCACCCCCGGACCGTGTAGCATAAACTACCCTTTTCCCACCACCACCATAATAAAAGCCCAATGCATTCCCCTCCCCCAGCATGCCCCTTTTTCCTAGATGAGGCCCAGACTCCTGCAAAACCTACAGATTGTCTGGGTCAGAGCCCCGAGGGGCTACTTCACGAAGGATCACGTGGCTTAGAGGGTCAAGACCAGCGGAACCTTTGGAACTCATTTAACCCCCTCATTTTACAGATGGGGAAACTGAGTCCCAGTGAGATGGTTTGACAAAGGTCACTGGAGAGTTAGTGGCAAAGCCTGCGTTAAAATTTAAGGTTCGTGGCTTTCATACTCATTTCCCCTTTATACAATTCGATTATAATTCCCATTGAAGCCTCAGAACTCCAAAATTCATCTGAATGTACTTGCTTAGTCTTTGTAATTCCTGCCCTGTCCCTGCTTGGATCGTCAGGTGCCATCCATTTGCTGCCATCCTTACTGTGGAAAAAAAAACAACAAAACCAACAAAGGTTAGCCTTTATATTGCCTCTTTCTGCCTCAGAGAACTCTCTTACGCAAGCACTCCGGGTTTGGGATTTAGTTTGGGAGAATGAATCAGTCCTGGAGGAGAGATCGGATACCAGGTTATTCATCCTGGTTCTCCCAGGAGTCACTGAGCCTGTGTCCTCAGTTGGACCAAGTGATGTAGCATCCAAGGAGTCATCCCCTCCCCCCACTCTGACCTTACTGCATACTGTCCCAGTCACACTTCCCTCCTCTGTGAAGGCCTAGGTCTTTAATCCAGCCAGGCCCCTTTCATCCCAATCATGTCGGGGCGCTTCTTCCTTCCTAATGTTTGCTGAGTGTTGCTGACAGAGCTGCTAGGGAAGCTTATGGCCTTAGCAGGCTCTCGTGGCAGCTCAGGGCAAGCCTCCCTCAAGGGCAGTAGAGTGTCCCCACAGCTGGCACAGAGAGGGTGCCCAGAGAGGTAAGGTGAAGGAGTGCAAGCTGGATGGTGACTGGGTAATGTCAGTCACCTTTGAGGAGACTCCATTGGTTGGAATAGTTGGCAAGGAAGGCAATCAGTGTTCGTCTCTAGGGGCCTGAGGCTCTTGTCTCAAGAGCTTCCTTCTTGAGTGGGGTGAACATCCTGGCATGGATCAGAGCCAGGGTGACCAGTGACGTAATGCCAGGATCCACCATTCATATGGTAGTCCACCTAGATGGTATTGTGCTCCAGAAGCACCATTTGCATAGACTTCATAAGTAGTAGCCCCTGGCTTTTGCAATGCAGAGGCTCCCACCCTAAGAGTGAAGAGATCTGGGTTCCAAGCCCGGCTTCCTCTTCACAGGTTGGACAGTGTTAGTAAATGCTCTTAACATCTCTGGGTCTCAGTTCCTCCATCCAAAAAATAAAATCACTGGATTGAAGAGTTTCAGGGTATCTTTCCAGTCTGAACTGTTGGCGGGAAGTGGGGGGGGGGGTGGACACGACACTTATTTATATAACTGCTGCGGGCCTGGTTTTCCTCTTCTCTTACTCTGTGAAGGAAGAAAAGGAGATGAAATAATGTATGTAGGGTATTTAGCACAGTGCCTGGAGCATAGAAAAGCTCAGGAATTGGTAACTATTAATACCATTGGGGCCCCAGCTTTATGGCTATACCCTCCACTTCTTTCCTTTTTCAGATTGCCCAAGGACATGAGATTTTAGGGCCTGAAAGTCCCTCTTCCTAAAAACCCCTCCCCTGCAGACCTGTTCCTGGATCTGGGGCTCCGTCAGCATAAGTCATTCATGCAGCCTCCCTGGGAGAAGTTGCATTTTTTTGAATCAGGTATTTTACATTTAAGCGTGATTGAATTTATTAATTTATATAGTGTCAAAGCTTTTCTTACACTCTGTCACTTATACTTAATCCTCATAACACACCCATGAGGTTCATAGAATTATTGTTGCCATTTTACAGATAGGGAAGTTAAGCCTCAGGGTTTAACTTATTTATGGGGGTGGGGGGAGTACTGTGAAAGTCTCAGAGCTAGAGAGCTGTGCCTCCTGCTCCGATTATCTGACTCCAGATTCTGAACTCTTTCTTCGTGTCACATAGCCTGTCCTTTTTCAAGACCTGCCCTAAAAGAGAGACTGATAAACCCCTGGAAAGAGTTCAGAAGAAGGAAGGGTTTTATTCAGGGGTCCCCAAACTTTTTACACAGGGGGCCAGTTCACTGTCCCTCAGACCATTGGAGGGCCAGACTATAACAAAAAATTATGAACAAATCCCTATACACACTGCACATCTTATTTTAAAGTAAAAAAACAAAACGGGAACAAATACAATACTTAAAATAAAGAACAAATAAATTTAAGTCAACAAACTGATCAGTATTTCAATAGGAACTATGCTCCTCTCACTGACCACCAATGAAAGAGGTGCCCCTTCCAGAAGTGCGGCGGGGGCCGGATAAATGGCCTCAGAGGGCCGCATGTGGCCCGCAGGCCGTAGTTTGGGGACCCCTGGTTTTATTCTTCTGGAAGATCTGGAGTGGCTTCTTGGAGAAGTCAGGTAGCATTTGAGCTGGGTCTAAATAATTTGTTCAATAGAAGAAAGGGGGGAAATTTTTGCAAGTAGTGAAAACAGCATGAGCAGAGAACAGCTGTGGGAGAGGAAGGTCCTAGAGCAGTGGTCGGCAACCTCAGTCAACAGAGCCAAATATCAACAGTACAATGATTAAAATTTCTTGTGAGAGCCAAACTTTTTAAACTTAAACTATATAGGTAGGTACATTCCTTATGGAGGCAGTGCCCGCACGCGGTATTTTGTGGAAGAGCCACACTCAAGGGGCCAAAGAGCCGCATATGGCTCACGACCGGGGGTTTGCCGACCAGGGTCCTAGGGCACATGTGAAGACTAGAAAGAGGTTCATTTCAACTGGTGCAAAAAGGTCAGAGGAGGAGCAGTGAGAAAGAAGGCTGGGGGGTGGGGAAGACGGTTGCTGGGGGCATGGAGTGCTAAGTTAGGATAGGCCTTTAGTTTTTGTGTATGGGAGAGATATGCTCAAACCTGGCCATTAGGGAACTCTCTCTGACTGCCCTGTGGAGAAAACCTGCCGGCAGGGAACCTAGGTAAGAAACCGTGGTAGTGGTCCAGGTGAGCGCTAAGGAGGGTCTGGACTGGGGGTTGTAAGAATGAAGAGATAAAGGAGTTGATGCAGGAGGCTGCCTGTCACCAAAATTGGCAGCTGAATGACTATGTACGCTAGAGGAAGGCAGGAGTGAAAAGTGATGACAAGGTTTTGAGCCTACGTGGCACAGGCAAAGCTCAATGGGGAAGAGTGGGGAGGCTTAGGAGTGGAGGCCATGGATCTGATAGGGAACCATAAGAACTCCTACTGCCAAGCTGGCTCAGCGGGCACCCCAAACTGTTAAGAGCTGGTTTGTTCATTCTTTTATTCTCAAATATATATAAACATCTGTTACATGCCAGGTTGCTCTAGGGACACATTGTTGGAAAAGACAAACTTCCTGCCCAAGCTCTACCAAGGTAGACAGAAAATAAAATATAAGTAAAGATACAACATTTCAAGGGGGTGAGCAAGTCTCTGGAGATAATTAAGCTGGGGGAGGAGTGACTGGGGACAAGAGTAAAGGAAGATATTGGCCCTTCAATGGAATTGTCTTTAAGGAGGTGATATTTGGATGAATGAAGTGAGGAGGGGACCTGAGGAAAAAGCATTCTAGGAAGAGCAGACCACAAAAGTGGTCTTTACCACTCCCCTGCAACAGGCAGCTCTTGCTACTCCCACATCCCAGAGGAAGAAACAGGCTCAGAAAGGCTCAGACACCGGCCCAGGGCCCGGGGGAGAAGGTGGCAGGACATAGCGTTTCTACCTGTTCTCTCTGCCTCCAAATCCATCCTTTTTCCAGAGCACCACGGTTGCCTTAAGGCGGGGGTCGGGAACCTATGGCTCACAAGCCAGATGTGGCTCTTTTGATGGCTGCATCTGGCTCGCAGACAAATCTTTTTTTTTTTCTTTTTTTTTTGTATTTTTCTGAAGCTGGAAACGGGGAGAGACAGTCAGACAGACTCCCGCATGCGCCCGACCGGGATCCACCCGGCACGCCCACCAGGGGCGAAGCTCTGCCCACCAGGGGGCGATGCTCTGTCCCTCCCGGGCGTTGCTCTGCCGCAACCAGAGCCACTCCAGCGCCTGGGGCAGAGGCCAAGGAGCCATCCCCAGCGCCCGGGCCATCTTTGCTCCAATGGAGCCTTGGCTGCGGGAGGGGAAGAGAGAGACAGAGAGGAAGGAGGGGAGGGGGGTGGAGAAGCAAATGGGCGCTTCTCCTATGTGCCCTGGCCGGGAATCAAACCCAGGTCCCCCGCACGCCAGGCCGACGCTCTACTGCTGAGCCAACCGGCCAGGGCCAACAAATCTTTCATTAAAAAAAATAATAATGTTAAAAATATAAAACATTCTCGTGTATTAGAATCCATTCATTTCCTACCGCTCATGTTCATGGTTGCAGGTGGCTGGAGCCAATCACAGCTGTCCTCCGGGACAACACCAAATTTTTATTGGATAGTGCGTAACATACACAGGTCGTTATATGGCTCTCATGGAATTACATTTTAAAATATGTGGCATTCATGGCTCTCTCTGCCAAAAAGGTTCCCGACCCCTGCCTTAAGGTGTGACCTCAGGATGGTCAGTCTGTCGTGTTTTGAAGGATTCTGCCCGTGACTGAGCACCTCCGTTGACAGCCCACTCTAGGCCCCAGGTTTCCAGCCGTCCACTGGCACAAGGCAGTGAGAGAATCAACCATTTTCAGCCCAGGACCAGGCTCCATCCTGTATTCTCCATCGGGCACCTGCGTAGGACCAGCGTGATCACTTACCTGCTCTTGTGCCAGTGCCTGTTAGCTCCTGTGCAAAGTGGAGTAATGATGCCTTCTTCACAAGATTGTCACAGGGTCTAATGAAATAAGGGATTGGGAAAGTACATGGCACATAATAGGTATACAGCTGAAACTTACTCAGTCTGAATTTAGACCCTTTCCAACCTTGACTCCTGGTTCCACATGGCTTATTTTTTTCTTTCCCATTCCATTTGACTTCCTGGTTCACACTCTTGTCTCTCCTGGCGAAGGAGCCTCAGGCCAGCTAATGCAGCCCCTGC
Source organism: Saccopteryx bilineata (assembly GCF_036850765.1). NCBI lineage: Eukaryota > Metazoa > Chordata > Mammalia > Chiroptera > Emballonuridae > Saccopteryx > Saccopteryx bilineata. The sequence goes on along the minus strand of NC_089490.1, from coordinate 365,677,748 downwards.
CAGGCCCTGCTTCTGAATCAGTTTTTCTGCCTCTTCCATCAGATCCTAAAGTACCAGAATCTTCCCAGCCTGTGCTGCCACAGCTGGCCGGGCCTGAGCACAGAGGGTTAAATCAGATACTGGGGTGGGGACTGACAGAGGACTAGACCCTCATTGGAGATGAGCAGGAGCCAGGGCCCCCTAGCTGTGGGTGGGAGCAAACCTCGCTCTGCACTCCAGCTTTCCCCTCTGTGAGTGCTTCAAGCCCCATGAAAAATGGTTTTATACGCAGTGAAGCTCAGAACAGATGTCAAAAGGGACCATCCTGGACAATATGGAGCAAGGAACAGGTGGCCCTGGCAGTCCAGGCCAAGGCTTGGCATCAGGGACAGGTAGGGCTGAAACAAGAGGCACGTAGAGACCAGAGTACAAAATCATTTGTGAGAGAGTGGGTATGTAACCAGCACAGGCTAGACTGGAATTCTAGCTCCAGGTGGGTGGGGAGAGCTACAAGAGTGGATAGGCCTCCATCCTAGAAGGCAGATGACCAAGACAGAGACTGCCTTCCAGGGCATGAGGCAAAAGGCCAGGTACTAGGACTGGGCCAGTATCAGAGCCAGACAAGCAGCAGTGAGGCCGAGTATAATTAAAACTCTTAGCAACAGCCCTGGCCGGTTGGCTCAGTGGTAGAGCGTCGGCCTGGCGTGTGGAAGTCCCGGGTTCGATTCCCGGCCAGGGTACACAGGAGAAGCGCCCATCTGCTTCTCCACCCCTCCCCCTCTCCTTCCTCTCTGTCTCTCTCTTCCCCTCCCGCAGCCGAGGCTCCATTGGAGCAAAGATGGCCCGGGCGCTGGGGATGGCTCCTTGGCCTCTGTCCTAGGCGCTGGAGTGGCTCTGGTCGCAATAGAACGACGCCCCTGGAGGGGCAGAGCGTCGCCCCCTGGTGGGCGTGCCGGGTGGATCCCGGTCGAGCGCATGTGGGAGTCTGTCTGACTGTCTCTCCCGGTTTCTAGCTTCAGAAAAATACAAAAAAAAAAAAAAAAAACTCTTAGCAACAGTAATACTAGTAAACACATAGTGCACTATGTACAAGGCATTTTTCTAAGAGCATCCTGTGTACTCATCACAACAATGTTATGAGTTAGGTACTATTGCCAGTCCATTTTACAGATGAGAAAAATGAAACACAGAGAAGTCAAGTATCTTGCTCAAGATCAGGCAGCTGATGGGGGAGCCTTGGTTCATGCTCAGGCAGCCCAATCCCAAAGCCTGTGCTTTGTGGTGATTTGAATGAGCTATTTCTCCATGCTCAAACTCTGGCCCACTTTTTTTTCCCCAAGAACTATGTCATGAATATCTGCCCGGTGCCTGATAGAGTATTAAGCATGGAGAATAGGAAAGTGTATATAAAAGGCTGTAAACCTAATGGTTTAAATAAGTGCTGGACCTAAGGTTGAAGTAAACTCAGTTTGAAGCCTACTTCTGCCACTTACCAACTGTGTGACCTTGAGCAAGTGACTCAGTCTCTCCAGGGGCCAGCATCCACGTGTGTAGGAGGGGGTGATAACTGTGTTTAGCTCATAGTGTTATTGTGAGAAAGGAATGATGTCATGCATAGTGCTTGGTATGGTACCCAGCACACAGTAAACACTCGATTAAAAGAGGCTGCAGGGATTAGAAACCACAGGCACCAAGAGACGGTTACCAGACAGGAAAGTGAGGACAGAGGGAGGACCCAGGTCTTCTTAAGGGAGTCAGGGAGGGTTCCGCTGGGGTGGTGACATTTGAACAGGGTCTTGTAAGAGTCTTAAAGAGTTTTCCGAGCAGAGGTGAGAGAAGGGGCCTTTTCCATTGAGAAAAAAAGTGCATTCCAAGGCATTATTCGTAAGAGCAAGCATCTAACTCAGGGGTCCCCAGGCTTTTTCACAGGGGGCCAGTTCACTGTCCCTCAGACCGTTGGAGGGCCGGACTATAAAAAAAATTATGAACAAATCCCTATGCACACTGCACATATCTTATTTTAAAGTAAAAAAACAAAATGGGAACAAATACAATATTTAAAATAAAGAACAAGTAAATTTAAATCAACAAACTAACCAGTATTTCAATGGGAACTGTGCTCCTCTCACTGACCACCAATGAAAGAGGTGCCCCTTCTGGAAGTGCTGCGGGGGCCGGATAAATGGCCTCAGGGGGCCGCATGTGGCCCATGGGCCGTAGTTTGGGGACCCCTGATCTAACTAAATGGAAATGCTAAATGGAAATACTGGAACACCCCTACAACAAGTGTGATCTCACCTTCACGTTTGTGATTGCCTGTTTCCTCCTTGTAAATCAATCAACAGTTCAAATGCTATAGAAATGTTTACCTGAAACCTATATACTCTTATGGCTCAAGGTCACCCTATTAAATTTAATTTTCTAAAGAAAATACCAAAAAAAATTAAGCTGTATACCTGGGGAGTGGAGAGGATGTAGAGAGAGGGAGCCAAAAGGAGTGTTTCCAGGCTTGGAGAACATAGTTAAACCAGATGACCTTTGAACTCTGAAATCCTGCTCTTCAGTTGATCTTATTTTGGGGTTCTGTCCAACACATGGGTAGGACTAGCCACAGCAGGTACTTATCAATACAGTTGAACAAGCCATCAATAACTGGCTCGGGCTGGGTTCTCCCTCCACACTTGAAGGTGGGGCAGCCTTCTCCCCGGCTCCCGGGCCCAGGGCGCGGTTTCCCTGGTGCTGAGAGCTCCCTCTGCTGGTTTCCTGCTGCTCCACCACCATCCACCTCATTAAACCTTGACAGCCCCAGAATTGAAGCTTGACTTTAAGGAAAGGCCAGCCTAGAGCCCCTCTAGAGGCTGGGCCTCTCCGGCACACTTCCATCTTCCCTTCCCTTGGGTCTCTGCCACACTCACGCCCCCATCTCCCACCAACAGAGCGGGACAGAAGAGAAGTCATCATTTATCTGGGCACATCCCAAGCAGAGAACACTCAGACCCTGTGTTTAGGATGCAGAACACTCCAAGTTTGCAGTCTGCTCAGACGTGGGGACAGATGGCTGGACAGTGGACAGCTGGGCATGGAGAGTAGGCAGCTTGGCAGGATAGAAATAGCAGTGAACTAAGCATTGGGAGTCCTGGGCTCAGAGCCTATCTGTTCCACAAGTTTGCTGCATGTATCAGTCTGGGTCCTTTGGCTAGCAACAGAAACTGACTCTTAGTTACTTAGACAGAAATGCTACTCATCAGAAAGCTTTGGGACATGACACAGGTAACTGACCTCTGGTCTTCTTGGGCCCTTCCTGTGACAAGGGACAGGCAGGGCGCCAGAAGAAGAGATTGGTAACTCCTAAAATGAAATCAGGATTCTGTTAACTAACTGAAGATAACTGTCCATATACTGTGTAACCTGATGCAAATCACTTAACTAACCTCTCCTGCCTTGGTCTCTCTACCTGAATGTTCTAAAGCGGGCCTCTCTCCTCCACGTTTCCAGTGTGCTTCTTGCTGAGCAAGCTCCCTGCCCTGGTCCTAGATGACGTCTTTCCCCATCTTGGAAATGAGTTATGAGCTAACAAGGTGAGTGAGGGTGTGTGTGGTCCATCCCATTAAGGGGGCAAGCCTTCTTCATGTGCATGCTCTGGGACTTGGGACCCATGTGCATGCAGTAGTCGGCCCGATCACTTCCTCTCCTGGAACCAACATGTCCTCTGTCCCTACACACTGACCATGCAGATGAAAATCTGGATGGCATGTGGGCTCTTCTTGGCCATGATCTGGCCATCTTCTTCTCCAGGTTGGCAAGCTCCTAGCTAGTCTGCCCTTCCAGAGCCCTCAGAGCCACCAACCCCAAGGCCCTGCCGTGTCTTCCATTTGATCTTTAACGTGTATATCTACAGACTCAAGCCCTGTGCTGAACACCTGGAGTGCAGAGGTGGCTGAGGGGGTTGGGATGCTCCAAGTCACTGGAAGCCTGGTGGAGGAGGCAGGTGCATAAACAGCTAAGTATAGCAGCAGAACAAAGTAAGAGGCAGAAGTGTGAGATAAAGGTGTGGGGGTTTGATTCTTCCTGGGAGATCAGGGTGTGTTCCATGGGAGAGGTGATGGTGAGAATGAGTAAGACTGGGCAGGAGGGGAAAAGGAAATTCTAGGCTGAGGGAACATCATGAACAAAAAGCCTGGAGGTGGGAGTAGACAGGTCTGATCCAGGAAATGGAGGAGTCTGCTGGGGCCAGGGCTTTCAGAGGGTGGTAGGGGCTCCGTATTGACATTGGGGGGTATCTAGAGGGCCCTGGCGGCCTCAAGAGTGTGAAGCCCAAGGTAGAAGGCATGTCAGCCTGGGGTTGGATCAGGAGGTTCCTGGGGGCTTAGCGTCCTACCCAGGAATACTGGCCTTAGTACCCAAGCTGCTCTTCTACATCCCACCCCAAACCCGTAAGCTATTACTCTGTGTAAGTCCTGGGCACAGCTGGCATCCCCCATCTCACCCACAGAGAAAGGTGAAGTGCCCCTCACCCATCCTGGACAGAGCTCTGAAAGAACATACCACCCTGCCCACAGCAGTCACCAGTTCTGCCCCCCCCAGCCTCCGGGCACAGCCCTAGAAGATGGGGCAGGCTATCCAGGCCAGTCTCCAGCAGCCACCATGGGTAGAATAGCTGCATGGTCTTCAATTACCTTCCCACATACGAGTGAACAGACGATGCCAGGGACTTAAGAGTCCTACTGCTTATTGTATAGATGAGGCCAGAGGATCCCATGGTGAGAGAGGGTTTCCCAAAGTCATAAGCGTGTTGAGGGCAGAATTTGAAAGAGACTTTTGGTTCATAGCAGCACTAGTCGCAGTAGCCAACAGGTAGAAGCAACCCAGCTGTCATCGCCTGATGAAGAGATAAATACAATGTAGTATGTTCTTACAGTCAAATATTCAGCCAGAAAGGAGTGAACTGTTACAACTGGATGAACCTTGGAAATGTTATGCTGAACAAAAGGAGCCAGACACAAAAGATCACACACTGAATATGACTTCATTTCCATGAAATGTCTAGAATAGGCAAATGGATAGAGACACAAAGCAGACTGGTGGTTGTGAGGGGCTGGGAGAGGGGAGAATGGGCAGTAACTCCCTGCTGGGGGTGGGGTTTCCTTCTGGGTTGATGAAAGTGTCTGGAGCTAGATCATGGTGGTGGTTGCACAACACTGTGAATGTGTTAAATGCCAGTGAATTGTACACTTTAAAATAGTGAATTTTATATTATGTGAATTTCACCACAATAAAAAAAAAAGGGAGTTGTTTGGAACCAGATCAGATCATAAGCTGGGTCTAATGTCCATTTCTCAAACATAGCTGCTGGCTCCACTTCCTGTCACAGACCTTCCCAGCCCAAGCCATGGGTGGAGGAGCCTGTGGCACCTCCCAGTGTGGGGGAGCCCCACGGTCAAGTGGAAGAGGTCTGCCCCCCTCCCCCGCTGGAGGCAGGATTGCTGGCGGCCGGGCCTGCTGCTTGCTCATGCCCCTCTGCTGAAGCCCAGCCCCCATCATTCCCCGTCCCACTGACCAGCCTGCGTCCAGTGACTGCTAAGCATTCCATACACCTTGGGCCTCTGTGCCTGGCTCTTGCTGTGTGCACTACTCAGGAAGGTCTTTCCCTTAGAACCCCCTCATCCACCAAGAAGCATCCTTTAGAAACCAGCTCCTGTCTTTCCCTTGAAGGAGACTTCTTCCTCCTCCCGCCTCCTCACCATAAGCTGAGCTGAGCCCTTTCCAAGGTCACGTGCCTGTGTCAGTTAAAGCAGGTGTGGGTGCATCGTGTTCGCACATGTGTCTCCCCAGGAGGACTGGGAGCTGTGGGGGGAGGGGCCTGGCTCTTCGTCGCTGTATTCCTGGGACAGCTTTGGTGCCTTGCTCATAGGAGGTGCTCAGCAAATGCTTGTTGAATGAAGCAGTGGCCTTGTGAAGGTTTTCTGCCCTCCCAGACAGTCCCCATCACTGAGAGAGGGACAGGCTAGGTGATGTCCCTTCATCCCTTCATCTCTAGAGTTTTCTGGCTTGAAGAGCAGCGTGGTGGGCCACTCCAGCAAGTTGCTGCCTGTTGTCAGGGCCAGTTTTCTGCTCCTTTGCCCACTGATAGAACTGGAGAAGATAGAAGAGCCTGTAGCAATCCGCTGCACGCAGCTATTTCTGCTCTTGGCGAGGAGGAAGGAAGGCGATGCCCAGAGACTGGGTTTCTCCATTTAGCCTGAATGGACCCTCTCTTCTCTTTGGGGATCCAATTAAGACCTTCCGCTGGACAGCCTAGCCATGTGGGTTTGGGCTGAGAGTACCTGGAGTTAACCTGACTGCAGGACCGAGCAGCAAGTTCTTGCTCCACTTTCCTCCACAAACGCAAGGTGCTACTCTTTTCTGCTTTTCTGATTATGAAATTAGTCATTTTCTAGGAAGCTTATTTATAGAGCCCTCTGCACACACGCAGCACCAAGCTATTCTGAACATGGCTTGGGGCCGGAGAGGCTTAAGGTGCAAAAGCATCTGTGAGTCATCCCTGGAGCCCCTTCCAGAGGTATATGGATACCTCTGTGTACCCAGTCAGGGGCCAGCCTTCACGGACTGTCCTCGGGCCGGAGTGCCCTCTAGGCTGAAGAAGAAGCTCTTTCTCAGAATCGGGAGATTAGGGATAGGCATTTTTTATCCAAATTTCCATGTCAGTGATGTATGACCTGGGGCAAGTCAGACCCCCATTTTATGCCTTTTTCCTCTTCTGCAAAACCACTCCCTCAGATGTGTGACTCTGTGACTGCTCTTGACAACAGCTCTGGAGGAAGGTTCCAAGTGGCTTAACAAAGACCTGCGCACCAGGCAGCTCAGGTGATAGCCATGTATTTGAGGTTCCTGATGTTTATTTCAAGATAGGGCAATATTCATTTATTCAGCATGCATTTATTTAGTGCACACCTACATAGAGCCAGGCACTATGTTTGAAAATAAAACAGAAATGGTGGTCCCTGCCCTCATGTAACTTACGGTCTAATGGTTGAGATAGATGTTAAGTCAAAGAGTGGCATAAGTCAAAATGAAATTTCAAATTGTATGCAGTGCTATGAGTAAAAAGTACTGAGTAGAGGTGGGAGAGCTTTCTAGGTAGAGAGAAAAACATGTCCAAACTCGTTATGAAAAAAAAGAACCAGACCACAGTACAGAGGTCAAGTGGAAAAGGGGCCTGACCAGTGGTGATGCAGTAGATAGTGTCGACCTGGTCTACCTAGGTCCCAGGTTCGAAACCCCAAGGTCACCAGTTTGAATGCGGGTCGCCAGCTGGAGTGTGGGATCACAGACATGATCCTATGGTTGCTGGTTTTAGCCCAAAGGTCGCTGGCCTGAAACTCAAGGTCACTGGCTTGGCTGGAGCCCCCCAGTAAAGCCACATCTCAGAAGCAATCAGTGAACAACTAAAGTGATGCAACTACGAGTTGATACTTCTCATCTCTGTCTCTCTCAAAAAAAAAGAAATTGAGGAAAGGGAGCATGAAATATAGTTGTCGAGATAAACAAGGGTCAGACTATGCAAGAGCTAGTAAACGTCGTTAAAGGATTTTTATCTTTGTTCCAAGTGCAGCACGATGCCATTAAAGTAGTTTTTCAAGGAAGGTTACATAGAAATGTTGAGTTTGGAAGCAGGTGCCTCTAGCTCCAACACATTCAGTTGTGCAGGTTGTAAGCCACGCAACCTGTACAGCCATATGTCTGTATTGGAACACATGGAGAATGTTCTGAAGGCCAGCGTGAGTCGGTGCCAGAGACCCGTTAAAGGACTGCCTCAGTGATCTAAGCGAGAGGTGCTGGGCTTGGACCAAGATGGAGGAGGGAGAGCGGGAGGAAGGTGGAGGGACATGGGAGACATTTAAAGGCCCTTTCTGCAGGACAGTTCGGCTCTGAGATTTGGGATTCTCAGAGACCTTGCCAATTGCAGGGAGGAAAAAATATAATAATACAACCCAAATTGTGAGCACCTTCATCCTGCCTGTCTGCCCTCATTACTTGAGAGCTGAAGCCTGGCCTGAAATTAGCCTCAGGACCAGTCCAAGAGGCAGGCTTACAGGACTGGGGGGCAGAGAGGCAGCTGGCCTCTTGGACTTTTTTTTTTTTAATTTTTATTCATTTTAAAGAGAGGAGAGAGAGAGAGAAGTGAGAGGGGAAGGGGTGGAGAAGCAGATGGGCGCTTCTCCTGTGTGCCCTGACCGGGAGTCGAACCTGGGATTTCCACATGCCAGGCCAACGCTCTACCACTGAGCCAACTGGCCAGGGCCTCTTGGACTTCTTGAAAGTAGTAAGCTACTGAGGCTATATTACAGTCTCTCTTGGTTGCCAATCTCAGAAATCAAATGCCACTAGGTTAAGCTAAAATGTTGGAATTTATTGGGAGGATTTTGGGGCATCTTGTTACCTTGATGGACATGTTGCCCGATCAAGACCTGGATGGACAGAAATGCAGCAGCACCGAGGCCCTCGACAGCAGGTGTTTGGGGCCTTTTCTCCAGGGCGCTGTACCGACTGTGAGTCAGCCCCAGCAACCAGAGTGCGTCTGCAAAGTGCAGGCAAGAACATCTGTTTGAATCCAAATAGGCAGTGGTACGGTGGATAGAGCATCAACCTGGGATGCTGAGGACCCAGGTTCAAAACCCTGAGGTCACTGGCTTGAGTGCATTCTCACCAGCTTGAGCTCAGGGTTGCTGGCTTGAAGCCCAAGGTTGCTGGCTTGAACCCAAGTTCGCTGGCTTGAGCAAGGGGTCACTGGCTCAGCTGGAGCCCCCAGTCAAGGCACATATGAGAAAGCAATCAGTAAACAACTATGGTGTCGCAATGAAGAATTGATGCTTCTCATCTCTCTCCCTTCTTGTCTGTCTGTCCCCTCTGTCTTTCTCTCGCTTGAAAAAATAAAAATAAAAAAAGGAACATCTGTTTGACCCAACCTGAATCAGCCATCTACTGCCAGGGGTCAGACATGAAGGGCAGTCAAGCCATCACACCCACACCTGCATTTCAGGCCATTCTCAAGAGTCAGGAGCCCCTGTGAGCTGCGCAGTTACCCTCAGATATGTCTGTCTACAGACACTTCAAGGCTTCTGCCTGATCCACAGCAACATTTTTCCAGCTTATGGGGTAAACGAGAAAAAATTGACCCCAGTATGGTCCTAGAAGGTGCCCTTAGGGTGTACGAAGAGGTTTTTCTGATTTCAGAAAGAAATAGAACATTTAGAATACAAAAAAAAAATACATAGAGTTACTTCTAGCTATTTCTGCAGTGGAGTTTTGCATGCCACTGTCTACTGCCTGAGGCACAGGGCTCTTGCTGTCCTTGGGGAGCTGGACACAGACTGTCACCCAAACCCCTCTACTTGCTCACCCATGCTTTCAACTTGAAACCCACAGGAACTAAGAGGCAGAGCAGCACAGCAGAGAGCATGAGCCTGAAGTCCTAGACTAATTTCATACCCAGCTCCACCCTAATGAGTCGTGTGACCTTGGGCAAGTTATTTAACTTCTCTGAGCCTGTTTAACAGTTCCTAATTCATGGGGTCACAGTGAAGACTCGGTATGATAAAGTTGGTTAGTGCTTTGCACATGGTAATCCCTCTTTGAACGGTAGAGATGATGATGATGATGGTCATAGTGACACTGCTGTTACTGATTTCAGATGGAAGGTACCTGCAGAATTTTCCTGTCTCTGTAGCCTGACCCCTCTGTAGGTTGGTCTTTTCCTAGGGTCCCTCTGATGGAGTGGGGTGGCATTATTCAGAGGGACACAATGCAAGAAAGGAAGGCTTTTTATGTTTGCTCACAGTTCTGTCTTGATCCCAGCTCAACAACCTCATCTCCCGTTTTTTCATCCTGCTGCAGGACCGAGAGCGAAGCCCACGCTGCTGATGACTCCGAGGGAGGGGCCCCGGTCCACGCTGCTGATGATTCTGAGGGAGGGGCCCAGGTCCACGCTGCTGATGACTCTGAGGGAGGGGCCCGGGCCCTCGCTGCTGATGACTCCGAGGGAGGGGCCCGGGCCCACGCTGCTGATGTCTCCGAGGGAGGGGCCCAGGACCTGTGCTGCACTGAGAGGCTGCCCGGTGAGTCTTCCCAGCACCCAGATGCCCCTCAGAGTTCCAGATGGAGGACGAGAGCCCCAGATGACACGGGCTGGAGTTAAGCCTGGTTAATTGTGAACTTGTTTGAGAAGAATGACTCAGCTGGTCCATAGATCTTCATTTAAAAGGGGATTTGTTTTTCTAATCGCCATTGTCTTTCTGCCCTCATATCATTTGGAGCTGCTCTGGCTCCCATGAAGGGGAAGAGCAGGTAGCTAAGGATGTGTTGGGAGGGTGGAGAGACGGGTGAAGAACTGGGCTGTCCAGGGCTGATTCGGACATGGCCACTGACCTGTGGTTGTGCTGGGCAGATTTTAAGAGGTCAGATTGGGAAATACAGCCTGACTGTGGCATGAACCCAAGGTGGGTGCATAATGTGGAGAAACTACCTGCTGAGAAGCCTGGTAGTGACTGTGAAATTGTGATGCTTGAGTCTGGTTGACCACACTTGGGAGGGACCTGGCTGTCGGAGCCACGGACCATGTCACCACAGAGGTATTACCAAGGCACTCCTGCCCTTTGGGGCAGGTGTTCCAGTTGTAGACCAGATACCCAAGTGGTGACAAACAGCCATGGAAAGAATAAAGGGAAAGAAGTAGGGAAAGATTTTAGTGGGGGTTTTTTTCTTTTCATAAACTTTTTATTTTTTTTCTTCTCATAACAAATAACCATTACAGAAATATTAGAAAATAAAGATAAATGAGAAAAAGAAAATAAAAATTACTGTAATCCTGTATACAACATATGTTTTCATATCTCTCCTTCCAAACCTTTTTGTTTAAAAAGCAATTTTGAAGTCCTAAATCTATAGCTTGTCAAAAATACATGATTGGCAAGGAACCTTCAAATGGATCATTCGCAACATTCTTTAAGATAAACATTTTTTTTTTAATTAAGCATGATCAGGGTAGGCAGAGAGAGAGATAGTCCCTCACATATGCCTTGACCAAGATCTATCCAGCAAGCCCCCTATGGGGCGATGCTCTGCCCATCTAGGGCATTGCTCCATTGCTTGCCAACTGAGCTATTTTTAGCACTTGAGCAGAGGCCTTGGAGCCATTCTTAGCGCCTGGGACCATCTTGCTGAAATCAGTCGAGCCATGGCTGCGGGAGGAGCAGAGAGGGTGGGGAAAGAGAGAGAGAAGGGGGTGGGGTAGGTTGCTTCTCCTGTGTCCTGACTGGAAATTGAACCTGGAACTTCCACACGCCGGGTGATGCCCAACCACTAAGCCAACTGGCCAGGGCCAAGATAAACATTTAAAATAACTAGGTATGCCTCTAAAGTGACAACTTTAAAATAAGCAGTTAATTTATTCATACCTTGAACCAGTGCCTCAGCAACTGCTGAAGCTCCGGTAAGCAATTGAAACCCATGTTGCAATTCACACTTTATCCAGTAGGGGGTGCCATAGCTCGAAACACTTTGGGCGGCCTGTTGAGATGGTAGTGAGTGCCACTGCACAGGAGTTGTTGTGGGGGTCCGAAACAACTAGCTGGGGGGTGGGAGGAAACCTCTCCAAAGGGATATGAGAGCTGTCTGTGACTGTCTGAAAAAATGTCTTGTGAAGGGTGCAGCCAATTCATCCTGTGTGTATCTTAGGAAGATGGGATAAACCCAGTGCATAGAAACTGAAGAGAAACCTGTTGGCCCATGAGATACAGAACCTTCTTTCTGACTCTAAAAGTGGTCCAGTCATAGAACTTGAGATTTCGGGAGGAAGAAAATGAGTGTTCCATCACTGGAGGCATTCAAGTATTTTTTGGATAGACATTGGAGAGGAAATTTCCACAAGGGGGGGGAGGGTCATGATGACATCAAAAGCCCCTATCAAGTACTGAACCGCTCTGTGATTCAGATATGAGTCATAGAATTTTCAGATGATTCTACAACCAGAGATGGCCCCACTGGCTAAAAGAAATTCACGGAAAATAGGACATGATGTATATTTGTTCAGAGAATAGCATGGCAGGGAGGAAAGAGCATGGGTTTGGCCTTTGAGTCTGGCTGTTCTGTTTACAGGCTGTGTGTTAATGGACAAGTCGTTTAAATTGCTGGGCCTCTGGTTCCTCATTTGTACGTGAAAACAACCACCACCACTGACTATTTATCCTCACAAAGATTAAATAAATATAGTGTAATCACACAAGCACTTACTCAACAAATGTTTGTTGAGCACCTACTATGTATCAGCTACTATACTAGGTGCTACAGCTAATAGTGGTGAATAAAGCCAGCATAGTCCCTGCCCTGCTTTGAGCTGCTTCTGGAAAATGAGATGAAGCCACAGCAGAGAGGCTAGAGTAATAAACATGTTTAATTCTACCCTTCTCTCCCATTCCTCCCTGAAAGCCAGCAGCCATTATAGAATGGAAGAGGAGCATTGGTTATCTCCATCGGGGCTGGCATGTTGCCTTCCTTGTTCTGTGTGCACTATTCTGAGTGCTTTCACAGGTGTATGGCATGGAATCCCTCTACTAACCTAAGAAGTCAGCTTCATTTGCTATCCCCATATTGTAGATGAGAGGACCAAGGCCCAGGGAGGTTAGGGAATCTGTCCAGGTCACTTAGCTAGTGTTTGGTAGAGTGAGAGTTCATTGCCGGTGGTCTCTTCAGTGTTCATGTTCCTGGCCACTAGCCCATTGTGCTTCCATTGTCACCAGAAGCCACTATCATCTTCTAGAACCCTGTAAATAGAGGTAGGAAGAGCTAAGGGCTATCTGCTCCCCAGGGGGGAGGTTGGAGGAGATGGGCGATGTCACTGTGCATATCCCCTTCTGTGTCCTTCCTCTGGGAAGCCCTGCCTTCCAGAGGCCAGGCAAGTTGTGTGTCCCTGTAGCTACCATGATACCATCTTGATGTGATATTGAAGCAGCTTTCTCTGTTTCCTCTATGGGACCCTGAGCTCCTTGAAGGCAAGTACCTCTCTGTTTCATCCTCCGTGTCCAACATTTCATCCACTGATTTCTTCATTTGTTCACTGTTTATTCATTGAGCACCTACATGTGCTGAGCACTCTTTTTATTTTTATTGCTTTGAGAGGGAGAGAGATGAGAAGCATCAACTCATAGTTGCTGCACTTCAGTTGTTCATTGATTGCTTTTTCATACGTGCCTTGACCAGAGGGCTCAAGCTGAGTCGGTGACCCCTTACTCAAGCCAGCGACCTTGAGATCGTGCTGATGAATGCTGATGATCTCACACTCAAGCTGGCAGCTCTGCACTCAAGCTGATGAGCCCGTGCTCAAATCGACAACCTCAGGGTTTCAAACCAGGGACCTTAGTGTTCTAGGTTGAGGCTCTGTCCACTGTGCCACCACTGGTCAGGCATGCTGAGCACTCTTGTAAGCACTGAAGGTATTTCTACCCTCACAAACCAGTGTTGTGTACTGGTTAACAACAGGGACGCCTGACTTGACAGGGCTTGGCTCTACACTTACCCTGGGGTGATCATGGGTAAGCTACTTAACCTTTCTGTGCAACCCGTTTACAAAATGGCAAGAATAACATTCACTTCCATGTAGGGTTGTTGGAGGACTAAATGAATTAATAGAGAGAGAAATTAGAACGGTGTTAGGTATATAGCAAGTGCTGCACAGGCATTTGCTGTTAAGAGATTGAAATTGCTCCTGAATTGCAACTTGGACATAAAAAAAGATGGCAGTGTAAGGCCAAGAGGATTGGGGTGCTGACCCTTTAGAATGAGCCAGTGGGCACTACAAGCAATTGCATAATGATGGTGTAAAAATACAGCCCTTGAGTAATCTCTCCCCTTCCCAGCTGTCTTCCCTGCTGGGCATGACCAAAGGCAAGGCAGAGTGGGGACGGCCATACCTGGTGACTCACTTATTCTTAAACGTACCACATTGCCAGGCTGGGGCAGCATTGCCAACGCTCCCAGCCGACGCTCCCTGAGCCGTCGCCGAGCAGGTCATACAGTCCTCCCAGGTTGAGTTTCCAAGTGAAATCCTCCTCAGGCATTGCCAACCCCCCAGGCAACCCCCACAGCTGCGCAAGGACAGGTATGCTTTCCCAGCTGTAGGGCACTCACACATGTGCTCACACTTGTATGTGTCCTCACATGTCAAGCCTTATGCTCATGTACTCACGTGCACATGGCATACACAGTCCCAGGCACGTGCCCTGTCTCCCTCCGTCTCACAGAGCCCTGTGGAGGCCACGCCCACCCTCAGGCTCCGCCACTGCCCGTCTTCTTCCTCTTGCACACTCAGGCTGTCTTAGCTCCATGACTCTGCCGTGCACTCCCTTCCACTAGACGTGCTGTTAGAGATGGACAGACTTGCTTGCTCTCTCCTTCCTTCTCTAGGTCTCTTTCTCTCCCGCATCCACACCTCTTCTCGTGCGCACAGACAGACAAGCAGGCACACTCCTTCCTCCGTTCTCCGCCCTGTTCCCCGGCTCTCGGTACGCACAGTTCTCAGGTACTGTGGCAGGTGCGTGCTGTGTACCCGGTGTCTCCCCTACTCTGTGCACACGCACACCTTTATTTTCCTTTTCCCTTCATGAACACTCTTTTTCACATGGTCACCCTCCTTTTACTTCTTTTTCACTCCCCCTTGCTTGCTCACTTATTTGCTCACTGTCACCCAAACACATTTATACATTCCAACTCACACTCCCCCTCTTCCACGCGTAGGTGTTCACATTCGCAAGAAACCAAGCAACCCTGCTGGTGCTGGGGCCTCCGCTCCTTCCCCAGCCAACGCCACTGTGGGCCTGGCTTGGGACCAGCAGCTTCTTCAGGGGTACAGGGCAGAGGAGGGAGGCAGGTAAGGCAGCTGCAGCTTCTGGAATGGCATGGCATCACCAAGTGTTGCTCTGTGTCTTCAGTGGCCAGGCCTGCTCCTGACATTTGCAGGGACAGAAGCCGGACTGCATCACCCCACTGCTCAGTCCTACACTGTAAGGGCCTGTATGTGCATGCATGTGGGCATGGCAGTCTGTACATCTAAGTGTGGTCCATACCCTACCCCAGTTGCTCTTCCTTGGCCACCCCTCAAGCCTAAAGATCCCCAAGCTGGAGGTCATGTCCACCCTCAGAAGGGTGCACCTGCACACATGCAGCCTTCAGGCCATAGGCCAGGAGCTCTGGAGTCCCTGTAGCCAGAACATGGCCTGGAAAGGGGGCCTTGGGCACCCTGCTGGGCCTTATGGACTTCTCACCCATGTGGAGCAGCACAGCCAGGAGAGGGAGCATAGAGCGCAGGTCTAAGAACAACACTGCCCTCCTATGGCTGGCCGCTGGCCGGAGCCATGATGTCACTGCCGCCTGAGATTTGAGTGTGTCATGAAGAGCTAGCTGTGTTCAAGGTTGTGAGTAGACCTGAGTAGGCCATTGCTCATTTGGTAGGAGCAGCTGGCCTCTTGGGCCAGCAGCTCTGGTACCTACTCCTACCTAATCCCAGTGCCTTGAAGTCTGCCCTCCCCCAGCCTTAGCTCTGTGTCCTCATGGGTGTCAACTGGATCTTTCTTTGAGGGACACAAAGTCTAGGTCTCAGCAAGATGCCACTGCCTGTCATGGGTAGCCTTTTATAAAGTAAAGAGGCGACCTATGTTAGGAAGCCTTTGCTATTCTAATCCTGCAGCGATTCTCCCTGGCCATCAGGGAGGGTAGGTCATAGCTCTCACGACCATACCACCATGGCAGGTCTAAGGGCTTAGGCCAGAAGCCAACGAGGGCCAATTGAAAAGGCAGCCCAATTCTTTTACTGATTGGATGACTTTTTATTGAGCATGTACTCTGTGCCCATACCTAATGCTGTGCCAAGTACTGATGACACAGAAATGAGCAATACATACCTGGTACTTGTTCTCAAAGAGGACAGGACTCCATGGAAGGGTGCAGCAGTCATGCAACCCTATAGTGGGGGGTCACAGAAGGCTTCCTTGAAGAAATGGCCTTTAAACTATGGCCTGAAGGATGAGGAAGGTCCTGGTTCATGTTTTTAGGAACCAGCTATTAAAGCATTTTAAGGAATAAGTTAACCTCATAAATGGACCTTGACCTCCATCTGCCAACGCCTGTTCTCTCAGAGCTGCCCAGTCTGGTGTCGAGTACTGGTTCAAACTGGTCTGGGGGCAGATGCCCAGATGAACATACATAAAGAAGACAGACCTGGATATAATATTACTGCTGAGATGTCACTCATGTCTGTCACCACTCAGTAGCTTAGGTTCTATTGACTTTTTAAAAATTACTTACTGATTGATTTTTTAGAAAGAGAGGGAGAGAGAGAAACATTGATTTGTTGTTCCACTCATTTATGCATTTATTGGTTGATTCTTGTTTGTGCCCTGACCAAGGATTGAACCCACAACCTTGGTGTATCCAGACAATGCTTAAACCAAGTAAGCTAACCAACCCAGCCAGGGCTGTGTTGACTTTTTTTTTTTTTTTGGCTCTATTAACTTTTTTTCTTTTTATTTATTTATTTGTTTTTTTTAAGGTGAGAGGAGGGAGATAGTGAGGCAGACTCTCACATACGCCCCAACCAGGATCCACCTGCAACCAAACATCTATGGCCAATGCTCAAGTACCAAGCTATTTTTAGTTCCTGAGGGTGATGATCACACCAACCAAGCTGTCCTCAATGCCCAGGGCCGCACTCAAACCAGTTGAGCCACTGGCTGTGGAAAGGGAAGAGGGAGAGAAGGGGGTGAGAGGAGAAGCAGATGGTTGCCTCTCCAGTGTGCCCTGACTGGTAATCGAACATGGGACATCCATACAATGGGTCAATGCTCTATCCAGTGAGCTATCCACCAGGGCCAACTTTTTTGTTTGTTTAACAGATGGTTTTGTTTTCACTCAAGACTTATAAAGCATTTAGGGGTGTTTATTGTGCCTGATGATACAATGAATTGTTTTTGACTTGAGTCTTTGGAATGGAAAATTTAAAAAAAAAACAAAATACCTCTTGGATGTGCTAAGAACCTTAACTGGATAGTATTCTGTAAGGACACCATTGCATTGAGTGAAAGTTCAAAGCCAAGTACTCAGTGGTTAGCAATAGTAGAGGTTAACTGTTCTCAGACACCCAGACAGTTATGGAGGCAATAGCCCAGGTAGCTGGGTATTGGGATGCTATGGGGAGGCAGAGAGACCTGGGTTCAAATCCCAGCTCTGCCACTGACCAATTGACCTCAGGTGAATTAATCTGACTGCTATGAGCTCTGAACTCTTCACTCTAAAATGAGAGTGATAATATGATAAGATCTTCACAGAGATTTTGTGAGATTAAATGAGTCAATGCATGTAAGATGCTTATTACTCAGTATTTGATAAAAGGTAGGTGATAATGATGGTAAAGAGTGTTCTAGGATATGGAGTGTGAACAGAAAACCTGTGCATGTTCCCAGAGCCCAGGCCAGTCCTTCAGCAATGGAGTGCACAGTATAGCTTTGGGGCTCTTTCATGACTCCTCACCACAGCCTGGGACTCAAAACCAGCCCAGACATATTGCAGGAGTGTTGTCTACCTGCAGAGTCAAGTGGGAAGACGAGCCAGAGTTGCAGGACAGGACAGTCATCTATTTTCCTTCACCAGGGTGGAAACAGTTCTGCTATTCTGGGGAGATGTGGATGTGTGAAGAAACTAGAAAGAGTTTTTGCAACTGGCAGAAAGGCCATCTGGTCCAGTCCTCTGCCTCCACACAGGTTGATGCTAAAGCCCTTTCAGAGAAATGGGCATCCATTGTATTCCTGACACATTCGGTGACAGATGCTGTCACCTTTCTCTTTGGCCTGGCCAGGGACTAATTACCTCAGCTCTCAGGAAGTTGTTTATACCTTTAAAAAATCTCAACCTTCCAATTTAAATATATTTCACCTTTTCAGGTCTCAGCACCTGTTTTGGCACTCTGTTGCTATCTAATAAACTATCTCAAAACTTAGTGACGTAACAAACCATTTTATTTGCTCATGATTTGGAGCGTCAGGCAGGGCTCAGCTGGTGGTTCTTTTGTTCCATGTAGCATCAGCTGAGGTCATTCGCTCAGCTCTATTCACCTGGTGCTGGTCTGGGATAGGAGATCCAAAAGAGCTTTCCTTACATGTCTGGGATCTCGGTGCTCCTCCATTTCGCCTCTTTCTCCATGCAGCCAACTTGGACTTCTTCAAAGCATGGTGGTCTCAAGGTAGACTGATTTCTAATATGGCAGCTGATTTCCAAGAAGGAATGTTCTAACAGGGGCAAAAACAGAAGTAAGGCCCAGCCTCAGAAGTTACATAGTGTCACTTCGCCACATTTTATTGGTCAAAGCCTGTCACGGGGCCAGCCAAGATTCAAGGGGAGGGAAATCAGTTTCACCTTTTGATAGGAGTGCTGAGAGTCTGTGGACATTTTTTATCCACCAGAGCTTTCTCTTTTATAAGCTTTCACATTCCTCCTAATCCTAACTTCTTCCTTCCCTAAATCTTCCTTCCTTCCAACTCGGCTCATGTCCCATTCTTTCCCCCAGGCCTCCCATTACTTAAGCTACTCACCCTTTGTAGTTGAAATCTTCAGCAAGCACAGCCATAAGCAGGCCCACCCCTAACATTTGTAGGGCCATTTGTATTATGTCTGTGTCCAAATAAACATTAGAGATCAAGCTAACAAACATTTATTTTTAATTTTTACTGAATTATTGGGGTAACATTGGTTAATAAAATTATATGGGTTTGAAGTGTACAATTCCACAATACCTCATCTGTATTATATTGTATTGTGTGTTCACTACCCCAAGTTAAGTCTCTTTCTAGCACCATCTCCCCACCCCCGTGAGCCTCGTCTACCTCTCCCACCCACCCCCTTTTTCTCTGGTAAACGCCATACTGTTATCTGTGTCTGTGAGTTGGTTTTTAATTTTTCTTAGTCCTTTCACTTTTTTTTTTACCCATTCCCGCAATCCCCACCCTCCAACCCCCATCCCCTCTAACCACTGTCAGTCTATTCTCTATATCTGTGAGTGTGTTTCTGTTTAGTTTGTTAGCTTATTTTGTTCATTAGATTCCACATGTGAGTGAAATCATATGGTATTTGTCTTTCTCTGACTGGTTTATTTCAATTATCACTGTTCAGCTCCATCCATGCTGTTGCAAAAGGTAAATTTTCCTTTTTTTTTTTTAACAGTCAAGTAGTATTTCATTGTGTAAATGTACCACAGATTTTTGTCCACTCATCTACGGATGGGCACTTGGGCTGCTTCCAAATCTTGGCTGCTGTAAATAATGCTGTAATGAACACAAGGGTGCACATATTCTTTCGAATCAGTGTTTCGTGTTTCTTTGGATAAATTCCCAGAAGTAGAACCACTGGGTCATGAGGCAGTTCCAGTTTTAATTTTTTTGAGAAAACGCCATACTGTTTTCCTCAGCAGGTATGGCTGCACCAGTCTGCATTCCCACCAGCAGTGCAGGAGGGTTCCCTTTTCTCCACACCCTCGCCAACTCTTGTTTATTGACTTATTGATGGTAGCCATCCTCACAGGTGTGAGGTAATATCTCATTGTGGTTTTAATTTGCATTTCTCTGATGATTAGGGATATTGAGCATTTTTTCATGTATCTGTTAGCCCTCTGTATCTCCTCTTTGGAGAAGTGTCTATTCAGGTTCTTTGCCCATTTCTTAATTGGACTGCTTTTTTGGTGTTAAGTTCTTTATAAATTTTGGCTATTAACCCCTTATCAGATGCATCATAGGCAGATATGGTCTCCTATTCAGTGGGTTGTGTTTTCATTTTGTTGATGGTTTCTTTTGCTGTGCAAAAACTTATTACTTTGATGAAGTCCTATTTGCTTATTATTCCTTTTGTTTCCCTTGCCCAAGGAGATATATCAGAAAAAATATTGCTATGACAAAAGTCCAAGATTTTACTGCCCATGTTTTCTTCTAGTATTTTTTGGTTTCAGATCTAACATTAAATCTTGAATCCATTTTGAGTTTATTCTTGTGCGTGGTGTGAGAAGGTGGTCTAGTTTCAATTTTTTTGCATGTATATGTCCAATTTTCCGAACCCCATTTATTGGATAGAAATTGTCTTTACCCCGTTGTAAGTTCTTGCCTCTTTTGTCAAATATTAATTGACTATAAAGGCGTGGGTTTATTTCTGGACTTCCTATTCTGTTTCGTTGATGTAAATGTCTTTTTTTATACCAGTACCATGCTGTTTAGACTACTATGGCCTTGTAATATAGTTTGATAGCAGGTAGCATGATTCCTCCAACTTTGTTCTTCTTTCTCAGGATTGTTATTCAGGGTCTTTTGTGGTTCCATATAAATTTTTGGAATATTTGTTCTAGTTCTGGGAAATATGCCATTGGTATCTTGGTAGGAATTGCATTGAATCTATAGATTGCTTTGGGTAGTGTGGACATTTCAATGATGTTCATTCTTCCTATCCATGAACACAGTATATACACTTCCACTTATTTGTATCTTCAGTGTCTTACAGTTTTTTAAGTACAGGTTTTTTGCATTCTTGGTTAAATTTTTCATAGGGTTTTTTTTTTCTGATGCAGTTGTAAATAGGAATGTTTTCTTAGTGTCCTTTTCTGATATTTCATTATTGGTGTATAGAAATGCAACTGATTTCTGGATATTTATTTTGTATCCTACTACTTGACTGAATTGATCAGTTCCAGTAGGTGTTTTGGTGGAATCTTCAGGGTTCTCTATACACAGTATTATGTCATCTGCAAATAATGATAGTTTTACTTCTTCCTTTTGGATGCCTTTTATTTCTTCTTCTTGTCTGCTGTGTCTAGGACTTCCAGTACTATGTTGAATAAGAGTGGTGAAAGCAGACATCCCTGTCTTGTTCCTGACTTTGAGAGAAACACTTTTAGTTTCAGCCCATTGAGTATGATATTGGCTGTGGGTTTGTCATGTATGGCCTATATTACATTGAGGTGTGTTCTCTCTATTCCCACTTTCCTGAGAGTTTTTTTCATAAATGGGTAGGTTTATCAAATGCTCTTTCTGCGTCTATTAATATGATCATGTGATTTTTATCCTTTACTTAGTTTATGTGATGAATCATGTTTATCAATTTTTGGATATCGTACCAACCTAGCAACCCTGGAATAAATTCCACTTGATCGTGGTGTATGATCTTTTTAATGTACTGCTGGCTCTGGTTTGCTAATATTTTGTTGAGGATTTTAGCACCTATGTTCATTAGGGATATTGGCCTATAACTTTTTTCTTTGCAGTGTCTCTATCTGGTTTTACAATTAGGATAATGCTAGCCTCATGAAATGAGCTTGGGAGTCATCCCTCCTCTTGAATTTTCTAGAGAAGTTTGAAAAGGTAAGTGTTAGTGTCTTGAATGTTTGCTAAAATTCACCTTTAAAGCCATCTGGTCCAGGACTTTTGTTTGTTGGTAATTTTTTTTCATTACTACTTCAGTTTTATTGGTTGTAATCAGTCTGTTCAAGTTTTCTGACTCTTCCTGATTCTGTATTGAAAGATTGTAGGAATTTATCCATTTCATCCATATTGTCCAATTTGTTGGCATATAGTTATTTCTAATATCTTCTTACAGTCCTTTGTATTTCTTTGGGGTCAGTTGTTACCTCTTCTTTTTCATTTCTGATTTTATTTATTTGGGTCCTCTCCCTTTTTATTAGTGCGTCTAGTTAAAAGGTTGTCAATCTTGTTGATCTTTTCAAAGAACTAGCTTTTGGTTTCATTGATGTCTTGTATTGCTTTTTTTAGACTCTTATTTCATTTATTTTTGCTCTGATCTTTTTTATTTTCTTTCTTCTAGTCACTTTGGGCTTTGTTCTTTTTCTCATTCTTTTAAGTGTTTACTTAGATTATTTAAATTTTTTCTTGTTTCTTGAGGTAGACCTGTAATGCTATGAATTTCCCTCTTATAACAGCTTTCATTGTATGCCATAGGCGAACAAACTTTTTTATTTTGCAAGAGAGAGAGAGGGACAGACAAGTATAGACAGAGAGGAAGGGAGAAAGATGAGAAGCACCAACTTGTTGTGGCACGTTAGTTGCTCATTGATTGCTTTCTCATATGTGCCTTGACCAGGGGGCTCCAGCTGAGCCAGTGACCCCTTGATCAAGCCAGTGACCTTGGGCTTCAAGCCAGCAACCTTTCTGGGCTGTAGCTAGTGAACACGGGGTCATGTCTATGATACCACACTCAAGCTGGGGACCCTGTGTTCAGGCCAGTGACCTTGGGATTTTGAACTTGGTCCTCAGAATCCTAGGTCGATGCTCTGTCCACTGTGCCACCATCTGGTCTGGCTAACAAACTTCTGAATGAAATATATCCTATTCTCCTCCCTTAACAAATAATTCTTTGTAAGGAGCTGAAAGCCAGGTTCAAATTTAGAATTCTGACTCCTCATATTTCTGCACCAAAATATGGAACCTAGGGAAAAGCAGTCCCTGCCACCCCTGGCTCTGTCCACCATCACCAGGGCCCTTGTGCACACTTTTTGGATGGTACGCCAGCCCATACATCCAAGCTCCAAACATACCCTCTTGCAAACAGTTACTTCCTGGCCAGCCCTAGGGATGCACAAGCAGCACAGTAGTCAGGAAAGACGGTCACACAGGCCCAGGAATCAGACTCAGGACTGTTGGGGCAGCAAAATCTGAGGTTTGTGTTTGTTACCCAGTATGCATTCTAAAGAGGGATTGTCCCTGTGTTTCTGGCTCTGGGGACTTCTCACCAGGAGAAGGAACATGCCTGTGAAGGCTGGTCCTTTTCTGTTGGCCCAGGCTAGAATGTTGGTCTTTATCCTAAGAATAAGGGGAAGCCACTGATTAAACTAAAGCTGGGCTCAGATTGTTTTTTAAGGTGGAAGTGGGTCTTTAGTCCTGGAAGGGCCCTGAAAGACCCTGTGTCACCCTCGGTTTACAGAAGGCTTCAGAGGTCCACAGTCTTTGAGGAGCCTGGGGTCACTCAGTCCTCTAGAGGCAGAGCTGAGCTGCCCCTTTGCCAAAACTGTGATGCTCCAGGCTGTAGGGCCATCAGAGGGCAGCAGCCTCTGCAGGCTTGTGATGTGTTGGTGCTACTCTCCTGGGGGGTCTGTGGTTGCTCATGCTCTCCTCCTGTCACCTGGACTCTCCTAGACCTCTGAGGACACCTACCAGGACCCACCAAAGAACCCCAAGCCAGGACCTAGTCTTCTGCCATTGGGCCTCAGACCTTCATATACCCACTGTGAAACTTCCCATGCTGCGTTAATGGGTGAGAACTGAACCAGGGGATTAAAAACCTATGTGCCAATCCTGGTTCGTAGTCTCTGGACCTCAGTTTTCTCATCTGTGAAATGGGAGGATGGAACAAGATGCCCTCTCAAGTCTGTCCCTTCTTCCCCGTGCATTTAAGTCTGGAGCCCTTGAGATCCCTGGTTCCTCATCGCCCCAAGGCCTCTCTGAGGGTTCTTTTAGTTCTCAGTGGGAGAGGGGACAGTGCATCTCAGAGTTACACTGACCTCTCACCCTTGCACGTCTGGGCCTCCGCTCCAGAGAGGCATAAAGAACTACGCCTTTGCAGCAACAAAGCTGTTCGGTTCTGTTTCAGATAGAACCTTTTCATTATATCCCATCCAAAGAGTACTTGAGTTGCGTTTTGTTTTGAAAGCTTGTTAGCATTCTGGTTTTAAATCACTGGCAGAGACAAAGCTGCCCCGCTTCTGCCACCCCCATCCACGCCCACTCCACTACGACTCCAGTTGCCAGCCTACAGCCTCAAAGCCCCTACCCACGTGGGGTGGGGACCCATTGTCTCCTGGCGGTCCCTCGGCAAATGAAAGGGACGTCCTTACTGCTGCTTCTGCCTCTGCCACAGCCTCCTTTTCCTTCCCGTCTTCCCCTCCTCTCTCAATTCTCGCTACAATTTATTGAGCATCCACGTGTGCCAGGCTCCAGGCTAAGCTCTTTGCGTGCTTTACTCTATGGTATCCTCAGAATCCAAGAGGCAGGTTGTCCTTGTATTGTCCAGAGTCATTTACCAAGGTCTCATAGGTAGTAGATGGCAAAGGCAGGCCTCAAACCTCCGTCCGTGTGACTCCAAAGCTTTTACTGTGAGCCACTACGAAAAGCTACCTCCCTGGAAACAAAGCCACCTGTGGGGACAGGAAGAGCTGCAGTACAGCCTTCTAGGGTCAGGTCTTACAGAAATTTCTTGTAACTTGGAAATCTGCCTACCAGGAGTGTCCACACATGGGTCCCACTCTTGCCTCTTGACCTGCCCCTTCCCTAGCACATCCTCTTGGGGGTCTGCAAACAGCATTCAGCCCCCTGCCCTCCACCCACCCTCCCTCTCCAGACTAACCATCCAACACATGTGGTTCCCAGATCTTCCCCTCATCCTGGTTCCAATCTGGCTCTTCTCTGCCCCCATCCTCCACGTGCTGGGTGTGACAGATAGACTGCCGGGGGGCGGGGGAGAGAAAAGCAGCTCCTTCTCAAGCTGACTTCCCCCAAGAAGGAAGAGGAAGCAGCAGCAGAGGCCCCGCCTGGTTAAGGGGCCTAACTTCAGAGTCTGGTTAAGGGGACAGATCCAACTGCGTGGGTCTGGGTCCTGGCTCTCTGTCCACAAGCTGTGATGACCTTGGGCAAGTCGCTTAATCTCTCAGACTTCTGTTTTTTTCTGTCTGTAAAATGAGGACAGTCCTCTCATCTCTCTCATATGATGGTTATAAGGACTGAACAAGTCGATCTTGGTCAAGTCACTGGGGCACTGAGCACTATGTCTTGCTAGGATTGTTAAGAGAAAGGACAGTATATGCCTGACCAGGCAGTAGCACAATGGATAGAGCATCGCCCTGGGACACTGAGGACCCACGATCAAAACCCCAAGGTCACTGACTTGAGCACAGGCTCATCTGGCTTGAGCATGGAGTTGCTGGCTTGAAGCCCAAGATCACTGGCTTGAGCAAGGGGTCACTGCTTGGCTGGAATCTCCTGGTCAAGGTACATATAAGAGAGCAATCAGTGAACAACTAAAGTGCTGCAACAAAGAATTGATGCTTCTCGTCATCTCTCTCCCTTCCTGTCTCTGTCCCTATCTGTCTCTCGCTTAAAAATAAAACTAAAAATATATATATAGAAAGGTCTGCGACTTGGAAGAGGCAGAGCTTGCTTAACCCAAACCTAGACCCACAGGCTTGCACCTTGTTTCAGTCAGAGAACCAGGGTGTCCAGCTGAAGAAAGTTGCTGGGGAGAGTTCTGCATCAGACAGGAGGGAGGACAGTACAGCCGCCTACCTTCCCCTTTGTTGTACAGTGTTCTCACCTCACTTGAGGTGGGATCCCATAATGATGACACACAGAAGTCCCATACAGATGACTTTTTGTCCTCTTGGGCCTGTGGTGCAGGTCCTTTCCTGCTTCACTGCCCATCTACTCAGTGTCTGGACTGATCACTTCAACTCAGCATCAAAATTTCCTGAGCACCGCTGCATCTGATGAACTGGCTCTCTCTCATGTTCTCTCATTCCCGTTTTCTCTCTCCCTCCCTCCCTCTCTCTTTCTTCTCTCTGTCTCCATAAGGCAGCCTCAGGTGCTCAGATTTCTTACGTGGCTGCTGGAGTTTCTAGGGTCAGTGTCCTGAGACCCAGCAGAAGCCACGTGGACTTTTCTAACCTAACCTCAGCATCACATAGCATCCCTCCTGCCATGTTCCCATCTGTAAGGCAGTCACCCAGTTCCAGGGGTAAGGACAGAAATGCCCCCTCTTGGTGGGAGGAGTGTTGAAGATTCACAGACACATTTGAAGACCAGCCCAGGAATCAAGTTGCAGAGAGGTTAAACAGCCTGCTCAAGTCATGTGGTTTATAAATGGTGAGCACCCATGTTCTATTCCAGAATCCTCTTATGTCAAAATGGGTTTCCTTTTCCCACGCCATCCTGCCTGCTGGGGGGCTGCTGAGATGAACAAGGCCCTGACCTCAGCCAGCTTATGATCTGAAGGGATCAAGCACCTGTTCACCCCCAGCCTGGGGTCCTTGTCGTCTCACGACCTCCTTCTGTGGACTTGTTAGCTGTGGGGCTCACTGGTCAGCAGAACTGAGGAGCTGGAGGTGTCGTGAAAAGCCAGTGCAAATTCCCAGAGCCCCTCACCTCCCATCAGTTTGCCTTTGCCCAGAGGGGCTAGACATTTTTTTTTCACCAGGGCTGTCCTCACTCCTAGGAGTCCTGCTTGTCAGCATTAGTACTGAGACATAAAACATCCCAAAGGTACAGAGCAGGTGCACAGTAAATGTTTGCCAAGTGAAAAGACTGTTTTGGGGAATTTTCAGTCATCCCGGTCCATCTTCTCTGACTCCTAGTTTGCCTGCTGTATACCCCCCCAAAGGAGAGCAGACTTCGGGGCCATCGCTGCAGCCTCTCCTGGTGAGGACGGGGCCATAGCAGTGCTGTGCCCGGTGGGACCAGGCTGTCCTCTCAGAGCCCAGAGCAGCACTGAGCAGTGTAGTGATTGCGATGGTAGAAATGGCTGATCAGGACTATTTCTTCTAGACTCTTCCATCCCTTCATTCCCCTAGCAACACCTCCCTTATTTCTGCATTCAGGGCCTCCCCAAGCAAAAGTTTAAAATAGGCCTGGTTGGCCTGCCCTACCCCAATCCCTAGTGAGTTTCTAGATCTTTCCATGGAATAGCAGAAAGATCATGAACTGTGGAGGCCCACAGGGCTAAGTTCAAATCCCAGTCCTTCCACTTCCTGTCTATGTGACCCTAGGCAAGTGACTTAATCTCTCTGTACCCCTGTGGCACCACATGTGAGATTAGACAACAGTGTCAACCCCACAGCATGGTTATAGGTATTGAATAGCATAAGGCTCGTGATAGGCCTGGCCCAGAGCTGGCAGAGTAGGAGCAAGATGGAGGGTGAGTTTTCCCTGGTGTTTAACCTCTCTAACAACGATGGGAGCTGTTAGAAAACTTCTCCGGCTGTCCCCTCATCCCTCCTGCACTCCCCCCCCCCCATCCTCACAATGAGATAGGAGCAGTAATCCTATAGACAAATGCCTGTGTCTAGTGGTAGGATTTCAGACACAGTGTTGAGCTGTGGAGCCCAGCACCACCTCCCAGATAGATGAGGCCATACTTCTGAAACACTGAGGAGTGAGAATCTTGGCGATGTCTTAAAGAGGATGTGGAGTGGAGAGTCGAGTACCTGAGCAAGTCATCTAGTGTGTTGGTTAATGGTGTGAGTGCTAGAAACAGAGTGCCTGAGTTCTAGTCTCAGTTGACGCATTTGGTAGCTGACTTTGGCCAAGTGACTTGACCTCCCTGTGCCTCAGTGTTTTCTTCTATAAAATGGAAGTAAGAGTAGCACCTGCCTTCTAGGATTGTTGTAAAAACCGTGTTAGCATATGTCAAGCGCTTAGAGCAGTGCCCAGAACATGGTAAGCACTCGTTATATGTTAGCTAATGGTGGTCATGGTAGCAGCCAGTGTTCCGGCTCTACCATTGGTCAGCTGTTGGCCTTGAGAAAGCCACTTCCCATCTCTGGACCTTAGTTTCCCCATCTAATAAATTAGCAGATTAGGCCCTGGCCAGTTAGCTCAGTCAGAGCATCATTCTAAACTACCAAGGTTGCTGATTCAATCCCTGGTCAAAGCACATATGGGAAGCAACCAATGAATGCACAACTAAGTAGAACAACAAATGAGTGCTTCTTTCTCCCCCTTTCTTTTTCTCTCCCTCTCTCTGTCTCTCTAAAATCAATAAATAAATTTTAAAACTTAAAAAGAAATTAAAAAGGAAATTAGCAGACTGGACCAAATGCCTCTCAGGGCCTGTCAGGCTCTGGTGTCCTTGTTTCTAGAAGCCCAGGAGGACTGAGTGTGATGTTCTGGGGGTCCGGGCTCCCTGTGACCGGGCATGGCTGGGAGGTCACCCTGCCCACATTCAGGAAGGGAAGAAAAGCTGAATGGGAGAGAACCAGCCTCCCTGCTCATGTAAACAGGAACAGGCTGGGCCGGCCCTGCGCTCCGCTCCGGTTCTGGTGGGCTGGCAGCTGGCAGCTCCAGGATGAGTCACTGGCTGGAGCCGCCAGCCCCAGGGGGAACACGTAGCTGCGGAGTTTAATGGTGGGATTCAGGGGGAAGTGACAGGAGAGGGACCATAGTATTCCCACATGCCGCAGGTAAATCTGAAGGCCCTTTGTCTGCAGGCCTTACCCAGGTCCCTGGGGCTTTGGCCTGGGAGCTGGAGCGTCTGTCGTCCAGGACATCTTCCCTCCATACCAGATGGTCTTTGAGGAGCCTTCAGCGGGGGGAATCAGGCACCAGAGCTGCACCACGCCCACGCCCGCACAGCTGGTCATGGTTTCAGGTTCCCCCAGTTGTGAGGACTCCCTCCCCTCCTCCCTCCCAGGCTCTCACCATCTCCCTGCCTTGACTGCTGTGACCCTTTCCTGAGACACAATATGGCAAAATGGAAAGATCATTTGGTGTGTTCGAACGTCAGGTCTGCACTTCCTTGGGTATCACTTAACCTCGCTAAGCCTCAGTTCCCATGCCTGGAAAGTCCCCTTCACCCTGCGTAAGAGACAAGTGCGTGAGGAGCTGGCACGTCAGGACAGCGCTGTCAGCAAGCTGCCTCTGAGTCAGGGCTTCGTGCGTGCGTGCGTGGCAGAGCAGCTACCTCACTGTGAACTATTAAAAAGCCAGCCAGCCCTTGACACAAGCAGCCGCCTCTCACCGACAAAACAGGGCTGATGATGACAATATCTACCTCGCAGGGCCGCTGCCAAGAGAAGCGGAGAGAAGCAGACGCAAGCAGCTGCATGTGCAGGAGCGCTTTGGGAGCTGCACAGAGCCTGCCCAGCGCAGTGGCCCTGTCATTCCCAAAGCAAGATAGTGAGTGGAGCAGTGTGCAGGACAAGAGGAAGCACTGAGGTCATCTCCAGCAGTGCGACCAGAGACCAACAGGACAAGAGGGCCTAGGAACACCATGGTCCGTGCAGGCAGGGACTGTTTTGAACCTGTCCTCATCCTTGGCAAAGTATGTAATTGGTGCTTGGTAGACATGAACTGGACGCACACAGGAGTGAGCAGAGACCGAGGTCAGCCCAGTTCTCCACCTCCCCCACTTTCACGATTTTCCGTCACAGACCTCTACTCCCCACTGCTGAGACCAGGCTCTTAGCCTGAGGTTCATGGATCCCCCTCCACAACTGAATGGGGAATATATTGTGTGTTTGAAAATGTGTTTTCCTAATTAAAGAAGTGTTAGAGTTCTTCTGCCCAGAAAAACTTTTAAATAAACCCTGCTCTGAAAGGCGGGCATCTACCACGGGCTCAGTGAAGACCCACTGCTTGGATTCATTTGGCTTCCAGGACTTCCAGGTACCTGTGGATTTAAAAAAGAAAAAAAACAACAAAAACATTCCCCACTTCTGTCTCTGAGATGTACATACAGGGTCCCACCAGCCTGCAGGTTTTCTTTTCTGCAAATTAGTTAACCTGCCCTCTTTCATGCAAAAGTAATGATCATACATCAGCATGGGCCTGTCCTCTGAGGGGCTGTTCTGTGGCTGGCTGAGTTTCAAACAGACACGCACACTCTTTCAAGGTTTTTTTTGTTGTTGTTTTTTTGAGAGAGAGAGAGAGAGAGAGAGGGAGAAAGAGAGGGAGGGAGACAGACGGAAAGGGAGAAAGAAGAAGCATCAGCTCGTGGTTGCATTGCTTTAGTTGTTCATTGATGATTCCATATGTGCCTTGACCAGGGGGCTCCAGCCAAGCCAGTTACCTTGGGCTCAAGTCAGCAACCATAGTGTTTCAAACATGGGTCCTCTGTGTCCCAGTCTGACATTCTATCCACTATGCCACCACCTGGTCATGCTCTTTCAATCTTTTATATCCTACCTAGTACAATTTTTTTGAGATTTTGAAATAAATTTTAAGTATAGTTGGTATACAATCTTATATTGGTTATATTAGTTTCAGGTATACAATAGTGATTCAGCATTTTTATACCTTACAGTGTTATCTCTCTGCTCAATCTAGTAATTATTATCTGTCACTGTGCATACTTATCACCATAATATTATATTGACTATATTCCCCTTCCCTTTTTCACCTATCCCCCCACCCCCTGCCTTCTGGGTAACCATCCCTTTGGTCTGTGCTTCTATCCATTTAGATGTGACAGATGTAGTCAGGGCCCAGAACCTGGGGATATTAACTAGGCCTCATGGTATCTAAATTCAAACTAGTAATCTCCTTTTTTTATTTTTTTTTTATTGTTAAATTTTATTTAGAAAATCAAATTTAATAGGTAGCATTGATCAATAAGAGTACACAGGTTTCAGGTAAACATTTCTATAGCATTTGAATTGTTGATTATGTTGTATACCCATCACCCAAAGTCAAATCATTTTCCATCACCTTATATTTGTCCCTCTTTACACCCTTCCCCCCACCCCTCCTCCATCCCCTTTACCCACATCCCCTTCCCTCTACCCCTCCCCCATCCTCTTCAATCGCATCCCCTTCCCTTGGTAACCATTTTTATCTATGTCCAAGAGTTTCAGTTTTATATCCCACCTATGTGTGAAATTATACAGCTCTTAGCTTTTTCTAATTTACTTATTTCACTCAGTATAATGTTCTCAAGGTCCATCCATGTTGTTGTAAATGTCACTATGTCATCATTTCTTATGGCTGAGTAGTATTCCATTGTATATGTGTACCACATCTTCTTTATCCAATCCTCTGTCAAGGGACACTTTGGTTGTTTTCATGTCTTGGCCCCTGTGAACAATGCTGTGATTAACATGGGGGTGCATGTGTCTTTATGTACCAATGTTTTCAAGTTTTGGGAGTATATACCCAGTAGAGGGATTGCTGGGTCATATGGTAGTTCTATTCTTAGTTTTTGAGGAGCCACTATACTTTCTTCCATAATGGTTGTACTACTTTACATTCCCACCAACAGTGGATGAGGGTTCCTTTTTCTCTACAGCCTCTCCAACTCTTGTTATTACCTGTCTTGTTGATAATAGGTGATCTAACAGGTGTGAGGTGTTTCATCGTTGGCATATAGGAAAACAGTGGACTTTTGTATATTGATTTTTCCATCCTGTAACTTTACTGTATTGGTTTGTTGTTTCTATTCGTTTTTTATTGGAGTCTTTGGGGTTTTCTATGTACAAGATCATGTCATTTGCAAAAAGTGTTAACTTTACTTCTTTCCTGATATGGATGCCTTTTATTTCTCTCTCTTGCCTGATCACTCTGGCTAAAACTTCCAGAGCTATGTTGAATAAGAGTGTAGAGATTGGGCAGCCTTGTCTTGTTCCTGATTTTAGAGGAAAAGCCTTCATTTTTTTCACCATTTCATATGATATTAGCTGACAGTTTATAATATATGGCCTTTATTATGTTGAGGTACTTTCCTTCTATTCTGATTTTATTGAGTGTTTTAAACATAAAGGGATGTTCTGTCTTATTGAATGCCTTTTCTGCATCATATGATTGATAGGATCATATGATTTTTGTTCTTTGTTTTGTTGGTGTGGTGTATTACATTGGTTGATTTCTGTATGTTGAACCATCCTTCTCCTCCTGAAATGAATCCCACTTGATCATGGTGTATTATTTTTTTTAATGTGTTGTTGTATTTGATTTGCTAGTACTTTGTCTAGGACTTTTGCATCTGTATCTATTAGAGATACTGGTTTGTAGTTTTCTTTTTTGTGTGTTGTCCTTGCTAGGTTTTGGTATGAGGGTTATGTTGGCCTCATAAAATGTGTTGGGGAGTATTGCTTCTTCTATTTTTTGGTATGAGGGTTATGTTGGCCTCACAAAATGTGTTGGGGAGTATTGCTTCTTCTATTTTTTGGATAGGTGACAACTCTTCTTTGAATGTTTGGTAGAATTCACCAATGTAGCTATCTGGTCTTGGTCTTTTGTTTTGGGAGAGGTTTTTGATAGTTGTTTCTATTTCTTCCCTGCTTATAGGTCTATTTAGGTTTTCCACTTCTTCATGACTCAGTCTAGGAAGATTGTATAGTTCTAGGAATTTATCCATTTCCTCTAGGTTGTTGAATTTGGTGGCATATAATTTTTCATAATATTCCACTATGATCCTTTATATATCCATAATGTCTGCAGTAATTTCTCCTTTTTAATTTTGGATTTTGTTTATATGAATCCTTTCTCTTTTTTCCTTAGTGAGTCTAGCCAGTAGTTTGTAGATATTATTGATATTTTCAAAGAACCAGTTCTTGGTTGTATTAATTTTTTATAGTCTTTTTATTTCTATTTCATTTAGTTCTGCTCTAATTTTTACTATTTCCTTTCTTCTGCTGACTTTGGGATGCCTTTGTTCTTCTTTTTCTTGTTTCCTAAGGTATGATGTTAGGTAGTTTACTTGGGATCTTTCTTGTTTCTTGATATAAGCCTGTAATGATAAAAAACTTTCCTCTTCTTACTGCTTTTGCTGCATCCTGGAAATTTTTTTTTCAGAGACAGAGAGAGAGTCAGAGAGAGAGAGAGATAGGGACAGACAGACAGGAATGGAGAGAGATGAGAAGCATCAAATCATCAGTTTTTCGTTGTGACACCTTAGTTTTTCATTGATTGCTTTCTCATATGTGCCTTGACCATGAGCCTTTCGCAGACTGAGTAACCCCTTGCTCAAGCCAGCGACCTTGGGTCCAAGCTGGTGAGCTTTGCTCAAACCACATGAGCCCGCGTTCAACCTGGCAACCTCAGGGTCTCGAACCTGGGTCCTCCGCATCCCAGTCCAACGCTCTATCCACTGCACCACTGCCTGGTCAGGCTGCATCCTGGAAATTTTGATATGTCATGTTGTCATTTTCATTTGTCTGTATATATCTTTTGATCTCTGCTTTTATTTCTTCTTTGACACAGTCATTTTTTAGAAGTATGTTGTTTAATTTCCACATTTTTGTGGGTTTCTTTACTTACTTTTTACAGTTGAATTCTAATTTCAAAGTCTTATGATCAGAAAATATGCTTGGTATAATTTTAATCTTCCTGAATTTGTTGACTTTAGTTTTGTGGCCCAACATATGGTTTATTCTTGAGAATGTACCATGCACACTGGAGAAGAATGTATATAGCTAGTGCTCAACTTACAACCGTGATTGATTCTGACAGACCAGTTGTAACACGATTTGGTCGTAAATTGAGTAGGCTGTATGTACAGTACTGTGAAATGATGTTATAAAAATCTTTAAGTCATATTTTATCATTTTCTTTAATTATTGTTATATATCATAATTTTCTTTGTTCATTTTATGCCATTTGTATTGTCTCTGCACCATTTTGTTTCTTATTTTTACATTCATCAGGTTTATGTAAAACACTGCATTACCAGTACAACTGGTTTAATATTTGCAAAACATACAAAATTACAAAATACAGGTGCATACAAAATTACAAAATACAGGTGTAAAAAATACCATAGGAAACATTTTCCCAATTGCAAAACATATCAAAATATATAAACATGTACGAAACATTTTATTGGCCGCTAGTGCTAGTGCTTGACTGCGGATCGTTGATATTGTCATCTGAGGCAGCAGTTGGGGTTACTAGAGTTGGTTTTTTCATAAACATGTATGATCACATTCACTTTCTTTCCTCCTTCATATTTGTTCATTGATTTCTTTCTTATATGTGCCTTGACCAGGGGGTTACAACAGAACAAGTGGCCCCTCCTTGCTCAAGCCAATGACCTTGGGCTCAAACCAGCGACCACTGGGTCATGTCTATTATCCCATGTTCAAGCCAGCACCCCTGCACTCAAGCTGGTGAACCCATGCTCAAGTCGGATGAGCCCGCGCTCATTTTTGTGTGGAGATCAATGGCCTTTCTTTCCTTCTTGGCAGGCTGAGGCGTAGACAAAGACAATTTCTTCTTGGTGGACATCTTGGGGGGGGGGGGTTGATAAAAAATATCCAAGACACAAAACACAAATTGCTGTACCGAGTGTGGGATAACAGTTGAAATGGTGCACGCGGAGATGGTAGTGCTGTCAGAAGCTGGTCCGTACTGTCCTACACCCAGTTGGGCAACGCTTGCGCTACCACACGCGGAGCAGTCTTGGCTAGTGATTGTGGTCGTAAAGTCGAATGGTTGTAAGTTGCATAGGTCGTAAGTCAGTCAATATCTATAGTTGACATTTTGGGATGAAATGTCCTATAAGTGTCTATTATGTCCATTTGGTCCAGAGTGTCATTTAATGTCAATATTTCTGTATTGATTTTCTGTTTGGATGATCTATCTAAAGCCATCAATCATGTGTTGAAATCTCCAAGTATGATTGTGTTTTTGTCTGCTTCTATTTTTAGATCAGTTAGTAGATGTCTTATATGTTTTGGTGCTCCCTGGTTTGGTGCATATATATTAAGAAGTATTATATCTGTTTGATACAATGTTCCCTTTATCATTATGAAATGACGAGCTTTGTCTCTGGTTACCTTTGTTGTCTTGAAGCTAGCGTTGTCAAATATGAGTATGGCTACACCTGCTTTTCTTTGAATATTATTTGCTTGGAGAATCATTTTCCAACCTTTCACTTTGAATCTACTTTTGTCCTGGGAGCTTAGATGTGTCTCTTGAAGACAGCACATGGTTGGGTTTTGCCTTTTAATCCAATCTGCTACTCTGTGCCTCTTTATTGGTGGGTTCGGTCTATTTACATTTACAGTAATTATTGACACTTGAGTATTTCCTAGAGCCATTTTATGTTTTGTTTTCTGGTAATGTGTGTCTTGTTTGGTTCTTCTCTTTTTTGTTTCTGTCATTTGTTTTTGTTTGGTGTTTTGTTTGGCAGTGTTCCATACTTTTTTCCACTGTTTCTTTTTTTTTTAAGCTGTGTGTTTCCGTGGTGGCTTTTTCATGGGTGGTTACCTTTAGGTTACTAAGAGAAAAATGTTCATAGGAAAAAGAATCGTTTGTCTTATGGGTGCTTCTGCACTCCATCCTCCTTTCCTACTGCAGATCTTTGTCCTCTCCCCTTTTGTGTTACTGTTGTCAAATGTTCCTCCTTTGTTTTGTGACCTTGTTGGAGCTTTTACTTGTAGGTTTGATTAATTTTGTTCTTTTTATCTGGTCAAATAACCCCCTTGAGTAGTTCCTGTAGTGGGGGGGTTTTGGTAATTAATTCCCTCAGCTTCTGCATGTCTGTAAAAGTTTTTATTTCTCCTTCATATTTGAAGAATAACTTTGATGGATATAGTATTCTTGGCTGGTAAGTCCTATCTTTCAGTACTTTGAGTGTTTGGGTCCACTCTCTTCTGGCTTGTAGAGTTTCTGCTGAGAAGTCTGATGATAACCTAATGGGCTTTCCTTTATATGTTATGTTCTTCTTTTTCCCTAAATGCCTTTGGGGATTCTTTCTTTGTCGTTGATTTTTGACAGTTTTATTACACTGTGCCTTGGAGAAGATCAGCTTGAGTTGCAGTGTCTTGGCATTGTTGGCTCCTTGGATTCAAGGCTTTAACTCATTCCATAGGCTTGGGAAATTCTTATCAATTATCTTTTGAGTAGGCTCTCCATTCCCTTCCTCCTCTCTTCTTCTGATATACCCATTATTCTTATATTGCTCTTTCTGGTGGAGTCAGACAATTCTTGTAGAGCTCTCTTAGTTTTTTTTTAATTCGTGAGTCTCTTCCTCTCTGTAGCATCTCTTGTTGCCTGTCTTTGATGTCACTGATTCTTTTCTCTATCAAGCTTATTCTATTAGCTAAACTTGCTATCTCAGTCTTCAATTCATGTATTGAACTTTTTATCTCTGTTTTAAAGTTTCAGTCTCCTTAGTGAGGTATTCCTTTTGTTCATTAATTTATTTTCTGAGCTCATTAAGTTGCCTATTGGTGTCTTCTCACATCTCATCGAGTATTTTCAAATCTTCAATTTTGAATTCTCTATCATTTAACTCCAAAGTTTCCATGTGGTTGAGATTTTTTTCTGAAAGGAACTACATCTCTGTCTTGTGTAGCCATGATATTCGATTTCTTCTTTCTTGATGGCATTCAAGAGTGGTATTGTTAAGAACCCTAACAAAAAAAACAACTAAAAAAATTAAAAACTAAAATTAAAAATACAATAAAAAAATAAAAATTTAAAAATTATGACCAAGAAAAAAAAACACAGAAAAAAAGATCAAAAGCAAACAACAAATCAAAAACAAAACACCACAAAAAGTAAGGAAAAAATAAAAATTTAAAAGATGTAATTCAAAAGAGAAAAAGAAAAGAATAAGAAGGAAAAAATAAATTTCAGCTTTAAGAGATTTCTTCCAGAAGGTGTCGCTGTCTTGAACTTTTAGCTCTGTGAATTTCCTGGCTGTACATTGATGAGATGTTGCTGTGGCAATGATGTAGGCAGGGCCACAGTTGCGTTGGTGGGTGGGGCGTATTGTGAGGGCCTTCCAGCATTGGCCTTATGGCTTCGGCTCTAGCAAAGGCGATCTCAGGTTTCCAGGCACTCCTCTCCACATCTCAATAGGCCTGGGGACCAGAATCCGAGCACCTCTGTTCTTCAGGGGAGAGAATGGCTCTGGAGAGCTAGGTGTGGGGTTTGTCTCTGCCACTTTCCATACTGCAAGGTGAGAGAGGCAGGATCTGGGAGGCTGGGGGCTGCACTTGAGCTTTCTCTGTCTGTGCCAAGTGCCAGCTGCAAGCTGACCATGGGAACACTGGCCATGACCACTCACTCAGACCACTTTGGTTTATCTCCCCCTCTGCCCCTCTATCTCACTGCTCCTCCCAGCAGAAGGAGACCCAGTCACTCTGAATTTCCCTCTCTATACCCTGCAGACAAAATCCAGAGAGCCCAAACTTCCCTCCTCCCCATATTCCAGCAGAGGAAGTCACTCCCAGTTTGTTTCCTCTTCAAAGCCCACAGCGAATGCATTTTATCTTCCACCCCCCTTTGCACCCAGTCCCACCTTTAGTCCACTCAATGCATGGGTCTTTCAGGCATGCCAATGAGCCCAGCTGGGGTTACTTCATGCGTTATAGTTGTTCAATTTGTTGAAATTTCAAGGGGAGAGATCAGAACTATCTCTCATGCTGCCATTACTCTGATGTCATCTGATAGTCACCTTTTTAGCACTAATATACTTCCCTTTGTTCTTTACTTTCAGTATAATTGTCATTGCTCAAAGGAGTTGTCTCTCAGCCACTATAAATGTCCAAACCCAGATAAGGAGAAAAAGTAATCCAGATAATTTATATGTTTTCTCTTCTTTTCATTTATGCTTTCAGGAATGGAGCTTGCAGAACAGGAAGTTGCTCTGGGTGAGTCAGTGAGTAAGCAGAGTGAATGTGTGATCACCTTAATTAAAATATTTTTTCTTACTAAAAATAAATGTGTGTATGAGTATTTTCATATGTATAGTATATAGGTATATACATATATATCTATATGTGTATGTATGTATTGGAAGAAATCTCGATATATAAACAATGAAAAAAAATCACCTCTAATTTCCCACTCCTCTAAAGAACTGTTGTTAATACCTGGCTTCTGTTCTTCCCGTCAACCGTGTGCATTTATGGAGCACTTCCTGTGTGCCAGACATTCACTGCCATGTGCTCTACAAGCACCACCTCCTGTTAACTTCTTGTCCTCTTGTCTTGCAGCAAGTATACTTCACCTCTTCATATGCACATTTATACTTTCTTAATTTAAGACCAAGGGGATCATACTGTTTTATAACCTTGCCTTTTTCACTCCATAGCATTAAATTTTCTTTCCTTGTTATTAAATATTCATTTACAGAATCATTTATAAGAGCGACATAATGTTTTATTGCAGGCAAATTCCATGCTTCTCAGACTGGGGTGCGTGTACCCCTGAGGGCAGAGCCACAGGATAAATGTAGCATATTCTCCTGAAACAGAAATTTGACTCAAAGCTTTGGGAGGAAACATACACACACACCCATATTATTTTATTATCCAAACAAGTGCATATATACCATAGCATAAAACAGAGAATACCAATGAATTTTAAAACAAAGCAACCAAGGTCCTGGCCAGTTGGCTCAGTGGTGTAGTGTTGGCCCAATGTGTGGAAGTCCCAGGTTTGATTCCTGGCCCGGGCACACAGGAAAAGCGACCATCTGCTTCTCCACCCTTCCCCCTCTCCTTCCTCTCTGTCTCTTCCCCTCCCGCACCCAAGGCTCCATTGGAGCAAAAAGTTGGCTGGGGCACTGAGGATAGCATCATGGCCTCACCTCAGGCACTAGAATGGCTCCAGTTGCAGTGGAACAACACCCCAGATGGGCAGAGCATCGCCCCCTAGTGGGCATGCTGGGTGGATCCTGGTCGGGCACATGCGGGAGTCTGTCTCTTTGCCTCCCCGCTTCTAACTTCGGGGGGGGGGGAAGCAACCAAGGTCAAGCTTGCATGAACTTGTTGTTATGCCCCCAAAACCCAAGTCCCCTTGCCCCGTAGGATGGCAGGAACAACTGAAAAGCACTGAGTTCTAGATCAGGCCCCTCTTTTGACAGATAAGGCACCTTAGACCCAAGGCAAAGAAGAGATTGTCCACAGTACACAGCATGTATGTTGCAAAGCCAAGCCATGTGACCCTGGCCTGCACCCCTCCCAACCTTCCATAGTTGGCAGCATCCCTCAATTGCTTTTTCAGAGGGTGTGAATGGAGACCTTGCCACTTGAGTAACCAACCCTCTGCTTATCAATAGTGGAAACTCTTGGCTTCCTGCATGATCCATCTCTTAGCAGCCCCCCCCCCCCATTGCGGGCCGGGATCTGAGCTGTACGTTCCTGTGGTTAGTAACTGTAGCCTTTATGGACAAAGATAGATGCCCTCCCCTTGTCCCTACCAACTCCAGCAGCTCTCATAATTTTCACTTGATACACAGTATTGTAAACACATATCCACCATCTCTTTTACCCAGGAGACTGGGAATCATATGTCATCATTATTATAATCTGACATTTATCATGCACCTTCTAGATGCCAGGTGCCCGGCCGGGTATTTTATCTGTAGTCTTCATAACAGCTTTTCAAAGTATAAATGATTATCCCCACTTATCAATAAAGAAACTGAGTAAAAGATTATCACTTACTCATCCTCATGTGCCTGTTTAATAAGTATTTACTGTAGGCTTATGTGCC
Organism: Saccopteryx bilineata; assembly: GCF_036850765.1. Taxonomy (NCBI): domain Eukaryota; kingdom Metazoa; phylum Chordata; class Mammalia; order Chiroptera; family Emballonuridae; genus Saccopteryx; species Saccopteryx bilineata. Next base: position 365,638,530 of record NC_089490.1, on the reverse strand, counting down.
AGAACTTGTGTTAAGTGTTGTGGACAGTCATCAGTCATGATGAACAAAACTGATAACCGGCCCTGGCCGGTTGGCTCAGCGGTAGAGCGTCGGCCTGGCGTGCAGGGGTCCCGGGTTCGATTCCCGGCCAGGGCACACAGGAGAGGCGCCCATCTGCTTCTCCACCCCTCCCCCTCGCCTTCCTCTCTGTCTCTCTCTTCCCCTCCCGCAGCGAGGCTCCATTGGAGTAAAGATGGCCGGGCGCTGGGGATGGCTCCTTGGCCTCTGCCCCAGGCGCTAGAGTGGCTCTGGTCGCGACGCCCCGGAGGGGTAGAGCATCGCCTGGTGGGCAGAGCGTCGCCCCTGGTGGGCGTGCCAGGTGGATCCCGGTCGGGCGCATGCGGGAGTCTGTCTGACTGTCTCTCCCCGTTTCCAACTTTGGAAAAATACAAAAAAAAAAAAAGTGATAACCACTCCTGCCTCTATGGAACTCAGAGATGAATGGGGAGATAATATTCAACAAATAATTTTACAAACTCTAGTGAGCATAATATAGCCGAGAGCCTGTCCAACTGCCTCAGTTTAAACCCACCTCAGCCACTCACTAGCTAACAGACCTTGTGCAAGTCTACTAACCTCTCTGTGCCTCGTGTTGGTCTTCTGCAAAAAGAGGATATTACACTAGTAGTGCCAGCTTCATAGAGGCACTGTGAGGAGTGAGTAAACTAGCAAACACAAAGCAAGGCCTTGCACATCCCAGGTGTCCTGTTGCTGCTGGTGGGACGAAGGAGGAGGCATAGGCGCCAGGCCCATATGATAGGGCAAGACCTCCATCTGGTGACATTTGATTGAGTTCTGTAAGATGAATTTAACTTGACAAAGTGTGTGTGTGGTGGTGGGGGGGGTGACAGGGGAGGGGAGCAGGGTATTGGAGGGATGTTCCAGGCAGAGGGAATAGCATGTGCAAAGTACCATGAGTGGGCTCACCTGAGGAATGCAGAGTGTGGCTGGAACACAGCAGGTGGGGAGCCATACAGGGTCAGCACCTGGCAAGGAAGAGCCTGTGATAGAGCTGCAGCTGTTTCCAGGACCTGGGCTCTGCAGCGCACTGTTGATCCATGCCAAGGGAGATGCTCGGTCAGTGTCGCATGAGCAAGCAAGCATGTGGACAGACAACGACATTGGCCTCATGTGGTCCTGGCTGTGGGAATTCCATTGCTGCCCAACCAGAAAAGGAGCCCAGTCTCCCATATACACAGTGATGCGTGGGCAATCCCACCCCCCCCTGTCAAGGAGCTCACATCCCTGTTGCTGGTCCCTCTCTTCTGGGCAGTAGACCATGTAGGTTTGGATAGGGACCTTCAACATCTGGGACTCACTAAGGTGGTTGCTGCTACAATCCTTGGACGACAGTCAGGGCCTCAGATCTAAGCTAGTGGTGTGCAAACTATTTTAGTAGTGGAACCCTTTGCTGAATTAATCTGAAAGGAAACTCAGTATGTGGAATGGGGACGAAGTGTCATCCTGGTGCACCAAGGTTGCAGGTTTGATCCCCCTACAAGAAGCAATCAGTGAGTGCACAACTAACTTGAACAACTAAATGGAACAATGCGTTGATGCTTCGCCTCTCTCTCACTCTCTCTCCCCCACCACCAATGGAAATAAAATTGTTTTTAATCTAGAGGGTCTGGTGGGCGATTGTGAATACACCATGTGGTGTGCAGAGAGGTGTTGTAGAATTAGGCACCTGAAACCTGAATAATTATGTTAACCAGTATCACCCCAATAAAATTCAATTAAAATAAAATAAAATAAATAAATATATGCATTTAAGAAAACCCAGAGGGGCAGGCGTAGGTGGGTTGCTCAGGAGGTCACGACCTGGTTGTGCCTTCTTTTTTTCACTCTCTCTCTTAAGTTTGAAGCAGTGGTTTTTTGTTTCCTTAAGAAATGGAAAAGAATGAATCTGCGTAAACACAGCGATGTTAAACTCCCTGAAAAACCTCCTGCCATTTTAACTCTGTTACTGGAGAAATAAAAGAGAAATAATTTGTCCACCCACACTTAGCTGTTTCTGACGAAGGTAGGTGAATATTGCTTTGCTAATCGAGGGTGACTGCTGGAAGTGGAGCCACGCTGACTGATCCGGATAGAGAGGAAGCCGCGGCCGCCCCAGAAGGGGTGGCTGCGTGAGAGTCGTGGGTCGGTAGGCCCGCGTCAGCCGCCTGCTGTCCGCCTTCCCCAGGTCCCCCCCAGTCGATGATGATGGAGACCCTGGGCCCACGGGACTCCGCTGGAGCCGAAGGAACCACGGACTCAGAGTCACAGAGAGAAATGCCGCTGCCACCCCCTCCCTCACCACCCTCAGATCCAGCCGAGAAGCCACCTGAAGTTGCCGAGAGACACTTCCTCACGATCAAGAGCAGCCTGTGCCTGTTAGCTACCTTCCAGCTCCTGGTAAGGACATCACAGGCTTCAGGGGGGCCTGGAGAGAGTACTTTCTTCCCTAGCTCACTGCCACCGGGCTACCGGGCAGAGAGATGAAGGGCCTTGTCAGTGTCCCCCTGTGACTCCCGCCCTCAGGCTGGCATGAGGAGGAGGTTAGAGTCCTGAGCGACAGTCTCCATAGCTAAGCCCCTCACACCCTGCCCTCCCTAACTCCAGAAGCTAGACACGCCCCCCCTAAACCTCTGGCCCTGCAGGGGTCTCTGAGCTCTGAGGACTTCCTGTCTATGGAGGCATCTCTGGGAGACTTCTCTTTTGATGTATGTAGCTGGAGGGGGGGTCCCTGGGAAGGGCTTTCTCTTGGCTCCCTTTAGTCAGTTTTTCCCCAGAGAGAGTCCTCAGGCCTTTTTTGGACACACAGCACCTGGGCCCTTCCCTTAGCTGCACAGTCTGGACCTTGGGGGGCCAGTTGAGGTGGGCTCTACACAGGGGAACATGGGGGCAAGAAGCCCGGGCTCTGAACTTGGTCCCCTTGTCCCAGCTTGCCTGCGGGGTGCTCTGGCTCAGCAGCTATGGCTCCCGCTCGTCACGGAATGCCACACTCGTGGAGCAGGAGGAGCAGGAGGAGCCCAAGGTGAGGAAGCTCGGGGACTCTGTCTGGGCGGGAGCAGGTGGGGGCTTCCAGCCCACCAGCGCCTGCAGGGCGCGCCTCTGAGTTCCGAAGGTACCTCATTCCCCTGAGGCTCTTCTCCCTGCTCCCCACCCGGACCTGGTCTGGAATTTTCAGAGCCTCAGTTCCGTCCCTGTTGAGACACATGAGAACTCTGCCCCCCCACACCACCCTGACCTGTCTGTCTGATACTCCCCAGGTCTGGATGAACGTGGGGACCTGGGAAGTCCCCAGTCTGCTGCTGGTGTCTCTCTCTGTGCTCCTCGTTACCACCCTGGTAAGGCGCCTCCTGACCTCAGTGCTCCCCTCTGACCCCGAGGCCTGACCCCACCAGCTCCCTTTCGTTCTGGAGAGGGCTGAGGACGGCGTGTCCGTCTCCTTCCACCAGTGTGCCCAGCAGGGGGTGAGGGCACCTTCAAAATTGATTTACAGGGTTCTAGGCAGGGGAAGGGCTGAGGCAGAGAGAAGACTGAAGGAGGAGCCCTCATACTCCCCCCTCAGAAGCTGAGAGTCAGGGGAGTGGAGGTCAAGGTGAGGGGTGGAGCCTCCTCTCTGTGTGAGGGGCAGTGCTGTCCAGAGAGCTCCCACGAGAGCAGGGCTGCCAGAGACCAAGCGAGGGGCAAGCGGCTTCTTCCTATGGGCAGCGCATCAGCCAGGGGGCGGCAGCGCGGTCCCGGTCCATGCATGCCGTCACATGCCTCCCACTAGGTGTGGCATCTCCTGAGGCCTTCCGCAGAGCCGCCCACCCCGCTGCCCCCCGAGGACAGGCGCCAGTCGGTGAGCCGCCAGCCCTCCTTCACCTACTCGGAGTGGATGGAAGAGAAGGTCGAGGACGACTTCCTGGACCTGGACCCCGTCCCGGAGACTCCCGTGTTTGACTGCGTGATGGACATCAAGCCTGAGGCCGACCCCGCCTCGCTGACCGTCAAGTCCGTGGGTCTGCAGGAGAGGTAGGGGTGGAGGAGGGCTGGGCTGTGTGGGCTCTGGAGCTCTCAGCCCCCAGGCGGAAGGGCAGGTGCCTGGCTCTAACTCCCAGCACCCAGGACTGAGCTGCTCTCAGAGCTTAGCCAGTGTAAACACAGGCTGTTTGGGTCTGATGCGCGTAGCTCACGATGCCCCAAGGTGGGTGTTTGCTGTTACTGCACACGGCACATAGGCATCCACAAGCGTACACATGAGCACACTCACACGTACGCTTCTGTGCTCAAGTAAGTTTGGGTAGGTTTCTTTATTGCAGGACGTGTCAGGATCTTTAACATGCTTGTGTTCATTGTAAATCAATAAGGGGGTAGTCACTTGACCAAAGCACCCCACTATGTAGCGTATGCCATAGTGTTCCACAGGTCGTACTTCGAGAGGTGTTGACACCCTCTCTTCTGAGACGAGCTGGGTACGCCAGATCTTTGAGTGGCCCACATGGTGGAGACAGAGCACTGTCTAAGGAGTCAGTAAACCTAGTGTTCGGTTTCAGCTCTGCTACCCGCTTAGTGCCTGAGCTTGGGCAGTCCTCGTTCCTCTCTGGGGCTTGGTTTCCCCGTCTGTATAACGAGAGCCCTCCCTGTTCTGGGCCTTTAGACACTGAGCTCAGTAGAGTTTGTTCGGGGGAGACATCCTTGCTGCAGCTCTGCTGCCCCTGGAATCTCCTCTTTCCCTGACAGCCGGGGCCCCAGCCTCTCCTGGGTGAGATGTCCTTGACTCAATGGCAACCTCACCCCAGACTACTGGCTCAGGACCAGGATACTGAGGGTCAAGCCTGCTTTTCTGACCCAAGCAGGTGCCCACTCCCTGGAAGCTTCCTGGGTTCGCAGAGCTGGGCACTGCCTCCAGTGGTGACAGAGAATCCAGGGGAGGGCTGTGTGAAGGCTCCTCAGATGGAACCTTGGGAACTGGGGCCCCCAACCCCCACTCCGTTAGCTACTCCACTGCAGGAGGCAGGGAGGCAGGCTCCAGCCTTGGGGTGAGACCTGTGCTCCTCATGTGAGGGGTGCTGTCACCCCTCCACTCCTCCTCCTGGAGCCCTCCCTGTTCCTACGCCTGATCTCTCCGTTCCTCACCTTCCCACTCCGAGGCCCAGCTGAGGCCCCTCCCTGCCACTGAGACTCAGTGCCCCTTTCCCGGTCCTTCTAGGAGGGGCTCCAACGTCTCCCTGATCTCTCCGTTCCTCACCTTCCCACTCCGAGGCCCAGCTGAGGCCCCTCCCTGCCACTGAGACCCAGTGCCCCTTTCCCGGTCCTTCTAGGAGGGGCTCCAACGTCTCCCTGACCCTCCGTTCCTCACCTTCCCACTCCGAGGCCCAGCTGAGGCCCCTCCCTGCCACTGAGACCCAGTCCCCCTCTCCCGGTCCTTCTAGGAGGGGCTCCAACGTCTCCCTGACCCTCCGTTCCTCACCTTCCCACTCCGAGGCCCAGCTGACGCCCCTCCCTGCCACTGAGACTCAGTCCCCCTTTCCCGGTCCTTCTAGGAGGGGCTCCAACGTCTCCCTGACCCTGGACATGTGCACACCCGGCTGCAACGAGGAGGGCTTCGGCTACCTCATGTCCCCACATGAGGAGTCAGCCCGCGAGTACCTGCTCAGTGCCTCCCGCGTCCTCCAGGCCGAGGAGCTCCACGAAAAGGCCCTGGACACCTTCCTGCTGCAGGCAGAATTCTTTGTGAGTCCCCTGACCTGGCTGCCCCGCTGTGGGGCCTCTGCTCATGCCTGTCGCCTAACAAGGCAGTGGAGTGGGGTGCCCAGAGCTCGCAGCTGATAGACGAACTGCATTGCATGATCAGCTCTCCTCTTGTTCTGGGCAAGCTGCTTCCCCTCTGGGCCTCATCTAGAAAACGGGGATAAGGGTAATGGGGATGTTGCAAGGATTAAAGGACCACGAACAAGCGCCCGTCTGGGGGCTTGGTGTTCAGGGGCATTCCCCAGTCTTCAGTGCCCAGCCCTGTGCTTTGAAAGCCGTAGAAAACCTTCGATTCTGACTGCTGCTTTCCCACCCTCCTGCCCGACATCACCAAGCTTTGTTCATTCCCCTTTGAATTCTCTCCCAGAGACCCCTGTGGCTGTGGCTCAGGGTGGTCCTAATCACCTCTGTAGACTTCTGCAACAGCCCCCAGCTGCCTCCTGTTGGACTTGGGGGGACTGAAGAAATGACACCTCTGTTTTACCTGCCTGAGCACTCAACCAGTTAAGAACTAAGACCCAGGAGATCACACGATGCCACCTGTATTTTTGTTGATAAAGACCAAGTTTACAATGAGGCTTTCGTAGGTAGCAACAGTGAGCAACTTAAAACCAACCCCCAGTATTGAACCTCCTACCCACCCCAGGTAGTACTGCCACATCCTGGGACCCATGGGCAACCCTATAATTCTTTCCTGGCAGGAGGGCCCAAGAGGAGGAGGAAGGAGGGAGCTGGGGCCCAAAAGCTCAGTCCTCATTCAAACATACCCATTAGGTTGCTTGCCCACCTCTGTGGGCAGGACGGGTAAGGGGCCCTGAGTATTTGAGGAGAGTCCCTCCTGGGCAAAGCCAGAGGGATGGGGAACCAATGTGCCTCCCTCATCACTCCCCTCACCCCAGCCCACTCTGCCTCCTGCCCCCCTGCCACCAGATGACTCTCTGAGAAGACCTCATCACCCTGTGACCCACTGCTCCAAATTCTGCAGAACTTGGTTTGGCTGGCATCAGTTGGCTAGCCCAGCCCCTGTTTCTAGCTTTATGTCCCCAGCCCCTGCAGGGACTGGGGCTTCTAACTAGGCTAGATCCCTGCTCCGTGTCCTTCTCCTCCTGGACTTTTTCACACACCATGCCCCACCCCTGATGCCCTAGAAAGCCTTCCTGGACCACCCCAGCCCCTGCTCCCCTTGAAGAAAAGACTTGGGTCCTCTCTGTCATTTCCTGCTGAGTATGTTCAGTAGATCGCTGTCGATCTTGCCCAGAGGAAGAGGAGCACAGCCTGCACACCCACTCCACAGCGCTTTTGCACTTGTTTTTTATTCTTTTGAGTCTCAAAACAACCCTAGAAAGTGAGTATTATGATCCTCATTTTACAAAAGACATACTTAGTGGTCCCAAACACAACACTGTCGAACTGTATGTGGTCCGGTGCTACTCTGTGTGGACAGACAGAAAGGGGCTGGAGGCGAGAGGCACTGGGGAGCCATCCCAGAGGACATGGGAGAGGCCAGCGGAGCCTTCACGGTGGGAATGAGGTGGAGAACTGAACAGGGCTGCTCCCTACAAGTGGAAAGCCCGATCCCAGACCTGGAGGCCAGATGGGAAATGGCATACTGGCAACAAGAAGAGATGGGCATATCTAGAGGGTGGGTCTGTTCAAAGCGGGTCCCAGAAAGACCAGGTCCCAGAAGACTTCGTTCACATCCAAGGTAGAGAAATCCAGACTTGGCGCTCTTGACACAGAGTGTTGGGAAGTACAGAAACAGCGCTGGGAGATCAGGTGGTTCCTTGCTTGCTAGAGAATCAGGGAAGGCTTGTTGGAGGAGGTAGCATTTAAGAGGGACAGGACTTGAGAAAATGAGGGTGGGGTGAAACCCGAGTGAGCACAACCCGAGGTCTGAGGTGGGGATGTCTAGAGTGGGAACATAGATCAGCAAAGCCCCTCAGTTTGGCTGCAGAGCAGGGATTGTGGAAGATGGTGGTGATAGGCCAGGTTGCTTTTCAAACTCCAGTTCTTCCTTAGCAACCAGACTGATCTTCAATAGACAGTAGTAATGACATTTATTATATACTTGATGTGTATCAGACACTATTCTGAATGCTTTGTGTATATGCACTAAGTCATTTGGTAGTATATGTTGAACACATACACTCAAGCCAGCCCCTGGACGAGAAGTTGGGGCCACAGCAGCCGCTGTGTTCACCATGCCTGTGAGGGCCACCCACAGCCGCTCACACCCCCGTTTCTTCTTCCTGCAGGAAGTCCCCATGAACTTTGTGGATCCGAAGGAGTATGACATCCCTGGGCTGGTACGGAAGAACCGGTACAAAACCATCCTTCCCAGTGAGTACGCACTGCCCTGGGGAGGGACGGGGACGGGGACAGGCTCAGCCTCCCCTGGGTGACTCGTCACCCTGAGAAAGACCTTAACCCCAGAGCTGGGCCTCCAGGGTCACAGGAAGGGATGGAGGGTGGCAGTGCCCAGTGAAGGGGAACTCCCACTAAGTGCGGGCAGATTCGTTCGTTCCTTCACACAGCACCCTCCCGACCCTTGCCCTGGCCACGTGGGTCCCAGAAAGAAAGAAAGAGAGAGAGAGAGAGAGAGAGAGAGAGAGAAAGGAAAGAGAGAGAGAGGAAAAGAAAGAAAGAAAGAAAAGAGAGAGAGAAAGGAAAGAAAGAAAGAGAGAGAAAGAGAGAGAGAGAGAGAAAGAAAGAAAGAAAGAAAGAAAGAGAAAGAAAGAGAGAAAGAAAGAAAGAGTGACAATAACAGCAACTCCTACACAGTGCATGGTGACAGCAAAGTGTTTTCACCTTCTTTGTCTCCTCCGAGTGGGCAGGTTTAAGGAGAGGCAGTTAAGTCTCAGAGAGGTTAAGTGGCTCACCCACAGTCACACGTCTAGGAAGCACAGAACTGAGTTCAAACCAGGCCTCTGCCACCCCAGAACTGGACTCCTGTGTCTGCCTCGGGTTTAGTTCGCCCAGGTCGTGCATCTGCTCACAGGCAGAGCAGCCCCACGAGGGCATGAGCCGCCCGGCGGGTGGGATGTGCCTCATCACTCAGTCCAGACAAGTCTGCGTGAGTGTGAGCTGTCCCCTGGAAGGCCTGCTAGGGATGTCACCTTCAGGTAATTTTAATCATATCAAGTTATGGCCCCTGGCCCCAGGCCTAGCTGAGGGGCAGGGCTGGGGTGGTGACTTATTGAAAGTGAATCTCCACAAACCTACTCCACTCAGTTTATGGAGTGACGAGGCTTTTAAAAAGCAGTTTTGCTGTCAGCATCTCCAACAACACATAAGATGTCATGACTTATTTTTAACTTTGAAAATATCTACTTGTGGTTGCTATGGTTACAATAGTCTCTAGGTAGTTCCGGTTAAACAAAGCACCATGTAAGGCCAGGATGCACTGCTCAGGGCTGCTCCCCTCTTTCCTCATCTTGCTCCCCCACACCCACCTAGCCCCACCTGGAGGGAGGGGCGGCTCAGGTGCCTCAGAACCTAGGCCTTTGCTGTCCATTCAGAGAGGCCACTGCGGGAGGGTGCGGGTCAGGCCATCATGCCACAGGACACTGGATTGCTGAGAGGCCTTGAGCCATCTTGAGCCTCCAGGCCTCTAAGGTCAACAGAGAATGTGTTCTGTGTCCAGCAAGAATTGACCCTGTGCCTCAAAGACTGGGCTGGGGCTGAGGGAGTGAGGGGCAGTGACAGAGGGCAGGGAACGCTTGACAGAGACCCCCTCAGAGTCAGGACCCCCTGAGGTTTGTTCTCACATTCATTTTGCTCGTTTCCTGAGCCCCTGCCCCCAGGGCTGAGGATACAGACGTGAATGAGACACAGACCCTGCACAGGGAGCTCACAGGCTAGTGGGAGAGACAGACCCATGGACAGTCACAGCACAGGGTGACCAGTAACCCGCAGACAGCACAGAGAGCAAGGTGCAGGGGAGCAAGCCTGGCCATTTCGCCACTGGGTCCAAACCCCAGCACTGCCTGGCACATAGACATTTGCACCCGTCTGAGTTAACGAATCTAGCCCCCCTTTTCCATTCTCACTGCCAGGTGGCCTTTTAGGGGTAGAAGGGTACTCCCCCAGTTCCAGGCGGTGCCATTTACAGAGACTGCACTGACATTTAATGCCACCTGGGGTTCGGCAGGGCAGGCAGCCCTCTGACCCCTGACGTTTCCTACTTGGATCATTGCAGTAATCTTCTCTAACTGGTCTGACTCCCACATCCTGCCTCCTGTCCGTCTTCTACCATTGTCACCAACATGATGCAAAACCAGAATCCAGTTATGTCTCTGTCCTCCCTAAACGCAGACTCCTCGGGTTCAGGTGCGGCCTGATCAGCACGGTTTACGAGACCCTTTGTCAGCCGGTCCTCTCCTGCTCGACTCTCTCCAGCCCCCACCCGGCCCTGGGCACTTGAGTCAGACATAACCGTGTTCTCTACCCCTCCTTCTATGGTCCCTCAAACCTAGTCCAGGTGCCACCTCTTCTGGGAAGCTAGGGTTACACCCTGAGTCAAGGGCCTCCTCTGTTCCCTCAGCCCCAGTACTCACGGGCCACACACTGCTTGTCTTCCTGCTGAACAGTTAGGGGCAGGGACTGTGTCTTGTTTATCTCGGAGTTCCCACTCTCAAGCACAGTGCCAGGCACAGAAGCAGGGCCAGTAGGACCACTCCTGTTCCCACAGTGGTTCTTGAATACCGGAGACCCTGGTGTCTGTCCAGAGGGGGCAGTGCCCACTCTGGCCCCTAAGCTGGGCAGGCACTGACAAGGAAAAGGGAGATGACCCATGCGGCACGCCCTGCTCCTCTCTTCTGCTGGTCACCCTGAGTTCCCCTTCTTTTTACCGGCTGACTTACGGTAATACTTGTAATGACAGCAGTAACAGCAGCAACTTGCTACAGGGTGTTTTCTGTGTGCTGGGCTAAGTCACTGGACTAAGGACTCAACCTTTACAAGGTTCTGATGAAAGGGATGTCCCCAGTTTACAGATAAGGCACAGGAAGATTAAGTAAATGGTCCGTGCTGACATAGATAGTAAGTCAGAGCCAGGATTTGAACCCAGGCTGACTGGCTCAATGGTGTAGACTCTTAACCACTCCCCTATACTTTGAGAGCCCAGGTCGCACACGTCTGAAGTACCTTTAATCCACCGCTCTGTGTAAGGAGAGACACCGAGGCCCAGAGAGGGGATAAGACAGTGAGCTGGTGACAAAGCTGGACTGTAGCCACGACCCCCGACCCGAGCCAGCTTCCTGCCCACCCCACACGCCTGCCTTCCCCTCAGCCCCAGCCTCTGCAGGCTGACAGAGTAGTTCGCACCCAGAGGCTGTCGCTGGGACAAAACAGACTCGACTCCAGGGAGAAGAGCAAGGTGTCACGAGGATCTCTTGCTATGGGATTTGATGTGCGAAAGAATTGAAAAGAAAACAAAGTTCTTTGTGTCTGCAGCTGAGACCCTCCAGTCTCGTCTCAGACGTGGAAGGCTTTCCTCCTTTATCCCAGTATTCTTCCTCGGCTTTCCTCCCCTAGATCGTAGCAGCCCTGCCTAGTGACGAAGCGCCTTGCGGTTTGCATAGCACTTTCACAGCTGCTTCCTCGTGTGTCGTCCCAACAATCCCAGGAAGTGTCGGTCTCTTTGCCCCCATGTTACAAACGGGAAAACTGAGCCCTAGAAAGGCCATGTGCTCTGCGGACATACCCAGTCCGCTGGCAAGAGTGTACACTCAAACCCTTGCTGGCCTGGTGTCCAGTATGTGTGCCCTGAACAGCTTTCTTGACTCCTCTTCTCTCCAGAGCACGAGGCACAGTGAGTGCAGGGCAGTTTAAGGGGCACGGGCAAGGGGCAAGCAGTGATATTACAGAGGTGGAGGCTCTCCACTCTCACACTCCCCCTCCTCTTCAGCCTGGGCCCTCACCGGCCTCGGTGGGCCATGGGGAAGGCTCAGTGTTTAGCTACTGGGCAGGGGAAAGAGGCACTCAAGAGTCCCAGAAGGAATGTGGGTGTCCCGAATGGGCCAAGCAAGATAGGCCCTGCCCGAGGGGATTACAGATCCAAGCCTTTCCTGTCTCCCCCACTCCAGACCCTCACAGCAGAGTGTGTCTGACTTCACCAGACCCTGACGACCCTCTGAATTCCTACATCAACGCCAACTACATCCGGGTACGTAGCCCGGTCCCGACGGCCACTCCCTGAAAAGGAGGCCCAGGCTGGTGGGCTCCATCCTCCAGGCTTATCCCTCAGACAGGGTGGCTGCTGCCAACCCCCAGGAGGAACCTGAGTGTGGGGACTGGGCCCCGGGGAACACTGCGGCTGGCCCTGACCACCTGGACTTGGCTGGCCGCAGGGCTACGGTGGGGAGGAGAAGGTGTACATTGCCACTCAGGGACCCATCGTCAGCACGGTCGGTGACTTCTGGCGCATGGTGTGGCAGGAGCACACGCCCATCATTGTCATGATCACCAACATCGAGGAGATGAACGAGGTAGGCACCTCTGTCCCATCACCAAGCGTCTGCTGCTTTGTGACCACACTAAACCTCTTGTTCCCAAATTGTTACAACAGTCTTGTGAGGTTGATAGTGTTTACTCCACCGAGAAGGTGAGGCAGTATGAGGCTTAGCAAGATTAAGTCGTTTGCTCAGGACTACACGGAGAGTCAGAGGCAGAGCCTGGAGCTGGCTTCTCTGCCTCCAGTGTCCAGGACCTTAAGCGGGATGCTCTGCTGCCCCCGAGGCTGCCAGCACTGATGCTGGCCACTCCCAGACCCATAACAATCCCTTTGATTGAACCCTTAGAGAAGTCCTTCAAGATGGATATTCCTCCCATTTTCCAGGTAATAAAACTAAGGCTCAGGAAAGGGGAGTAACTTAAAGGTTCTGAAGCTGCGATTTAAACCCAGTACTCTCAGTGCAGACCTGTTGCCATTTTATCTCACCCCCTGCTGCCCCTAGAAGGGCACTGGGGACAGTGTGGTTGGGAGTGTGTTGCAGCCTGATCTTGGCCCCGACAGAAGTGCACCGAATACTGGCCGGAGGAGCAGGTGGTGTACGATGGTGTCGAGATCGTGGTGCGGAAAGTCATTCAGACTGAGGATTACCGGCTGCGACTCATCTCCCTCAGGGTGAGGCCTGGGGCTGGGCTGAGTGGACAGGGGTAAGGGCAGTATTCAGGACCACGGAGAACAGGGTTCCGGAGTCCATTCTAGTTGAAATCAAGTCCTGTGCCTTCCAGGATTTATTGATAAACGGAGATGAGGGAAGGGTGAATGGACTTGGGGGACAGAAGCAGGACCAAACCTCAGTTGTATTTCATGCTGTTTGGCTCTCTGTGTGTCTACATTGTCATGCATAATGCCTTCCGGCTGTGCTTCAGTTGCACCCAAATTCAGGACTGTCTGGAGAAGGGGTCCCCAGCCGCCTCCAGCACTGCCCTTGTAACTGACATACCATGGTGACTTTGAGTCCCCGACTAGAAGCATCTGCTCTACCTGGGATTCTGCCCTTCTGGACTGTAGTACCCAATCTTTCCAACAGAGGGCAGACACTCCTTGCTGCATTTGGGTTGCATGAGGAAATAGTGATTACAGAAAAAGGGAAAAAAGGGAGACACAAAATGTGAGCAATACAAAACAGCCGAGAAGAGTGGGGGAAGGCATCCTCCCACCGTGAAGTTGTGCTTCTTCCAGGAGCAGCATAATAGAAGAGACTGTTCCTCTGGAATCAGGAGGCTCAGTGGGTTCTCCTTTTGAGAAATGAGGAGAGCCATGTTTGGGGAAGAGGTGGGCTGGGCACCAGGAAGCTGACACCAGATACAGAAACAGCCTGGGAAGTCCAGCGATGCTGGCAGCCACCAGTTCTAGGACTGAGACCTGTTCCTCGAGCTGCCCCCTCTCCCACTGGAGAGGATGCAATGTAGGGTATCAGGGAGTACTCAGCCCCCCCAGAGGGCAGTGCCCACCCAAACAGCTGAAATACAGGCCTGGCTGGAGGGCAGAAAGGGCCAGGAAGTGGGGAGACAGAGGCTGTGGTACTGTCACAGCCAGATAACCCAGACGCCCAAGGAGCCAGCTGCTGGTTTCCTGAGAAAGGCTGAGGAAAGGCGGGGCTGGCGCATCTTCTCCGTGCACAGGACCGGTCAGAGAAGAGCCAGGGCAGTTTGGGGGTTGGAGGCATTTACTTCTCTCCGTAAACCTTTCTAAGCATCTTCCCAGGGCCTGGGTCTGGGTTGGGTAATGGGAACAGAGCTGACTAAAGCCTGTCCTCTCCTCAAGGAGCATCCATAAAATGGTAAGTTCTGAGCTAGAGAAAGGTGAGAACACAGAGGACACTGCCAGCTGGGATGTTCCCTGTGTCCTCCTATGTTCTCCTGAGGGCTTCCTGGAAGTGGTGATACTGAAGGGAGTTCTGAAGGATGAATGAGAGTTGACCAAGGGGCAAACAAAAAGAGGTTTTTTCCTCTGCATTGCAGGCAAAGGTAAAAGAAAGAGCATGAAAGATTAAACAGCTGCGCCTGTGCGTGTGCGTGCGTGTGTGTGTGTGTGTGCGCACGCGCATGCATGGCAGACGTTTTTATCTACAAACCATTTGAAATGCGAGAGCGTGAGTACCTGTACACAGGGACTGGAGACAGGCGTGGAAGGGTAGATCCTCCAGAGTGTGTGTTACTTACCAGGCTGAAGACTAAGGAGAGTGGGTTTTGTTCAGAGAGCAAAGAGAACCGTGGAAGGGTTTTGAACAGGAGAGCAGCATGTCCCAATTCATGCAGCAGACAGGCCATTTTGACTGGAGTGACGAGTCTGTCGGGGGAGGAAGAGGTCTGAACAGGGGAGAGATGATAAGAGCCGAAGTGGAAGAAGTGGGAGGGGGCAGGGCAGGGAGAGGAGGGAAACGAACACCTGCTGGGGTGGGGTGGGGTGGGCAGCGAGGTGAGAGGAAGGGCCCCGGAGCTCTGGTTCTGTGACGAAGGGGTGACGGCGTTGTGTGTTACGATAAGAATGGGAATGAAATGGAGAAGGGGCTCTGCCTCTTGTTTGCTGGTGCTGCTAGGGCAGAACTGATGTGAAGAGCAATGCCAATGCCGCTGGCCAGCGCCCACTACCAAGCTGGCTTTGGGTCTCTGTCTGGTGCCACCGTGCAGTGTGGTGTAGATGGCAGAGACCAGAGGTCCCACTCCCTGTCCTCCCTTCTGTGTTCTCCCTTCCATCCCGTCCCCCTCTCTGGGCTGCTTTGTGGGCTCAGAGCTCACGTATTTCTGGGGTGGGCCTCTGTCTCCTGGACAGAGCGGGATGGAAGAGCGAGGCCTGAAGCATTACTGGTTTACATCCTGGCCTGACCAGAAGACCCCAGACCGGGCCCCCCCACTCCTGCACCTGGTGCAGGAGGTAGAGGAGGCCGCCCAGCAGGAGGGGCCCAACTGCGCCCCCATCATCGTGCACTGCAGGTGGGTCTTCCCAGCCACCCGCAGGGGCAGGGCAGCCCCGCCCCCTGCTGTCCCGCCCCTTCACCCCAGCCATCCCCTCGGCCCTCAGTGCAGGGATTGGCAGGACTGGCTGCTTCATTGCCACCAGCATCTGCTGCCAGCAGCTGCGGCAGGAGGGCGTGGTGGACATCCTGAAGACCACATGCCAGCTCCGTCAGGACAGGTCAGCCCATGGGCAGGGCAGGGTCACCTGGAGAGCTTGAGCCCTAGGGGAAGAAGGGAGAGACTGACTGTACATGGGGTGAGGGGCAGGAGAACACACTGGGTATGGACCAGCCGGGTGGTGGGGTAGGGAAGACAGGTAGGGGGCTGGCTCTGCTCAGCTGGCTGGATGAAGAGGGAAGAAAAACAGCTGGTGACCAGGACAGGGACTGAGAGTGGTGGGACATGCCATCTCTGTCCCTGCTACCTGCCAGAGCTACGGGACAAGATGGAGCAGGGAGGAGTGCTGAATAGGGTTGGCCTCTCCCGGCTGCACAAAGACATGGTCCCTCACGAATGGTTGGTGCTCTGTGGGCTTGGGGGACAGCCTCCCACAGCCAGTCCCTCAGCAACCCCCTCCCCACTGTGCATCTCTGCCGGGCAGGGGCGGCATGATCCAGACTTGTGAGCAGTACCAGTTTGTGCATCATGTCATGAGCCTCTATGAGAAGCAGCTGTCTCGCCAGTCCCTGGAGTGACCTCACTGCTACCCCGAGGTCCCCTGGATGCCACCCAGCCTGAGTCTGGGTCCTCACCCCAGCCACACCCCCAAGGGCCCTGCCGGGGGTCCCATCCTGCTCCCTGCCCTGCTCCTCCTGTTTCCTTCTCTCTAGCCTGGCCCCTGCCCCCCAACATCACTCTTCTTACTGTATATATTGGGGAGGGAACAGGGGAGGGGAGGGATGTGCCAGGCTAGGCCTGGGGCTCCAGGACCTGACCCACACCACGCAGACCTGGGGCCTCGGTTTTTAATGGCGGTTCCATTGCTACTTAATCCAAAGTGTTTCTCTGCTGCACTCCAAGTGCCCTGCCACAGCGCGTCCTGTCTGTCCGTCCATCTCTGCTGTCTGTACCGGACACTGTGTCTCCTCGGCCTGGGACAGGGGTAACGAGCCCCAGCCCCTGAGTAGCCCAGGCAGAGGTGCCTGGCTCGGGCCCCCACCCCACTTCTCCCAGCAGGCAGATCGCATTTTGTCCCCAGTTCCTCGGACCAGGTGTGGAGAAGGGCCTGAGGACCTGAAGGTCAGGCATGGGGAGCTCCTGAGTGGGGGGAGAGGTCTCAGCTGGGAGAGAGGTCTCTGGGTTGGCCCGGGAGAGGAGTACCAGCCTGGATGTCCTCTGGGTGTCAGATGCCCTCCGGAGGCAGTGACCGGCCTGTGAGGCACTGGGGAGGACTGGGACAGATGGGGGCTCTGAACCCAGAGGACCTGGGCCCCGGTGGGGACAGGAGGGAGAGGTGGAGCTCCGAGGGTGGGGTGGGGACTCGGGCCCGGATCTGTGTGAAACATTTTTCTGTGTCACTGTGGAAACCTTCCCAGAAGTCTTGCTGTGTGTAGTTCTGCGTGTGTTCCTGTGTCCATGTGTGTGTTGAGAGCCCATCAGCGGGGCATGCATGACTCTTTGGCAACATGTGTTATCTTGGAGCCACGTGTTTTTATTGCTGACTTTAAATATTTATTCCATGGCAGAGGGACATTTGGTGTCTTTTTATAATGTGCTCGTGGTCATTGAATAGAGCAATAAACAGAGCATTTTGAGCAAACCAGCCTCCTGGGTCTGTGTGATTGCCTCTCCGCTTCATTCCTGGCCTCCCTATACCCGTCTTCTATATATAGATACACTCTTTTTATTTTATTTTATTTTTTTTCCATTTTTCTGAAGCTGGAAACAGGGAGAGACAGTCAGACAGACTCCCGCATGCGCCCGACCGGGATCCACCCGGCACGCCCACCAGGGGCGACGCTCTGCCCACCAGGGGGCGATGCTCTGCCCATCCTGGGCGTCGCCATATTGCGACCAGAGCCACTCTAGCGCCTGAGGCAGAGGCCACAGAGCCATCCCCAGCGCCTGGGCCACCTTTGCTCCAATGGAGCCTCAGCTGCGGGAGGGGAAGAGAGAGACAGAGAGGAAAGCGCGGCGGAGGGGTGGAGAAGCAAATGGGCGCTTCTCCTGTGTGCCCTGGCCGGGAATCGAACCCGGGTCCTCCGCACGCTAGGCCGACGCTCTACCGCTGAGCCAACCGGCCAGGGCCTAGATACACATTTTATACACGCACATGCACACTTGCTAGCGGCCTGGCTCTCAATCTCCCTAACGCCCCCTTGTGGACATTGGGAGTATGGAGCTAATCCACATCTTCACCCCAGTCCAGCCAGAAGCCCTGGGACAGGGGGAGCCTCCCAAACAGGTGTGGAAGCCTTCTACAGAGGCATGGTGGCTGGCAGGGCACCGGTTCTGGAAGATGGGCCAGAGAAGCCAATGCTGGAGCAGGGGGTCATTCAGGTCACCCCCTCCCCCGACCCCTCCCTGCTGGCTAGCACATCCCATGTTAGCCCTACAGGTCCCAACAGCAGCTGCAACCTGGCAATTTCCCTTTTAAGGCCTGGGCTGAGAGTAGTGCCTCTCAAGGGACCTGGAGAATCTGCCCATGGTTCAGATTATGGACACTCCTGCTCTATTCTTGCCCCTGCCCCTAGGGATGCAGCAAAAGTAGCTGTGACTCCAAGGCTGGCAGGCGGGTCATTTCAGGGCAGGAGGGGGCCCAGGGCAGGGCTACTGGTCAACCTGCAGGTCCTTACAGGTTCCTGTTGGTGTGCTGGTCGAGGATCTAGCCACACAGCTGTGCTACAGACAGTGAGGAAAGGATAGCAAATGGTTTGAACAGTTTGGATGGAGGTCAGGGTAGGGCATACTGTCCAGCCCCCCCTCCCAACAGCAGGATGGGCCCTCCTACCCTTCTACCCAGATTGGGGGAGTGGGCTGTAGGAGTGGGAAGGGGAAGGAGGGCTAATATTTCCTGTCCTCTCCCAGGGAGATCCCATGAGGCCACCTAGGCTGTGCAGGCACCATATATAGATGAATGGTGTCCCCCTGAGTTTGTGCAAAATGGCCCTCGACCTTCCCATTGGACTGTGTGCACACATACACACACACACACACACACACACACTCTACCCTAAGCCCACCAGCTGAGAGATTTCCCACCCAGCAGCAGTGAGAGCCACAACCTCTACCACAAGGGGTCAGGTAAAGCACCCCTTGGCCACCACCCTCCGCCTCCTGCCTGCTCACCCGCAGCACTTCCTCCAGCATGAGCCCAGCCTCAAGCCCCCCAACCCTCCCCCTCCTAAAGCATGTGTCATCTAGCTGGGGCAGCTGCAGAGTGAGTAAGGGATTGCCCCCAGGGGGCCAGACATTTAAGGAACCGGTGACTCCTGGTAGCCTCACTGTTGGGGCAAAGGAAGGAGGAGACTGGCAGCCTACAGCCCGGGTACTAGCTGCACCTCCAAAGCCGTGGGCACAGCGTTTGAAGGTTCGGAGGGACTGGTCACACAAAGGTAAGACTTCCCTCGTCCCTCAAGAAGGAGCAGAGCCTGCTACCTTCTGAGCCCGGAGAGGGACAGCAGGAGCTGGGAAGAGGTGGTCTCAGAACCCAGAGGGAGAAACATGACAGGCAGAGATATATCATCATGGTGGGGTGGGGGGTGAAGTTTACCTCCCACTGCCTAGCTCAGAACAGGGTTTTTGGGGGACCAGGAAGAGCACTAGACTCAGAGTCAGGCGGCCAGGATTCCAATCTGAGTGACCTTGGACTGGTTGTATCTCTCAGACATCAGTTTCCTCCTATACAGACAGGGGTTTAAAAACTGCCCTGCTGGTTAGATAAAAGATGGTGGGCACATGCATTCCCTGAAATACTGTATAGCTATTAACAAGAAGGAGGGTGTTTATGAGCTGGTATGGAGAGACCTCCAGGAGGTATGACATGAAAAAAGGGGGTTGAATAGTGGATAGTAGACTACCTTACATGTTAAAAAGGGGAACAAGGACAAAGATGTATTTTCACAAAGGCCTAGAGACCACCAGTGCTTAGCTGTTGGGGGAGGGTTTGGGATATGGAGGGGCTCTAGAGTGGAAGGGAGCCTCTTCATAAAAATGTTTATATTGTTGTTTTTCTAACTATGTGATTGAATTACCAATTCAAAAAAAAAGTATAAGAAAAACTCAACCTGTGTCTTTACTAAGTCACAAAGAAAAAGCTGTAGAAATGAGCTGTCACCTGTCTTAGCATTCCACCAATGCCAGAGGTCCTCAGGGCCCAGGAAGAAAATCCACGGCCTCCTTCCAAAGCTTGCTGCAGT
This sequence comes from Saccopteryx bilineata, assembly GCF_036850765.1. Taxonomy (NCBI): domain Eukaryota; kingdom Metazoa; phylum Chordata; class Mammalia; order Chiroptera; family Emballonuridae; genus Saccopteryx; species Saccopteryx bilineata. The sequence goes on along the minus strand of NC_089490.1, from coordinate 365,618,941 downwards.
ATGGCTTAGTCAGGAAGTTCCATCTTAGGTCTGACTTGATTTCCTCCTGAGAAAACCTCCAGCACTGTCTCCCTAGTTCCATGTTGCTGTCAATAAGTATCTTCAACTCCCTTGGGCCTTCCTTGGTTTTCCAGATAAACCTCAGCCCTACATGCTCTCCTCTCAGAACTTGAAATGGTTTGGGATTACTCCGTAAGGGACAAGCCCATTGGTCCTTGTAACCAGGCTGGGAAAGTGAGGTATGAAGGGAAGAAGAGAGGCCAGAAGAGGCTTGCTGCCTGACCTTTGACCCTCTCCTGTGCACTGCTATTACCCCTTGTGTTCACCTGCCCTGTCCTTCTCTCTCTCTCTCTCTCTCTCTCTCTCTCTCTCTCTCTCACACACACACACACACACACACACACACACACACAAGAACATCTCTGAATCTCCCTCCTACTCCCTTGTCCTTCATGGCCTCATTCTCTCTGTCCTCCCAGGTGAGTGCCCACGCCTGCTGTTACCATGACAACCATTCAACACAAGCAGATGCTGCAGGAGCACATGTCCATGGAGTTCTCCAGCTCCACCACCCACGTGCAGACCTTCTCCCAGACGACCAAGATCATGGGAGGCAAGTAGAATGGGGGTGGGGGATCAGGAAGGGGCAGGCTTTCTTCTTCCACATCCACCCCCTGGGCAGCCTCAGTCTTTGTGACAACTGGGCCCCTCAAGATACCAAGAGCAATCCTATCCCAGCCTGTGCTTCCAAGCTGCGCCTTGATAAAGCTTTTCAGCCAACCATATGTTCACCCATAGATCAGCACTCCAGGAAAACAGTTTAGGGAAAATCAATCATACGGCTGTATAGGAGTGACTGATGAGCTCTTAATTACTTGAGGAAATCAGTGCCACAGGCAAACACATGCATCTCCAAAGGTAGAATTTCAGCATGGAGGAAGTTAGGGAGGTATCATCCTTGTCTGCATATGAATAATGTTGAACCTGTTCCACTTAGGATATAGAAGACTTTGAGCTGCCCATAGAGAGAGGATGAACAGATAAACAAGTGACCTAAGCTTCCAGGCTCTCAGCCCTTGGGGACCAGACAGGGGGAGGAGCAGATCCGAAGGAAAGCTGAGAAATGGTCTCAGAGCAGAACAGATTGTTTTAGTCACATCTCTAGAGAAAAGTGATTAAAAGATAGCTAGGAGCCAGGATATTGAATACCAGTCCTCCCAACCATTGCTTCTCCCTCAAAGGCCTGGAGAAGCAATCCTTCAAAGGCTTCTGTGCACAGAAATCAAGGCCAGATAAGCATGCTATACCAAGCCCTCCTGGTCTGTGAGGCAGAGCAAACAGAGGGGAACCTGAGACCAGAAGTTGCAAATTCAAGTGATTAGAGCAGTGATTCTCAGCGCTGGCTGCACATGAGAGACATCTTAGTGTGGTGGTAAGAGGGAGAGGAGTGAAAAAAATAGCAATACCTGAGCCTCACCCAACTGTTAAACCAGGTGTTTGTTTTTAAAACTCTCCAGAGATTCTGCTATGCAGCTAGAGTTTAAAATCACTGACCAACAGAGTCCAGGCAGGGAACATAAATGCATGAGAAAAGACAGGTGAACCAGAGAGGGCATACCCCATCTAAAAGGGAAGCCATATTATCTCCTGCTGGTCATTACCATATGAAAAAAAAATGAGAATCCAGAAGTCTGAATTTTTATATGAAACCTCACAATTCCTAGGTATAGGGCTACTTTTAATTTTTTTATTATTAATTTTTAGAGAGAGAGAGAGAAAGGGAGATAGAGAAACATCAATTTGTTGTTCCACTTATTTATGCATTAATTGGTTGATTCTTGTATGTGCCCTGACCAGGGATTAAACCCACAACCTTGGCATGGTGGGACGATGCTCTAACCAAATGAGCTACCGGGCTAGGACCATAGGTCTACTTTTTGTTTAAACATTGTAGAGGTCAAATAAAATACATGTGAAGGCTGGGTAGAACTGCACACAGCTTATGTGAGACTTCTGCTCACTATTTAACAGCATGCCGCAGGGCTTCTTAACATGCCTTTCTCTTCTCAGTCATTCTGACTGGTGGGGATAATAAAGGCACCTCCTTCACTGGGCCATTGTAAGGATTAAATAAAATAATCTCTGAAATATGCTTAGTACAGTTTCTGACAAAAGGAGGGGCTCCATGATTCAGAGCAATTGTTATTAACACACTAGCCAACAAGATTTTGTGTAGTATAGTGTACACTGAAAAACAGTTTTGTTTCCCATGTATAAAATTATATTACCACATTGAATATGCTCCCTCAGATCATGAGATTCCCATTTATCGTCCTACTGGACTGCTGTTACCTGCCCTTCATTCAGAAATAGTGGCAATGACTGCTGAACCCACAGGAGGGCAGGGAGAAGGCCCACAGCAGAGCTCAGCTAAGTGACCAGGCCTTTCAAGCAGGAGCAGGCCCGCCCCTTCTAATACTACTGGGGGACAAGGACTTCCAGGAGAGAGAGGCACAAGAGATCAAGAAATTCCCCAAAATGACGTCTCCTTAAAAAAAAAATGGGGAGTCAGGGCCCTGGCCCAAAAAGGGTGATTGACTATTGGGGGCGGGGTGGGGGGTTTGGCGCCCCCTGATGGTTGAAACTTGCCATAATACAATGACTCACCGACTATAGGACCTCCTTTCATGGCCAAAGCCGGTCCCCAAGCTGGCCTAAGGTGTCCCACCTTAGAAAAGGCCGGTCCTTCAGTCCAGGCCTGAGCTCTGCCTGGAGTCCATTCTGACCTCTCGCCTGCCGCTACAGAGGAAGTCGTGACGAGGAAATCGTCAAGCACTGTCGAGTTCTTCAGTTTGGTGACTCGGAGTACCAACATCCCTGAGGGCGAAAGTGTCCCGGAATTTGTGGAGAAGCCTCACCCGGTCACCGCGCCCGAGGGTACGTCGCTCCCACCCCATGTCTCCCAGGCCCCTGGATATCCCCTTTCTTCCCCAGTGTCCCAGCCACCCCACCGCCACCACCTCCACAGTCCCCAATATATAAACACTGGCAGATACACGCCAAGGGTCCCTCTCCTGCCTGGGCTGGGGGGAGATCCCCGGAAGGCGGCAGAGAGCAGGCAGAAGGTACAGCCTGGAGGCTAAGAGGTGAACGTGGTCCTGTGCCCACTGCAGGGGATAAAGCTGTGTTCCGAGCCCAGGTCAAGGGGAACCCCAAGCCCAACATCTCCTGGAAGAGAGAAAGTGGCATCCCCATCAAGGAGTCCGCCAAGATGTTCTACGACAGCGTTAACAAGGAGCACGTGCTGAAGGTGCCGGCCTGAGCCTGAGATCCAGTTGCCATGAGCCCAGAGACAGGGACCACACACACACACACACACACACACACACACACACACGCGCGCGCGCGCGCGCACAAGCCTGGGTCCTCTCACCCACGGACAGTCACAGCGAGACCCCAGAACTGGGAGGTGGGAAAAAAGACCGTCGCTGCCCTAGACGAGGGGCAGGATAAGAGAGTCCAGTCAGGAAGTAGGCCTTTCCAGGGGCGAACAGGGGACCAAAATTAGGGGCAGAGCAAGGCAGACCTTGAGCTATGCTGGAACAAGGAGGGGCTGGCACAAATGGGAAAGAAGGAGCATCCCAGATGGAGAGTGAGCCTGAGGAACCATGAGACCAAGCTGTGGGCGTGGCTAGAAAGGGGCGGGGCCACAGTGGGTGAGGGATGCTGAGTTGGAGAGATGGAGGGAGGCGCTGGTCATAGAAGAGGAGTGAGGGTTGGGTTCCTGGACTTTTCCAGAAGAGCCTTATCAAGGTTGGATAATCCTTAGGTCTAACCAGCTTCTGTAACCTCTGGCTCCTGACCCTTTGAGGAAAAGGAGGGATCCCTAGGGGAGACCTAGGCCTATAATTATTCTCGTTCCACTTGATCCTGCCCCTATTTCCACTGTGAAAAGCAAATAGCTTGCCTGCTCCCCCAGAGACCAAAGTCAGTTCCTTCTCCTCACAAAGACCTATCACTGGACCCTCAGCCCCCCAGAGTGCCCTACTTGCCACCCCTTACACAACAAACTCATTCAGTCTGTCCAGGTGGTGGCGCAGTGGATAGAGCGTCAGACTGGGATGCAGAGGACCTAGATTCAAGACCCTGAGGTCGCTGGCTTGAGCGCGGGCTCATCTGGTTTGAGCAAAGCTCACCAGCTTGGACCCAAGGTCGCTGGCTTGATGAAGGGGTTATTCAGACTGCTGTAGCCCCCTGGTCAAGGCACATATGAGAAAGCAATCAATGAACAACCAAGGTATCACAACGAAAAACTGATGATTGATGCTTCTCATCTCTCTCCATTCCTGTCTGTCTGTCCCTATCTATCCCTCTCTCTGTCTCTCTCTCTCTCTCTCTCTCTCTCTCTCTGTGTGTCTCTGTAAAAACAACAAAAAAAACAACAACAAAAAAAAACTCATTCACACAGTAAGCCCCCTGGGATATAATTACCATGCTACAGGCACCAAGACAGTCTTAGTCACCACTATTTCTTCAGGGGCTCAGCACAGTGCCTACCACATAGGAGTAACAATGTGTTAAAGGAAGGAATACTCAGCCCATTGCCAGGAAGGGCAGATAAAATAACAACCCGGAGAAAATCCCTGTCTTCCAAGAGCTCATAGCCGAGTGGGAGAATCTCAGGCAGAATCAGGCTACAAACACAGACACACTGCTACCTCAGACCTCCAAATCATAGAGGCTGTTTAGTCCTCCACACATACACTCAAAACTCGGCTCCCCATTCCCCCAAATACACCTTTCTTTCTCACAGAAAGTCTCCTTATGGTCCCCTCCCTTGTCCCTTACTAATGGCCTGAATCTGATCCAGCTGGAGCCACTGACCTCGGATGACTCTGACAACTACAAGTGCATAGCAAGCAATGACCATGCAGATGCCATCTACACTGTGTCCTTGCTGGTGACAGAGGGTGAGCCAGCCCCCTCCTCCTGACCTTTCTTCTTAAGGGTCAGAGCCCCCCTGTCTGACCCTGTTCCTCTTTCTGTCCTCAGGTCAAGAGAAAATGGATTTCAAAAAAATGTTGAAGAAGAGGTGAGGCTGAAGGGTCCTTTGTGAAGGGTGCTGTCCCCCTACCCTGCAGGCTGGAGCTTCTCAAAGCTTTTTTTCTCAAGCCTCTCGAAGGCCTTTCAACAGGGCTCTGATTTAAAGGCCCAGGCTCCAAGAATCCATGGGGTGGGGAGGGGCAGCTCAAGGTTAGGAAAGGCTCCCCCTGTCTTCAGAGGGAGTTGCTGAGTCCAAGCTTGGCACCCATCTCCTCCCAGGAGTACCCCTGCTCCCAAGAAGCAGCAGAAGAAGGTGACAGATGAGAAAGAGATGTTGGAGATTTTGGCCAACGTGCCCAAGAAGGACTTTGAGAAGGTCTGCATGGAGTATGGTTTCACTGACTTCCGGGGACTGCTCAAGAAGCTCAAAGGGATGAAAAAAGTAGAGGTGGAGGTCAGTGCCAATCTAGGGGGAGGGGCCTGCAGGATGGGCCTGGGTCTCCCCAAAAGCACGAGTGCCTGGCCTGCACACTCATACTCAAAGGCATGCGTTCTACAGCAAAAGCAGAAAAGGAACTCAAGTTGTCTCCCTTCTACCACTCCTCTCTTCACCACTCCCTAATACTTGCATGGACTTGGAGTCAGACCTGGGTTCGAACCCCAGTTCTACTGCCTCATTAACTATGTGAAATTGAGCATCTCTCTGAACCTCAGTTTCCTCATCTGCCAAATGAAACTATACTTTCCTCTTTCAGTTGTTTTTGTGTTGTTGTTGTCATTCATTTACTCAACCAACTTGTCATTATTAAGCATCTACACTGGAAGTAGAAAACCTGGGTAATGGGCCCAGGTTCACTGTAACCATACTATGAATGATGGTGCTTTTCTCTTCCCCTAGTATATCTGTCTCCCCCAGAGCTTCCAGTTGATTGGTGGCAGGAGGTTGGAAAAGCATGGCTATCTAATCAGTCTAGTCATTTCTCACCAGACTTTTGGGGGGGGTTCTTCCAGGATTGGGGGCACAGACTGGGCAGGCGTTAGGTGCCCCTGACACTGCCATTTTGTTATCGCAATCTCTTAGACTATCCGGATTCTGAAGCCCCTGGAAGACATAGAGACCAAGATTGACACCACAGTGACCTTTGAATGCATCATGGAGCTGAAGGACCCCAATATCAAGATGACATGGGTCAAGGTGGGAGAGCATCTAGTCAGGGCCCAGCCTGGCAATATCATTTCCTCTTTGTACCCCGTCCCTTCACAGACCCTCTTATTGTCCATCAGCCACGTCCCCTCTTCTATCCCATCAAGAGGATGCTTCCTGGTATGATTGAAACGGGCTGGGAGCTGGCCTCTAGTCTTAGCTGTTCTGCCACTTTGCTGTTTAGATTGAGATAGTTTCCTTCCTCTCCCTGTTTCAGTATGCCCATCTGAAAAGGCTGGGCTAGATGGTCCTGAAGGTCACTGAGGATCTGTGCCTTCGAGAGAAAGCATCTAATGAACTCATCCATCTTATGAGTTCAGGCCTTAGGGAAGGTAGGGACCCTAGATCTCACTGATCCAGATGACAAGGCTAGAGAGATCTTAGGGGCCTCCAGCTGTGTTTTAGGATCGTAGAGAGGTATACATGACACTTGCCATGACATGGCACAAGCTCAGACTGGCCTTGGGAACCTCTAGAAGTCTCCTAAACCACTTCATCTGCTTTTCTACCTGTTTCATGAGGCAGGGTACTGAACCACTGAGGATCCAGTACTCCCTGGGCAAGTATGATGTGAAGCAGCTGGGCACCAAGTACATGCTGGTTATTACCAATGTGAACACGAATGATGCAGGCATCTACAGCCTGTCCGTGGGCGACAAGCGGATGACTGCAGAGCTCAGAGTGCTGGGTATGAGCGTGGGCATCTGGGGGTACAGGAGGCCAATGGGAAGGAATAGCCAGGGATGCAGTCCCTGGGAATATGGAAGAGAGGACTGTGGGGCTATGCAAGAAAGGACTGAATTGGGCTGGGAGTTCATGGAGCAGGGAGACATGTGGTATAAGGGAGAGCACTATGAGATAATAGGTGCCTTGGGCCAGTGTAGAATAGTGGTGAAGAGCACAGTCTCTGGAATTAGAGTATTGGGGTTCAAATTCCAGCTTCTCTCACTTATGAGCTGTATGATTTGGGGCAAGTTATTTAACTTCTCTTTGCCCCAGTTTCCCCATATATAAAGTGGGCAATAATAGTAGAATCTATCTGTGTGAGAATTAGATGCATTAAAATGTACACATTGGCTAGAAGAGGGCCTAGCACATATCTTAAACTACACAAATACTCTTTAAAATTGCTGTTAAGGTCACTGGGGAGAAGATCATATAAATACCGTGTGAGGGGACTCTAGGATTCACAAGCAGAATGAGAGAAAGGACATTTTTCCCACCTGTGGGCTACAAGAGGCCAATGACATCTGAGTCTCATGCCCCCTTCACCATCCTACTCCCCAGGAGAGACTAAGGCTGCAGTCCAATGACTACTTTTTGCTGCAGATGAACCGCTGAAGTTCTTGGGAGAGATGAAGCCAGTGAAGGTGACGGAGCGCCAGACAGCAGTATTCGAGATCCGCCTCTCCAAGAAAGTGCCCGACTTCGTGTGGAAATTCAATGGGAAGGAGCTGAAGAGGGATGAAAAATATGAAATCACAGTGTCCGAGGATGGTCTGACCCACACCCTCAAGATTAAGGATGCCAGGCTCAGTGACAGTGGCGAGTTCTCTGCGGAGGTGGGGAACCTGGTCCAGAAGGCCCAGCTCACTATTGACCGTGAGTGGTTGGGCCAGTGCTTGAGGGGTGGGCTTTATGCTACGGAAACCTCCATGTGAGCAGTCATCCATCCATTCATTCAACCCTCCATCTATCCATCCATCCACCCACCCATCCACCCACCCATCTCCTCTTTGCAAGACCCTGTGATGGGTACTAGAAAGAAAGAGGGTTTGCCCCTCCACTAACTCCAAGTGTAGTGGGAGAGGCACATGTGGAAATGCAGTTAGAACAGAAGCTTTCAAGCAAGGAGCCAAAATAAACTGGGGTCCTATTGTCAGCTGGGAAATCATAGGCCAAGAAATGACTAGCCTTTGTGGCTCTATTATCATATATTACAGCACATCACTCTTGATTACTCACATTGTTCTAACTAGTTTGGAGAATCGCACATTATGGTGGGTACACCAAGAAGCATGTCACACATGTGAACCACATGACACATGTGACATGTTTTATTACTGTGATGAAGAGAGAGACACAGAAGCTGTAGGAGCCTAAAGAAGAGACACCACCTGGCAATGAATATGGTGAAAAGAATAGGATGAGGTGATGGCCAAGCTTCACTAACAAGAACAAAAAGTAGTTCAGCTTTCAGAGAAGCAGGAAGAGGAGAGGACATTCCCAGCAGAGGGAATAGCATGTGTAAAGACCCAGACACCAAAGAGACAATGCAGTTATGGCTGCAGTTACAGGCTCAGTTTTACTTATGAGGAAACTGAGACTCATAGAATGAATGCATTGCATACAGTCAGCTAGCAAATAAGGGGCAGAGCTGGGACTCTTCCTGAAAGGTGCCTCCATGGGTCACATGTTGCACATAAACACACTCTATGTCACAAGTCCCTGTGTTTTCTGGGGCCAAAAAGAGAAGCAGGGCAGCATGTAGCTGCAGGAAAGGATGTAGCAGGTCGGGGGCAAGTCCAAGTGTTTATCTGTCTGCAGGCATCCCCATCAAGTTTGTGAGCACCCTCAAGAATGTACGTGTGAAAGAGAGGAGCCGTGCATGCCTGGAGTGTGAGCTGACATCCAAGGATGTGACACTGCGCTGGAAGAAGGATGGGCAGCTGCTGGAGCGTGGCACCAAGTACAGCATGAGTCATGAGGGCAAGCGAGCAGAGCTGATCATTGAGGATGCCCAGCTCAGTGATGGTGGCGAGTACACCGTGGTGGCCATGCAGGATGGAGACCCCACGGAATACAACAGTACTGCCGTGGTCACGGTAGAGGGTACACACCCACCCTGTCTGTCCCCACTGATGAACCCTCTGACCCTAACTGTTCCCTAATCTGGACATGGAGCAGCCCCCCTATTGATTCCAACCCTCCCCCAGACAATGCTCAGTTTCTACTTCCTCACTCTGACCACTCCCAGCTCCTAAATTCTAACCATCTCTGACTTCCCAGGTCCTGAACATCTCTACCTCCTTGACCCAGATCATCCCCCACCTCTCAAACTCTATCTGAAATCCCTTGACTTCATCCTTTACTTCCAACCTCTGTCCCCAGCAACCATGATCATCCCACATCGCTTGACCCTGACCAACTCCTACTCACTAGCCCTGTCAATTCCCCACAGACCCATACTACCCTCAATTCCCAGTAGCCCTGGGCATCCCACAAACCAGCAAAACCAAAACTAAACATTCCAATTCCACTAACCACCTGCATCCCCACCAACTATTCCCCATCTTCACTGAGCATCCTAAATCCCCATGACCATTCTCTGATGATCAGCTACCCACCCTCCAGATTAGTCATCTCCCAGTCTTCCTGGTTGCTGTTTCCCAATGCCTCTGACTTTACCCAGCCCTCACTTACTTGCTTCTATCCCCACACTGACCATTTTCCAATCGCCCATTGACCATTTCCAAACCTCCTGCTCATCATAAACGATTTTGATAGACACTGCACACCTGCCCCTTCCCAAAGTCTCCGCTCCCTTTCTTCCCAGAGCGTCTGGCCACGGTGAAGAGTGGCATGTCCGACGTGCACGCGTCCACCGGCAGCCCTACTGAGCTGTGCGTAGTGCTGAACGACGAGAAGGTGGAGGGTGTGTGGCTGAAGGATGGCAAGGAGGTTGGAGCAAGGGCTGGCTAGGGAAGGGGACCAAGGAGGAAGGGGGTCAGCGGGTATACACTCGCACACACGCCCACCCCTCGCCCCCTAGATCACGGTCACGGACTTGCCAGGCGTGCAGATCGTGAAGCAGGGTGCAGTACACAAGATTATCTTCCCCAGAATGGGCCCAGAGTACGAGGGCAAGTACACATTCCGAGCCAAAGGCGCAGAGAGCGAAGCCTCGGTATTCATTGCAGGTAAGGTCGCCACGCATTGTACACAAACCTCAACCAAGCCTGCCCCGCCCGCATGTTCATAGCTCCTCCTCCACCCCGGACTCCTCCCCCCACCCCTGCTGGGCTAGCCTTCCTTACCGACCGCCCTCCAGATCCGCCTACCATCGATCCCTCTGTACTGGAGGCGCTCGCCGCCCACCCAGTGACTGTGAAGGTGGGCCACACTGCGAACATCAAGGTGCCCTTCCGGGCAAAGCCACTTCCCAAAGTAACGTGGTACAAGGACGGTGTGGAGGTGACAGAGGAGGAACGCGTGTCCATGGAGCGCAAGGAAGACCAGGCGCTGCTCACCATTTCCAACTGCGTGCGGGAAGACAGCGGCCTTGTCATGCTCAAGCTCAAGAATGACCACGGCTCAGCCACAGCCACTGTGCACCTCAACGTGCTGGGTGAGGGCAGGACCCTGGCTGGGCTGGGCTGAGGGCACCTGCTGCCCAGTGTTCAGAGTAGGAGGTAGACTGGAGACGGAGTTAGAGTTCAGGTTGAGAATGGGATTGGTCTGCTGGCTTTGTAGCCAGAAGCTCACTTCCCTAATTAGGTGGCCTTGGGCAAGTCAATTTACCTATCAAAACCTCAGTTTCTCTTGTAGAACAGGTGTTGTTGGTTTTGTGTGTGTGTGTTTAAGTATCTATTTCAAGAGACTAAAACACACAGCAGAATGCACACCACATAATAGACCTTCAAATGTATTCATTGACTTACAGATGAGAACATGGTTGGAAGTACGGTGGCAATGAGGTGAAATAAGTGGGATTTTAGGGATGGAAGTGAGTTTGGTGGGGTATTGGGTTGTAAGTGAAACAGTACGGGGATGGGACATAGGGTTAAATGAAGTTGGAGAAAAAGATAGAATAAGGGTGGAAATGGGATTTGAGATAGGTCAGAACATAAGGTTAATGAGAGAGATAAGAAGTTGGACTTATGAACTCTTTCCATATGCAACGCACATACACACCACCCCCACCCCTCCTCCTGCATCCCCACCAAGCTGTGGGGTGTCAAGTCCAGCTCAGCAGCAAGACTTAGCGCCTCCTCAGTGTCCTCAGTCCTGAGGCCACAGAGGTAAAGTATCCCCAGCTGTCCCTCAACCCAAAAGGGACCAGTAGACATGTAATTATAACATAAGACAGACGATAATACCAGAGAACACTGGAATTCTGGAAGCTCAGGAGAGAGAGAGAGAGATCTTGTTGGGAAGGGGGATGAGGGAGTATCTGCCAAGGCCCCTCAGGTCTTTAGTCTGCTCACGCCTAGGCAGACAGGAGTCTCACGGGGGGTGGGGGGAGATTAAATTCTTTGGACAAGTCTTAGAAGGAGGGTCAGTGGACACAGGGAAGGGTGAGGGATCCAGAAAGTTCAGAATCTACCCATGTTCCAGTCTGGCTGAACCTCTGGTGAGTGAGATGAATCATTCTGACCATTTGCTCCAAAGCCCCCATTCTGATGCCATCTTCTGTCCTCAGACCGTCCCAAGCCCCCCCAGGGCCGTGTGGAGTTTCTGGAGCTCTCGGGTAATTGTGTGCACATGAAATGGAAGGCCCCAAAGGACAACGGAGGGCGGCCTGTGACACAGTTCATAGTGGAACGGAGGGCAGTTGGCAAGAAATCCTGGATTAAAATAGGCGAAGTGGACAGCAAAGTCACCAAGTTCTCTACCAACAAAGTGGAAGAGGGAAAAGCCTACCAGTTTCGAATTCTGGCCGTCAATTCAGAAGGAGTGAGCGACCCTCTGGAGTCAGATGAAGTGTTTGCAGGAAATCCTATCGGTCAGTGAGAGAGCCCCATGCTCCTCAGGGAATCCAGGAGTCAGGATAGGGGCATTCAGCCAGTGAGGAATGCTGGTCTGTGGGGAATTTCACAGTGTCATTTCTCTAACCACTCCATGAGACAGATGAATTCCAGAGTAAGAGCTGAACATCGTTTGGGGCATGAATTCTCAACTTTTTCCAATCAGATCACATGCACAACATACTCTTGTGTGTATATCCGAAATGGAGCAATTCCAGGGACCCGATTCCACTTATGATGTTACTTTAAGGATAACCTTGAATCCATGCTAAGTATTTTTCCAAAGAAAATCTTTGATACCCTGGCCAGTTGGCTCAGTGGTAAAGCATTGGACCGGTGTGTAGAAGTCCTGGGTTTGATTCCCGGCCAGAGCACACAGGAGAAACACCCATCTGCTTCTTCACCCTTCCCCCTCTCCCTTCTCTCTATCTCTCTCTTCCTCTCCCACAGCCAAGGCTCCATTGGAGCAAAGTTGGCCCAGGTGCTGAAGATGGCTCCATGGCCTCTGCCTCAGGTGCTAGAATGGCTCTGGTTGCAGCGAAGCAACAACCCAGATGGGCAGAGCATTGCCCCCTGGTGGGCATGCTGGGTGGATCCCGGTCAGGCACATGCAGGAGTCTGTCTCTCTGCCTCCCTGCTTCTCACTTCAGAAAAATACAAAAACAAAAAGTCTGTGACAACTTCAATATTTTACTTATGATTACTATTTAATTACTTTCTACATTTCTTCCAACTGATCTCCATGTCCTAGTGTGTCAAGACAGTACCTTAAGAGCATTGGAGGTGACACAGGTTGGAAGGTTTATGTCAGTAATTCTCAATCTTGGCTACACAGTAGAATCACTTGAAGTCTTTTTATTTTTTTTTTTATTCTTTTTTTTTTTTTTTTAGCAAAAGAGAGAGACAGAAGGGGGGACAGAGAGGAAGGGAGAGAGATGAGAAACATCAATTCTTAGTTGTGGCACTTTAATTGTTCATTGACTGCTTTCTCATACGTGCTTTGACCTGGGGGCTCCAGCTGAGCTGATGACCCCTTGCTCAAGCCAGTGACCTTAGGCTCAAGCCAGCAACCTTTGGGCTCAAGTCAGAGACCATGAGGTCATGTCTATGATCCCACATTCAAGACCGCAACCCTGTGCTCAAGCTGGTGAGCCCAGGCTTAGGTCAGCAACCTCGTGGTTTTGAACCTGGGTCCTCAGCATCCTAGGTCAATACTCTATCCACTGCGCCACCGCCTGGTCAGGCTCACTGAAGATCTTTTTTAAAATGTCGGTGCCTGGCCTTGGCTGGGTAGCTCAGTTGGTTAGAGCATCATCCCGATATGCCAAGGTTGTTGGTTCAATCCCATCAGGTCACATACAAGAATCAATCAATGAATACATAAGTGGAACAACAAATTGATGTTTTTCTTTCTTTCCCATCCTCTCTCTCTAAAATCAATCAATAAATAAAAATTTTAAATGCTGGTGCCTGACCTCTACCCCAGACCAATCAAATTAAAATATCTGGAGGTAGACACTAGTTATTGGTATGTTTCTTTTTTAACTTCCTACTTCAGATTAATATGCAACTAGAGTTAATAATCATGGATTTAATTGTTTTTTAAGGAGGAGGCCAGAAGTTAGCATGGAGTGGACAACTGTCTATAAGCTCCCTCTCTTAACTTCTGCCCTGTAGAGCCCCCTGGTCTTGCCTCCCAGCCTCAAGTGACTGATGTGACCAAAGAGGCCATGACCATCACATGGAATGCCCCCACCCAGGATGGGGGAGCCCCAGTACTCGGCTATATTGTGGAACGAAGGAAGAAAGGCAGCAACCTGTGGGTGCCTGTCAACAAGGACCCCATCCAGGGTGAGTTCCTAGGGACAGAGGCCCAGGAGGAAGTAAGGGAGGCTTTGCTGGGTGGACTATGTACCCCTGCTTCTCTGAACATACTCCCTCCCCTCACTCCTTTGGGGATTTTAGCAGCATCCCATGCCCTTCTCTTCCATGCCCTCCTACCCCATGGACCTCCTGGCCTCATCACCCCTCCAATTCCCATTTCAGACACCAAGTGCACAGTGGATGGTCTCCTGGAGGATACAGAATATGAATTCCGAGTTATAGCTGTGAATAAGGCGGGCCCCGGACATCCCAGTATACCATCCAACTCGGTGGTGGCCAAAGACCCTGTCAGTGAGTTTGGGGCTGCCAGGCCCCAACCCATAGTGGAATTAGCCCATTCACAATAGTGAGAGGATTTCTTCTCTGGGAAAGTCTAATGGGAGGGGTGATATCAAAGAGTCTTCACTTTGTGGGAGCTGTCAGCTTACTGAAGGAACAGAATTCAGACACATAGTCAGCAAATGAAGATTGAGAACCAAAGATAGTGAGGAGGCAGGTTGGAAAAAAAAGTTTTTTTATAAAACCTTGAGTATTTCTGATCCTGGGGTAGTAGAAACATGGTCGAGAGTGAAGTAGGGGTGCTAGGTGGATGGTTGGGAGGGTGTTGCTTAGGAGTTGAGGTGGGGGTACTGCATGTGAATGGATGTGGTGGAGACAGATGAATTAAAGGTTGGGGTTTTGAATACAGAGGGTTTGAATAGGTAGACTGTTGATTTTGGAGGATACTGACTTCAAGGGTGAAAGTGTTGTCAGTGAGAGAATTGAATTTGGAGGTCGTTGAGTGTACAAGGCCAGGTATTGAGAGTCTTAACTGTGGGAGTTGGAGATAGAAGTTGTAAAGTTAGGTTTCGGGACTGTTGAGTGTGGGCACTGGCATGGGGTTGAGTGGAGATGAGTTTGGGGGCTGACTGGATATGTGTTGCGCTCCAGAACCCCCAGGCCTGGTGCAGGGCTTGCACGTGTCGGATTCCTCCAACTCCAGCATATCCTTGGCCTGGCGGGAGCCTGCGGAGGGAGACCCACCCTCCGGCTACATCCTGGAGATGCGGGCTGAAGACAGCAAGGAGTGGTCCAAGTGCACAAAGATCCCCATCTCAGGCACCTGCTACACGGTGGGAGGTCTCACCGAGAGGCAGAAATACTTCTTCCGAATCCGGGCTGTGAATGAGGCTGGTGTTGGGGAGCCTGTGGAGCTGGACGAGGGGGTCCGTGCCATGCCACCACCAGGTGAGGACACAGAGGGCTAGGGGCTTAGGCCTCAATATTCTAGCTTCCAGACCTTCCTCCTTGGGACTTCAGAGAAAATTGGGTCATGCTGTGATCCAGAAAAAGTCATCGTATTTGTTGTGCCTGGACAGAGTCAGGAGTGACCCTAGGGGCTTCCCCACCAAAGAAAAAATCATTATGTGCCAAATAATATCTAGAGTGTGCCAAAGGAGGTGTGAGATATATAGAAACAAATAAGACACTGGACCTGCCCTCAAGGGTCTTACATACTCTTAGAGAGACAGATGAGAAAACAAATAAATGCTTCATAGTGATGCAGGCTGTTAGATGTCTAGATGGCCTGTAACAGGGGCATGGAGGAGGAGAGGTGGGAAAGGCTTTGGAAGGAAGGCCTAAAACTCAGTCTTCTGGAAAGAGAGGTCCATGTCCCAACCTCTGTCTCCTTTATCTCAGCGGCCCCCAAGTTTGACCTCAGTGCCCGGCTGAAGAGTCACATGGTGGTCCGTGCTGGAACAGCCCTCTGCATCCATGCTGCCTTCTCTGTGAGTCATTCCTGGCCCTGACCCCAGATGCCCACTATTTCACTGATGGCTGCTATAGCTCTCATAGTCTCTGCCTCTGATTCTGCCCCTCGCCAGACACCTGACACTAGAGCCTGGCAGGAGACTCCTCAACATTGGGGGAGAGCCTGCCCCCAAATACCACCTAGGTGACCCCTGGTACCATCTCCTGTCACCTCCAGGGCTCACCACCACCCAATGTGATCTGGCAGAAAGATGGCATCCCCACCAAGGGCAGGGAAGCCATCTCCAAGGGCAAAAACCACTCCCAGTTCCTCATCAACAGCACCAAGCGCTCTGACTCCGGGGTGTACCGCATCTTGCTCCAGAATGAGTTTGGAGAGGCACACTATGACATCCATGTACGAGTGACAGGTATGACAGTGGGCAGAGGCCTCAGGGAACATCCCTGCACACTCTCCAAAATATAGCTCCCACTCCTGCTTGAGACCCTATCACTATGAAGTTCCGCCTTGAGATAGCGAAGGCTTCTTTAGTGCCGCCAAGTGAGATTTTTATCAGCCTTTGCCTTAATGCAGAGGGTCCTGAAGTCCCAGGGCCATTGAACTAGGACCAAGCCCTTGTTTCAGTTTCTGCAGTCATCCCTGGTGAGCTCCAGGACATATGTAGAGTAGGTCCAAAAAAAAAAAAAAAAAGTAGAGGATGGGTGATGGGTGACAGGCAGGAGGGACAGATGAAGATAATCCATTAAAAATTGGGGCAACCTCTTAGGGGCGGAAGCTTTAAATCAAGTCTCAAACCCCCAATGAATGAAAGAATGAACTTTTGTTGAACAGCTGCCACATGCCAGGCACTTTACCCAACATTTCTCTGATAGTTGTTAGTCCTACTTTGCAAATGAGGAATTGAGTCTCAGAAAAAACAATTTGCCCAGTTCACAGGGCACGTAAATGGCAGAGCTACACTTTAGAAACAGGTCTTTCTGACTCCAAGACACCAGTCACCTGAGACTCAAAGGGTTTGGCAGGTGGCTAGTGTGGGGGCCAATATTTCAGGCCCCCCAGGGTGACTGACAGATCCTCTAACTGTTCCAGATTTTCCACGGCCACCCACAAACCTCCAGCTGTTTGAGGAGGTCCCCAACACAGTGACTCTGACCTGGAACCACAGCCCCGACGTGCAGGAGGACGGAGAGGCCCACTACGTCATCTTGAAACGGGATGCCAGCACCGCCACCTGGTTCACAGCAGCAGAGCGCGTCTTCAGCAACAAGTACACAGTGACTGGGTTGCTCCCTGGCAGGAAGTACTACTTCCGAGTGTTGGCCCGGAATGAAGTCGGAGACAGTGACCCGCTGGACTCCAAGGATACTTGGCTTGTCAACAAGGACAAGAGTGAGTCAGGGTATTTGAGGGTTCAGGTTACATCTGAGATCCCCGATGGGACGTAAGGGTTTACAAGAGTTACCCGAGATCCGAGGTAAAATCAGAGCACCACTGAGGCTGAGGGTGAGCACTGTAAAGTCGAGCAGGAAAGTAAAGGTCAGGAAGCCTAGGGGAGAAGATACCTGTGGGGTACACTGAGGGGTGGGACTAAGGTGGAGGTGAGGAGGTGCCTTTGGGGACAGGGTGGTGGTGTGGGGCCAGAGGGAAGGGCGGGGTGTAGTACTGAGAGTGGTCCTCTCTGAGCCCAGGGGCTGAAGGCAGTGAGGACTGGAAGGGTCTCCCAGGAGCAGGGAGCAACGTGAAGTCCAGCAACCGTGGAGGGCAGGGATGACGGGTGGGGACAGTGTCAGGAAGTGTGAGATGCAGGGCTAATGCAGGGCTGAGCCCATGGAGGCTGGGAGGACCCTGAGGAAAGCTTAGAGAGGGAATTAAGAGCAGGGTAACAACTCAGGTCTGGGCAGCTGGTGGCTGAAGTCTAGGACTCCAAGGTCTGGAAAAGTAAAACCCTATGGAGCTGGATTGGGTCGTGGAACCCTAAAGCAGCAAGGGGTGGAGGAGGAACTTTAGGAACCAGTAAAAAGTCAATCCCCAGAGTTGGTGGTGTTGGGAATGTAACCCAGGTCACTGGAATTCCAAGAGCTCAAAGGTTCCTTCCAAGCTCTGACCAGTGGTGGGTAGGGGCCTGGAGGAGCTCACAGCCTCTGCATCCCACCCATGCAGTCGAAGACCTGAGCTCCAAGCTAAAGCCATACCAGCAGAAGGACTGGCGCCATGCACCGCGCTTCCTGACTCTGCTCAAGCCACACACGGTGCTTCGCGGTCAAGACTGCACCATGACCTGTGCCTTCCTTGGGAACCCGAGGCCCACGGTGACCCTCTACAAGGGCGACGTTAACATCACAGCTAACTCCAAGTTCTGGTACAACTCCACCAGCGGCGTGTGCACAATTGTCATCCCCACCTGCACACTCAAGGACAGCGGAGAATACAGCGTGCTGGTGGAGAATGAGCTGGGCAAGGACCGCAGCAGCTGCACGCTCACCGTCTATGGTGAGAAGGCTACAGGATGGGGGTGGGGGTGGCATGGGGGTGGGGATGGGGGTGGGGTGGAGGAAGGTTGCCTCCCACCTGGGTCAGTGGCACAAAATAGTGGTCTTGCTGGTTGTTGACTCTCTTCGTATGGTTGGCAAAGTTTTTAATTTAATCTGCCATCAGGTGGTGTAGACATTGGTCATAGTTGGTACGTTCTGCACCCTCAATGTCATTCGTTATGTCTCGGGCCCCTGCAGACATTTGGGAGTTTACAAATGCTCAGCAGACCCTAGTTTGCAATCCTTGGTAGGCCTGGACTTGCCTAGAAAAAGATACTGGTCAGTCTTAAACCAGACTCACCAATCTCAATCTCTCCAAAGGCATCTTTATGTTACAAAAAATATTTTTTTAGATTTTTAGAGAGAGGGGAGAAAGAGAGGGAGGGAAGGAGAAGAATCAACTCGTGATTGCTTCACTTTAGTTATTTATTGATTGCACTGTGGGAGAGAGATACCTTTCATACCACGGCTGCTGACAACTCCATTCTGGTTGTGAGCCATAGGCGTAAGGTCCTGGCTCCACCACTGACCAACGGTGTGGCCTTGGCAAGCCACTCTGAGCCTATTTCTCATCTGCTTCTGAGGGTTGTTGCGAGGCTTAAGTGAGATAGTGTATGGAAGTGTCTGGCGAATATTAAGTGCTGAATCATTGGCAGCTCTTGGCTACACACACTCAGCTGACCCTGGGAGACTGGAGTGGGGGCCCAGCATGGGGAAGAATTGAGGTCCCAGGTAGGGTCCAACCCCTGGTTCCTACATAGTGACCACTAGTCCAGCATTGTGGGGTTTCCCTTGCCCCTGGCATCACTAAAACAAATACTTGCTTTGCTCTTTCAGACAAAGATGACAAATCAATTCTAGCATCAGTCACCGAGAGCCTCCAGAAGAAATCAAAGTACCTTATGTGAGCCCAGCCCAGTCCAGGCCACAGGATGCTGTGATGTGGGGCATCTTAGCCTGTCCTCTGCCTGGCCCCAGTAAGGGAAGCCCAGTTTGCTGTCTGGTGCATGTCAGTGTAAACACTCAGTGAAGGAGTGGGACAATAAACTGACCGAGCTCACCCTTTACTGTTCTTGACGGTCCTGTACAGCTGGTATATAGCAGGGACCAAGAAGATGGGAGTAGACAGAATTGGAGTGGCGATGACAGAACCCAGACTGCTGAGAGCCTGGTCCAAACTCACCCACACAGGGAATGACCTGCCTCCTTTTAACTGGGCCCTTGCCTTCCCCTCCTCCATAGCCACACTGCACCCTCCCCTCTCAGGGCACAGGTGGGCAAGTCTTACCTGAGTCATCCTTCTCCCGTCCTGCTTCCTCCCATTTTTCCATACCAGGTAGGTCTGTCATCAGAGTTCTGGGGTTCAAAAGGATCAGGACCTTTCCTCATTCGTGTCCAGGGTTTCCACTGTTTGAGAACTAGAGCATCTCAGGGCTAGAAAGGATGAGTCATCCAGCTCTAGGTTTCAATGCTTGTGTTTTTGCAGTGGAATCTTTACTTTAAAAACACCTTAAGCCTGACCAGGTGGTTGCACAGTGGATAGAGCATCGGACTGGGATATGGAGGACCCAGGTTTGAGACCCTGAGGTCACCAGCTTGAGCACGGGCTCATCTGGTTTGAGCAAAGCTCACCAGCTTGGACCCAAGGGCGCTGGCTTGAGCAAGGGGTTACTCGGTCTGCTGTAGCTCCATGGTCAAGGCACATATGAGAAAGCAATCAATGAACAACTAAGGTGTCGCAACAAAAAACTGATGATTGATGTTTCTCATCTCTCTCCGTTCCTGTCTGTCTGTCCCTATCTATCCCTCTCTCTGACTTTCTCTGTCTCTGTATAAAAAAAAAAAACTTAAGAAGCTCCTGGGCCTAAAACAAGGATAAGGGTCTTTGCACCTCATTTCTCCACTTACTCTTTTGCTACCATCCACTAGATATTTTCATAAAAGTCCATTTTTGAAAATCACTGATTCATCCAACACCCACAAGGGACTTGAGTTGCCTTCTATCACATTCCCACAACTGTACAAACTGTACAACCTCTCTACTAAGGGAGTATTCAACACCACCCAAGGCTTCCCTTTGAATTCTGGGTCAGAGCACTGCCCATTAAGATGCAAATGTCCCTGGAATGTGGGGGACACATTATTCTGCCAGGGCTTCACATCAAAAGTATGAATCACCCAGTCTAATCCTATTCCTCCCAGCTGTTCAACTGAGCCCTGAGTCCAAGAAAAGAGAAGATGGCTGAAGGGAACCTGCATCATTTTGGAGCAGACAGCAAGTCTAGGGTGGGGTAGGGAGGAGACGGACAGCAGGAAGGGGGACACTGGGTAACGAAGGGTCACCAAAAGTGCTGGGCACCTGTGCACAGGCCAGTGCATCAAGGACAAATTTGGACAGTGGCAAGTACTACCCATCCCCCCGTCCTCCTCAACTACATCCTCACCCACACACGTGACCAGGGAAGTGAAACCCTCTCCAACCAGCAGTGTTACCAGAGCCAGGGAGCCAGCCTGGCGCCAAGATGCACTGGCCAGTACTGTGACCCAGGCTGTGAGGACATCCAGGGCCCCTGGCTCCATGCCCCCACACCCTCCTCTCCAGGGAGGCATGATCCAGACAGAAAGATAGACAAGCGGGGCAGCATGGCCCTTGGTTTTTATTTTTTCATATGAACAGTAAAGGATGGAGTTGTCCCATCCTTGCTCACCTTGCATTGAATGTGCCTCGGGTCTTATGACCCTAGAGTATCATCGGAGCCCCCCTCCTCTTGCTCCCAGTGCAGCAGTAGCAGGGAGAAAAGCACGGGGGGCAGGGGAACTCGGGGACTTCCAGCTCTCCGAGCCAGGCTCCGCACCCTTCCAGCAGCTCCCTGAGGCCTCTCCCTATAAGACTTTAACAGACAGCAGAACACAGATGGCAGAGAAAGACACAGGCGGGGAGACAGATTGCACACACACAGACCCACACAGGTTGGCCCCTTCCTTTGGCATGGTTCACCCTAGCCCTGGGGACAGGGCCTGAGGGTGGTGATGTGGGGCCTGAGCTCTGGGCTGGCCTCTGAGAGAGATGGGACCAACTTGAATTCTTGATACCCCAAGCTCCCAGGCCAAACAAGTCCCGTCTTTTGCCTACCTGGACTGACACCTTCCCACCCATCACATAAGAGACTGAGATTGTTCAAGTAACAAGGATAGATGAGGGAAAGGGAGACTCCACCACTATCCAATCTTCCCAACGAGGGGCCTTCAAAAGGGGCTACAAGCCCTGGCACAAATTTCTCTCCTTCCCCTCAACTCTACATTGATCAGAAAGAGCGGCAGTGGGTGAGCCAGACTCCTCTATTTAGTAGAACAGGAGAGGTCAAGGAGCTGAGCACCATCGCCCTCCAGAGAGGCTATGACGATCCCAATGGAGTTGAGGTGGGGAGATGTCTACTTCGGGCTCCAGCAAGGAGCATTTGTCTGGCTCTTTTTAGCTCTCGGCATTGTCCTGGACCTCTAGCTTTGCTAGAGAGATCTTTTCCTGCTCACCCCCTCAAACTTGTATTTTCCAGGAGGTACTTGCTGCTTCAGGCTGAAACTGCAGCCATCCTGAACCAGCTCTTGCAGGTTCCTAGGTTCTGGGTCCCAGTCCCAGGAGAAGAGAGGGGTGACCAGACCCTAGCCCCTCAGTTGGCCTTGCTCAGTTTGTAGTCTTGTGCTGGCTCCCGGCTCTCGACAGCTGACAAGGCAATGAGCATCTGGGCAGCATAGTAGGTGGACATGATGAGTGCCCGCGAGTAGGGCACAGGAAAGCAGAACTTGTTGATGGCGATGGTCAGGTCTGAGATGATAAAGAGCACTGCACCACTGCCCGCTGCCAGCTCAGTCCAGCGCCAGGCTGCCCCGAGCAGCCGTAGCCCGGCTAGAGCCCGCCAGCCCATGAAGCTGACAAGCGCCACATAGACTCCCACCAAGTAGGTGAAGGCACCTGAGAGGCCCGGGTAGAGGAAGGCATAGAACAGGCACGACAGCACTGCCATCACCAGACCTGTCCGAAGAGCCAATGGCTGCATGCCAAAAGCTGAGGCGTAGAGCATGTGGGTCACAGCAAACATCAGTAGACCTGGGAGTGAGAGAATGAGGGGTGCTGAGGGCAGGCTCAGGTGAGTAAGGAGTAACAGGGGCTGGGGTGGAGTGGAGTGTTTGGGATAACCCAGGATCTTTGTTTTGGGGGTAGGAAGACATCTATAAAGGTAAAGACAACCCCCCCCCCCCACTGACTCTCCTAAGGAACTCCAGAACTATCACCAGATCACCAGCGAGGTCATCCTCCAACAGGGGCACCACAGTTTTTGGTCTCAGAACCCTTCAGAGTCCCCATATTCTTGTTCAAAGCTCCCAAATCCTTGGCCCCCTAGGACTTTCTAACCCCCAACCCCCAGGATTTCTCCCAGGTAGCTACTGTAGTAACTGACCGTGCACAAAGTAGCCCTGGTCCTGCCAGATGAGGAAAGCATCACCTAGGGCGGAGAACACGAGCCCCACAAAGATGCGGGTGGCACTGGGGTGGGCCAGCAGGAATCCTAGGCCGTGGGCCAGAAGGAAGAGCCAGAGGCAGAAGATGGGGAGGCACTTGATGAGGGCGCTGACCCACGATGGGCTGGACGAGGGCAACCAGAGCACAAAATACACGCAGGTGGCCTTGAAGAAGAGCACCAGCTTGGGCCCCTCACTCTTCACCTGGAGGACACAGGACAAGGGCAGGACTCAGAGCTTGGGAGTTCAGAAGGCCATAGAAGAGCTCAGAGCCAGCACCTTAAGCCCAGATATTCATCCCAGAGACAGGCCCACCTCCCAACTGGGGAGGATCGATTGACACATACAAACCAGTTTGGCCTGCCCCAACTAGCCATCAGAATGTGAACAAGCCCATCACTACCCTGAGGCTGAATTCATTAGGAGGGAGAAGGGCTCCACTATTCGTCCATTTTTGGCCCTGGGGCAGGACCAGCATGGTCACTCATAGGGCAGAAAACAAACCTTGGGATAATGGCCCCTCCTGCAGCCCAAATGCTTCTCTCTTCCTGCCCCCCTCCTGTCGCCTCACCAAAGTCCCTAGCCCCTCTCTGCCAGCATCAGCCCTCAGCTGTCTGAATAGAGTGCAGTCAGCAGGAAACCACAGAGAAACCACAACCAGCCAACTCGTGATCCTCAGTAATGGGGCCAGGACACAGGTTTAAGGACCTGGCAACACCAGGTAAGTGCCAGGAATGTGTGAGGTAGTGCCCTGCCAACCACTTCGGGCCCCACAGGCTCTCTCCTCAGCCAGTCTGCTCCTCAGCTTCCACCCCAGCTGCTCTAGCCTAAAGGTAACCATGCCAGGCAAGGAGAGAAGGTAGAGATACTGACTGAAGAAATGGACCCATGAATCGAGAGCAAGAAAACTGTCCCTGAAACACTAGCAATTTCAGGGATCTGGGGGTTGGAGAGTTGTGTCAGTCTCATTTCCCAGAGGACAAGAGCAACTCAAGGCACATCAGAAAGAGAAGCAGGAATGAGTGGGGGTTCTCTTCCCAACTTTTGATCTGAAGCCAGCAGACAGGCTGTGAGGAGAAGGGGAACTAAGAGGGGGAAGTTGTAGCAGCTGACTTGGTCTCAGCTGGATTAGCAGGGGGGAGGGCAGCTAAAGAAAGGTTGTATCCAAGGTCACTGTGGGCACTCTCCAAGCTGAGGGAGGGGGGCTGCTGCAGATATTTCGAGTATGTGATCCCCTGAAACTCCTTTTCTTGGGCTTCTGGTACAGTATCTCTACATTATTCAGAGCAGCCAAGCTGCCCTGTATACCCACACTCTGCCCAAAGTGACTGTGCCTCTGTCTGGGTGAGCTGTCCAGCACAGGGCTCAGGGGACATACTCGGATCCCCAGACCACCAGTTACCTAGGGACTGATCAGACTGTGAAGAAAGAGGTTGGGAAGAGGAAGATGGATGGGTCCAGGTCTAAGCCTGCCCTTGCTCTGTCAGGTTGAGAGCAAGGAGAAGAGATAACTACGTGCCCTGCCTTCCTCTGGAGATCCCCCCCTTCCAGGCTGGGCAGGACAGGGCACAGGTAGAGCGGGAGACTGAAGGAGAGGAACAGCCCCGGCTGTCCCCAGCTCTCACCAGCGTTCACCTACTAGCCCTGGAAGCATCCACATCTGCTGCATACCCCTCCCCCAACGCTATATTTCCTAGAAGAAATAGGCAGTAGTAGCTTAGTAGCTGGGGAACCTTTAACAGTCAGGGAGAACCCAGCACTAGAGGAACGATGGGGAAAAGAGACAAAGATTAGAGTTGATAAAGTGGGAACAGGGAGAGCTGTCAATAGAGAATGACCCCGCTTTTCACAGGATGTTACCAACGATGCTGAGACACAGCGGCGTCCCCTCCCTCGCCCCAGACTTACTTATAAAATGAGGAAGGGGAGGAAACAAATTTGGGATAGGATTCCCAGGAGGGCCCAGTCACCCGCCTGCCCTCCCTGCCCTTCCCACGCCTCCCTATAGTCTGCCCACGCAGAACTCGGCAGCTCGCTCCTGTCCCCGGCAGCAATCCCACCGACCCGCGCCAGACACACAGAGATCAACAAAGTCACGCTTCCGAGTCACGTGCCCACGGAGTACCTCCCTGCCGCTGACAGGCGGGGGGCGCGCGGCGGAAGGGTGCCGTGGTTCTGGGGAGCCGGAGGCCTCAACAGTGACCGCCTCCCGCCCAGGGACGCCGCCACTGCGTGACCCCTGCCCTCGGCCCCCAGAGGCTTGGCCTGCCGCAGGGCAGTCCTCAGGCCGGTGGGCTCCGGCCGCGCAGAACACACTCACCACGGTGACCGGGGACACCATGGCGGCGGCTCCCGGCACCTGGCTCTGGGTGCAGCGCCCAGAATGCTCCAGGTGCCAGGTGAGGCGGCGACGAGGTATCAAAGCTCGGGGTGACGGACAATAAATACCTCCCGCGCGCAGGGCGCTGAGGGGCTCTGTCCGCGATCCCCGCGACGTCACCGCCCGGGCCAATGGGGTGGCTGGAGTGCGAGGGGGCGGGGCCTGGCTGGAGACGCCGGCCAGGCCCGGGGGGCTTTTAGCTCCCAGGGGACGGAGGGCGGGGCCTCCAGGGAAAGCTCTGCGGAGGCGTCCCAGAACAATGTGTAACCCCAGTTTCTGGATAAGAGGCACGTTTGGGTGAGACACGAACATTCCTGTCCTGGACACACGGATACACACATTTTCTCATAACCCGGTGATAAAACGCAAGGACAGGTTCCCTTCAGCCTATAAACACGCAGTCCACATGGACACAGTGAAACCCATAACCATTAGTGTGTACACACCGACAACTAGATGGATACACAACTTCCAACATGAAAAAAGACACATAAAGAGGTACACAACAGCCGTGCACCCATAATCCTAACATATACACAATACAGAGACACATGCAGAATCACCATTACCCGTAGATGCTAAACAGTATGTACATAGACACATAAACAACGCCAGGTTGACACACATCCTTCGACTTAAAACAGAGATGCATACAGGCTGCACACAGCAGCCTATTGGCCCATAACAAACACAGAAAGCCAGCTGCCCTTAAGCACATACCTCTCACAGCTCAGAGATGATTGTAATACACTAACACACCAGGGATGACCCAAGGACAGGCAGACCAAAAGCATATTTAAGGACTCAAAAGAATGGGAACTAACTTTGCCAAAGATACAACTTAAGCAGCTTTAATGTTGATATTACACAGACCAAAGGTACAGGGGCATATTGGGAACTAATATGTCCCAATAAAATGTGGTGTCCCAATTACATGTGGTGACTGATAAGCAGTCGCATGGACTGGAGTGTAGGTCCAGTTTTGTCACTTCATCTGTGCGATTGGTGAATCATTCCCCCACTCTTGCCTTGATTTCCTCATGTGTAAGTGGATAATCTCTAAGGTTCCTCCCAAGCCCAACATGTGTAGGGTGGTGTAAGTGTTCAGAAGAGGCGTCCCCCAAATATGCCACTTTGGCATGTGAATTATTTTGGGATTTTTTAATGTTTATTTTATTGAATTTAGAGAGAAGAAGGAAGAGAGCAAGAGAGAGACAGGAACATCTGTTCCTATATGTGCCCTGACCAGGGACCGAACCAGCAACTTCTGCACCTCGGGACAAGGCTCCAACCAACCAAGCTATCCAGCTGGGGCTGAATTATTGTTATTATTATTTTTTTAAGAGAGAGAGAGAAAAAGAAAGAAAGGGAGAGAGAGGGTGAGAAGCATCAACTCACAGATGCTTTCACTTTGTGCTTTGATTGCTTCTCGTATGTCCCTTGACCAAGCCGAGCCAGTGTCCCCCTTGCTCAAGTCAGTGACGTTGGGCTTTTCAAGCCAGCTACCTTTGGTCTCAAGCTGGAGAGCATTGGGATCATGCGCACAATTCCCTCGCTCAAACCAGTGACCTCGTGCTGCCAAGCCTGCACTCAGAGCCAGGGACCTCCAAGCTTCCAACCAGCAACCCCAGCATTCTGGGGTCAATGCTTTATCGACTGCACCACCAGCCACCACTGGGTCAGGTTACATGTGAATTATTTTGAGCTGAAGGTAATAAAGCCCAGCAGCCTCATGAGAAACTTTTACCTCTCCCTTTAAGAATTTAAGTTAGGGGCCTTGCCCATATAAGAGTTATTACTAGATATAACTTTTTATGACCTATGTATAGGGCAGGGCAAACTTTCAATTTCTGAACAGCTGCTTTTATCATCCTGCAGTGACCTCTTGAAGCCCCCAAGACACCTTACCCCATCCTTAGCTTAGAATGCTATAGATCCCTCATTTAACTTTCTGTCCCTGAACCTCTCTTGTATGAAGAGTCTTTGAGCCTCCTCCTCAAGCTAAAATAAAACTGTGTACCCACAGGAAAGAATTCAAATTAGTAAGATGTAGTTAGATGGATCAACCTACGATGTCACTTGTTACAATTTTGAGAGCAACTGTTTTTATCTTACACATCGTTGCAAAACCAGAAATACAGCTCTAGAAGTAGTTTAAAGCCCACCTACATTTATCATCCCCAATTCCTAAGGCTAAAGAAAAAGAAAGGGAAACGAGGATTTTGGTATTTTTTAAAAGCACAAATGACTTCTCTGACTCTAAAGCTCCCTTGCCAAGGACAAATACAAATAATTGTATTTGCCCTTAATTGTTTTGTCCTTAATTGTTTTCTCCACAAAAACAAATAAGGAAAAGTTTTTGCCATCAAAGTCGGTATACTCAATTTATTCCATATGCTAGAAATGCAGTTTGGATGCACCTGTTACAGTCTTTTACATGATCATACCCATATTATGGCAGCAATTTTAAGATGAAGGCTAAGAAGTCTCTGTGTCTGTCTGTAAGTTCATGTGTGTTGCTAACAGGCAATAATCATACACATAGATCGCCTGCAGAGTAAAGGCATCTTCCTTCCATGCTCATTATTCTGTGTTTCTCAGCCCTTCTCCACCCTACCCCTGGAGTTTAACTTCTTCTTTTCCTTCTTCTTCTTCTTCTTTTTTTTTTTTATTAAGTAAGAGGTGGAGAGGCAGAGAGACAGACTCCTGCCTGTACCCCTACTGGGATCCACCTGGCAAGCCCCCTACCAGGCAATGCTCTGCCCAGCTGGGGCCGTTGCTCACAACTGAGCTATTTTAGCACCTGAGGGAAGGCCATGGAACCATCCTCAGTGCCTGGGGCCAACTTGTTCTAACCAACCAAGCCACGGCTGTGGGATGGGAAGAGAGAGAGAGAAGGGGAGGGGAGGGGAGAGTGGAGAAGCAGAAAGTCGCTTCTCCTGTGTGCCCTGACCAGGGAATCAAACCCAGGACATCCACACACTAGGCCAACACTCTACTACTGAGCTAACCAGCCAGGGCCTGGGGTTTGACTTCTATGAACTATCACCAGGGCTCGCTTGCCCTCCCGCTTTTATTAGGTTCAGCTAATGAGAGCCAGAGACAGATTTGATTGTGGGAAAAGAGCACAGTTGAACTTTCCCTATCATCTGCCTGGCTGGGCCAGGCTGAGGTTCTGACAGCGGCTATACTTTCCGTGGCTACAACTCCAAGTTCCCACCATAGACCTTAGGCTTAGGTGTGGCAACAGCTTCCTGCCATTGCTAGTGTTTAGGTGCCTCTTTAGTCCTGTTTTCCTCAACTCTGCCACACAGCTGCTAATGGTCATTACCCTCTCTTCAGCTACATTATTGAGTATCAGCACCCTAACTGATAGAGTCACCAATAATGAAAGGTACTGCCCCTTCCCCAAAATAAAGAGCTTATCTAATTTCATTCCTAAGGATTAGATGTCTTGCTTTTCTCTAAAGTAATGTTTTTTTTAGTTTAGTGTTTTTATACTGAATTTTATATTGCAAGGGGCAGACCATGGGGTAGGGCTGCCTTAAATTAGGCATTCTTTTCTCTCTGTACCCAAGACCTGTTAGCATGACCCTTTTCATGCAGCTTTGTAATTTTTTCTTTACTTGCTTGTCTCTCCTAAAAAAATGTGAGCCCATTTATCTATTCATTTATTCACACAATAAATATTTATGGTGCACCAAGTATATGCTAGTCACCATGTTAGGTGTGGGGAGTTAAAAATTCAGTAAGATATAGTCTCTGTCCTCATGGAGTACACAGTTCAGTTCAAGCAGGCTGATAAACAATTATTATGTAATGTGGAATTGAAATAATTGAGGTAAGAAGGTATGTCTTGGGGTGACATTAGAATTACTCACTGTGTCTGAAGGAGTTGAGAAATGTGGTGCTCATCTGTAAGGATGAATTGGTCTTCACTGAGTAGACACCAATGGAAATGATGTTCTAGGCAGAGGGAATTGTATGTGTACATAGAAGCACAGTGGACACACTGAATTCAGGTAACTGTCTGTAGTACTGGGGTGAGATGAGAAGTGAAAAAGGTGAACCTGGAGCCATAAGCATGAGCCAGTTTAGAAAGGATCTGAATGTTCTACCTGAGAGTTTGGAGTTGACCTAGTAGATGACAGTATGCTAGTTACCTTCTGTTTCCTTAGCTTCTCTAACAGTTCCTGACTCTCATATACCAGATACGTGAATAATGCATAGAAATGGTGACCCACTATAATTCTAGGCTTGCCTTGCTTACTCCTGTGAAGCTTCTTCTCATCTAGTAGCCTCCTTCATCTCTGACCCCTGTGGTTTTGCTACAGGATACATACTCCTCACATGGTTTCCCCACTTAGCATTGTAATCTAGCTCTAAACTGCTTACCTTATTCCTGACCTGCTGTTGGATCTAATTTCTCTGTTACTTCCAGACCCACAGAACACTTCTAACCAACTCTCAGAGTCACCCCACCCTATCCCACTCCTGCCTCATCTATAGATCTGGGGAGAAAAATCAGACATCAGTGAAGAAGTGTGAAAGAGGTTATGACATGTTCAGATGTCTCAATAGCAGTGTGGGGGAGTGAGTTGAGAAGCGACAGAAGCGTGTCAGCTACCTGACCTGTGGTGGTGCTGTGGCTAAAGTGTCGACCTGGAATGCTGAAGTCACCAATTGAAACCCCTAGGCTTGCCCTGTCAAGGCACATACAGGAAGCAATTAAAAGTTGATGCTTCCTGTTCCTCCTCCACCCTCTCTCTCTCCTCTCTCTAAAATAAATAACTAAAATTTCAAGACAAAAGGAAAGAAGAAAGGAAGGAAAGAAGGGAGAGAGGGAGGGAGGGAGAGAGGAAAGGAGGGAGGGAGGGAGGGAGAAAGAAAAGAGAAGAGAAGAAAAGAAAAGAAAAGAAAAGAAAAGAAAAGAAAAGAAAGAGAAAAGAAGTATGTCAGCCAAGTGGAGGTGTTTGGCAGATAGGTTGGTGATAGGTGATTCTGCTTCCAGGTTGTGGGGAGTCAGAAGCTTTGAAGACAGAAGACAATGCTCCATCTCCATTTCTGACTGTGTGCTCCATCAGCTCATGGTCTTTGTGAGGCTCCATTCCCCCCCCCCCCCCGTCCAGGGTGTTCCTATAGGTGTCTCCTGCCCTCTCTGCTTACAGGAGTCAACCTAGTAATATGAAATCCCAGTAGGGCCCATCTGGATTTTTACTCCTCTTTCCATTCCTTTGTTGACAAGGGCGTCATCAGGTCTTGAAGCATAAGTGGATTTCCCTAACCGTAAAGCTGCCAAACCAAGGGTCTTCCAATGGGGTTCAGTACCAGGGATGCCCCAGGAGGGATCCCAGATTTTGGTGCAGTATGTAAGATTAGATGACTTCCAACACCCAAGCTTCTAGAAAGCCAGGCTCCGTGAAGTCCGAGTGTTTTAGTAAGTCCTTGTGTTGATGTCATCCAAGTTCTGTTGTTTCACCAATCCCAGCCCCCCTCTGACTCCCTCCTCCATCCAGACCCTGAGATCTCTGGGTTGTGCTTTGGGGTTGCTCCTTCCTCAGTATTGGGAAGTTAGTATGAGGAAGTAGAAAGAAGAAGTATCTGGAGGTTGGGCAGGAGGCTGGCTTTTGAGGGAAAAAAGAAAAAATCATATTCATCAAGTACCACGGCATTGAATAAGTAATTCTCCTCAAAATCAGTGCCTAAGGACCAGTCTTGGGATAATATGCCAGAGCAGACCCTCCTATCAGTTCCTCTCAAAGACCCTTTCCCAGATAAGATAGATAATCTCCCCTGCCCAGATCCTTCCTCTAGTTACCTCAGTCAATGCAATCATTAATCCCTAAACTGGTATTTCTTAACCACTTACAATGACCATGCTGTATCTAGGGCACAGATGCAAATAAAACAGACCTTCCCTGTCCTCAGGGAGCTCTGAGCCCCTGGGAGAGGCCAACACAATCACCTTGGCCTCAGCTCCTCACAGCACCCCAACTCCCTCACCTCAGATTTCCCAAGAACAGAAAATCAGGCAGGGAGAGAGAGTGCTGGCCGGTCCTGGCCAGGCCTGGCCTGGCTGGCCTTCCAGGAGACTTCCTTCCACCGGACAGGAAGTAAAGCAAAGCCTATGAGGCGGAGGCACCCTGTGCAGGGGTCAGGAAAGTTATTTGTGTAACCTCTGCCTTCTCCAAAGCCTTTCCTATTCCAGCTCAGCTTCCTGCCTCCCATCCTCAAAAGTCCAGGCTTTGGAGGAGTGTAAGACTTGTGTATTACAATAGGGTTTAAACTGCCAAAGAAAAAGCTGGAATTGTGACCATACTCCTCTCCCTGCCCCCAGCCCTCATGGCTCTTGCCCTGGCCAGGCTCAGGAAGGGAGAAAGGGAAGGCAGCAGACAAGTGGGAATGCTGAGCAGTTCCCTTGTCCCTATAAAGTTGGCCCATTCTTCTCCATTGCCACACACACGTGCACACACACACACAAACACACACACACAACACTGCAACAGTGTCAAACCTTCCTTGTTGTGAGTGATTTCCATTTGCTGCAGGGAAAGCCAAGGAGACAGGCTCACACTATAGAAGGGGATTGCATTTGAATCAGCAGTAAGTTGGATTTGCAGAACTAATCTAACATTTTTTAAAGTTGGACCCCAGCTCTTCAATATGACAGTCAAGGCTCCTCCACTATTTTTATGTTACTCTTTCATGTGGGCTTTAGACTCAGGACAGAGGTCTGAGCATATAAGGAATCACTAGCACATCGAAGGGGCTGGAAAGAAATGGAAATGGACAAAATCAATGAAGGGCAAAGATAAAGAAGAGGAGCCAAAGATAGACTTGTGAGTAACATCAACATTTGAAAGATCGAGTCACAAGAGTCCGTGGAGAAAATCATAACTGATATGCCTGTTAAGTGTTTAACTGTATCTAACGTAGAGAAATAGTTTAATAAATTACAATAAAATATCAAATAGCCATTAACAATACATTTCAACAAAATCTTCATGATGTGGCCCTGGCCGGTTGGCTCAGCGGTAGAGCGTCGGCCTGGAGTGCGGGGGACCCAGGCTCGATTCCCGGCCAGGGCACACAGGAGAAGCGCCCATTTGCTTCTCCACCCCCGCCCCCCCTTCTTCCTCTCTGTTTCTCTCTTCCCCTCCCGCAGCCAAGGCTCCATTGGAGCAAGGATGGCCCGGGCGCTGGGGATGGCTCCTTGGCCGCTGCCCCGGGTGCTGGAGTGGCTCTGGTCGCAGCAGAGCGACGCCCCGGAGGGGCAGAGCATCGCCCCCTGCTGGGCAGAGCGTTGCCCCTGGTGGGCCTGCCAGGTGGATCCCGGTCGGGCGCATGCGGGAGTCTGTCTGACTGTCTCCCCTCCCCCTTTTCCAGCTTCAGAAAAATACAAAAAAAAAAAATCTTCATGACGTGGGGAACTACTTGGGATATAACAGTAAGTAATAAAGTAAAACCCTTGCATTGTCATTCCTCCTCTCAATTTTTGTATTTGTGGGGCGTCAAGAGTAGGTGGGGTGGAGAGAGGCCCTTGTTAAAATAGAATAAAGAGACAAAGTTATCTATGTTGATCTCTTTGCTTAGATATATTTTTTTAAGTTCTGTACAATAAGCATGTTTTCTTTAATAATTAAAATATTAAATTAAAAAATTTAAAATCAGACCCCAAACTAGAGATACTTTTTTTTTTTTATTTTGCCAAGATATTGAAAAAAAAGGAGAGGAACCACTCTGTAAAGTACATGATTTTCTCATCATTATGTTGTACATATGAAACTAATACAGAATAATATTGAATACAAACTGTAATTGAAAAAGAAAAAATAAGATTCAAAGAAATGCCTGACCAGTGGTGGTGCAGTGAGTGGACAGAACATTGACCTGGGATGCTGAGGTCCCAGGTTCAAAACCCCAAGGTCGCTGGCTTGAGCGCGGGCTCATCCAGCTTGAGTGTGGGATCATACATATAATCCTATGGCCACTGGCTTGAGCCCAAATGTCACTGGCTTCAGCTCAAGGTCATTGGCTTGAGCAAGGGGTTACTTGCTCGGCTGGAGCCCTATGGTCAAGGCACGTATGAGAAACAATCAATGAACAACTAAAAGTGTTGCAGCTATGAGTTGATGATCCTCATCTCCCTTCCGTCCTGTTTCTCTCTCTCCCAAAAAGAAAAAAAAGGAGAAACAATCAACTGCCATCATCATCACTTTGTAAAAGAAAAGAAGACAGTTTAATCCTAAGAATAAAGAAAATAATCTCAGAATTGAGACCAGTCCTTTAACTAGACATGAGCTTAGTGAAAAGAGCAGTATTACTTTTATTTTTTCCGTTTCTTCTACGCCTGGTGAACATCATCAGCGGCCAGTACACTTTGCCGATGAGCATTTGGGAAGTGTGAGAAATGAGGCACCCAGAGAAAGACACTGTCTGTGGCAGCTTTGGGGAGGTGGCCTGGTGTTATGGAAACAGCTTTGGAGTCCTAGCACCACCAATTTCTCTTGGGCAAATGAATAAATTTTTTTGAGCCTCAATTTCCTTTAAAGTGGGGAAACCAGTAGTTCCCTGAGAGAGGTTTTTGTTTTGTTTTGTTTTTTAATTGATTTTAGAGACAGAGGAAAATATGTAGAGAGAGAAACCTCAATTTGTTGTTCCACTTTATTTATGCATTCATTTGTTGATTCTTGTATGTGCCCTGACCAGGGATCAGACCCACAACCTTGGTGTGTTGGGCCGACGCTCTAACCAGCTGCGAGATCTGGCCACGGCTCCCTGAGAGAGTTACTGAGAAAAGTAAATAAGGTACCAAAATATAAGTCACCTGATACTTAATAAGTGCTAGTAAATAGTGTCTTCCTTCTTTTGAGGAAACAAATTCACAGTGGGCTTTTATCTGCCTGGAATGATTTAGGCACAGTCTTTTCTGAGTAGAAGTGGGACTTCTCAACAATCATGGACTTTGGGGTGCATCAGAATCACTTGGGAAGCTTGTTAAACATACAGGTGACTGAACTTCGCCACAGAAGTTCTGCTTCAGAAGCTTTAGGGTGGGGCCCCAGCATCTGTATTTTTACAAGCTCCTCAAGTAATTCATGTGCACGCTGAAGTCTGAGGATCTCTGTACTAGATAACTCATTCAGCCATTCATTCAATAAGCATGTGGCTTGTACTGGGCAGAGGCAAAGAGGAAAACAATATATTTTTTTTAAAGGCCAATGCCTAGCCCAGAGCCTGGCACATAGAGAGCACTTACTACTTATCAAATGATAGCCTTCAAGGAGGTACATTCAGTTGGGTATATGAGCATATAAACCACTAAATAATCACAAGGATTTGTGGTGAAAGTGAGCACCAAAGAAAGGGTAGCCAAAGGGTATCCAATGCTGCCTGCAGAGGGAGATGTCAGAACAGGCTTCCTAGTGGAGGGGGCACCTGCCAGCTTGAAGGATAGGCTGGGTTTACTAGCCAGAGTAGTGGACGTGTGCAGAGACAGAAAAGAGTGACAGTGTGATGAAGTGTGTCTGGAGCATCTGGTATCAGAGAGAGGGATGGGAAGTGAAGCAGGAAGAGGTGTGTTGCCTGACCTGTGGTGGCGCAGTGGATAAAGCCTCGACCTGGAATGCTGAGGTTGCCGGTTCAAAACCCTGGCCTTGCCCGGTCAAGGCACATATGGGAGTTGAAGCGTCCTGCTCCTCACCCCCTTCTCTCTCTCTCTCTCTCTCTCTCTCTCTCTCTCTCTCTCTCCCCCCCCTCTAAAATGAATGAATAAATAAATAAATAAATAAATAAAAATAATTTTTTAAAAAAGAGGTGTGTTTGGGGGGAGTAGATTGTGATTGACCTGCTCTACTCAGAGTTTCAACTTCATGACAAAGTCCATGGGAATCATGAAGATTTGTAGGTAGGGGGTGAACAAGCAGATTTTCACTGTAGAAAGTTCATTTTGGCAGCAACTAGTATGGAGAATAGGATGGTAAAGTCAATACTGGAGGCAAGGGGAGCTATTAGGAAGCCATTGCAATAGTCCATGCGAAGGGTGGAAAAGATCCAAACTGGAGTGGTGGTGAGAAGATTTTTATGTAGTTCCTTCACATATGGGAACTCTGTCATATGGGTGGGATTTTATAAAACTTAGAAGAAAAAATGTGTCTATGAGGCTATTAAAAAGAACCTTTATCTTTTCTTTTCTTTTTTTTCTTTTTTTTTTTAGGCAGAGACAGAGTCAGAGAGAGGGACAGACAGACAGGAAGGGAGAGAGATGAGAAGCATCAATTCTTCGTTGCGGCTCCTTAGTTATTGAATGTTTTGGTATATTTCCTTCCAATTGTTTTACATGCATATTTCAAGTTAAAAAACATAAATTCACCATAATTTATTTGTTTTCCATATTGCTGAATATGTAAATTGTTCTCCTATTATAAATAATGCTGTAATAAACATACTCCACATAAATCTGTGCCCACATCTTTGATTATTTTCTTGGGAAAAATTCTTAGAAGCAGGATGATTAAACCAAAGGGAATTATTATATTTAGGACTCAAAAATTGCTCTCCAAATAAATTGTCAAAGTATCCTCCAAAAAGAGTCTCTGCTTTTGTGACAGCTGTGAAGAACATTTAGTTCACCTGGTTACGGAACATATAGACTCTTTACTTAAGTATGATATAAAGATCACATTTCTGTTTCGATTAATTTTCCAGAGGCTCTACTTCCTATACTAATAATAAATGTTTTCTAGTGTTTGCTAGATGCTGGACAACATGCTGAGTGTGCTACCTATATACAGGGGTGGGCAAAAGTAGGTTTGCAGTTGTTCATATGGAAAATAATATAATAATTAATATATAATAATACATGTACATAAACTCTATTTCACGTACCCATAACTGGAAACCTACTTTTGCCCACCCCGTATAGATATCTTAAAATTCTCACAATACCTTTATGATATAGGCACTATTCTTATCTCTAATTTATAGCTTAGCAACTTGAGGCTCAGAGAGGCTAAGGGACTTGACCTCGGTCACATGTGAGGAAACAGAAAACTATAATCCCCCGCCCCCAATTCTTTAATAAGCTTTGGCTAGAAATTGTGTCTGAAGCCAGAGGCTACAAGCTTTAGTTTCCCATTTAATGAGGAATCTTGAAACGAAGACTGTTGACACAGGTGCTTGGAGATAAATTGCCCAGCTGGCCTCACATCCCTGATAAATAATGAAAAGAATAGGGAATATTTACATATCACCATCAAATTTATGTTAAATTTATATGTATTTATACCCTGTCATTATAAAGTTGAGTTTCTAAGTTTGTTTACTAAGAATGACAAAGTCTTCCTTGTAACATGACAGGTTGGTTTTAATGGTTTCACGGATTACTGACTAACAACCTTGAGCTGTTGGCGGTGAATCAGCATCCAGTGTTAGACTGGTGGAGTCACCCTGGACCTTGATTCAGCAACCTTAGTACTTGAGTTCTGGCTAAGAAAGACTTCAGAGGCAAGACTCAAACTGTAATAGTTTATTTAGAAAGCCAGAGGCAGAAGAAGTGAGCTGTAGAAGAAATGAGCTCAGAAAACAACAGCTCAAGGTTGTTAGTAAATATTCTCTGTTCTTGTCATTATCTATCAGAGATGTGAGGCA
Source organism: Saccopteryx bilineata (assembly GCF_036850765.1). Classification (NCBI taxonomy): domain Eukaryota; kingdom Metazoa; phylum Chordata; class Mammalia; order Chiroptera; family Emballonuridae; genus Saccopteryx; species Saccopteryx bilineata. The sequence goes on along the minus strand of NC_089490.1, from coordinate 365,582,232 downwards.
AGCTGAGCAATTTACAGAGGGAGGCAAGGAAAACGTGCCTGGGGAAGGGTGTGGGGAAAGGCACAGTGTGCTCCATAGAGACAGCTGCTCTGGGGCCTCCATCTTGAGGGTTTTTAATAGTGGGGATTTTTAGGAGCAGTTCCAGGGGAGGATCTCAATAGAATGTTCAGCTTTTCAAGTGAGTCCTTTCAGGACTGTGGTCTCCACTGATTGGTCAGCAGCAGGGTAGGTTAGTCAGTGCAACTCGTCCTGAGGTGAGCCATGGCTTCCCTTGTCTGGTTTTGTGGTCTTAGAGCTGAAACACAGTTGAGGCCCAAATGTATTTGATGTGGGTCAGAATGATGTGGGACAATGATCATTGTCCTGGGAGCTTCAGGTTTAAGAGCTATTCTCCGGAACCCTTGTATGTTCCCCTCTGAAGGAGGTCTAACCGGCATGATTAGCGACATGCCAGAGGAAGAAAAGTTAGGGGAGTGTCCGAGCCACATGACCAGCAATATGAAAGGTTGGGGGTCTAAACTGCATGACCAACAATATGCTAGGGGAGGAAAGGTCACCCTGGAGCTGAGGTCCTTGTTTTACCAGTTGTTCCCATTGTTGGGTGCCTGGGGCTTTCTGCCCTGATTTCCTACCGCACCTGGCCCATTATCTTCCTCTGCTCAGGCCTAACTACCTACTACCCAGCTATAAATATTTTTATAGGAAACTTCTTTTGTTAAAAAAAATAGGGTTGGTTACTCAAGGTTATGTATCAATACTATGATTATCTCAAGAGATTGAACTCATTCATCAACTTGTGATAATTAACTGTCTATGGCTTTTCCGACTTGATTAAGTAACTTTACTCATAAAGGTGATTTAACGTGTTTGCTGGACAGCACCCCAGTAACAGTCCTGGGACGGGGACTGGGAGGGAGTCTGCTTCGGGCTGCCTCGAGCCATCCAGTAGTGTGTGGGTTCTTAACTTCATGCAGGAAATATTTCACCACACAAGTCTGGGTAATTGTGAGAGTGCATTTTTTACAGCTGGGGACAGTACAATGGAGGAAGGGCTTAGGAAAGAGGAAGCCATAGGAGAGAGCCTAGGCGATGCTCTCTAGAAACGCTACAGGAAAGAAGTGGGCCACGCTGTGCTGCATGAACTCACTGAGGAGTAAGTTCCAGTGACAGAAGTGAGCCAGGGGGGCTGCTGTTAGCTTACTGGAAAGTCAGAGGAAAAGGGGGCCTTAGAGACAGGCTCAGGCCCAAGCCCCACTGCTCCTGTGGAGACCCTTAGGGTAAGAGAGAAAGGTAGGGGTGTGCTCTAGAGCAAGAGCATGCCCTTGAGTCCTTTGTCTTGAGACTTTAAATTTTTTTTTTTTTTTTTTTTTTACTGATTGTAGAGAGAGAAGAAGGGAGGGGGTGGGGGAAGAGACAGAGATAGAGAGATAAAAACAGGAACATAGATCGTTTTCTGTATGTACCCTGACCAGGATCGAACCTCTGTGCTTGGGGATGGAGCTATAACCAACTGAGCTATCCAATTAGGACTGTCTTGAGGATTTTTCTTTCTTTAGCTGGTGGGAAATCTAGCAGAAGTCTCAGGGGAGAGACTTAACAGACTGTACATCAGTTTTCCAGGTGTGTCCTTCCATGTGTTGATTTATTAAAGTGTGTGTATAAAGGGGTCAGGGTTATTTTCTGGTTAGTTTTACTTTTAAAGAATGTTATCAAAGAGGAACTGGGACCGAGGCTGGTCTATTCCATCACGGTTTGTAATGTGTAAACTATTTGCTCCTAAGTATCCTTGGTTAAGATAAAATCTTGGGATTCATTAACTGGCTGTAAATTGCTCAAATGTCTCAGTTTCCTTTATTCCACATGTCAAGGAATTTCCCTAGCTTCTTACTATCCCAACTCAATGGTGCCTGTATCAATTTGTTATTTTATAGATGTCATCATAATATATAATTATAAGCACAAGTAATTAGATTATTTGATTATTTTCTCCTCCACTAGCTTAAAAACTCCGTAAGAGGCCCTGGCCAGTTGGCTCAGTGGTAGAGCGTCGACCCGGCATGTGGAAGTCCCGGGTTCGATTCCTGGTCAGGGAAAACAGGAGAGGGAACCATCTGCTTCTCCCTCCTCCCCTTATCTCTCTTCTTCCCTCTTCCTCTACCATAGCCATGGCTGGATTGATTCAAGCACATTGGTCTCAGGTGCCAAGGATGGCCCCATGAGCCTCCATCTCAGGTGCTAAAAATAGCTCAGTTATGAATGGCCCCAGATGGGCAAAGCATCATCCCCAGACAAGGTCACCAGGTGGATTTCAGGACGATGCAGGAGTCTGTCTCTGTATCTCCCCTACTCTCACTGACAAAAAACAAAACTCCATAAGAGATGAGTCCATGCCTGTTTCAGGTCACCTTTGTATCACCAATGTTTAACACAGAGCCTAGCACATAGTACCTACTATAGTACCTCAATAAATATTTGCCAAGTAAATGAATGAATGTCTGCTATACATGTCACACAGCCTATAAGGATACTGTTGAGGAAGGAGAGCTAGAAATGATGAAGAGAAAGTAAAAGGAAGGGCTAGATGTTGAGGCCATAAGGGAAAAATATGTCTACTGATAGTGGGGTAGTTAAGGAGTTGACAAGATTGGTGGTAAAGGCGTGGCTCTCAAACTGTCCCTGCAAGACTTCAAGAGCTCCTTAATGTTCTGTGAACTGGCCTAAAAGATTTGTGCCACTAAAATAAAGTAATCCTAGGCCTCTTCTCAATTTTATCTCAATCTTACATTTCTATTTTATGCACTTTTCTTAACTCTTTGACACATGCTAACCATTATCCATGGAAAGACCTAGCATATTGTGGCACATTATGTAACATATGGTAGGTTAAAAATTAATACATTGAATGGGGAGTTAGGGTAAAGGAGGTCAAATATCGGATGACGAAAGGAGACCAGATGTTGGATGGGGAGCACACAATAGAGTATTCATAGGTCATATTACACAGTTTTACACCTGAAAATTATATAATGTTGTTAACCAATATTACTCCAATAAATTTAATTTTAAAAGAAGAAGAGGAGCCTTGGCTGGGTAGCTCAGCTTGTTAGAGCATCGTCTCAACACACCAAGGTAGTGTGTTCTATCCCCAGTCAGGGCATGTACAAGAATCAACCAATGAATGCATAAATAAGTAGAACAATAAATCACTGTTTTGTTGTTCCTCAAAAAACTGAAAATAGAACTACCTTATGACCCAGCAATCCCTCTACTGGGTATATACCCCAAAAACTCAGAAACATTGATACGTAAAGACACATGCAGCCCCATGTTCATTGCAGCATTGTTCACAGTGGCCAAGACACGGAAACAACCAAAAAGCCCTTCAATAGAAGACTGGATAAAGAAGATGTGGCACATATACACTATGGAATACTACTCAGCCATAAGAAATAATGACATCAGATCATTTACAACAAAATGGTGGGATCTTGATAACATTATACAAAGTGAAATAAGTAAATCAGAAAAAAACAAGAACTGCATTATTCCATACGTAGGTGGGACATAAAAACGAGACTAAGAGACATTGATAAGAGTGTGGTGGTTATGGGGGGGGGGAGGAATAGGGGGAGGGGCACAAAGAAAACTAGATAGAAGGTGACGGAGGACAATCTGACTTTGGGTGATGGGTATGCAACATAATTGAACGACAAGATAACCTGGACATGTTTTCTTTGAACATATGTACCCTGATTTATTGATGTTACCCTAGTAAAATTAATAAAATAAATAAATAAATCACTGTTTCTCTCTCTCCCTTTCTTTTTCTCTAAAATAAATAAATAAATAAATAGGAGAGAAGCTGTACCCTCCCCAAATCAATATATCAATGCTTCATAGAGTCTACAAGTAACAACATGACAGCTTGATTGAAAATACCTAGGTGAGGGTTGCAGATGGCAGCATTTGTTTTAAGGTGGCAGGGGCTGGGAGACCCCACAACTAAATTTTCTGAGGCACTTTAGAACTGTGTGTTGTGGGGTTCAGGATGGAAGGCAGATATAATGTTGGCTCAAGGTATCTGCATCTGACCTGAGAGAAGAGTCAGCTCTTTTGGTGACAAGCTTGTCCTGCCAGCCTGGGCTAAAGTTGTAGTTAATTAAACCCAAAATATTTTCTTCTATCCTTTGACTTAATAATTTTCTGGATCTAAATTCAGCACCTGGCCTTTTTCTTATATTGTGATTAATCTCTTGCCTATGAAAGCTTCCTGGATCCAGATTCTGACAATAAGTTCCATAGGTCGTGTCCATTCCCTTTCCTATGGACTGAATTGTGTCTTTCCCCAAATACATATATTGAAGCCCTAGCTTCCCTGTGTGATGATATTTGGAGATGGGGCCTTTGGGAAGTATTCAGGGTGAGATGAGGTGGTGAGGGTGAGGCTCTCATAATGGGAATACTAGGATTAGTGCCTTTATAAGAAAAGACACAAGAAAAAGATCTCTCTCTCCCTCTCCCACCGTCTCCTTCTCTCCACCATGTTGGGAAACAGCTTAGAAGAATGCAGTATGCAAGTCAGAAAGAGATTTCTCAGCAGAACCTGATTATGCTGGCACCCTGATCTTGAACATCTTGCCTTCAGAACTGTGAAAAAATAAATGTCTGTTCTTTAAGACACCCAGTATGGTATTCTGTTATAGAAGCTGCAGCTGATTAAGACAGCCTCTTAATCCCATTATCTCATGACTCCACAGTCTTCAATTCTCCCCTTCTTTGTCATCTAATCACATCACGGTCACTTACCTTCCAAATATCCTTGAAAGCTGTCCTAGGTCCCAACTGGCCTCTATGCCTCCAACAAAATTGAATAAGCTCTCCTCTGATGTCCTCCATCCTCCGTAAATCAAGATAGAAAAGTCAGAGAGTGCCACTAACATTTTACAAATCAAATAACTACCTTACCTTAAGCAAGTAATTCAGCCTACCTGTGTCTCAGCTCATCCAGAAAATGAGATAATTACATGAGCTTATATATTTATAGTACTTAGTACAAAGTCTAGCACATAACAAGGACTCAATTGTTACCATTATTAATACTGTTTCCCAAGCACGGTGCTAAGTGCTTCATATGTCAACTCTTATGTAATCTTTATATCAGTAGGGATATCATCTCCTTTTACAGATGAGCAACACTCCTGGTCACTCTTACCACTTTGCCCTATTTTATTGTCTTTATAGCCATTACCATATGATATTTTTTTTATTTTCCTGTTTATTGTCTGTCTCTTCAACAACGCTCCACACCTGTTAGAACGAAATATCTTAGGGATAAAAGACTGTCTTGTTCACCACGGAATTCCAGTGCTTAGTAAGTTCCCAATAAATATTTTTGAATAAGTGTATGATTGAACGAATGAATGAAAATAAGGAGCTGAGGTAAAGAAAGACAAATTTGCTAAGGCCAAAGTCACACAGCAAGTAAGTGGCAGAGCCGGGATTTGACATCAGGTCTAAATGATTCTTAAAATTCACAGTTTCTCTCCTGCTGCCTCCCAGAGCAGCAAAGATGAGCACAGGTGGAAGAAAAGGTTGGAGGAGGCAGGGTTAGATAACATTCAGTTCTCTAAACCAGAGCTTCCCCTTTCTCCTCCCATTGATCAAGTCACACATCACATCTGGTAAAGCTGACATTGACATCCGTTCAGAACTTGTGATTCAATGCCAAGTCGAGTCTATGGATGGAATGTATGGGAGCTGTAGGTTTCTCCATGTGTTCTGGACAGACCAGCTGTCTGCTGCCTGATGACTCATCCCATTGTTCAGGGGCTAGACCTACTTCCACTTATCCCATCTCATTTTTGGAAACCTGTCCTTCTACCTTTTTTGTCCCCCCACCCCATAGATTCGAGAGAGAAAGAAGCATCAATTTGTTGTTCCACTTAGTTGTGTATTCATTGATTCCTTCTTGTACATGCCTTAACCTGAGGTCGAACCTTCAACCTCTGGCGTGCCGAGTCAACGCTTTATTCACCGAGCACCTGGCTAGGGCCCTTTCTTCATCTGACTTTGACATTCTTTGCTTTTTCAAACTTCCTTATTTTAAATTTCTAAAGGTACTACTACCTGCATGTGGTTAAAAATATTAAGGAGTGCCTGACCAGGCGGTGGCGCAGTGGATAGAGTGTTGGACTGGGATGCGGAAGACCCAGGTTCGAGACCCGGAGGTCGCCAGCTTGAGCGTGAGCTCATCTGGTTTGAGCAAAAGCGCACCAGCTTGGACCCAAGGTCGCTGGCTCAAGCAAGGGGTTACTCAGTCTGCTGAAGGCCCGCGGTCAAGGCACGTAAGAGAAAGCAATCAATGAACAACTAAGGTGTCGCAATGCGCAATGAAAAACTAATGATTGATGCTTCTCATCTCTCCATTCCTGTCTGTCTCTGTCTATCCCTCACTCTGACTCCCTCTCTGTCTCTTAAAAAAATAATAATAATAAAAAAAAAAGAGAAAAATATTAAGGAGTAAAACAGATACAGTACACAGTAAGTTTCCTTCCATCCTGTCTCCTTCCCCAAGGAGAACCACTGTGGATGGTTTCATGAATAACCTTCCAGAAATGTTCTATGAGCTTATGAAATAGTCCCATTACCCCCATCTCTCTGTTACACACAATTGCACAAAGTGCTATACACTGCACCTTGCTTTGTTCACTTGGCAAAATATCCTAGACTTCTTTCCTCATCAGCATATATAGATATACAGCATTCTTTAAATATCTGCATAGTGTTTTGTCATTTGCATATGTTATCATTTATTTAATCAGTCCCTTTGGGTGGATATTTAGACTGTTTGTTTTTTATCTAATACAACAATGAACATCTTTATATATTTCCACACATATAGGAAAGTAAGTCTGTTTGATAAATACCTAAGAGTTGAATCATTGGTTAAAAGTTACATGTAGGCCCTGGCCGGTTGGCTCAGTGGTAGAGTGTCGGCCTGGCATGCAGGAGTCCTGGGTTCGATTCCCAGCCAGGGCACACAGGAGAAGCACCCATCTGTTTCTCCACCCTTCCCCCTCTCCTTCCTCTCTCTCTCTTCCCCTCCCGCACCCAAGGCTCCATTGGAGCAAAGTTGGCCCAGGCTCTGAGGATGACTCTATGGCCTCTGCCTCAGGCGCTAGAATGGCTCTGGTTGCAACAGAGCAATGCCCCAGATGGGCAGAGCATCGCCCTCTGGTGGGCATGCCAGGTGGATCTTGGTCAGGCGCATGTGGGAGTCTGTCTGACTGCCTCCCTGTTTCCAACTTCAGAAAAATACAAAAAAAAAAAAAAAGTTACATGTATTTTTAATTTTGACATTAATCCAAAATTGATGCACTAGTCTCCACTCAGATAGTATTTCCTCACACTTTTGTAACACTGAGTATTTTAAATATTTTTATTTTATTAATTTTTAGAGAGAGAGAGAGAAACATTGATTTGTGTTCCACTTATTTGTGCATTCATTGGTTGATTCTTGTATGTACCCTGACCAGGGATCGAATCCACAATCTTCTCATATGGGGACCATACTCTGGGTGACGCTAACCAACTGAGCTACCCAGAGAGGTCTATTAACTTTTCACATATTTTTATTCTTGCTAATCTGAAAGGTGGAAAATATCTAATTTTATTAATTTAATTATGAATGCAATTCTGCTTCTTTTTGTGTGTATTAGTCATGTACAAGCTGATTTTTCTGTGAGCTGCCAGTTCGTTCTTTTGTGATTTAACTTGAGATGCTCCATGACAAAACCCTTTCCCAGGCCCTCTCTCCTCTTCCCACTGTCAGCCCCACCCCTTGTCCTGCTCAGTCCTCTACTGCCGCCTAGTGACAGAGCCTGGACTTACCACAGGCCCTCACCCTCTAATTGCCTGTTCCTGGCAGGAGAAAACTCTATGCTGGAATCATGCCCTTGGTTCCTAGGTACCTGGATTAGCAAGTAAAAGTGCAGACCTTCTGGTTAAATATGAATTTCAGATAAGTAACTTTTTAGTTGGTACATACTATACTAAAAAGTCAGCCTGACCTGTGGTGGAGCAATGAATAATGCATTGACCCGGAACATTGAGGTTGCTGGTTAGAAACCCAGCGCTTGCCTGGTCAAGGCACATAGGGAAGTTGATGCTTTCTACACCCCCCCTTCTCTCTCTTTCTCTCTCTTCTCTCCAAAATGAATAAATAAAATCTTCAAAAACAAATAAATAAAAGCACTGCATCACATACTTTTAAAAAATTCACTCATGGCTTATCTGAAATCCAAATGTAATTGGGTGTCTGTAATTAATGCCACAACCGTCTTCCAAGTCCAGGTTCTCACTTTCATTATGTCTTACCTCCTCTATTCTCAGCAAGTTCTATTGTACCACATTCCACCCAGTGGTTTTCAAAATGGCAGTTGCAGGTAATAATGAATCGCTGCAGTTAAGACCTTGGTTCTGCATTTGAATCCTGACTCACATGATCTCATAAAGATATGTTCTGGCATATGAAAGTTAAACACTGGGGAGGCAGCAAGAAAGTTGAGGTGGTTGCCATTGGGAAGACATCCTGGGGTGTACTGAGAGGAATGGGATAAAAGATCACTCTATTAAAAATAAGTTTACTGTTTAAATTTCAAAACCAAAGTCAGCATGTTACCAGACAGGGGACCTGGCCCTTTGAGTCTGCCTTAGGGCCAGCTGGTGTGTGGGTTCTTGACCTCATGTTGGAAAAATTTCACAGCACGAGTCCAGGTGATTTGAGAGTATGTTAATCGAAGCTGGGGACAGTGAAACAAGGAAGGATGTAGAATAGAAGAGTGACAGGAGAACCTAGGCAGGCTGCTTTGGCTCACTGGAGAGTCAGAGAAAAGGGGCTTTGGAGACAGGTTCAGGGGTTAGCTGGGACAAGCTGCAGCTGCCCACTGCTCCCCTGGTTGCAAGTCTTATGAGGGCCCTTAGAGTTTAGGAGAAACATGCCTGTAGGGGAAGATGAGGAGGAGGGGGGAAGGAAAGCCCTGGGCATGCCCTGGGCAGGGAGAATGCACTGGGTCCTCAGCCCTAATGGATTTTAAGGCTGGAGATCTTAGGGGAGGATTTCAATAGAATATTCATCAGCCCTCCAGGTGTGTCATTTTAGGGTCATTGTCTCCACTGATTGGTTAGCACCAAGGGGTTATTAGTCAATATATCTGGTCCTGAGGTCAGCCATGCCATCACTCATCTGGTTTTGCTGCTTTTCTGGGCCTGAAGCTGAAACACAACTGAGGCCTAGATTTATCTGATGTGGGTCATAACCTCATTGGCCTGTGGGTTTAATGCTTAAAGGCTACTCTTTGGCCCCCTGTTCACTCCCCTGCTAAGGGGGTCTAACCTGCATGACAAGCAACAGGCCAGGGGAGGACAGATCAGGGGAGAGTCAGACCACATGGCCAGAGATATGAAATAGGGAGGTCTAAACTGCATGACCAGCAGCAATATGCTAGCGGAGGAAAGGTTACCCTGGTGGCAAGATCCTTGTCTTCCCAGTTTGTTGCTAGGCACTGGGACTTTCCACCCTGGAGACCTTCTGTGCCTGGTGTCAAGTCCTTGCTCTCCTATCTGTCTAACTGCCTATCACAAGCATGCATTCATGACTTGGTTTAAATTTTTTCTTAAGATTTTTAAGCATAGAAGCATGAGGCATTTTTCTGATTGCATTTTTCTGTCATCTTTATTCTGTTCTCTTCTGTGTTTCAGCTTCCCTTGTAACAAAAAAAAAAAGTAGCTGCTGCCGTTCCAGGCTTCGCATTAGCACAGCTAGCCATCTAGAAGTCTTTTTTCCTACTGTTATTCTACAGGCCCGGACCTGGAGAACGTCAGGGCCTGACTGCAGGCCACATTACACCTTTCACAGGCCCGAGGAACTGCTGCCTTCATGAGCCCCTTCCTCCATAAAAATAAAAAAGTGTTTAAAATGTTTAACTAAATTATATTTTATTTGACTGCTGGTGATAAAGATGAATATATGAATACTATATATTTTATGTCTGTTCAGGCAGCCATAACAAAATGTCAGAAAGTGGTTTAAACAATAGAAATTTATTTTCTCACAGTTCTGGAGACTAGAAGTTGTCAACTATAAGAAACATCTAAACCTGTAAGGATTTTTTATGAGTTTATTTGAGCCAAACTGATGACAACTGCTAGGAAGCAAATCTCAGCTCTGGAAAATTGAAGTTTACCACTTATTTTATATATCAGAATCAAAGGGGTTACATGAAATCCATCGGTGATAGATTAAGGAGGCAGGAGAAAGCAAATTAGGGGAAATCTCTGGAATTGGACAAAAAGTAAAACGAATGGACGCATACTTCTCTCGCATGGGCGGACATAGGATAGTTAACAGTTAACAACCTGATAATGATAACAGTGAGGGAGTTTGTGATCTCTGCTCTGGTGTGGTTGTGCTCTGATGAGTCCAGAAAAAAGGAAATTACTTACATTCCATAGGTATGTTATCATAGATGCAAAAAGGAAAAAAAGGAAAAGAAAAAGAAAAGGCAACAGACAAGCTCAGTTAAAGGTTAAACGTTGTTAGGGAAAAATATTGACCTAGGACATGATTTACCCATCATGAACTGCTTTTAGTTAGAAAGTATTTTTTTATATAAATGAATTTTTATTTTAATGGGTGACATCAATAAATCAGCGTACATATATTCAAAGATAACATGTCCAGGTTATCTTGTCATTCAATTATGTTGCATACCCATCACCCAAAGTCAGATTGTCCTCCGTCACCTTCTATCTAGTTTTCTTTGTGTCCCTCCCCCCACCCCCTCTCCCTCTCCCTCCTTCCCTCCCCCTGCCCCCTGTAACCACCACACTCTTGTCCATGTCTCTTAGTCTTGTTTTTATGTCCCACCAATGTATGGAATCCTGCAGTTCTTGTTTTTTTCTGATTTACTTATTTCACTCCGTATAATGTTATCAATATCCCACCATTTTCTTGTAAGTGATCCGATGTCATCATTTCTTATGGCTGAATAGTATACCACGGTGTATATGTGCCACATCTTCTTTATCCAGTCTTCTATTTTTTTTTTTACACTGATTAAAGCCTTTAAGCAAAGTCTTGGCCAATACAGCAAGAATCCATAAAAGAGTAGTGTCCTTAACACGTTCACCAAGTCCAAGTTGGCCCCAACACCATGCCAAATCCCTGAAAAATGCAATCCAACCCCAGTTCAGTTTGTTAGGAGCTGTCACAAGGAGTAGGAGTCCAGGAAAAGTCCACATCCAGGAAAAGTTCGCATGGCACTGGAATTGTTGTCACAATTCTATACTTTGCAGCTCACGTCCAATCCCAATGACCACTGCTTCTAGCTGGTAATGATTCAGGTAGACTGGAAAAGCCATCTGCAGCATGTGTGGAAAAGGAGCTTCTGTTCTCCTCTGCCTGGAGAGATGAGACCAGGTTGCTTTTCCCTGGAGCTCTGCGACTGTGGCTTGGTAAAGAGAACCTTGGGATACACTAAGCTGGGTGGCAAAGGTAGATTCATGATAGAAGTTGGCAAAGGGGGAAAGAGAGCTCTAAATTAGAAGTAGGTCCCAGCCTGAAATATGAGTGGGGCATTGAGGTAGGAGGAATAAAGGAAACACTATATATTAAACAAAGCAGCAGAAAATAGGACTATCAACACCCACAACAGAGATCTTCGAGGGAAGAATAAAAAACCTGACTATTCAGGCAAGACATAGTTAAGTGGCCCTTGTGCAAATGAGATCAGTTTACCTTCTTCTTGGAAGAAATACCCTAGGCTCGTCTACAGTGTCGTAGATGGGGCTGACGGCCCTGGGCATCTTCAGCCTTCATTGGCAAACCCCAGCATTCTGGGCAAGGTTAGGTCATAGGTGGCTGGAGCAGGGCTGGAAGAGACTGAACCCTCCCTTAGAGGAGAGAAGGAGAAGCCTACCTTCCAGTGTCCCTGTTTCCTCACAGCAGAGGCATGTAAGTCTGGCAGGCTTTAACTCAATGATCGTCCTTTCCACTATTGAAGCAGGACCCAGATGGCATCCTATGAGACCCCTTTGGGGTGCTGGAGCCTTTAAGGGCATATCCTAAAAGCTGGTAGTTTCCCTGATCTCTATTGGGCTTTTTCTGCCTCTTGGTATTTTAAAGGCCATGCTCAGAAGATCTCGCTGAGGGGTTTGAGGATCCCCATCCGCCTATCTAAATTTCTTCCATATATCTGGGGCTATTTGGAAAAAGACAAAACAGTGTTATTAGCTGGATCAAATAAAGAAGGTAGTAGATTGCAGGAGAAAAAGATTTGACGTCTCCTGTTCATCAGCATTCAAAAGAAATTAAAATTTTTTAAAGTAAAAGCATGATATGGTAGACCCATAGGAGTTCCAGGATATGACTCCCCCCTTTAAAAAAATTTTTAATTGACCTTAGAATATTTTCTGGGTACACTTTAATAATACCTTGACTTTAAAGATTGTAAGAATGACAAAATACAGTAAATGCTTTTGCTCCATATGCAGGAGCATTGTCAGTTTCACCAGTTTAGGAAATCCAATAATAGAACAATGCATACAGACAACGAGCTATAACATGCTTAGCAGCCTCGCCTGTTCTGACCAAGGTTACTATAAATCCAGAATATGTATCCACTATAATGTGGACATAGGACTGTTTGCCAAATGAAGGTATATGAGTAACATCCACTTGCCAAAGTTGTCCTGGTAGGGGTCCTTGAGGGTTAACTCCAAATGAAGGGGCAGATTGTAGTATAGGGCCCCTTGGACAGGATTTCCCAATCTGCCTTGCTGCTTCCCAAGAAAGTTGAAACTGTTTACACAGGGCTGCAGCGTTCTGGTGATGAGTAGTATGAGACTGAATTGCTCTATCTGTCATGGTTGCTCCAAATAATTTTCTTTTGGGTAGCTTGATCAACAAGGGCATTCCTAGGCCCTGGCCGGTTGGCTTAATGGTAGAGCGCCGGCCTGGCGTGCAGGAGTCCCGGGCTTGACTCCCGGCCAGGGCACACAAGAGAAGCGCCCATCTGCTTCTCCACCCCTCCCCCCCCCAGTCTCTCTCCTCCCTCCCCGCAGCCAAGGCTCCACCAGAGCAAAGTCGGCCCGGGCACCGAGGATGGCTCTGCGGCCTCTGCCTCAGTCACCAGAATGGCTCTGGTTGCAACAGAGCAACACTCCAGATGGGCAGAGCATCCCCCTCTGGTAGGCTTGCCGGTGGATCCCAGTCGGGCGCATGTGGGGAGTCTGTCTGAATGCCTCCCCCGTTTCCAACTTCAGAAAAATACAAAAAAAAAAAAAAAAAAAAAAAGGGCATTCCCTTGTGCTAAAGCTCCAGGGAGCATGGAGTGAGCTTGAGTTTGTCCTATAAAACATGGAGCTCTATGTTGACATACAAGTCTTTGAAGAAGGAGGAACTGCTGAAATAGTCATCAGCATTTGTCCCTAAGACAGCAGTCTTTATAGTGGAAACACCATAAGTAAATATTTGCTGTCTGTATATAGATTAAAGGGGGAATATGGCAAATGCTGAAAAGCCATGATCATGGCATATAATTCTAGACTTTGAGCTGATTTTAAGTTGACAGTTTCAGTATAAAGTTGTCCATTGATTTGCAAGAGCAATTTGCCATTTAGTGGAAGTTTCCCAGAGCCATTGTTGTTGATCCTTTGAAAAAAGGAACAACAATAATTTTGAGGCTCAAAACCTATATAAGCTATGCCTGACCTGTGGTGGCGCAGTGGATAAAGTATCAACCTGGAAATGCTGAGGTTGCCGGTTCGAAACCCTGGGCTTGCCTGGTCAAGGCACATATGGGAGTTGATGCTTCCAGCTCCTCCCCCCTGCCTCTCTCTCCTCTCTCTCTCTCCCTCTCTCTCCTCTATAAAATGAATAAAAATTAAAAAAAAAAAATTAAAAAAAAAACAAAAAACCTATATAAGCTGTAAGGGTCACCTATGCCCCTTGATAATCCAGGAGGCAACAAGATCAAAATATGGAAGTGTATTCCATGGGCTATTAGATGGTTCAATGTGCCCAAGCTATAGCTGCTCTTGTACCAATTAAGCAGCTGCCCTAAGTTTCTCCTGAGAAAGGGGTCATTGGTCTACCCATACAGGATTATCTAATTTCCAATAGAAAGTATTTTGTTGTTGTTGTTGTTTTGTTTTTTAGAGAAAGAGAGAGGGACAGACAGACAGGCAGGGAGAGAGATGAGAAGCATCAACTTGTAGTTGCGGCACCTTAGTTGTTCATTGATTGATTTCTCATATGTGCCTTGAACAGGGGGCTCCAGCTGAGCCAGCGACCTTGGGCTTCAAGCCAATGACCTTTGGGCTCAAGCCAGTGACCATGGGGTTATGTCAATGAGCTCAAGCCAGTGACCTCAGGATTTTGAGCCTTGGGTTCTGAGCGACCCAGGTCAACGGCTCTATCCACTTCGCTACTGCCTGGTCAGGCAAGAAAGTTTCAATTTCAGACCACTTTGTGGTTATTAGGTCTCTGAGTTTGTATGGCCACTACGCAGGCCTCCCCTGAGTTTGTCAGATTTAGTATATGGCCCATTTTTTGTCCACAAAGGCAAGATATCTTAAGGTTTGGTGTCTGGTGAGGTCTTTTTTTTTTTTTGTATTTTTCTGAAGCTGGAAGCGGGGAGAGACAGTCAGACAGACTCCCGCATGCGCCCGACGGGGATCCACCCGGCACACCCACCAGGGGGCATCGCTCTGTCGCGACCAGAGCCACTCTAGCGCCTGTGGCAGAGGCCAAGGAGCCATCCTCAGCGCCCGGGCCATCTTTGCTCCAATGGAGCCTCAGCTGCAGGAGGGGAAGAGAGAGGCAGAGAGGAAGGAGAGGGGGATGGGTGGAGAAGCAAATGGGCGCTTCTCCTGTGTGCCCTGGCCGGGAATCGAACCCGGGACTTCTGTACGCCAGGCTGACGCTCTACCACTGAGCCAACCGGCCAGGGCCTGGTGAGGTCTTTCTGATTGCAGACAACCACCTTCCTGCTACCTATGTCCTCATGTGGCCTTTCTTATGCATGGATATGATAAGGGAAAACTCTTTGATATATTCCTCTCCTTGTAAGGACACAGTGAGACAAAAAATTTAACTTCCACAACTGAAAATATTTTTTAAAATATAAGGTTTATTAGGCTATTGGTGCAAGAAAAGGAAGACCAGGTCCGGGGACACGCCGTCTCAACCACCAGCAGCAGTGCTGTAAAATGTAAGCCTGCCATTCAGCGGGAGTTGGAGAGCATTTTTTACATAACTAGTAGGGGGAAGGAAGAGGTAAACCATTCTGAAAGGATTTACATTTGCTACAGACAAAAGGAGTGGGAGAACGTGAGTGGGGCTAGTTCTAGGATAGGTCTAGAAAGAAAAAGAATGGGAAACAGAAAGTGTTCACTCCTGTGGATAATCTATGGGCAACAGGTTGGAAAATTTGTGTGTGAACAAGAAACAGAGGCTCCAGGGATCCGATGGCGCCGGATTATTCTCTCTTTTGGATAACCTTGAAAATAGCCACCTGGAAGTTAATCCGAAATTCTACCAGGCATACAGGAATTCCAGGAGTTTTTTGTCATCTGGCCTGTAGTTGTTAATGGATGTAATTTAATTTAGAACTTCTCAGAATTTTTTCCTTGTCAACACAAGTTATATAGAATAGGGCTCCACTCCTAAAACCTCATTTAACCTTGAAAGCCCTATCCTCAAATAGAGTCACATTGGGAATTAGGATTCAACATAGAAATTGGGGGGGGGGGGGAAGGGACACAATTCAATTTATAATATATTAAAGAATGTTTAAACTAAAAGTTTGTATTTTTTCCTTTTGATTTTAGAAGAAATTAAAGACTTTTTATGTGCCTTTAAAAAAATTTTGGCCACTGGCCAGGGAGTTCAGTTGGATAGAGCATCATCCTGAGGAGCCCTGAAGAACCCCTGCGCCACCTCACCCGCAGGTGTTTTAAAGTACCAACAGCTACAGAATCAATATTAATATTTTAAGAGGCTTAAAGAACATTTTATTAATTTGGGTTAAGGTGTGCAGAGAAATTTTGTGAATAATCTCTGTACTGTGTGATTGGCATAAAACCAGAATGGCCCTTGGCATTGTATTATAAATGCAAAGGGAAGGAAAACATGGATTCCCTGACATTCCACCACACCTGTGGGAAAGGGGTGAATGGCTAGCCAGGTGCAGGAAGAGAAAAGCCAAAATAAACCTTTTCTTATAGTAATGAGCCATTTGCGGGCATTTGTTAATGTGTGTGACTCTGGACAAAGAGATGGCGGATAAACATTAGAAAATATAGGAATGTCTCTTAATATGTAAAGAGACATCTTTCTATCATTGTGTTGACTTGTAAATTTTGTTTTCTCCAAAATGATGTATGGCTTGGAAATTGAACATGGTCCTATCATGTTAAAGGGCATATGACTAGAACCAATAGTGGTAAAGGGCACCTAATTGCAATTTTTACTTCTGTACTTCCCACTTACAAAACTATAAAAACTAGGTAGAACAAAGGGCCTGCATGCTCTCCCTCAAATTTCTGTCAGAGTTGCCGCTGCTTGGCCAAGCTAGACAATAAAGCTTTGGTGTGTAATCGACGGATTTTGTTCGTGTCTTCAATGTTTCGAGTCCCTCTGGATTAGGTTTAACAATCCCAATATACCAGGGTAGCAGGTTTAATCTCAGGTCAGGGCACATGCAAGAGCCAACCAATGAATACATGAATCAATGTTTCTCTCTCTCTGTCTGTCTCTCCTCCTCCTTCTCCTCCTTTCTCTCTCTCTAAAATTAATAAACAATTTTTTTTTTTAAGATTTTGGGCCTTGGGCATCATGTCTACTATGACTGTGAAATACTTGTTCCTGTTTGATTGATTTACAATTGAATCCACTGGGGTTTTTATTTTAATGACCTGGGAAAACGGTGAAATTATGCTGCTTAGATTAGATGCTCACTAGAGCTGGGAGAAGTGTCTATTCCACCCAGATGGGAGACAGTGGGACAGGGGTTGGGGTGGAGGCCAGCAAAATATCAAGATGTCTGTTGCAGATGGGAACAGTTTACAAAAGAAAAAGAACAATTTACAATTAGCATATGAAAAGTGGCTAGTAATTGGTGCTGGCTAGTAATTGAGGATAGGAAAAATAAGACAATAAGAGATTTTTCACCAATCAAACTGACAAAAATTTAAGTTTAATAATATCCAGAGCTGCTGTATAGAGAAAAGGGTGCGCCAATACATTGGCGGAGGGAATCTAAATTGGTACACCCTTTTGGAAGTTAAGTAGTAGCTATCAAAATTTTAACTGTGAATATCCTTTATCCCAGCAATCCAAAACTTCTAGGTATCTAAATATCTAATACAGGAAAACATGAGGACTATTTGCACCAAGAAATATTTACAAAGCTATTCATTGCATCATTGTTCATGATAGTAAAAAAAAAAAATTGTAAGAAGCCTTACGATTCATTAACAGCAGTGTGGTTAAATAATCCATGCTAAATTCATACTATGGAATATGATGCAGCAGCTATAAAAAATAAAGTAGATCAATATGTACTGGCATGAAAAGAGCTCCAAGGCATATTTTAAACTGGAAAAAAATCCAGGTACATATATACATATATATACATACATAGAATAATCTCATTTCTGTAAATCAAATTGTATTTTCAAAATATAAATATTCTAAATTTATATTGATATGCAAATATTTATATATGCTACTCTATGTAGACGCACATATTCTACCTCTATATACGTATATTACATGTACATTAGACATAATTGTGCATATTAGAACATCTCAGAAGAACACGTAGCCATCTGATAATGGTAGTTTTCCTCTGGTGAGAGGAGAGCAATTGAGAGGAACTTTTGTGTTATTTCTATTCCATGTAAATTTTTTACATCAAGCATTATATTTAAGTATTATGCAATGCACACATTAAAAAATAACCAAAAAGTAACTTGCCTAAGAACACACAGCCCTTCCACGGCAGAGCAAAGATTAAAGCCTAGATCTGTGGTTGGCAAAGACCCAGCTCATTCCATTATTCCCTGTCCACACCCCCTCTCTCAGTTTGCCTTTCTCTCAATTGTTCCTACCCCTTGCCCTCTTTACTGCATGTCTCACCTTTTCATCACCAAATGTCTTCAGATACCATAGTCACCCATCTTTCCTCCCACCCCACTCACCTCTAGAGGCATATTGCTGAAACTGCTTATAAAGCCCTGCCATCAGGTTCGGGTTTCTTAGTTACCAGAGGAAATCTGAGTGCTGAGACAGCTCAACATTCAGGCCTGCCCTGCCCATGCCTCTGCCTCCCACTAATGGTAAAAGCACCATTGCAGCAGCTCTGATGCTGCGGAGAGTCCATCCCAGACGGAGATCTCTGATAGAGTATTTCGTGTCTATACAATGACTCCCCAGATAGGGATAAATAAGATTTTCCTCAAAACTGTTGGAAGATCAGAGAAATGCATGCACGTGAGTGCACATTTATAAAGTGAAAAAGTGCTACACAACAAACTCTTTTTTAAAATCTAAAAAAAAAAATAAAAATTGGGGAGCCTGACCTGTGATGGTGCAGTGGATATAGTGTTGACCTGGAATGCTGAGGTCATGGGTTCGAAACTCTGGACTTACCTGGTCAAGGCACATATGGGAGTTGATGCTTCCTTCTCCCTCCCTTCTCTCTAAAATGAATAAATAAGGTTTTTTAAAAAATTGGGGAGCCCTGGCTGGTTAGCTCAGTTGGTTAGAGCATCATCTGGATATACCAAGGTTGTAGGGTCAAACCCTGGTCAGGGCATGTACAAGAAACAACCAATGAATGCACAAATCAGTGGAATAACAAACTGATGTTTTCCTCTCTCCAACTCTTTCCCTTCTTCTTTCTCTAAAGTCAATAAATTTTTTTAAAAATTGCTTTGTTTTGAAAAAGCAGCACATGCACAAGGGGAAAATTTTAAATAGCGACAAAGAGAATGCAGTGAAATGAAGCCCTCCCTTTCATGGATGACTGAGTTCTCTCCTCCACAAAGGAAACCATCTAGATCATCTTCTTGGCACTCACCCTTTCAGAGATAACCTTTATATAGACAAGCACATATGTGAGTATATTTGCTATTTTTTACCCCAGTAGTAGAATCCATTGCACTGCATCTTGCTTTTTTTTTAAAAAAAAAAAAAAACTTTTTTATTTCGGAGAGAGAAACATTGATCTGTTTCTGTAGGTGTCCTGACTGTGGATGGAACCAGAACCTTTGCGTATTGGGACAAGGCTCTAACAAACAAACGGAGCTATCTGGCCAGAGTTAATAAACTCTGAGTCTTGCTTTTTTTCACTTAATATATTTCAGAGATTATTTTACATCATACATATAACTCTGCCTCATTCTTGGCATAGTTTTCAACTCTAAGGCTGTACCAAAATGTATTCAATTAGTCTCCTACTAATGGACATTCAGATTGTTTTCCAAACCATGATACCATGAATAACTTCCTTCAATTGTTTTTTCATACATGTGGAATACTGTGGTAAAAATACTCCGAAAGAGGGAATTTCTCTATCAGAGGAGTTGGATTTTAGATGTTCACTGATAAGGCCAGTACATTGTAGTAGAACACAAGCCTAGACTCAAGTGATGGCTCACTCACTTATTAGTTGGATGAACTTAGACAAGTCCCTTAATCACTCTGTGCCACATAGCGATGCTGTGGAAATTCAATGAGTTAATATACAAAACTGCTTAGGGTGCCTTAGTATTTCCATCACACTGAAAGGATCCCTACAGTCCGTTTACAATCAATGCCGGCCTGTTCCCACTCCTGGCCTCAAATCTGCCTAATAAGCGTATTTTATTGAGATGACTTTACAGACTCCAGATAACTCTTAAAAGGAACCCAGGGCTGGATTCCTAATGAATATGAATATGGGCATATATGTATGTTTTATCAGTGTGCCCATTATGGTGGTTTGGTCTGTACCTGAGGAATTCACTTAACCCCTGAACAAAACAGTTGCTGCCCTACGTGGAGTTTATCTAAATAAGGGCAAAAGCGGTAAGCAGGTGCCTCTAAACACGGCATGTGAGCATCTGTGTAGGGGTGGGGGGAGCACAAACCATGTGCCAGGATGTGATGAGTAATGTGTACCCAACACAGTACCAGTCAGTGTCGTGTGCGCCTGCGCAGCTTCGCGAGCGCCTAGAAACCAGTAACTGAACCCCCACTCCCCACCCCCGCTCGAGACCTGTCGGTTCTGTTGTTGGGGAGCCGCCGTCTCAGACCTGAGCGTCCACTCGTGACACCCAGCGAACCCAGGCCTGGTAGGTAACCCCCATCCCTTCGCTTTCTCTACTCAGAGTTCGCAAGGAGCACAAAGATGGTCAGGTTACATGCCAGGATGCCCAGGGCAGCGCCCCTCTGCCATAGCCACACCCCTTTAGTTTACTAGGCCCCGTCTCCTTGGTCGGGGAAGGACTTAGTTACGCCCCTTTGGGTGGCGTCATCATCCACGTCCTACGTTTCTACGTGTCTCGCTCCTAAAAGCGGAAGTTACGCTAGGACTCAAGAACGAAGCAACAGACCCGAAAAGATAATAGGCGGCTTGAGGAAAAGGGGGCGGGCAGGCGGCATTGGAAGGCACCGGAAGTGGTCGTGTGGGGCAGGGGTGGGAGACAGTCTGGCCAGCCAGTTCATTTGGCTGCAGCTGGCCTCCCGGGGCAGGCGCATATTCGCTCTTCTCTGAAAGTCTGGCCCAGTCTCTCCGATTCGATCAACATGGATTTCAGGAAAATTCTCCTGATAGCTTCTAAAGGACAAGGAGTTAGCAACGTACCGGTAAGTAGCCGCTTTGACGCCTCTAGGATTCTCATCTTCCAAGTTCGGAATGTGTATTGATCGGTGGAACTTTCTCAGGCATCCGCCTCTCGGCTCCGAGAGAGGAAAGACCTGAACACCTTTATTTACTTTTCTTGGGCATGCACTTATAGGAACTCGGGGTGAAGAGGGGGTTGAGACGAGGCGGGAGCCTTCCAGGGAATGGGTTTTGCTAATTCATTTACCCCTGCAATAAGGACTTTGCGGTTTGGGTGTTTTAGAGTTGCGTGAGACCTGGTGAGTGGAGTCGTGCCTGGCACACAGTGGAATCGAGCGCTAGCAGTTTGTGGCTACGGTATAAAGTTCTGCCTAAGGATTGGGAGAAAGCATTGGGAGTTTAGGGGTTTTAGAGATATGGCCTGATATCTTTTTGGCTAATTTCCCGCCGATTTTTGTATTGAACATTTGGTGATTTCCCGAACAAGTTCCCTGATTTTTAGCCTCACCCACTTAACAAACAAGGTGATTAAATTATCGTCTCCCAAGGATCACTTTTTGTATTGGGAAGAGATATTGAGCGAATTCCACGAAATCTTTGGCTAACAGCATGGGTGAGTTACTTGTGGCCTTCTAGATTTGTCTTTGTTTCAAATCTAGGTCCCATTTGTCCAGAAATGTTTGCCAATTCGCTACTATTCGCAGAGGTTTTGTAAGACTTTTAAAATCGAAATGCTGAAGTGATGGAGAGTGCCTGGTTTGCGGAGTTGTAGCTGTTTTGCATAAACCAGTCATTTCTGGATCCTCAGATGGTACCCACAGGACAGCTGTAAACCGATAAATTGCATTGTGATACCTGCGGTTTGAGCACTGAGATGTAGAACTCAGCTCTCTGTTAAAATCGATTCAGCTGCAATTTATTGCGTTCTCACTGTAGTCTGCATTTCCTAGAATTTTGTATATTACAACGTTATTTTCTCTCCTGAGCTTTTCTTGTATGATACCGGCCCATACTTTTACCCTTTTGAAAACATTGATCTGAAGATAGTAAAATAACTAGTAAATAAAACTGATACAGATTTATTATCTGTCTAGCCATCTCCATCCCAAGTACTCTTAATCATTCCCTTAAGCCATGAGTCATAAGCTGTGCAGGTTGAAGTGCTGGGCTTAAAGGCCTTTGAAACCTTGGAACAACAGAATTATTCCTGCATCTGTACATTTTCTAGACAAGACAATTATTGAACCTGGTAATATTGGACCTTTGCATTAGGTCCATTCTAGATCTTCCTGAATTTCAGTGGAGGTCAAAAATAGATAATACTAACTTTGATGCCCAGGAATATTCTGTGGAACAATTAAAGAGTTGGTCATTTCTTGTTCCAAAAATCAAAAGCTTCAATATCTTCTAGGAAAAGAAGATATTCCTAGAGCAGAAGCAGATTTCAAAATATTTGTATATTTCAGAATATATACATTATCTATTGATCTGTCTATGATTGGAATAAGAAAGATTAAAAACAGAAAGGAAAACTCGTAAATGGTGAGGTCATTTAAAATTTAATAGATGACCAATTAAAAATTAAAAACTAAAAATTATTAAAAATTTTACTAGATGAATAGAGGCATACATGTTATGAAAGCATGCTTTCCCCCACCCAAATATAAAAAAGCTAGTAAGCCTAGAAGTTGATTTAGTTACCATTATAACCTTTATCATTTTACATCACATGAAAGTACCTCACAAAAGAAACTGTTGAGGAACAGAACAAAACTTTAGTTAAATTTAATCCATGATCTTGCTTCAGCTTTATTCACTAATTATTCTAAGTTTTTTTCTTCATTAGCTCAAAGTCAAGCCTTTTAGAGCAGTGGTCCCCAACATTTTTTGGGCCACAGACCAGTTTAATGTCAGAAAATATTTTCACGGACCCGCCTTTAGGGTGGGATGGATAAATGCACAAAATAAAATTATGTGACCAGCGTAAAAACTGTGGTATTTTTAAATATTATTGTCGAATTTACGAAACAGGCATCAAGAATGAGTCTTAGACGGATGTAACAGAGGGAATCTGGTCATTTTTTTAAAATAAAACATCGTTTAGACTTAGATATAAATAAAACAAATAAAGTCAACTGGAGAGACCCATTCTTAAAGATAGATAGATATATATAGGACTCTTGTAAAAAGTATTTTAATGTTGACACATATCAATATGCCCACCCCTAACATTAATATTTTGCCATATTCATATTTTTTAAAAGAAATAAAACCTAATTGGTATGACTGGAGAGTCTCCCGCATCCTGTTTCCTGTTTTTTGAATTATAACATATGACATAGTATAACACAAATTCTTACAAAATAAGTGTCCTTATAAATCACCACCCAAATCAAGAAATAACACTTCAAGCCACATACACACACCGTGCTTGGCATAAACTTCATTGATTGGTGTTCTGAGAACCACAGTCTGCAGTAACTGGCAGTGATAGTGGCATCTTTCTCTAGTGCATGGTTCATTTTTCCATTTTAGTCATCTTCCCCACCTCCGTTTTTATCCTGAAACACCTGTACAGCCACTTTGAACTCTTTGCAGGGCTTTATTTTTAAGAGATGTCTTGTATCTAGCTTGAGAAGCAATGAACATTTCCCTAATGGGACATCTTTCTTTTTTCTGTTCTTTTTTTTTTTATAAGAAGTAGTTATTTCTGTAATGTTTTAGTTAAAACAAAGAAAGCATTGCATCATGCCTAGGAATGTTAAGCACACTGTATTTCCCAGTGGAAAACTAAGTACAGAGTAACCAGCTGATCAAGGTGATGTAACCAGTCATTGTCATTAGCTCTGTTTATATGTATATTTAAAGGAGAAAAGATAATTTTGGTAACCTTGTACTTAAGCTTTTTTTCCCTGCCTTCCTCGAGCAAAACAAAGCAGTTGTCACCCTGACTCGGTATCTCAGTTGGTTAGAGCGTCATCCTGATATGCCAAGGTTGCAGGTTCAATCCTTGGTCAGAGCACATACAAGAATCAACCAATGAATGCATAAATAAGTTGAACAGCAAAACAATCTCTCTCTCCTTCTCCATCCCCCCCCACCTTCCTCTCTCCCCCTCTATCTCCCTCCCTCCTTCTCTCCCTCCCTCTAAAATCAATAAATAAAATTTTAAATTTATTTAAAGAAGAAACAAAGCAGTTGTCTTGTTTTGATAGAATAGTAGAGCTTAGAATACTGATTCTTCTAGATTTCAAGTAGTTATAATTAATGGTTTGTAGTGCATAAGACAAGTTACACGGTCTTTCTCACAGTGAGACTAAAAATCATCCTAGACAATATGCCCTAGCTCTAATGTGACCCTCCAACCAAAAATTAAAGAGGAATCCTTCATGTGATCCCAGATACATAGGATTTGGGAGGCTATGGTCCCTTAAAGAGAAAGGGCCCCTTAATTTAAAATGAAGCCCAGGAACTTTAACTGGGATGGCAGTTACAGATGTCTTCAGGGGCCAGATAAATATTGTAAATTCTTCAAGTAGTCTGGATATAAAATGATAGGTGCCAGAGTACCATGTGTTCCAGAGAAACCTACCATTTATTACAGCAGTTACATTTTCTTTTAAAGAACAGTATGGGCTGACAAAAGTGTTTCTACGGGCAATCACTTTGTAACCCTTGATCTATAACCGATTGTAACTGAATTCTTCCCCAGTCTCGGATCTGAAGATGACTTTTCCAGTGCCTAGTGCAACTTTGGATTTCTAGCCTAGATCAGTGTATCTTAACCAGTATTTTAGGGAGAGGGTCTTTTAGAAACTACTGCCCCCACAGAGATTCTGTTATTTCTCTTTACTCAATTACTTAGACAATCTCTTTCTCAATAATAGCAATAAATATAGTGTTTACTCTGTGCCAGGCACTGTTCTAAGCACTTTGTATACATATTAATTAATTTAATCACTGGTCCTGACCACTTGGCTCAGTGGTAGAGTGTGGGCCAGCGTGTGGGTGTCCCAGGTTCGATTTCTGGTCAGGGCACATAGGAGAAGCACCCATCTGCTTTTCTCACCCCTCCCCCTCTCATCTCTCTCTCTCTCTCTCTCTCTCTGTCTCTGTCTCTCTCTCTCTCTTTCTCTTTCTTCTCTCTCTCTCTCTCTCTTTCTCTTTCTTCCCTCCCTCCCTCTCTCTGCCCCTCCCTCCCTCCCTCACCCCCTTCCCCTCCAGCCATGGATGGATTGGAGCCAACTGGCCCTGGGTCTTGAGGATGGCTCCATGGCCTCTGCCTCAGGCCTAAGAAGAGCTCAGTTGCTGAGCAACGGAGCAACACCTCAGAGCATTGGACCCTAGTGGGCTTGCTTTGCTTGGTGGATTCCAGTCTGCTCAGTGGATCCCATTTGGTTGGGGCACATGCAGGAGTCTGTCCCTCTGCCTTCCCTCCTCTTGCTGAATTAAAAAATAAAAATGTATCATTAAATAACCATATAAAGAAAGATGGGGAAACTGAGGCTGAGAGAGATGAAGAAATTTCCTCAGAGTCACTCTGCTAATAAGTGACAGGGCTAGTAATGGCAGAGCAGAGTCTGTGTTAAATGAGGAGAGTGTATTAGATATGTGGTGGTAAAGAAGCTTGTCCTTTATGCAAGCCTGAACCACTGGGCCCATCCAGCACCCTATCCCCAACTCTAAGCTAATATGTAGCCTTTAGCAGTAACCCTCTTGGTTTTATTTATGACACTTCTCAATGTAAAGTCTGATGGGAAAGATATTTAAAGGCCAAATCAACAGCATTGAAACTGGTGGATAGAGAAATTTTTGGCCTGTTAGGAAGAATGCCAGTGTGGTTAACAGAAATAAAGTCTGAGGGTGAGGGAAGGTAAGAGAAAGTTCAGTGGTAGACCTGTTTGAGGTAATGGCACTGTCCAAGAAGCAAGTGGGAATTAGGGAATGCTGTTAAGATCAAGGTTAGAGCTAGAGATGAAAGTGTTAAAATTAAGTTAGAAGTGAGGCATGTTATAGTGGGAACACTTTGCACCTGCATCAGACCTAGATTCTAATTCTGAGTCTGACTGCTACAAACTGGAAATACATAGTTGTTCTTCCTGTGGCATTCCTAAATAGAGGTTGGTCTAGAGCAGGGGTAGTCAATCTTTTTATACCTACCGCCCACTTTTGTATCTCTGTTAGTAGTAAAATTTTCTAACAGCTCACTGGTTCCATAGTAATGGTGATTTATAAAGTAGGGAAGTAACTTTACTTTATAAAATTTATAAAGCAGAGTTACAGCAGGTTAAAGCATATAATAATTACTTACCAAGTACTTTATGTCGGATTTTCGCTAAGTTTGGCAGAATAAATCTTTATAAAACAACTTACTATAGTTAAATCTATCTTTTTATTTATACTTTGGTTGCTCCGCTACCGCCCACCATGAAAGCTGGAACGCCCCCTAGTGGGCGGTAGGGACCAGGTTGACTACCACTGGTCTAGAGGCTCTGAAGTACCTGTCTGATGATGCATTTTGTAATCAGGTATATTATAAACCTAGTAATAGTAAAATTTACATTTAATGCAATAGCAATTCTGAATAGCAAGCTTTTGGGTTATTTTTACCCTCTTCTACCCAGCTAAGCAAGCTG
Source organism: Saccopteryx bilineata (assembly GCF_036850765.1). Lineage (NCBI taxonomy): Eukaryota > Metazoa > Chordata > Mammalia > Chiroptera > Emballonuridae > Saccopteryx > Saccopteryx bilineata. The sequence continues at coordinate 365,555,705 of NC_089490.1, read as the reverse complement.
ATATAAACCATTGGTTTTCCAAGCCTGCATTCATTCCATGACTGTGATGTTTTGAGATTTTAGAAATTATCTTTTGAGTAAAGAACAGCTTCAAGCCGTGATTGACTATTAATTCCAACATAACATATTTGGTGAACACATATTTCCAGACTGAAAGTTGTTTACTTTCTTAATATTACCGTGATGATACAGGTTCAGTGCAAGGAACACATGTTTTAAAGTGGCTTAATGTCTTCTAGGTCTTTTGGCTTTAGAATTATAAATCTTGGCAAAGTCACTGATACTGTATTTAAATGGCATAAGCTTCACAGTTGTGGATCATTCATTGGGGTCCAGCAGAATGACTGAGTTGGGTAACAGTATAATAAAATGGATATACTTAGGGTGAAAGAAACTCTTGTCCAGCTGCTTTTCATGAAGCTGAAACAATGAAGCAGCCTGGTGCCTTGAATCAGATTCATAATTGGTGGGTGCATCTTGATGTGCTGCTGCTAGAGCTAAATGTGACCATCTGATGCAGGGAAAGTGCCAGATAGTTCTGCCTTCTAAACAGGACGTAATGTAATCCCAGCCTGAGATTTTCTTCAACATTCTTATTGGGATATAATTCACATTCCATAAAACCTACTGATTTAATGTGTATAATTAATTGGGTTTTAGTATATTCACAGGGTTGTGCAACCATCACCAATATCTGATTCCAGCACATTTTCATCATCTGCAGAAATAATCCCTTCTCTTTTAGCAGTCATTTCCCATTTCCCACCCTTCCCCTTCTCTCAGTCCTGGTAACCACAAATCTACTTTCTGTCTCTATGGGTTTGCCAATTCTGGACATTTCATATAAAGTCATATATCCAGTGTAGCATTACATAGTGAAAGGTATCATAAAATAAGGTAAAATATATATGCCATAAATAAATGGTTATATAGATGGTGATTTATATAAGATTAAAATTTTTTTTAAATTTATTGATTTTAGAGAGAGAGAGAAATATCAACTTGTTGTTCCACTTACTTATGCATTCATTGGTTGATTCTTGTATGTGCTCTGACCAGGGATCGAAACTGCAACTTTGGCATTTAGGGACAATGCTCTAACCAACTTTGCTACCTGGCCAGGGCTCATTTTAATTCTTACAGAGTAAAAACAGTATCCTAGAATTTTTAAAATGAGAATTATATAAGTAAATTTATTTATTTATTTATTTTTGTATTTTTCTGAAATTGGAAACGGGGAGGCAGTCAGACAGACTCCCGCACGCCCACCAGGGGGTGATGCTCTGCCCATCTGGGGCGCCGCTCTATTGCAACCAGAGCCATTCTAGCGCCTGAGGCAGAGGCCATAGAGCCATCCTCAGCGCCCGAGCCAACTTTGCTCCAATGGAGCCTTGGCTGCGGGAGGGGAAGAGAGAGACAGAGGAAGGAGAGGGGGAGGGGTGGAGAAGCAGATGGGCACTTCTCCTGTGTGCCCTGGCAGGGAATCGAACCCAGGACTCCTGCACGCCAGGCCGAAGCTCTACCACTGAGCCAACCGGCCAGGGCTTATATAAGTAAATTTAAATGGTTGTAAAATGATTATATTCTGTAGTTACTGATGACCTTCCTATTAATTTACATAAAGTGTGAAAGTTGTCTACTCAAAAACCTTTGAAAGAAAAAAGTGGAATTATACAATATGTGGCTGTGGTGGTCTGTTTTATGCTAGCTTTCGGCATTCTATTCTGAGTGAATCTGAGTTGCTGAACCCCCTCTTTATTTCTTCCTTGTGCTCTGCCTTTCCTGTGTTTATGTTCCTAATTTGTGTTTCCTAAAGTGCAGTACATATAGCTCTGGCTACAATGATTTTAGGTGATGCACAAATTCTTTTTATTCTAATGGTTATTTTTTAAATAGTTACGTATTTTACTCTGGCCAGATAGCTTCCTTCGATAGAGCATCGTCCTGAGCTCAGAGGTCGCCAGTTGGGTCTCCAGTCAGGACATATACAGGAACAGATCTATATCCCTCCCTCTGTCCTCCCCTCTCCTCCCCTCTTCTCCCCCCCTTCCCCTCTCTCCCTCTCTCCTCTCCTCCTCTCTCTCTCTTCCCCTCTATCCCTCTCTCCTCCCCTCTCCCCCCTCCTCTTCCCCTCTCTCCTCCCTACCCTCTCCCCTCTCTTTCCTCCCCCTCTCCTTTCTCCTTGTCCCTCCCTCCCTCCCCCTCTTCTCTCTCCTCTCTCTAAAAATCAATAAAAATAAATAAATAGTCATATATTTTGGTATGATTTGGGAAAATATTAACGGGCCTTCTAAGCCAGTCATTTCATAGATATTACTTGAGGGCAAAGCTGTAATATAGGAAGTCATGGTGTTGGGTCTACATATTTTCTTTAAATTAATAAGGAATAATGCAGGTGGTATACTTGAAGGAGAAAAATCATGAAAGTGGTATGCAAGTGACTGAAGCATGGTAAACACTGTGTTAAACTGTGCCCATTGACATGGTTGTTTTCCCTTTGGATGCCTGTATTCAGTCAAGTGTAACTTTTCTATCAGTCATAATCCCATTACCTATTTCTTCAAGTCCCGAGTTGGAAAGAAAGATGTCTATCTTGAAATCAAGTTAGGTACTGGTCATTGCTGTAATTTCTAGATAACAAACCAATCCTATTTTAAATAGTTAACACTAACGTGTATATTGGCATTTTTTCCATGGGAAACACTGCATAAGCTTTGATTTGGCAGGTGAATCTGTCCTCCAGGGACAGGGAAGTCTTAAGTCCTGGCAAGAAAAATGCACCGTTCCTCTTCTTGAGGTGGAGTGTGTGCACCTTTGCTTATGAATTGTGTATGCTATGTGTAACTTGATTCCTATTCATGGTGGCCCTTCCATTATGAAAATGAGCTTCTTATCTATGTTTGAGGTCCTTGAAAACCAGGACAATTTTATATACCTAGTTAGGAAGCAGTATGCTCATTTTCTCCTTTAAGTATTGGACCCTGGTCCCTATGGAAAGGTTCTACAACTAAGTTTACAGCGATATGAATTTTTTTTAGGATCTCATTATGACTTGGTCAGGGAGACTAGGAAAGCATCTGGATACTCTGTTGGGATTTCTGTCAGGGATGTGTCAGTTCTCTGCATTATCATGCGGGATTTTCAGGTTGGATTAGGGCCTGCTTCCTGGTCCAGTTGCTTTGTTGGTAGACTGATTTAGCTGGAACTTCCAGCCTTTTTCAAGATGCCTTATATTTGGCAGGCATATAATAAGGCATGGAATCTTTGGCTTCCTCCAGGAATTTCGTACATTTTAAGAATCAAGTTTTTGGTTCCCACGTAGCTGAATTTCTTCTCAGAGATTGGTTTCTTTTTTACCTAGCACAACAGGTTCAGTGGGTATGAATGTCATCTTCCTAGTAAGACAGAGGGAGAGCACTTTCAAAGTCTTATTTCCTAGCCCATAAATTTAATGTGAGGTGGTCCTAGAGATGAATCAGCTCAGTCTGTTATTAGCTGTTTATCATACTTCTGTAATATAATTACTTATAAAATGGAAATGTTTTTCTTTTCATAGTTCAAATTAACAATATTTTAGTGTTAGTCATTTCCCGATGCACTTACATAAAAAGGGAAGCCCAGAGAAATACCATCTGTGCCAGGATAATGTTAGCACTTTTGGGTGGTAAGAGTAAAATCTCAGTGTTTCATATATAGTAAGCAAAAAACCTGTAGCCATGAATCCCTACTAGAACCTCAGCTGGAGTAGGTACTCAGGAAAGAACACAGTTGTGAGTAGTAGTTTTCTCTGCTTAATTCTGAAAAAGGCTTAGGCCCTGGCTGGTAGGCTCAGTGGATAGAGCATTGGCCTGGCATGTGGAAGTCCCGAGTTTGATTCCTGGTCAGGGCACACAGGAGAAGCAACCATCTGTTTCTCTTTGCCTCCCCCTTCTCTCTTTCTTTCTCTCTCACAACCAGTTGCTCGATTGGTTTGAGCCACGGCCTGGGCACTGAGGATAGCTTGGTTGGTCCAACCGGTGGCCTCAGGCACTAAAAATAGCTTGGTTGATTTGAGCATCAGCCTTTTGGTGGGGGTTGCAGGTGGATCCTGATTGGGGTGCATGCAGGAGCCTGTCTCTCAATCTCTTCTCCTCTTACTTTGAAAGAAAAAAAAATCTGAAGAAGGCTGATTTTTTTAAATCAGAATTTTAAAACAATCTGTTCTAAGTGGTGACTTTTTTTTCTACGTCCCCCAGTCCAGGTACCTTTCTGGGATAATAGTCTGAAAATAGTGTTTCTCTGAAATTTTCATTTATTCATTATTTGGTATGTTAGAAATTCTGCACATAAAAATAATCATATTTAGTCTGAAATTTTATGGCTAAGCTTTAGTGTGGGTTATGTGAGCTCTCATTATTCAGAGTAGGATTTTCTTCAACATTTAAACTTCTCTATTGCCTGGCACACCATAGCTTACTCCTAATAGACAATATATTTTAAAGTTGAATTGCTTATAACTTTTGCTCCTTTTTGTTTGTTTTGTTTTGTTTTGTTTTAGAAAAGGTATAGTTTGGCAGTGGGTCCTCCCAAAAAAGACCCAAAAGTTAAGGGTGTCCAATCAGCAGCTGTACAAGCTTTTCTCAGAAGAAAAGAGGAGGAGCTCAGGAAAAAAGGTACAATTTTCTATAGCCTTATTCTTAATTTTAAAGTCTTCCACCTTAAAAAACTAGCTTGTCTTTAACCAGTGGATGTTTGTAATAACATAACAGGCTAAGATTTGTTGCATATGTGTATGAGTCAACTGTATTTATAGCATTACATATCTCCATATATTGGTCATTTGCATGGATGTTCTATTTTATTCCCTCTTAAATAAAACCTTTTAGGGATAGTGACTATATCTTCTAATTGGCCATAGTAAAGTCTCCAATAAGAACTCCATTCTTGCCTGACCAGGCAGTGGTGCAGTGGATAGAGTGTCTGACTGGGACGCGGAGGTCCCAGGTTTGAAACCCCAACATCGCCGGCTTGAGTGCAGGTTCATCCAGCTTGAGTGTGGGATCATAGACATGACCCCATGGTTGCTGGCTTAAAGCCCAAGGTCTCTGGCTTGAGCAAGGGGGTCACTCTGCTTTGCTGTAGCCCCCCAGTCAGTGCACATATGAGAAAGAATCAGTAAACAATGAAGGAGCCGCAACGAAGAATTGATGCTTCTCATCTCTTTCCCTTCCTGCCTGCCTGTCCCTATTGGTCCCTCTGTCTATCTCTCTCTGTCTCTGTCATTAAAAAAAAAGAAAAGAACTCCATTCTTTGACCTTGGTTCTGAATCTGCTTCTAACCTATTTTGTATTTGTTTTATTATCATTATTAAAATGCTGTCTAGAAGATCAAAATAGAGGCAATTTTTGAAAACTGATAAACTAAAAAAGTTCTATATTCCCCATTTAAAGACGGACACTTATTCAAAAAAATTTGGGGTCTAAAAACCGGATGCATCTTATACAGTGATTGTAGTTTTTCTTACATTTCCCGCTTTTTTGAGCTTGTTTTTGTGCTCATTGTTGAAAACAGTGATGCATCATCAGACACTGATGAGAACAAGCTAATGGATGGGAGTTTAGACAGTGATGAGGAGTTGTATGAATTTTATGATGAATAAAACTTAAGTTTAATAACTTTATGTAAGGCCTTGGCTGGTCAGCCTGGCGTGTGGAAGTCCCGGGTTTGATTCCTGGCTAGGGCACCCAGGAGAAGTGCCCATCTGCTTCTCTACCCTTCCCCCTCTCCTTCCTCTCTGTCTCTCTCTTCCCCTCCTGCAGCCAAGGCTCCATTGGAGCAAATTTGGCCCTGGTGCTGAGGCTGGCTCTATGGCCTCCACCTCAGGTGCTAGAATGGCTTCAGTTGCAGAGGAGCAACACCCCAGAGGGGCTGAGCATCACCCCTAGTGGGCTTGCTGGGTGGATCCCGGTAAGGCACATGCAGGAGTCTGTGTGACTGCCCCCCCTTGCTTCTTTCTCACTTTGGAAAAATACAAAAAAAAAAAAAAAAAAAAAAAGTTAAAAAATAAATAAATAACTTTATGTAATATCCCCCCCCATTTCAGTCCCCCAAATTAAGGTGTGTCTTATACATGAGGAAATACGGACTAAAAAGTAATTTTACTTAGATGACAAGGAAACTGATTCAGTAAATATAAGTATTCATTGATTCATAATAACAACTGCTAAGTGGGTCTCATGTTCCCTTAACTTGGTATGTGTATTTGGTATGAACTATTTTCTACATTTAAAGCCAAAAGATGGCCCTGGCTGGTTGGCTCAGCGGTAGAGCATCAGCCTGGCGTGCGGGGGACCCGGGTTCGATTCCCGGCCAGGGCACACAGGAGAAGCGCCCATTTGCTTCTCCACCCCTCCCTCCTTCCTCTCTGTCTCTCTCTTCCCCTCCCGCAGCCAAGGCTCCATTGGAGCAAAGATGGCCCGGGCGCTGGGGATGGCTCCTTGGCCTCTGCCCCAGGTGCTAGAGTGGCTCTGGTCGCTGCAGAGTGATGCCCCTGGTGGGCGTGCCGGGTGGATCCCGGTCCGGCACATGCGGGAGTCTGTCTGTCTCTCCCTGTTTCCAGCTTCAGAAAAATACAAAAAAAAGCCAAAAGACAAGCCGTGGCTGGTAGACTCAGAGGTAGAGTGTTGATCCGGCATGTGGAAGTCCCGGGTTTGGTTTCCAGTCCGGCACACAGGAGAAGCGCCCATCTGCTTCCCCACCCTTCCCCCTCTCCTTTCTTTCTATCTCTTTCTTCCCCTCCTGCTGCCAAGACTCCATTGGAGCAAAGTTGGCCCAGGCACTGAGGATGGCTCTATTGCCTCTGCCTCAGGCGCTAGAATGGCTCTGATTGCAATAGAGCAACGCCCCAGATGGGCAGAGCATTGCCCCCTGGTGGGCATGCCAGATGGATCCCGGTCAGGTACATGCGGGAGTCTGTCTGACTGCCTCTCCGCTTCTAACTTCAGAAAAATACAAAAAAACAAAACAAAACAAAAAAATCCAAGTCTCTCACTTGCTTAGGTATATAGGAAAAGAAAAACCCATATGTGACCCACTCATTATGTTAAGATGTCTCAATTGATACTTATTAAAATGAGTTCCTCATTTGATTCCTAAATGGTCTTCAAACTATTGTTTCAAACTACATTTACTTGTGTTTTGGCCTGGTTTCAGATGAACACACTGTTATCTTCAGACCTGGAAATAAGTTCTTTTTGTCTCTTTTAGCCTTGGAAGAGAAAAGGAGAAAAGAAGAACTAGTGAAAAAGCGAATCGAGCTCAAACATGACAAGAAAGCAAGAGCTATGGCCAAGAGGACAAAGGATAATTTCCATGGTTACAATGGGATTCCTATTGAGGAAAAGTCAAAGAAGAAACAGGGAATGGAAAGCTGCACTAGTCAGGGAAGAGACCAAGAATGTGAGATGGAAGAGGATGAATTCTTAGAATACACTCAAGCAGCATCGGAGCAGGAGTATGAGGAAGAGCAAGAACCTCCCAAAGTTGAAAGCAAACCAAAGGTCCCCCTTAAAAGTGCCCCACCACTCATGAATTTCACTGATCTTCTCAGGCTGGCTGAGAAGAAGCAGTATGAACCAGTGGAAATCAAGGTAGTGAAGAAAGTAGAAGAGCGGCCTATGACTGCACAAGAACTTAAGGAACGAGAATTTCTTGAACGAAGTCGTAGGAAAAGGAAACTTGAGGAAGATGCAAGGCCACCTCCAAACAAAAAGGCATCCTCTCAGAAAGAAAGTATGGGAACAAAACTTAGCAAAGGCTCTGGGGACAAGCATCCTTTTTCCAAGGGTACCCACCTTCCTCATGCTGAGAAGAAATCCAGACCCAGCACAGCTACTGAAAAACACTTAGGTTTGTCCTCATCCATATCCATGACAGGAGAGAGGAGCAAAGGAGGATCTGGTCATTGCTTCCAGCCTTCACTTCGTGACGACCATGACAGACCTGTTTTCAATGGGGCTGGAAAGACCCATTCGAGCATCTCTTCACCAAGCATCCCAAAGACTTCTGCTAAAGGGACTCAGAAATCTGTTACTGAGCACAAAGCCAAAAAATCTCCTCTCCATCCTAGCCATTCCAGGCCTGGGTCCACGGTCGCTCCACATCACAAGGCTAAGAGTCCAGGTGTTAGGCAGCCAAGCAGCAGCTCCAGCTCAGCCCCTGGGCGGCCCAGCACAGGGACTGTGCATCCTACAGTTAGTTCTGGCCCTGTACCCAGGCACCAGAGTGGCAGCTCCAGCTCAAGACCTGAGCAATCAGTCAGTGGAACCAAAAGGCCAGTCAGTGACTTAAATCCTTCTGGACGGACAGTCAGCAGTACAAGTGGCCCTGGACGACCCATCAGTGGCTCAGGTGGTTCTGGGAGATCAGTGGGCAGCTCTGGTGCCCCTGGGCGGCCTGTGAACAGTCCACGTGACCTTCGACGACCAGTGAGTGGCTCAGAGCCCCCTGGGCGGTCAGGCAGTGGCCCAGGTCGATCAGTAAGTAGCTCAGTTCCAGCTGGACGGACTGTTAGTAGTTCAGGCCCTGGAAGACCGACGAGCAGCTTGGGACCTGGGCGAATGGTTGGTAGCTCAGGTGCCCCACTGAAGCCCAAGTGCACTGTTGTCTCAGAAACAATTTCTTCCAAGAATATCATTAGCCGGCCCATCAATGGACAAATGAATGGAATGAAGCCCTCCTTATCTGGCTACAGATCTGCCCAAGGTAAAATTGTACTTCACCCTGAAAGTATGTACATATTTATACTAGGAAATTGGAACACGTGCTTTGTTTTATATAACCAGTTATATGTTCCTTTTGATAGAATCCTGTTTTGTCTGTCGTCTGCCTGAGAGTTCCTTTAGTGATCATGGCTTGGAAAAGTCTTTACAAGGAGACTCTCTAGGGCCCTCTGTGTTTATCCCTGTAATGTCTCTATGTTTAATAAACCTAGCTGTGTGATTTGTAACACAGAGTGAGTGTATATGCCTTATGTGGTCCAATAAATGAATTCACCTTTTCATGAGGACTAAAGAGACCTGTCTTGAAGGATTGAAGTATATTTGTAAGCTTGAAACTTTTTGGTGCTTATTTATTCATCAGATATTTGTTAAGTACCAGTGTGTGCCAGGAACTGTTTTAGACTGCCCTTGTGATCCTGCTCCTTATAGTGGGCCACAATAAGCTCCTACGTACTAATCCTTTAGGAATCTACTGACGTAAGGTATGGAATCATTGGTGGCACCTTCTTGCTGATATTAATATGCATTTGTTAAAGCACTTGGTAGGCACCATGGAGAATATAAAAAGAAAAAATTCCCATGCCTGCTTTTAACTTTCTAATTTATTAAGAATGTTGGTTCTCAACCAAGGATGATTTTGATCTCCAGTGAACATTTGGTAATGCCTGGAGACATTTTGGATTGACACAATGTCAGTCAAAGGGGCAAGGGGATGTTACTAGCTAGCATCCACTAGATAAAGGGCAGGAATGCTGCTATTCTACATTGCACTGGACAGCCTCCTCTTAGCAAAGAATTATCTGACCCAAAATGTCAGTAATGTCAAAGTTGAGAAGAAGCTCTGAGCTAATGAGACAAGCCATGCATATTAAAAACTTTAGAAGAACAAAAGGAACATCTGTAATCAAGGATTAAAAAGCAGTTTTTGCCAGATGCTGGTCTAGTGATCAATGCCAGTCTTGTAAAAACTTCAATCAGTCTTTGGGGAATATGACAAAAATAAGGATAATGTAGTGCTTTATTCCTAAAGTCAGACTTGACTCTGTTTGAACAATTATCCATAATTCTGAGAATCCTTCCTCCTTTGTTGTACTTTTTAAAAATTTAGTAAAATTATGGTGCTAATAGATGGTAGGTTGTTACCTTTGGTGTCTTTTCTTTGCAAAATTAAAAGTTAGTGACCCAATAGCTATTTGGGTTATTTATTTTTGTTTTGCGAGAGAGACAGAGAAAGGAAAGGAGAGAGATGAAAAGCATCAACTCGTATTTGCCGCACCTTAGTTACTCATTGATTGCTTTCTCATACGTGCCTTGATGGTGGGGGGCGCTCCAGTTGAGCCAGTGACCCTTTGCCCAAGCCAGCAAACTTGACCTTTAAGCCAACAACCATGAGTCATGTCTGATCCCATGCTCAAGCTAGCTACCCTTTGCTCAGACTAATAATGTTGGGGTTTTGAACCTGGGTCCTCAGCATCCCAGATCGACACTCTATCCACTGCACCACCACCTGGTCAGGTGATCCTATAGCTATTTGTAATGTATTTTTTTTAATGTGAAAGAATCCAGAAGAGGAACTACCATGTTTCCCTGAAAATAAGACAGTGGCCCTGGCCACTTGGCTCAGTGGTAGAGCGTCAGCCTGGCGTGCAGGAGTCCCGGGTTCAATTCCCGGCCAGGGCACATAGGAGAAATGCCCATCTGCTTCTCCACACCCCCCCCTTCTTCCTCTCTGCTTCCTCTCTCTCTCTTCCCCTTCCGCAGCCGAGGCTCCATTTGAGCAAAAGATGGCCCGGGCGCTGGGGATGGCTCCTTGGCCTCTGCCCCAGGCGCTAGAGTGGCTCTGGTCGTGACAGAGCGACGCCCCGGATGGGCAGAGCATTGCCCCCTGGTGGGCGTGCCGGGTGGATCCTGGTCGGGCGCATGCGGGAGTCTGTCTGACTGCCTCCCCGTTTCCAGCTTCAGAAAAATACAAAAAAAAAAAAAAAAAAAAAAAGAAAGAAAATAAGACAGTGTTTTATATTAATTTTTGTTCCTAAAGATGCGCTAGGTCTTATTTTCAGGGGATGTCGTATTTTCCCATGAACAAGAATTTACATTTATTGTTGAACAAAAAATCAACATTTATTAATGTACTGTAGTTATATCATCACAGACATCAGCATAACCAGCCAAACTCTGAACTCCATCAAGAATTTTTTGTAACTCTTATTTTCATGTACAACAACAATCTACCCTGTTTCCCCCAAAATAAGACAGTGTTTTATATTAATTTTTGCTCCTAAGAAGCGCTAGGTCTTATTTTCAGGGGAGGCCTTATATTTCTAAGCTTGAAAAAAATTGCACTATGTCTTATTTTTGGGGAAACAGGGTACTAAGCTAGAAAATGTAACAGATACTTTTAGTAAGCCCTGGGATATACAGACATTCTATATCAGGAGTCCTCAAACTACGGCCCGTGGGCCGCATGCGGTCCCCTGAGGCCATTTATCTGGCCCCTGCCACACTTCTGGAAGGGACACCTCTTTCATTGGTGGTCAGTGAGAGGAGCACAAGATGCATCTGCATCCTGTGCTCCTGGAGTACTGTATGTGGCGGTGCCACAAAACGTAGCGTCGCTCATGTACAGTACTACTTCTAGTGACACGGGTCGCACGTGTCACGGCTCCGGAAGCGCGTCATATTACTTGTTACAGCTAGCAGTGACAAATATGGAACCGGACATTGACCATCTCATTAGCCAAAAGCAGGCCCATAGTTCCCATTGAAATACTGGTCAGTTTGTTGATTTAAATTTACTTGTTCTTTATTTTAAATACTGTATTCCCGTTTTGTTTTCTTACTTTAAAATAAGATATGTGCAGTGTGCATAGGGATTTGTTCATAGTTTTTTTTTTATAGTCCGGCCCTCCAACAGTCTGAGGGACAGTGAACTGGCCCCCTGTGTAAAAAGTTTGGGGACCCCTGTTCTATACCTTGTGGATACCATGGAGCAGCAGGAATGATGTAGGAATGACTCCTTGCTGTGCAGTGGTTTGCTGTCTCTGGATTTTGAGAATACCATCTTAATGAATTCTTGAAATCTTAGTTTACATAGAACTTTATTGGGACTATTTTAAGTTCTAATGCTCTTATAAATAATGGCTTTTCTATCCTTAGGTCCACAAAGGTTTCCCTTCCCCAGTGGTTACAAAAAGCAGCGAGAATATGAAGAGGAAGAAGATGATGACTATGACTCTGAAATGGAAGATTTCATTGAAGATGAAGGAGAACCTCAGGAAGAAATATCCAAGCACATCCGAGAAATCTTTGGCTATGACCGAAAAAAGTAAGGCCAAAGAAGATTTAGATAAACTTTTTTTTTTTAATAACTCATGCTAAGCGGGAAAATAAAGATTAATAATGAGGCGTTGAATACAATTCTTAATTAGGAATCCTTGTGTGGTTTACATTTACTCCTTTGTCATTTACTATTTAAAAATTAACTCAGATGTGTGTAATTCCTTGCATGAGGGCCAAAAAATTATCCCTTTTAAAAGTTATCTTTATAAGATGTATAGTTAATATGAGTTAAGCAGCATCATGTAGTAGGCATAGATTGGGTTTGTAATCAGAAAGCCACTCACAGAGCATTGTGGAAAGCTGGTCTGATCTAACACCTGCTTTTCTTTGGTGAAAAAACTTTACTAGTCAAAAGCATGGTTCCTGAACAGCAGGATGGAACCAACAGCATTGATAGCCTCTGGGAACTTGTTAGAAATGCAGGCTCGCAGGCCCCACTTCAGATCTACTTAATCCAAGTTAGCTATATTAAGTTCCCAGGTGAGGTGCACAGTACAGTTTGAGAAGCAAACAGCCGAATTTAGTTTCTTTAGAAAATTGAATTTTTTTTTTTTAACAATTTTGTTTTCCTCTTTCCAGATACAAAGATGAAAGTGATTATGCCTTACGTTACATGGAGAGTAGTTGGAAAGAGCAGCAGAAGGAAGAAGCAAAGAGGTAAGCACAAAACTAAGCTCATTTGTATAGCTATGTCCTAAAGATCTCTCTTCTGTTTGCTACTTCAGTTGCACCATTGGGAGCAGGAGCTTTGGGCCACATAATTCTAAGTTTCTGTCTTGCTTACTTGTTGTAGGGCATTAGACAAATTCCTTAGCCTTTCTGAATCTTGTTTTCTTATTAGTACAGTGAGAATGCACTGTTTTTACTGATTGAGGTCTGGTGCAGATGAAGGGAATGTGGACAAGCTGCCTAGTGCAGTGCCTCCTCCATGTACGCACACGGTAACTGCAGAGGCCTCTTCAGCTCCCACTGGAGTATGTTGTTCATTCTCTGTCCTGATCCCTTCCACAGAAGACACGTCTCAGTCTTACTACCCTGTGCCACTGCTGGCTTCAGGGACCTGACGAGGGGTTATCAAATCCCTGTTTCATTCTTGTCTGGCTGCCTGATAGCAAACTAATGATAATGTCTTGAGTAGAGGTAACAAGTGATTACTTTGATTATAGCAATAACTAGTAGAATAATTCGCCTTAGTCTCAACCCAGAATATTAAACCTTTTTCTCTCTCTTGTCTTCCCACTTCCTGTAACTAGATGTCAAACTAAATGTTGGGAAGGGACAAGTAGAGACTATTTTATTTTTGTATAAATGTTTCTTGTTCTTTGTTTTTAAAAGCTATTGAGATAATTTTTATGTTATTACTTTAATGGGAATATTAAGGTGTTTTGTGTTGAGGTTGTATGTAAGGTCTTTTTTCCACTATAATTTGAGTCAGTGGCAGTCTCTTGTTAAAAATACTTCGGCTGTTGTTTTCAGTAGTGAAGGTTTGTGATATTTTGAGTGCATAATAAATTCCTTCTGAGCTCTCGGTTGAAATTTCATTCTTGCTTTTTTTTTTTTTTTTTTTTTTTACTGATTTTAGAGAGAGGAGAGAGAGACAGAGACAGGCAGAGGGTGGAGGAGTGGGAAGCATCAACTCATATTTAGTTCTCTTATGTGCCTTGACCGGGCAAACCCAGGGTTTCGAACCAGCAGCCTCAGCATTCCAGGTTGATGCTTTATCCACTGTGCCACCACAAGTCAGGCTCATTCCTGGCTTTTAAAGAAAGAAGTAATTTTGCATGTATTGACAGAAACCTTTTTTCCTTCTTTCTTTCTTTCTTTCTTTCTTTTTTTTACAGTTTAAGACTAGGTATGCAAGAGGACTTAGAGGAAATGAGACGTGAGGAAGAAGAAATGAAACGCCGAAAATCCAAGAAGCTGAAAAGGCATTAGCTGCTGCTATTTACTTTTGAAATCCTGGAGATACTCTGCTGCATGGAAGTCCTGCCTTCAGACTGAAGAAGCCCCTTGATCGTTTTAGATGATTACATTCGGGTCCTCAAGGAGCAGGAATGCATACTGTATATTCTGAGCATAAAGTATTTCCAGATACTTTCTAGGGTGAAATCTGTAATGCCCAGCGAGTGCTCTTAGGAAGTGAACTGTTCCCAGGTGCCAGCCTTGACCCTGACAAGCTATGCATTCTAATGTGGGGCACTCAACAGTCAGCCAATCTTCTGTTGTTTTAAAAAGGAAAAAAGATTGCCTCTTGACTTCCATAATTCTGCTGATGTGTGAGTAGAGCAATGGCCAGCTCCCAATCAAACTTATTTTGTCTTTTTATGAGGAACTTGGCCTTTCCATGAATGTTGCCAGCAATAAAGTGACCTGTCCTAACCAATATGTTTGGAATGAGAACTTGAAAATGTAGGTAGGTTTTATAATTACAAATGGATGTCATCTATGTGACTTTGAAGTGAAAACTAGAATAAATTATATTCTGTATTTCATGGATTGGATGCTAAGCATTCTTATTCATTAATTTAGGTGATTAGGCAATTACAATTTTCAAGTTAAAATACAAGTTATGCCATTTAGTATAAGGATATTCCAAGTTTTCTTTTCAGATTCATTGTAAAATAGTGTCACTGTGCTGATTTTTATCTAAAAATTCATTTTTGTATTGATGAAAAAATATTTTATTCAAACATTAGAGTTGGAAGAATAGTTTAAAAAATAAGCAAGAGACAAGTGAGACTCCCCTCCTTCCCAACCCCTCCCCCATTATAAAGATACTTTGTAATTCAAGGTGCCCTTGTGCCTCTTGATGTTAATGACTGCATTTTTATCTTGAAATTCTTTAGCAGTTAACGGCAAAAACCAAAAACTATATTCATGTGTATCAAGAGCACCACCTTCTCATTTTGACCATATTGCACTTTTTTTTCAAACTATGCACTGTGAAGAGATTTTTTCCCCCAGGTAAAAAAGAGGTTTCCTATTACTGGTGGTGTGCTGGGTGGAACTTTCTTCCATTCAAGTCCTATTTATAGACTTGCTATCTCGTAAGCCTCAGCCTCGAATCCAAACAATTCAATCAGGTTGACTTAAGTTCTGGCTGGAGAGAAGTCAAGTCTCAAGGAAAGTCAGCAACAGAAAATGAGATATGAGGATGCTAAGAGAGCATGTGTCCTTCATTCTAAATGTGGAAGCTTGGAGACACTGGGACATAAGCTTACAGAATAGTTCTACAATAAATATTGTGGCTACTTTAAGCCATTGGACGGTAGGGATTAAGTAGGAAAAGTTGTTCTACAACGAATCCTTCCTCTCCAGTATGTCCAAAACTTGTTTTTGTGTATTCCTTTTTATCCATAAAGCCTTCTTTACTCTTTAAGTTTGGGTATTATAGATGACCATTATTAGTCTTTCTTAATGGGTCGACCATGTGACCCAGTCCCCTAAGACTGACTCATTTTGAATTAAGTATCAGACTTTGAAAGTGCAAGAGTTTAATTTTGAAATTGAGTCCAATGAAAGCTATCTTCATCTCTAAGAATAACACCCTTTCTAATGCTCCACATAGACTGTTACACAGGTGGCAGAAAATCTAATTAACTGCCTCCCACCTGTCTCAAATGTCATCAGTGAAATTGACTTAAGGATGGTATGATGTTCCCTGTAATAAAAGAGGTTTGGAACATTATTTCCTTTGCTGTTACTTACATACTTTTGTTTCCCTCTTCAGAAGTTTTTTCCTTGGATATATTTTTCAATATTCAGACTCTTTGAAATCAGCAATTCCAATCAAGTGTTTTGTCAAAGCTGATTTTGGTGGTGTGAAGTTCACTAGCACTTTACTCAGTGATATTGTGCAGTTATTTGTACAGAAAGGCACCTTTGTGCTAGGTAAAAGTTCCAGAACTTGGTAAGAAGAGTCAGGTTGTGTCCTTATATGTCACTTCTGAGTGTGTTTCTTCTATAACATAGATGTTGATTTTACTATTCTTCAACATTAATAAAAGGGCACTCTGTACCTCATTTAAAGAAAAAGTTCTGAGTGTTTTACATTAATCTGGGCCTTGTTTCTAAATCCTGTCTTCCATTTTATTCTGAAATTCCTGACAACTCTTAGAAAAGCTCACAAACCTTTGAAGAAACTGGAATAGGCTCTTATTTTTATCAAGGTTTACAAATTAAATGTTTGATTTTTAATGTAGTTTGTTTTGATTTTCATATTTTATTCAGTATTTGAAGATGTGCCTTTTATTGGGTAATGTTAATTCACGAATGTAGAAATGTTATTTCAGGATTGTAATAATGTTACATGATTATAATTGTGGTACTCTCTAACAAATGATATGAAAGTAGTTTTCATAAAATTCATGCCTCTGATTGCACAGTCCCACTTGCTTTGGATGTTGCTATGTCAAAGCAAGGGGCCTCCTTTTAAGGCGGCTACTTTCAGAATTTGTCTTAGTATTTTCTCTAAGCTACAAATGCAGTTATGTCCATTTGGAGGCCAGGGTACCACGTCACACAGGCAGCCTTACCTGTGTGCCGTGAAAAGGTGTAAAGACTTAACAAAAAAGAAAGTCTATGGGAACTCGAAGTTTCATTTTTTAATGTAATCCCCAAGATTTTCTCCAAGAAATAAATTACTCTTTTGTATTTTGTAACTTAAAAGCAGCTCTTAGTACATTTCTGAGATACAGCAGGAGACCAAAACATGTTTGGAAAGAGAAGAAATATATGAAGAGAGACTGGTTGGTTTATTTTCAATGTGCTGAATATATTAGATTTTTATTTATTTTGTGAGTGGACGTGATGAAATAAATATTCAGGTGTTTAGTGTATGATTAAGAATGGGATATAGATTTCTTTGGAGTTATTAAATCCATCATGTCTTTTACATAATGGACAAATCAAGTTTAGAAATATTTACATAGACTAGCTTGTTAATCTGGTGCTGTTGACCTGCAAGAGAATCTACTTTTGCATATACAGGTGAAAGTTTTACAATTTATCTATAAAAAATATTGTAGGCATTAAAAATATTTTATTGATATTTTCCCTGGTTTGTACTTATTTACCAAAACTCATATTCCTTATTTCATCACCCTTGAACATTTTTCCAGCTAAAAGCCCGAGTAGACTCATCAGACTTCAGAGATGGGGTCCACTACCTTACAGGGGTCCATGCCTCTGTTCGTTCCCCTCCCTCATTCATGTCTGCTCAGACCCTACCACCGATACTCGTCTTCCCCACCAGCTTACCAAAGACACCCAAGTTAGGAGAACTGTTTGGAGTATACTCTGAAGGTGAGGGAAGAACTGGGTATATGCTTATCAGGAAAAGCAGGTTCTTATGCCCTGTCATAGAAAGGGCCTGAGATGGCTGAGAAGAGTCCTTAGGAATGTGTGTGAGACAAGTGGGCCATGTACCCAGAAAAATGCAGGCACTTAATGAAATGTGTTGAGACTAGGTCATAAGAAGTACAAGAAATTCTGGTATCCTAGATTGAAATATTATAAAATTTTGCTTATGGATTTTGAGTTCACAATCCTTTCCATAAGAAATAAAAGGGGTCATCTAGTGCATAGAGCCACTTACAGAGAGTAGCAAATCTGTACCAAGTAGTCATCAATTTCAATGTGCTGAATATATTAGATTTTTATTTGTACATAAAAGATCTGGTAAGGATACATTTCTGGACAATGGAACTTTATTGATACTCCCCAAGCGCTACAGAATGGGGAACAGTGTCCATTTTATTTTATTTTATTTTAATTTTTATTCATTTTAGAGAGGAGAGGGAGAGACAGAGAGAGAAGGGGGGAGGAGCTGGAAGCATCAACTCCCATATGTGCCTTGACCAGGCAAGTCCAGGGTTTCGAACTGGCGACCTCAGCATTTCCAGGTCGACGCTTTATCCACTGCGCCACCACAGGTCAGGCGTGTCCATTTATTTTAAAAGTGTACTGTATTTACTGTTAGATTTGTCCCTCCCTCCCCCATCCCCTTTAAGGGTCAGAAAGCTCCAAACTACTAGAAGGCTTATTAGGAGTAACTTAGGACTCAGACACTGATTAACTGCATAGATCTTATACTTAGGTTCCATCCTTGGTCTCAAACTCAAAACTGTATCATAATGAGGACTACGCAGTTTTTGTTTCTATGCATGCTGCCTGTATTAGCAGCAGTCAGTGCTGAAAGAAGCATCAGGCAACTTCTTGGCTATACAGGTGAGGGAGACATTTGAACCAAAAGGTAAGCAAGAGGAGCTATCCCAGTCTCGTTTGTCCCTCCCTTTTCCTTGGCATATAAAGCATGCCAAGGAGAAGGCCTGGATCTTAATCTTCACTGCAATTCAGGGCTGGATGGGTTGGTAAGGTAAACTCTCAACTTCTTTTTTATCATTTTGTAAAATGAGGCTCTTACCCAGTTTAGGTTATTGTGAGGATTAAAATAATACACTGCTCACAAAAATTAGGGGATCAGGGAATGTGCAGATACTCTAGTACAGGGGCCATCAATCTTTTTATAAAAATCGCACACTTTTGCAATGCTGGTCAACTTGGTCCCTACCGCCCACTAGTGGGCATTCCAGCTTTCATGGTGGGCCAATAGCGGCGCCGTTTGGTTGCTCTGCTATTGCCCACCATGAAAGCTGCAATGCCCACTTGCTAGGGACTAGGTTGACCAGCACTGCGAAAGTGGGCGGTTTTTATAAAAAGTTTGAGGACCCCTGCTCAAACTTTCAGCCTTTTGTATAGTACATTTTCAACAATGAAATAAAAGTTGGCTTTGCATCTCATTTGCATAATTGAGCAACTTTCTTTGACTTATCATTTGCTTTTCTGATGTTTAATCAAATGTTTTATCTGTTCGTATTCATTTTGAAATATACCCTAATTTTTATGAGCAATTAATATAATTTAGTATTTAGCACTCTATAAAAATGACATCCTTTCCCCCACATGGTGCACGCCTTGGGTTCTTAATAATAACTGCGAAGGACAAAGAGAAATATCCCCAAAGAATATACTTAAAGTTGCTGCAATCTCTAGCCCTTTAGGATGTGAGGGCGATCTGGCTGCGACATCTGTCACCCCATTGATCGCCAGGGTTGATTCGGCTGATCTGGCTGGCTAGGCGGGTGTCCCCTTCCTCCCTCACCACTCCATGTGCGCCCCTCCCAAAGCTGCGCTCTTGGTCAAAGAGGACGACCTTCCCCACTAGAGGAGAGGACTGTTCTTCGGTCAAGGGTATACGAGTAGCTGCGCTCCGCTGCTAGAACCTCCAAACAAGTCTCAAGCTCTAGCCCTTTAACATTAAGTTTTCAACCCTGAACCCAGGAAAAAGACATTACTTGGGGACTGGGTCTAAAGAGCTCTTGAGAATTTCTAGCCTCAAGGATACTGAATAGAGGACAAACTGAAATGAGTATTTTAGTCTTAAGGGACTATGAAACAGAGGGGACCCATTCACTACCACCCACTCTGACTTCCTCCCCACCCTCTGTCTTCCTGTTTCGAGCTAACACAGTACCAAGTCTTCCTCTTAAAAAGTGCGGGAACTTTTTACATAAAGTGGGACAAAAATAATGTGCAATTACTTTATGCGAAAACAACAACAGGAACTGTACAGCTGGTCAGGTGAGCTTCAGAGCTGCATTGGTTCACCAGGGTCATCGCTGCTTATTTCCAGTGGGGTCTGAAGGGGAAAAAAGTATGTCAGGTGAGTCATGCTTAGTGTCTTCTGGGTGTGGGCTGAGGTAACTGCCCTCCTGGCCAAGGGCAGGCAGGGGTGGCTGTGTCCAATTCTGTCACCTAAGGCCACCAATCTCAATTGCCAGAGGGGCTCACTATGGGAGCTGACAAGAAGCAGAGAAAGGACACATACCCAAGGTCCAACAGGAGGAGAGAGCACAGGGACATATGCCCCCGGTACCATTTCAGACCAGAGCTGACTTGAGGCAGAGCTAAGTGTGGGTTGTTGGTGTGCTGATCTAAGAAATGGTATTAAAGACTGTATGTACAAAATGTCCCATGAAACAAGACTACATCATCCATGGCAGAGAGCTGATCTAAAAAATGGTATTAAAGACTATGTACAAAATGTCCCATGAAACAAGACTACGTCATCCATGGCAGAGAGCTGATCTAAAAAATGGTATTAAAGACTGTATGTACAAAATGTCCCATGAAACAAGACTACATCATCCATGTCAGAGAGTTTGGACCCTGGGCCTGAGAAATCTCTATCTCTACACCTCCAGTTTACTTGAAAGAAACTGAAAAAGAACAGAAACTCTTAGGAAAACATGTATAAAAGATCACATGAAAGACAGAGGGAACTCTCCCAACTGTAAGTAGAAAGTCAATAATTATAATAAGTGGGTAAGCTGCATAACTTTTTAATAAAGAAAAGGTTATTTGTTTCTAGTTACTAGAGGTGCTTAGTTAATTTATTGGGGAATAGATTTCAAAGTAGGGAGAGAGAAGAAAGTTGAAGACACACTTACCCCTCCTGGGGGATACTTATATCCCTTCCACATCGTTCCTGCAATGAGAAGCATCCATAAGACAACAATCATTGTGGGCTTTTGGCTTAGCTGGTGGTATGTGCAGGGGCAAATGGATGGTTCTGAAGGGGGTGTTCTATTCCCTGAGTCCTGGGAACTGGGCTGTCTTCATTCAAGGCGTGATGGTGAATGGCCCAGCATAACAGCTCCTGGCTGAGGAGATTTGTGGTCTGAATTGAAATGCACTGCCATGGCCATTTTGGGGGGCAGAGCTCAGATACCAATTGTGACATCAGCTCTTGGGACCTTGGGGACCAGTCAGAGTGAGTAACTGTGGGACGGTTGGCCAGGATGCCAAGGGTGTTGAGGCTAAAGAATCCTTAGGAGAAGGGCCCTATTTTCTGGTGACTCTATGTGGTTAGGATCTAGCTGTCATCAGATTTTTAATAACTCATCACCTACAAAATTTTTACTATTGGCTTTATGCAATCAAATGCAAAAAAAAAAAAAATCCTATGTGAAACACAAAATAAAAAATACCCTGGATTAACTGGAAGGAGTAAGTAGCTAGGTATGCTATGAGCAATTATTTTAAATACAACTGTTAGACTATTGAAAGAAGAAAAATCTTACATTTTGTGAAATAACACAGTAAAACCTTCACGCAAGGTAAGCCTCCTCACAACTCCCCTCCGAACAAAAGAAAAGAAAGATGGAATATGCTCATTTTATAGCTGGATAAACTGAGGCGTGGGACAGTTTCAGTGGTTTGGTCAGGAACACGGTGGCAGTGGCTCAGCTAACCAAGTGCCAGGCCCTCCCTCCACTTCCCACCCCCACACAGGGCTGATTATGTTGTGCCAGTACACCCCCAGGAATTCTGGGGCGGATGGAGGAAAAAAAGAACCACCATCATGTCCTGCTCTTAGTGTATCTGGGGCTGGCACTTGCTACCCCTGCCTTCCAGAGTAGCTTCCCAGAAAACCTGCTCCTGCAGTCAGTACACTACTAAGACTCATTAAGTTTCATTAACGATGGGAACATCTCTGAAAAAACATGGCTGAATGAGAGATGGGGTGGGATATGAGAAACCCAGGAGATGGCTTTCAAAAAGGACATTGTTATTAATGTTTGCTCTAGGCAGGCTGGCCTAGTGGAATAAATGTGAGGCATTAAGCGCAGAGATCTATGCTTACATCCCAGCTTCACAAACAAGTTGGTCTGTGTAGCCTCAGGTAAACAGGTGAGGTCATTGCAACAAGTAAATCTTTGTTGACTGGTTCATGATTTTGCTTAGTTGTTAAGTTAGCGTTTACCAAATGCTAATTGTCAAGCTTTGCATTAAATGCTTTACATGAATTCCCAAATGTAATCCTCATAAAAATAATAAGATACTGAGATAGCTCCATTACACAAATGCAGAAACTGAACTTCAGAGAGATGAAACTTTCCCAAATCACATAGCCAGTAAGTTAGTTGCAAAGTTAGAACTAGAACCTAAATTCATATTTTCAGTTTCAGGATCTGCCAAAAGGGGGCATTAAAAATGCTGGTCCAATTTATTACAGAGTTTGTGAGGAGGAAATAAGTTATTAGATGAGAACAGTTGCTGAAAAGAATACCTTTCTTTGGGTTCGATTCCCGGCCAGGGCACACAGGAGAAGTGCCCATTTGCTTCTCCACCCCTCCGCCGCGCCTTCCTCTCTGTCTCTCTCTTCCCCTCCCGCAGCCAAGGCTCCATTGGAGCAAAGATGGCCCGGGCGCTGGGGATGGCTCTGTGACCTCTGCCTCAGGCAGTAGAGTGGCTCTGGTTGCAACATGGCGACGCCCAGGATGGGCAGAGCATCGCCCCCTGGTGGGCGTGCCGGGTGGATCCCGGTCGGGCGCACGCGGGAGTCTGTCTGACTGTCTCTCCCTGTTTCCAGCTTCAGAAAAATGAAAAAAAAAAAAAAAAAAAAGAATACCTTTCTTTTCTTTTTTACAGAGATGGAGAGAGTCAGAGAGAGGGACAGACAGGAACAGAGAGAGATGAGAAGCATCAATTATCAGTTTTTCGTTGTGATACCTTAGTTGTTCATTGATTGCTTTCTTATATGTGCCTTGACAGCAGACCGAGTGGGCCTTCAGCAGACTGAGTAACCCCTTGCTCAAGCCAGCGACCTTGGGTCCAAGCTGGTGAGCTTTGCTCAAACCAGATGAGCCCGCGCTCAAGCTGGCGACCTTGGGGTCTTGAACCTGGATCCTCTACATCGCAGTCCGACCCTCCATCCACTGTGCCACCACCTGGTCAGGCAAGAATACTTTTCTTTTCAAAACAAACCAGTGTTGTTATTAACAAATTTTTGAACCTTGGTCTGCTGTTCCCAGCAATGCTCCTCAAATTCTCTTTTCCTGCCATCTGCCTCCAATCATTTCCCCTTCTACAGTTTATTATATTTTCCAGAGAAATAGAAACTCTCCACTGAAATTTCAGGGTGCTATCAAGTTCTCTGGAGATGGAGGAAGTCAGCCCAACAGACCCGTTCACCACTCACAGTTGTAGATCTTCATCCAAAGCCTGGCTGCTCTGTCGTGTCTTGCTCTCTTGAACAGGCCACCTCTCTTTCCACCGTCGAGTTGGAGGCTGAGTAAGAAAGAAATTTAAAGGCAGATGTGGCTCTACTCATTGGTCCAGTAGGTAACTGTCTCTGTATGGGACTGTATAGGATGCTGAACAAACCCCCCTCAAGGCCCACCTTCCCTCTCCTGAACAGCAACCACTGATCAACTTGGTCTGAAATCCAGAAGTCGGGCACCATCTCCAGCAGACCCCTTATAAATTCCATAATGCTTTGCAATAAGTGACATTATAAACCTAAGGGAAGGGGAAACTTAAAGATTCCCCAGTAGAATGGGAAGGAGCCTGGGAAACTGACTTTGTTTCCGTTGCATCCTGACCTCTAATTAGTGGTGAGACCTCAACTATCTTTCCAATTTGTTCAGAAACCCCAGCTGGGAGGGTCAGCCAGAGCCAGGACTGACTACCAGGGATTTATAGGCCAGGTCATTACTTACCGTGAACTCTGGAAACGTGCCCATGTAACATGCAAGGCCAACAAAAAGCATCCAGCCAAGCACGATCATGATAAAACAATTCCTACGACACAATTGCACAGTGAAAGATTCCTCACCAAGATCTTAGTAAAGGAGTATGCTCATGAAACCCTCAGTTCATAGAGGTCTTGCATGTCAGTTTCAGTCCTTGTTTCCAAAGGATCGCAACTCCCTAGTGAGGTTGGACTCTAGTAGGGCATTGTGACATCATTGGTCACATGACTCATACTCACAACAGGTCAGATCAACTCATTCCTCCGTTCAAAACCATCTAGTTGCTTCCTCTTTCAGAGTAAAAGCTTAACAAAGAAAAAAGCCCCTAACATTGGAACTGGTCTGACCCAGCTAGGTCTCAGTGTTGTTAGCTAAGCTGTGATTCTCCTGTGGATATAACAATCTCAAAGAAAACCAACATCAGATGGGTCATTCAAACCATGGCAAAATGAGACGAAACAAGGCCACGTCATAATTTTGTTTAAGCAGACAAAAGCAAAGTCACTGTACAAGCCAAAAATACCGAACATCCTGTTCTCTCTGCTAATACAAGTGCTCGCTGCTTCTTTACCAATCACAGGTCTAGTTTGCCTATCTTACAGATATTTAAGATACCCAATCAAAGAATTGTCCTTTCTGACAGCACCCAATCCAAAGTGAAGCTTTGCTTCCTTAAACCCTCCCCCAAGTCACCCAAAACCTACAACCTATAGAACAGGTTCTCTTCACCACTCTTGCAGATCTGTCTCAGTAGTCCTCTACAGAGTCTGCTCCCTCAATGCAAAGAGTAATCAACCCAACTTGTTTGTCGGTGTGTGCCTACTGGTCTCTGGGTGAAGAGCACTGATAAGCCAGTCACAACTGTCTACAACAGGGGTCCCCAAACTTTTTACACAGGGGGCCAGTTCACTGTCCCTCAGACTGTTGGAGGGCCAGACTATTAAAAAAAAACTATGAACAAATCCCTATGCATACTGCACATATCTTATTTTAAAGTAAAAAAACAAAACAGGAACAAATACAATATTTAAAATAAAGAACAAGTAAATTTAAATCAACATGCCCTGGCCGGTTGGCTCAGCGGTAGAGCGTCAGCCTGGTGTGCGGAGGACCCAGGTTCGATTCCCAGCCAGGGCACATAGGAGAAGCGCCCATTTGCTTCTCCACCCCGCCCCCTCCTTCCTCTCTGTCTCTCTCTTCCCCTCCTGCAGCCAAGGCTCCGTTGGAGCAAAGATAGCCCGGGCGCTGGGGATGGCTCCTTGGCCTCTGCCCCAGGCTCTAGAGTGGCTCTGGTCACGGCATAGCGACGCCCCAGAGGGGCAGAGCATCGCCCCCTGGTGGGCAGAGCGTAGCCCCTGGTGGGCGTGCCGGGTGGATCCCGGTCGGGCGCATGCGGGAGTCTGTCTGACTGTCTCTCCCTATTTCCAGCTTCAGAAAAATACAAAAAAAAAAAAAAAAAATTTAAATCAACAAACTGACCAGTATTTCAATGGGAACTATGCTCCTCTCACTGACCACCAATGAAAGAGGTGCCTCTTCTGAAAGTGCGGTGGGGGCCGGATAAATGGCTTCAGGGGGCCGCATGCGGCCTGCTGGGCCGTAGTTTGGGGACCCCTGGTCTACAAAATGCCCACAATGGTTCTCAGACCTTATCATGCATTAGAATCACCCAGCTTCTTGAAACAGATTGCTTGACCCCATCTCCAGAGTTTCTGATTTTGTATGTCTGAGGAGGGGGTCTTAACATCTGTATTTTTAACAAGTTCCAGGTGATGCTGAGGCTCTAAGCCTGGGGTCCGCACTGGAAGAATCACTGCCTTAAACCATCTGTGGCTCCTTCTTATTTCTCTGATTTGGCCTACTTCTGCTCCTCACCTCTTACTTCATTCTACTCCAGCCATACTGGCCTCGCTGTTTGGAGCCTCCCCAAGCTCATGTCTGTCTTGGGACTTTGCTTTGAATACCCTTCATATGAAATGCTTACTGTTTCATTTTTCAAGGGGACATACCCTGATCTCCTTAACCTGCCTTTTCTTTTTTTTTTTTTCTTTCTGAATCTGGAAACGGGGAGAGACAGTCAGACAGACTCCCGCATGCGCCCGACGGGGATCCACCCAGCACGCCCACCAGGGGCGACGCTCTGCCCACCAGGGGGCGATGCTCTGCCCCTCTGGGGCGTCGCTCTGCCGCGACCAGAGCCACTCTAGCGCCTGGGGCAGAGGCCAAGGAGCCATCCCCAGTGCCCGGGCCATCTTTGCTCCAATGGAGGCTTGGCTGCGGGAGGGGAAGAGAGAGACAGAGAGGAAGGGGGGGGTGGGGGGGTGGAGAAGCAAATGGGCGCTTCTCCTATGTGCCCTGGCTGGGAATCGAACCCGGGTCCCCCGCACGCCAGGCCGACGCTCCACCGCTGAGCCAACCGGCCAGGGCCTCCTTAACCTGCCTTTTAAAGATTTATTCCCGTAACCCTTAATCACTTTCTTTCAAGCATGCAGTCTAATTTACTTACTATATTTGTTTTGCTCTCCTCCTACTAATAAAAGAATGACAGCATTATCACAGTTAATATTTTTGCTTATTTTGCTCAATTTTGTATCAGACCTAGAAAAATATCTAGCAAATTGTCAATGCTCAACAAAAGTATGTTGAATAAATAGGCCCTGGCCGGTTGGCTCAGCGGTAGAGCGTCGGCCTGGCGTGCGGGAGTCCCGGGTTCGATTCCCGGCCAGGGCACACAGGAGAAGCGCCCATCTGCTTCTCCACCCCTCCCCCTCTCCTTCCTCTCTGTCTCTTTCCTCCCCTCCCGCAGCCGAGGCTCCATTGGAGCAAGGATGGCCCGGGAGCTGGGGATGGCTCCTTGGCCTCTGCCCCAGCCGTTAGAGTGGCTCTGGTCGCGACAGAGCGACGCCCCGGAGGGGCAGAGCCTCGCCCCCTGGTGGGCAGAGCGTCGCCCCCTGGTGGGCGTGCCGGGTGGATCCCGGTGGGGCGCATGCGGGAGTCTGTCTGACTATCCCCGTTTCTAGTTTCAGAAAAATACAAAAAGAAAAAAAAAAAAAAAGTCTGTTGAATAAATAAATGCTCTTTCCAGTCTTTCACCATCTTCTCCTAATTGAGCCACAGCATTCCTGCCTTTGGGTCTTCCTAATAACACAATCACCCTACTGCCAGTCCCACCTCTTGACAGTCAAAACATCCAGTTCCTGAGAGTTTTTAGGCCCAAATGCTCAAGGCAGGAACACAAAGCAGGTAACTCATAAGTCAAGGAGACAAAACAAAGCATATCCTTGCCTTCCTTCTCCAGATGACCTTATCCATCAATCTACCTTCTCTCTTGTTTTCAGTCTTTCTCTCACCTGGCTTTTTCCTCTATCACCAAAGGTTATGCACCACCACCACCCCCCGCCCCCCGCCAAAAAAAGACAACCCTTCCCCTGATGCTGCATTATCCTCACAAGGCTATCCCTGTCTCCCACTTCTCCACCAACATTCATGCTGGCTCCTTTTCATCTCCCTGAAAATTTTAAGTTTCGTTACCTCTTTCTTCCTATATCCAACTACAATATGATCTTCTTCGATACTCCGCTAGATTTAACACATCCTTCTAGAAACTCTCTTCTAGAACAGAGAGAGCTGCTTCTACTTCCCTTACTGCTTCTCCTCTGGCCCTTTCTATTCCTCTCTTCACAGATGTCCCTAAATTCCTTTTCAGCAAGCTGGAGCGTAGCTCCCTTGGCGCCAACGCGTCTCCGATGGCGCTCAGGATTCTCACTGGGGCGACGACCCCACTTCCGGCGGAGAGGTAGCGGAGTCTGGGGCGTTGAAGGCAGGTAGACTTTCGAGTTCGGGAAGGGGCGGGGCCGTGGACCTCGGGAGGTTTGGTCCTCGGCGGCCGCCGTCCAGAAGCCGGTGCGCAGGAAGGGCCAGGGGCTGGGGTCGTGAAACCTGACTCGGGAACCTGGCTGGCGATGGAGTTCGACTGTGAGGGTCTGCGACGGCTGCTTGGCAAGGTGCGGGCAGCCCGCCACGCCGGGTCTGGGGTCCCGGGGTTTCGGGAGCGTTGCCACCGCTGGCTGGGCTGCCTCCCTACGGCGTGTCTCCGGCTCATCACGGGGCGTGGAGCTGAGGGGTGCTGGCCTGCAGTCGGCTGCGGGGAATGACCCGGTGGAAGCCCCCGGCCTTTCCCTCCTAAGGCCACGGCCGGACTCAACAGCATTCCCAGATCCCCCAACCTCCACCCGGAGTGAGACGTGTTTACGCCTCCAGCTTCTCTTGGTCTCAAATAGCTTCCAGCACTCGTCTGTCCCTTGAACCACTCCCTTCGCTCTCTGCTGAAATGTCCTGTCCCATTTGTTCACGACTGGCAATGCTCGTCTTTTGTCAGACCCGACTCGGTTGTCACTCCCTGGAGGGAATAATCACTCCCTTCTCTCTTCTGGCTTTCAGAAATATCGATGACCACGTCGTGGAGTAATTATTTATTTACAGACCTTACTCATACTTCTGAACTCTTTGACGCCCGAGACGGTGCTTTACCTAGCCCTGTGCCTGACAACAGCGGAGGTCTAAATAACTGCTGGGAAGGAAGGACCTGAGTAGGTTTAGGAATGAAGACAGGGCTTGAAGGCCCAGAGGAGATCCTCTTAATGTTGGAAGTTTGAGTGGGAGGGCTGACCCAGAAGTCTGACCTGCAGTTCTGGGGCATGACTAGCGCCAGTTTCAGGGTTAGTCCAGATTCCAATTTCCCAGGGGTGTATAGTCAGGCAACCCCCCTTTTCTGCACTTTTCTAGTCAAGTGATTCTTAATGTTTCTTAAGACTTCTCCCATGGTTTCCCCCGAAAACCATCCGTTTATGCCATTTTTTTTTTTTATTATGTCTTTTTCGTTGGGGCAGTTTGTACACCTATGCGCGATTTTAAAGACTCATAGTTGAAATTTATATGTATAAGCAACTGGAATTGTTTTGTTTACTCTGACAGGTATAGATCTTGTAGGAGGAGAAGTATTGGTGTGCTTCGAGTTACACTCTATCTTCTCTTTAGACAAAACATGAGAAATTTTAAAAACCATTCTATCAAGTTTTTAAATGAGCGAACATGATGTATTATTGTTCAGTGGGAAGAATTGTTTAAATTGATAAAAGATAAAAACCTAATAATTTTGGTGCAAATGGAAGGAAGGAAAAAGATGAGAAAGAGAGAGTGGTTTTCTCAAAATTTTCAGTGCCTAACAAAGTCTGGCACATAGGTGCTTAATATTTGTTGGATATGTAAATTAAGGAAACCAGTTTTGCTAATATTTCTGAAATTTCTTAGCCCTTGTACTAGGCAAATAATAACAATATCTAGAAATAATTTTAGTGCTAAAAAATCTATGAAATGAACAACACGTTAAAAACAACTCTATATAGGATGTGAAAACTTTTATTGAAAATAAAAACATATAAGTATTTCAATCTTAATAAATATTCATGGATATGAAGAAGTCAGCTCTCTCCAAATTGATTTATAGAGTTCCAACTGAAATTCTAACAGGTTATTTTGGGAACTTTTCAAGTTGATTCTAAAATTTATTGGGAAGGGCTGAAGACCAAAGATAATCTTGACATTCTTAAAGAGTACATGTGGGGATTTGTTCTACGCAATGTCAAGATTGGTAGTTAAGATTTTGTGTGGTATTGGTATAGGATAGACAAATTACTGAAGAACAAGGCTAGAGGGCTTAGAAGCATATTCACACGTTTGGAAATGCAGTACAAAACAAAAGAGGCACTGCAGATAACTACGGAAAGGAGAACACAGAGACAAATGATTATCCATATGGGAAAAAAAGTAAATCCCTACCTTTTACCAAACTTAAAAATTTCCTGTGGATTAAAGATTTAAATATAGACCCTGGCTGGTTGGCTTAGTAGTAGGATGTGGGCCTGGCATGTGAAGTCCCAAGTTCGATTCTTGTCAGGGCACACAGGAGAAGCGACCATCTTCTCCACCCCTTCCACTCCCCTCTCTCTTTCTGTCTCTCTCTTTCTCTCTCTGTCTTTGCCTCTCTCCCGCTCCCGCAGCCAGTTGATTGGTTCGAGCAAGTTGGCCCGGGTGCTGAGGATGGCTCCATGGCCTCACTTTAGGTGCTAAAATAGCTCAGTTACCAAGCAATGGAGCAGTGGCCCCAGATGACCAGAGCATCACCAGTACAGGGCTTGCTGGATGGATCTTGGTCGAGGCGCGTGCGGGAGTCTTGTCTCTCTGCCTACACACTTCTCACTAATAAAAGAATAAAAGATTTAAATATAAATGACAAGCTTTAAAAACATAGAGATTAATTTAGGAGAGAATTTCTATGGGCTCAGAGTATGCAAACATTTTTTTAAACTAAGACAAAATACTCAGACAAATTTGACTGCTTTCAGATTAAGAACTTAATAGCAGAAGACAGCATGAAGAGAATGAAATAAAAATACAAACTTAGAGAAGACTTGTAACATATAACCGACAAAGTACTGATATCCAGAATATATAAATTAACATGCTTATAAATCAATAAAACCAAGAGAATTGGACAAAAGACATGAATAATCATTAAAAAAAAAACCCCAGAAGAACCAGGGAAATGAATATTTGCTCGATCCATTAGTATCTATGGAGAAGCAAATTAAGATCATGGTAAAACCCCATTTTTCCTCACTAGACTGGCATAAAGTAAGATAATTTCAAATGATTTAGAGGATGTGGATGAATTAGAATTTTAAGCACTGCTGGCAGTTAAATGGATATTTAATCATTTTGGGAAACAATTTGACCTTTTATTGATTTGATTATGTGTATTTTCTGTTCCATCTACCTCTTCATAGATACCAGAGAGACTTCAAAATATATGAAACAAAAGACATTTGCAGAATTATTTATAAATGAAAATTAGAAACAACCCAAAGGTGCATCGACAGAAAAGGATAAGTTAGTTGTATATTCCAAGGAAAAACTAGTATTCAGCAGTGAAAATGAATGAGCTACAACATGCAACAATACAAATGAATCTTAGAACATTTATTGAGTGAAAAAAATAAGGTTACTGTATATACAAAATTATATATATATATATATTTTTTTTTTTTGTATTTTTCTGAAGCTGGAAACGGGGAGAGACAGTCAGACAGACTCCCGCATGTGCCCGACCGGGATCCACCTGGCACGCCCACCAGGGGGTGACGCTCTGCCCACCAGGCGGCGATGCTCTGCCCCTCCCGGCGTCACTGTGTTGTGACCAGAGCCACTCTAGCGCCTGGGGCAGAGGCCAAGGAGCCATCTCCAGAGCCCCGGTCCATCTTTGCTCCAATGGAGCTTCGGCTGTGGGAAGGGAAGAGAGAGACAGAGAGGAAGGAGAGGGGGAGGGGTGGAGAAGCAGATGGGCGCTTCTCCTGTGTGCCCTGGCTGGGAATAGAACCTGGGACCCCTGCACGCCAGGCCGACGCTCTACTACTGAGCCAACCGACCAGGGCCTACAAAATTATATTTTGATAAAACCAAGAAACAAAACTAAACAAAAATTAAACAGCTTGACCAGGCAGTGGCGCAGTGGATAGAGCGTTGGACTGGGATACAGAAGGACCCAGGTTTGAGACCCCAAGCTCACCAGCTTGAGCGTGGCTCATCTGGTTTGAGCAAAACTCACCAGCTTGGACCCAAGGTCACTGGCTTGAGCAAGGGGTTACTTGGTCTGGTGAAGGCCCCTGGTCAAGGTACATATGAGAAAGCAATCAATGAACAACTAAGGTGTCGCAATGAAAAACTAATGATTGATGCCTCTCATCTCTCTCCGTTCCTGTCTGTCTGTCCCTATCTATCCCTCTCTCTGACTCTCTGTCTCTGTAAAAAAACAAAACAAAACAATAAACTGTTGTTTAGGGACACACATGTGATAAAGCTATGGAATGTGAATACATGATTCAAGAGAGGCAATTGAATGGGCAAAAGAAGTAGTACTCAGACAGATAATGGTATTGGCAAGGTCTGTGCTGGGCAGTATGGTAGCCACTAGCTACATATGACTATTTAAATTCATTAAAATAAATAAAATTAAAAATTGAGCTTCTCAGTTACACCAGCCACATTTCAAGTGTCAATAGTCATGTGTGGATGTGGTTACATTGGACAGCACACATACAGATTTTTTTCCATCGCGGCAGAAAGTTTTGTTAGCACTGTTCTCAGTGTTTTTCAACCACTAAATTTCATGCCAGTAGGCCAAAGAGTTAACCTCCCTGATGTTGTATGCAGAATAGATCCAATGATTATTGACTGCAAAGCAGCTGCACTGTTTTACCATCAGCAGTGATATATGTGTATGAGGGTTCTGACTTTTCCACATCCTCTCCCACACTTGTTATTGTCTTTTTATTATTATAGCCTGTTTTTTTTTATTATAGTATGAATCCTCCAACTTTTTGTTCTTTTTCAAGCTTGTTTTTGCTGTTCTGGGTCCCTTGAGTTTCCATGTGAATTTAAGAACCTTTAAAAAAATTTTGCAAACGAATAAAACATAACTAGCTGGTATTTCTTTTTTTTTCTTTTTACAGAGACAGAGAGAGAGTCAGATAGGGGCAGACAGACAGGAATGGAGGGAGCTGAGAAGCATCAATCATCAGTTTTTCATTGCGACACCTTAGTTCATTGATTGATTTCTCATATGTACCTTGACCGTGGGCCTTCAGCAGGCCGAGTAACCCCTTGCTCAAGCCAGCGACCTTGGGTCCAAGCTGGTGAGCTTTGCTCAAACCAGATGAGCCCGTGCTCAAGCTGGCGACTTCGGGGGTCTTGAACCTGGGTCTATCACATTCCCAGTCTGACGCTCTATCCACTGCGCCACCACCTGGTCAGGTTGACTAGATGGGATTTTGATAAGGATCGTTGATTATTGAATCTGTTGGGAAGTATTGTCATCTTAACAATTTTAAGTCTTCTGATATATCAACAAGGGATACTTTTCTATTTGTTTACACCTATTTTAATTTCTCTCAACAATGTTTTGCAGTTTTTAGAGTCTTAAGTTTTATATCCTGTTAAATGTATTCTGAAGTACTTTGTTCTTTTTGATGCTGTTAAAGTATATATAATAGTTTTCTCAGAGTCCTGTTTAGAATGGTCATAGATAGACCCTTAACATACTTTTTTTTTTTTAATCCTCAGTACAAATCTGTGAGGCAGGTACTATTTCTCTTTGCAAATGAGAAAATAAGTTCCAAAAAAAATTAAATGATTTTGCCCTCGGGGCAAC
The DNA here is from genome assembly GCF_036850765.1 of Saccopteryx bilineata. Classification (NCBI taxonomy): domain Eukaryota; kingdom Metazoa; phylum Chordata; class Mammalia; order Chiroptera; family Emballonuridae; genus Saccopteryx; species Saccopteryx bilineata. The sequence goes on along the minus strand of NC_089490.1, from coordinate 365,522,745 downwards.
CAAGGTAGTATTTCTGGGAGTGCATCTGGATGAATGAGGAGTCAGTTCATTCAGTCTGACTGCAAATCCTTGCCTGCTTTCTCTTCTTTCTTTGAAACCCAAGATGCAGTACCAGGAGGGTTGGAAGAGAAATTCAGGGTCTCCCAAGCGAATGAATGAGGTATTCGAGAATAAGTGTTGGATCTTGAACAGTGTTGACAGGAGTGATAGACATATCCTGCCCTACTTCCTAAGACTGTAGAAGGTATTTGAAGGCAGTCTGATTTAGTGATTAAAGGCCATATTGTGGGTTTGAGCTCTGGCTTCCCTGCTTAACTTGCTGTCTAATTCAGCAGGTTATTTTGATTCTTTGGCTGTCGTTTTCATCTTCATAGGGTAATTATTAAAAAGATTAAATCAAACACTATTCACGTTTGTAAAATCCAGAGCCTAGTACATAATAAGTGTTCAGTTAAATGTTCACTGTAATTGTTCTGTTGCCTATAGATTTATTCTTATTTTATGTTCATTTTTCTCTTTTCAGTACAAGTTCAGGGATCTAACTGTGGAAGAACTAAAGAATGTAAATATGTTTTTCCCACATTTCAGATATTCAGTGGACACCTATGGTAAGAATCATATTCTCTAGTTTTTGTTACATTTTATAAAGTATTAATTACTTGTTCCTAGAGAACTGTGAAATTATAATTTCTCATTTCTCTCTTTTATCCCCTGAATTTGAACTAGACTTTGTGACTTGTGATTTCTGAGGAAATTTAAGTTAATACAATTTATATTATATTATATTTCTATTGCTACCAGGACAAATAAGCACAAATTTAATGGCTTAAAACACACATATTTATTATCTTATAATTCTGTAGGCCAGAGGTCCAGAACAGATCTCTGAAGGTTAGAAGTCTGGGCTAAAGTCAAGGTGTTGGCAGGTCTCAGTTCCTTTCTGGAGGCTCCGGGAGAGAATCCATTTTCTTACCTTTTCCAGTTTCTGAAAGTCACCCTCATTCTTTGGCTCCAGGTGTCCTTCCTCCATTTTCAAAGCTAGCAATGTGGCATCTCTCTGACCATCCTTCTATAGTAAAATTTCCCTCTACCCACAGCTAGAAAAGATTCTCTGCTTTTAAGGACCAGTGTGATTAGATTAGGCCTGTTCCTGTAATACAGAGTAATTTCCCATCTCAGGGTTCTTAACTTAATTACATCTAAAAAGTTTTTTTGCCAAGTAAGGTTAACATAGTCACGGGTTCCAAGGATTCGGGTATTGGGTATCTTTGGAGACTTATTCTGCCTACCACATAATGGTTGATTCAAAATTACTAATAATAAAGCTTTAATTACCTTTTTCACTTAATATAAAGGGTCTGGCTGCCTAAGAAAGATTTTACTTTACTATCTTTGAGAAACATGACCACAACTCACTCTTGGAAATACATTTTGTATGATGACCCCACATATACATAACTAAAATACTGTGGACACTCTGGCATTTTTCTTCTATTCATTTCATTCCATTTAAAAACGAATGCTGACTGAGACTCATTAAGTTTATTTCAGGACCCATGAATTAGTCAAAGCACACAATTTTGATAAACTACTTTATTCTACATGGTTATGCTTTATATTTGAATTAGTTTGAGTTAAGAAAATGTACCTAATTCAGATTTATATGTTAGAAATTTTGAGTTATTGAAGTATTTCTTAGGAATAGCTAATTTTATATGAAGAAATTATTTGATTCTGGCCCATCTGTGACTGGCCTCTTTGATTGGCACCTAGTTATTTGGTGTTGCATAAATGCCTGGAATGGGATGTAATGGCTACCACGTAATCCCAGATATGCTTCCAAATGTTTTTATCTATATCATCTGACATATTTTTTTTTAACTAAGGCTGTGAGTTAAGTATTATCATCATTTTTTGAATAAAGAAACCAAGGCCCAGATAGTTTAAATAAATTGCTCAAGATTACACAGCTAGAGCCTGTCCTGTGGTGGTGCAGTAGATAAAGAGTCGACCTGGAAATGCTGAGGTCGCCGGTTCAAAACCCTGGGCTTACCTGGTCAAGGCACATATGGGAGTTGATGCTTCCAGCTCCTCCCCCCTGTATCTCTCTCTCCTCTCTCTCTCTGACTCTCTCTCTCTCCTCTCTAAAATGAATAATAAAAAAAAAAGATTACACAGCTAGTTAGGGATGGAGTTAGGGTTTGTACCCATGTCTGTCTTGCCCTCTGCTTGAACACTGCTTGTCCTTTTACAATGATTTTCTTCATGTATAGATTTATTATAGCAGTTAATTCTTATTGTCATTTCCCCTTGTCTCAAGAAAGTGAGCTGTGGTGACATTAGACCCTCAAGCTATAGGATTTATATTGTCCCTGTATGTTTTCTTGTTGAAGACAGTGATAGTTATGCATCTTAATCACTTTTAGTTTGACTTTTTGAATAACTTGATTGGACAATAAATATACCTATAGTTTCCCTATCACATTTCTAGGTTATTCTGTCCTGAGTAACAATCCCTGTTCTATACTTCTTTTCATTTTATGTTTGCCATGGAGTGAGCTTTTCACCTATTGTGACCTTTCATTTATCTAGTTCAAGGTAAACATTTGTACTTCTGTGCACTCTTGGCCTTGAGCTTTCTGTCTGCTTGGTTTCCTCTTTTCCCTTTCCAAAAGATCATCAAATCTACTTGGAATTTTTTTATTCAACTGCCTAAATAGTACAGTTACTGAGGTACTACAAGGACTACATTCCAAGGCAGTATGAGTGTTTGAAGCCAAAAGTACTCTTTTCTGAATTGAATTCAGAGATTAGGCAATAGTTCTCCACCAGTGTGTCCCAGTTATTGATGGGTGAGTTGAAATTTCAGGGATGTGAAGATTGAATAATGGTTGAGAATAATGAAGTTAAAGAAACCAAGAAGATAATTAATGATCTTTCTAAAAGGTCACTATAAAAAATACAGCTAACATTTTTTTCTGCTTATAAAAGTTATAATCTGATTTCTGAAAGTGATTATAATTGATTTGTTAATTGTGACAGTTATTTGATAATGTCCCCACATTTTATGATCCTTTACTTATTTTCACATAGTGTCATAAGATCCTTATGACAACTTTATGATGCATTCTTATTATATTTACTTTATATATGATCAAACTTAAGCTCAAAGAGATTAAAGTAACCAAAAGTCCCATGCCTCTAAGTGGATGTGGGTCTAAAACTTGGGATTTCAGTATCAAAGTCCTGTGTTCTTTCACCTGCCCTCTCTGCTTTCTAAGGAAACATCAAATAATTTTCCTTTGTCAACATTTTTACTGATTTCTGGATGGTATTTAGAAATTATATGTTCCTGTATATGTGTATGTTCATGTGTGTGTTACCTGCCATTGAGTCGACTTTGGCTCCTGGAGACCCTACTTTTAATGCACCTCTTCCTACTACTGATTGCACAATTTTAGGCTTTTTTTTTTTCCTTTCAGTTTTCAAAGATAGTTCCCAGAAAGACTTGCTGAATCTCACTGGTACTATTCCTGTAATGTATCAGGGTAAGTGTGGAAGTTGAGAAATTGTGGGAATTTTCTAACAATAGTTTAATAAGAATTTTCTAACAATAGTTTAACAATAGTTAATAACTATTAACAATAGTTTAATAGTTACATTTGTTTAGTGCCATAATATTCTCAAAGTGATGGCCCTGGCCAGTTGGCTAAGTGGTAGAGTGTCTGCCCCGCATATGGATGTCCCAGGTTCTATTCCCAATCAGGACACACAGGAGAAACAGCCATTTGCTTCTCCACCCCCTCCCTCTTCCTTCTCTCTCTCTCTCTCTCTCTCTCTCTCTCTCTCTCTCTCTCTCTCTCTTCCCCTCCGGCAGCCATGGCTTGATTGGTTCAAGTGCATTGGCTCCAGATGCTAAGGATGGCTCTATGGATCCTCTGCTTCAGGCACTAAAAATAGCTCAGTTGCAAGCACAGCCTCAGATGGGCAGAGCATCAGCCCCAGATCGGGTTACTGGGTAGATTCCAGTTGGGGCACATGCAGGAGGAGTCTGTCTCTCTATCACCCCTCCTCTCACTTGGAAAAAAAGAAAAAAAATTCTCAATATTTTGACATATATATGATCTATATTGAACCTTATTAAATATAGCAGATTACTGTCTGAGTCAAGGAAGGCCTAGATTAATATTAACAAATTCAATTCAATAAATACTTACGAATATCAACTACATGCCTACTACTCTGCTAGGTGCTGGGGTTCAGAGGAGAGCAAGACAGACATAGGCCTGCCCTGATGGAGAGTAATCCTGTTTTTCATAGCAGAGGGCAGGAATCCCCACCATTTTCTTCATTGCATCAGTGCAGAGTTCCTCTTCCTTTCCCTCTACATGATGTAGCAGTATCCCCATCCTATAGGGGAAACTTAGTCTAAGCCTGGTGAAGTGAGTTACTTAAAACCATATATCTGGCATCAGGCTAGAACTTTAAACTCTCAATAGGAAACATTTAAAACACAGGGGTCATTAAAACTCAAAGAAAGCAACACATTTTTGATGACCTGACAGGTTAACATAGCTAAGTGTTTTCCCAAAAAGAAAAAGAAATCACTAACTTTCCTATATACAACTCTTCCTTTTTGTCCAGACCTACTTCCTTCAATGTTCAAGAGGACTAACCTTTAAGATATGTATCACAGGAGATTGCTTATATAGTATACTTTGAAGAACACCGGTGAAATGTTCTGCCTAAGTGCTGCCTGAAATTCCACCATTAAAAATTTATTCCTCTTCTAAAATGAAAAGAATCCCAGGAGGGATAACATCCAGTACTGCTAATATACAGTCCTGTGCTTAAAAAAACGCTCGGTAAATACTTTTGAATAATTGAATTAATTTACTACTGACTGAAAGGCTTAGGAATAAAGAATTTACTGAGCATTTGAAAGAAGAGGTGCACTGAAAGGGGGCTGAGGAGGATCTGAAAACCAAATGGGGACAGAACAGTGGAGTTTGCTATCTCTTGTAAAGATTTGAGCACTGTGTGATGAGAATACATTGCCCAAAAGGCACCAAGAAGCTATATTTTGGGGGACTTTTTCAAAGTAAATGTTTTATTATTATAGTTCCTAGATTGTTAGAAACCTGCCTTAATTGCTTCTTCTCCAGAATAACTTGTGGCCAGAGATGCACTCATGTTTTAATCTGCCTCTGTTTATGTCCCACCATGACACCTCCTTTGGCACAGGAAATGCATAGGCATTTAGTTTGGTTTTTACACAGAGGAATGTGGTCGGAGATGAAAGTAGGTAGCTTTGGGAATTTGCAGTGAGGGCGGCAGAACAGGCATAGACTTGAGTTTGTGTTTTCCTTCCGTGCTCCTCTCCTGCCGAGCTATCAGACTATCTTCAGGCTGCCTGCAGAACTTCACTGAGACTTCTTCCTCATTACTTATGTGTTGCATTTCTTATGGCTAGATGTTAAAAAGAGAGAAAAAGAATTTCTATCTACCCCCAATGGCTGATTGATGATTGATTTCACAATTCTTACCCATCCCAATAATTTCAAGGGCAGTGCATATTAACAGAGGAGTTTATGAATTCAGATGAACCATTGCCTAGCATTTCAGTTTCTAGGACACTGTGGGGAGATAACAGGAGGACATAAAAGTTATCTTAATACCATTGGTAAGATGCCCCTCTTTGGCACTCTTTCTTAATGCCATGGAGTTATGTCATTGACTTTTATGCTGGCTGGGTCTTTCAACGTAGTAACGGTACCTGCAATGCCTTTTTCCTGGCAGTACACTGTTTTCCCCTTTGTTTCTTACTAGAATTGTATCAACTCAGTGTGATGCACACTAGTTATTTCTTGCTGATTAGAAGGTCAGAATGTATTATCTTTTTCCTCTATCAAATGGGCTGATATAAATGGTCACTTTGTGGTAATGTGATCACCAGATTTTATAATCATCAAGTTATCTACAGACCAATAACTATGCCTAGCTATACCTATATTGTAAACCCTTAGCTACTATGTATGGTGACGGACTTATTGTGATGACATACCTCAATAAAAGCATTTTAAAATATTAATAGTTAAACAAAAGTAGAAGAGGAGTATGGTTCTAAGAACTGCTGATATGAAATAGTAGACCAGCTGTCAGGACATTTTTCTAAATTCCCCAGGTATTAGGACATTTCTATAATGTACTGATTTTCAGTCATAGCTGCATATTAGAGTTGCATGGGAAGCTTTTAAAAAATGATGTGCAGACCCCAACCCATTGAATCAGAAACTTTGGGAAGTGGCCTGGATATTGTTATGTTTTGAAGTTCCTTAAATGTGTCTAATTTGCAGACACCGCTGGGTATCATTATACTTAGGGGAGGAGTAAGCAAGATGAAAAAATAACTTTCAGTGGAAGGAGGATTTCCTTAGTAAGAAAAGGGTTTCAGTGGCAAAGAAAACTTTATACCTGGCCTGTTTTCAAAGTGCAAACATTACAAATCCTTCATGGAGCTTACCATGTCATATACTGTTCTAAGCATTTTGCATACATTAACTAATCTCATCCTTACAACAACCTTATGAGGTAGGAGCTATTATTATTCCCATTTTATAGAGGAAGGAATTGAGACACAGAGAAGTTAAGTTGCCTAAAATCATACAGCTAATAAAGTGTGAAACCTATGCATTCTAGCTTCCGAGCAGCCATGTTCTTAACTACAGTGAGAGAAATATGCAGTAAGATATGAAAGCAGAAATAAATATCAGAAGATACAATAAAACAGCCAAGGTAGTTGATCAGATTTCTAGTTTAAGCCTAGTTTTTGTCCTTATATAAGTTTTAGCTCTGAACTTCCTGGCAACCAAGGAAGTCAGATTTTGGCTGTTGATAGGTATCACATACACGATTATAAATTGGAAGAGCATGCATGCACGTTCCTATCTCGGTACACTAAAATTTACAAACACTGTACACAGTGACTGTTAAGGTTATTTTTAGCTTTTAAGTTCTTATGTATCAAAACTAGTTTGTATATTTTAGTACCTGCTACTAATGAGCAACTTGAGGGCTAGTATCAAATTCATCTTTACTCATTCATTCATTTTTTTATTTGTTTGTTAATTCAGTAATTCATTATATAAGGAACTTTTATTGAGCAGCCATTACATTAGGCACTATGCATGGTTCAGGGGATGTAGAACTGGATAATACATTATTTTCTCTTAGGGAGAAGTCTACAGTGTAAAAAAATAAACAGAACTGTAAGCAAATAACTTTAGTGTAGAAAAGTTTAAGTGTCCACTACCATTCAAGAAAGGTACAATAGCACTGCTTGTGTGGAGCAAAGAAGGCTACATAGAGAAGATGATGTATCTCAAACTCCTGACACAATAGGTCTTGTAAATATTTATTGAATTGAATTGGATGTCTTTATTAAATTCCCTCAAATATTATGTTGGTGACTTAATGGGAATATATTTCCGATGTTAATGTACAATAGATGAAATGGAAAAATAGGTCTCAATTTACATAAATCCTTTTTTTTTAGGTGAAAGGAAAGGGGATAGTGAAGCAGACTCCTGCATGCGCCCTGACAGGGATCCACCTGGCAACCCCATCTGGGCCTAATGCTTGAGTACTGAGCTATTTTTAGTTCCTGAGGCTAATGTGCTCCAGAGGAGCTATCCTCAGTGCTCCTGGCCACGCTCGAGCCAGTTGAGCCCCTGGCTGCAGGAAGGGAAGAGGGGGGAAGCAGATGGTCACTTTTGTGTGCCCTGACTGAGAATTGAACCCAGGATGTCCATAATATGCTGGGCCCACGTTCGATCCATTGAGCCACCAGCCAGAGCCCATAAATCCTTTATATGTATATAAACTTTATATGTATATAATCCTTTATATGTATATGACTACACAGCTTAAAATGCCACCTAGCTATACCATAGGTAAATGTGTATGCCTTATTATTGTTTGAAGTGTGTTTATTTTGTCTCAAATAGGCAATACATATAACATCCCAATTCGTTTGTGGATTTTGGATTCTCATCCTTTTGCTCCCCCCATTTGCTTCTTAAAGCCAACTGCAAATATGGGAATCTCTGTTGGAAAACATGTGGATGGTCAAGGCAGAATATACTTACCCTACCTCCAAAACTGGAGCCATGTAAGATCTATTTGATTTTCTTTTAACAGTTCTTATTTTTCTGAGTATTTATCTTTGGTCTTAGTGGATCAGAGTAACAAGTAAGTTACTGAATTTTCTTTCTTTTCATATGGCCTTTAAAAGTAATTTGATATTGAGCTCCCGAGATGTCAACCAACTCCCAGAACCCTGGTTATAGCAGCCTGTTTGACTCTGTTCTCTGCAACTCGAGTAGCCAACTGTTGTTTGCTCCTTATCTGTTTATAGTTGTGTGCTGGCTGCTGGATAAGGAATATGTAAAGCTACTAGCATGATCTAGGGCATTATTTCCAAGTCCCTCTCTATTAAAGATTCTTAGGCAATATATAAGGTCTACCGGAAAGTTCTGTCCGTTTTTGGAATAAAACAAAATACAAATTTTTCTTACCGTCAATAAACTTTATTAAATAATATATTTCCACACCAATCCTATCTTCCGAATATGGTCCGAAATGGTTTGCTGAGCTGAATTAAGCCTTTCTGCAATCTCCGATGTTGTCAGAAAAGGATCTTGCTCCAACATGGTCTTAACAACATCGTCATCAATCAAAGATGGTCACCCAGAACGTGGCTTATCAGAAAGGTCGATATCACCTGTTTCGAATTTTTTGAACCATCTAATGCATGTCCTATCAGAAACTGTACCTTCACCAAACACTTTCAATAAATTTCTCCATGCTTCTGTAGCATTTCTTCCTTGTTGAAATTCGTATACAGTACAGTGGCGTAAATGAACTTTAGCAGTAGCCATGGATACTCTATTGCTTCACACATAAGACTAACATGAATCAACTTTGTTTTAGTTAATTTGCTACGTCAGTATGTATACATTAAGTGATAAAAATAGAGAGGCACACATGCGCCAAATAAACATGTGCTTACGTGTCAAAACTTGTGATAGAAACAGACAGAACTTTCCGGTAGATCTTATATGTATTTATTTGCAGTTTTGACTGTTTTTGAACTTTAGTAAATTGAATTATATAATCTTCTGTTATGTACTATGTTTTTATAACTGAGCATTAAATTTTTAAAATTCACACATATCGATGATCATTGTAATATATTTTACAAATCCTCACATTATGCAATTTTGTAATCTGCAATTTTCATCTACCTTTATATTGAGCATTGGTATAAATCTCTGTGGAATAATTGAATTAAAGGTTATAAACGTCTTGAAGGCTGTACTAATCTCTTGCTAAATTGGCATCCAAAAGGTAGACAAAATGTTGCACATCTCCCATCAGTAGAAGTCAGTGTAGGTGAGTACCTGTTTTACAGCACCCTTGCTCTAACAGAACATATTATTAAAACAAAAGAAACTATTGCTTATCTCTTTACCTTTACTTTAAAATGCTCTCATTTTTATAAAGAGGTAAAACTTTTTTTTTTTTTTTTTACAGAGACAGAGAGAGAGTCAGAGAGGATAGACAGGGACAGACAGGAACGGAGAGAGATGAGAAGCATCAATCATTAGTTTTTCCTTGCGCATTGCGACACCTTAGTTGTTCATTGACGGCTTTCTCATATGTGCCTTGTCTGCGCGCAGGACTTCAGCAGACCGAGTAACCCTTTGCCCAAGCCAGCAACCTTGGGTCCAAGCTGGTGAGCTTTTTGCTCAAACCAGATGAGCCCGTGCTCAAGCCAGGGACCTCGGGGTCTCAAACCTCGGGGTCTTGAACCTGGGTCCTCGGCATCCCAGTTCGACGCTCTATCCACTGCGCCACTGCCTGGTCAGGCGAGGTAAAAGTTTTATGAAAAGATAATTAAAAAAAAAAAAGAGGCCCTGGCCGGTTGGCTCAGCGGTAGAGCATCGGCCTGGCTTGAGGGAGTCCTGGGTTCGATTCCTGGCCAGGGCACACAGGGTAAGCACCCATCTGCTTCTCCACCCCTCCCCCTCTCCTTCCTCTCTGTCTCTCTCTTCCCCTCCCACAGCCGAGGCTCCATTGGAGCAAAGATGGCCCGGGCACTGAGGATGGCTCTGTGGCCTCTGCCTCAGGCGCTAGAATGGCTCTGGATGCAACAGAGCGACGCCCCAGAGGGGCAGAACATCCCCCCTGGTGGGCATGCCGGGTGGATCCCGGTCGGGTGCATGCGGGAGTCTGTCTGACTGCCTCCCCGTTTCCAGCTTTGGAAAAATGAAAAGAAAAAGAAAAAAGATAATTTATAAGATACTTATATGTACCCAGAATATTGTAAAACTGGAGAACAAGAATATGTGAGAGTCAAGTGAGATTGTCTTAAAGCATGCCATTAGGATGATCACTTCTTATTTTATACATAGCCCATGAAAAGGTGTACAGTTATAGACACATTTTACTTTTTGAAAATGGTTTCTATATTTTATATATATATATATATATATATATATAACCTTTAAAAATAAAGGAAAGAGAGAAATAGTAAAAGAAAGACTTCACACCAGATGGTCCATAGTGGAGTTTAAGTGGAAAACTTTTTTCTTTCTTTTTTTTAATTTATTTTTTAGCGAGAGAGAGGTATATAGAGAGACAGACAGGAAGGGAGAGAGATGAGAAATATCAACTCATAGTTACAGCACTTTAGTTGTTCATTGATTACTTTCTTATATGTGCCTTAACTGGGAGGCTGCAGCTAAGCCAATGACCCCTTGCTCAAGCCAGCTACCTTAGACTAAGCCAGTGACCACAGGGTCATGTCTGTGATCCCATACTCAAGGTAGTGACCCTGCGCTCAACTGGTGAACCTGTGCTCAAGCCAATTGAGCCCACTCTCATGCCAGCGACCTCGGGGTTCCAAACCTGGTTCCTCAGCATCCCAGGCCAATGCTCTATCCATTGTGCCACCGCCTGGTCAGTCTAAGTAGAAAAACTTTTATTTTATAAATTTGTACATTAATTTATTACTTGGTGATTTAAGTAATATTTTCAGTTAAATATTGTGAATGAGTCTTGATAAAAATTAGTCCATTGGAAGGACAAAAATGTCTTAATGTTTAGTTCTTTGGTTAGTGAAGAAATTGAAATTTTTTTCATGTACTTATTGATCATGCATGTTTCTCTCTTTTTGAATTGTTTGTCTTCTTCATCCATTTTATCCTTCTTAAAGTATCCTCAAAAGGTATTTTGACCTTAATTCCCTGTTGTGGGCATCTGTATTTCCTGTTTCCTCTTTCTGATAAACTGGTTGAGATTGTGCTTGATTTCATTACACACAGTACTGATTTCACTATCCTATTTTGAGCTTCTTTCTTATAAGTTAAAACTAGTCTTAAGAAGATTTTACATTATTGAAATTTCCCTACTTAAAATTACTGCAGTAACTTTAAGTTTCACATGTGGTTGGAACTATGTAGTATGATTATACAGAATTTTGGAGCTAGAAAGAATCTAGGGGTTGCCTAGGCCAAGGATTACAAACATTTTCCCCAGGAGATTCAGTGTGCTGTATTAGATCTATAGAGTTTGAATGGCATAGAGTTTTGTTTTGTTCTTAATTTGAATTTGAATCCTTATACATATACTTTCTCCAATCTGGCACAATAATCATCTCCCCAAATTTTCTTATCCTTGACAACTTCACATATTATGTTACCTGCTTGGTCTTTAAAGGTGTTTAAATTTTTTATCCTAGTGGCCTCATCCTCTTAATTTATAAATAATGAAACCTAGATACTGAGAAATTAAGCACTTTTCAAATGAGCAAACTACTAAATATTTCTAATAATAAAATAATAAACATCATTTTTATACTCAGAGTGTATATAGTTTGCATACGTTAGTTCATTTGCTTCTCATACAGCCACTTGGGATTTGTTAGTCACATTATATTGCTTATAACATTGAAGCTGAGACAGGTTAAATGAATTTCATTAAGGTTGCTTAACCAGTTAAATGAAAAGAAACAGTACCAGCTTAGATAATATTTTCTCAGTGTAAATTTTCTGATTTGATAATGGTTATATAGGAGAATGACTGTTTTTGTTTTTCTTCTTTTAGGAACTATATACTATAGTATTACTGAATGACTCAAAAAGAGTGTGGAGGCTTTGGCTAGAAATAAATTATAAAGATTCATTCAAGAGTCTTAGGGGGTTCCTAAACTAGAAACACAAGTAGGCAATACCCAGAGTGTTCCAAAAAAGAAAGAAAAGCTAAGTTCTTATAGTAAAAAGTATATTCTTGAGAAGACTCAGTCCTGCTTTCTTAGTCTCTGGATTGGTCCAAGATGGTAATTTTTTAGCTCACCAGTGATCTGGATGTCAGGTGGTCAGGATACTTGAACATTCTTTCCTTAGTCCTTTGTGCAGGTTATCTGGATGTTTGATATATATCCAGGCATTGACAGAGGACTGGAAAGTTCAAAAATGTAAGTTTCTATTCTTGAAAACAAGAATAGAATTGTTTCCCCATGCCTCAACCTACTCGACTTTAGTAATTTAGCAGTTTGACTGCACTAACTTCATTTTATTTATTCCATATATTCCTCAGTATTTAAGGATGAAGAGATATTAAATCTGGAATTTACTCCCAACTGGTTCAGAAAAATAGAGAGGGAAAGAGACTAATAAAGCAAATGTGATAAAATTTTAGTGATCTGAATGAAGAGTATATGGAAATTCTTTGTACTATTTTTGTAACTTTTCTATAAGTATGCAATTATTTAAAAATAAAAAGTTAAAAAGACAGACCATTCCTAAACATAGAAACTCTGCTAGTAAGCACATTCATGCTATTTTTCCACATTTTGGAGATGTGGATTCAGCATTTCTCCCTTAATTTTTCAGTTAAAAGAATTAAGTAAGCCTGGCGCAGTGGCTAGAATGTTGACCTGGGACGCTGAGGACCCAGGTTTGAAACCCTAAGGTTGCTGACTTGAGCGTGGGCTCATCCCGCTTGAGCGTGGGCTCATCCCGCTTGAGCGCAGGATCACCAGCTTGAGCGCAGGGTCATAGACATGACCCCATTGTCACTGGTTTGAGCCCAAGGTCAGTGGCTTGAGCCAAGGGGCCACTGGCTCGGCTGGAGCCGCTCTCTGGTCAATGCAAGTATGAGAAGTAATCAGTGAACCACTGAAGTGACACAACTATGAGTTGATGCTTCTCATCTCTCTCCCTTCCTGTCTGTTGGTGTGTCTCTCTCTCTTTAAAAAAGAAAAAAGTAATTTTTTAGTTGAAAGTATTAAAACAGTTGAAGGCTACCACATAATTTCTATGGTAGTTGTCAAAAAATGAGAACAGTGCCTGACCAGGCGGTGGCACAGTGGATAGAGTGTCGGACTGGGATGCAGAGGACCCAGGTTCGAGACCCGGGGTCGCCGCCAGCTTGAGTGCGGGCTCATCTGGTTTGAGCAAAAGCTCACCAGCTTGGACCCAAGGTCGCTGGCTCGAGCAAGGTATTACTCAGTCTGCTGAAGGCCCGCGGTCAAGGTGTCGCAATGCATAACGAAAAACTAATGATTGATGCTTCTCATCTCTCCATTCCTGTCTGTCTGTCCCTGTCTATCCCTCTCTCTGACTCTCTCTCTCTGTCTCTCTAAAAAAAAAAGAGAACATAATACAATACTTTGTTTTGGTTCATTATAACAATGTGGTTAACAAGGTAGTATTCCTCAGCAAAATTTTTGCATAACTTTTCCCTTTGTGTGTATTTGGCAGCCTAAATCTGTCATTGTAGGATTAATTAAAGAAATGATTGCCAAGTTTCAAGAGGAACTCCCCCTGTATTCTCTGTCATCATCTGACGAGGCACGGCAGGTGGACTTACTAGCCTATATTGCAAAAATCACTGAAGGTTTGTATTTTTGTTAATCAGAAAGTTATTCCTCACTGCTGGCCTTTACTCTCTGCTAATTTATTTTTTATAAATAAAAACATGCATCTATATATACACACAGACACACATACATAGACACATATCTGTGTTGAATAAAAAATTCCTGTATGTCTATCATAGGGTGTTACCTACCATACAGTTCCAAAGAGCATGGTTTCTTTTTCTTTTTTTCCAGAGTATGATTTCTTAAAATGTAAAAGATTACTCTTATACTAACAGATAAAGCAATTTGTGTTTTGTTCAAAACCACTTGATATATAAGGGGTGGGCAAAAGTGATTAAGTTACCAGCACACACAGGAACAATGATAGAAAGAAGACAAATAATATAAATAATACAATAATTAAAACATAAATAATACAAGAATAAATTGTGTTTCACATACTCACAACTGTACACTGACTTTGCCAACCCCAGTATTAATGATTCCAAACCTTTTTCATTATATGTTTATGTGGCTTTTTGCCTCATTTCAATATATTGGTTCAGAAAATCCGTGGTTCTCAGTGTTTCTCACTGACTTTAAAATAACATATACATGCTTGCAAAATTTTGTAAGGTGTTAATATTTTTTGCATTTTAGACCAGAGCAGTAAGAATCAGAATGTTTTTCAGAATTATGGAAATCCTATATTTTAGCCTTATGTGATATTTTTAAAAATCTTTGGAAAGATATGCATTTTTAAAAGAGTGACCTTTATTTAGTGAAATATTTAATATGAGATTCCTGTCTTTCTAGCATTTCATTTGCTCAGCAAGTATTTTTGGATGTCATTATGGACTAGCACCATGTTTTCAGTCCAAGTTAGAAGCTTGGTATATATATTTTTTAAAGATGCTGAAAATTATTTTTGATATTATTATTTTTATTTATTTATTTATTTATTTTTTTGAGAAAGGGAGAGAGAGAGGCGAGACAGACAGAGAGAGAAGGTGGGGAGGAGCTGGAAGCATCAACTCCCATATGTGCCTTGACCAGGCAAGCCCAGGGTTTCGAACCGGCGACCTCAGCATTTCCAGGTCGACGCTTTATCCACTATGCCACCACAGGTCAGGCAGCCTAAGGCTTTTAAGACTAAGCCATTTTTTTTTTTTTTTTTTTTGTATTTTTCCGAAGCTGGAAACGGGGAGAGACAGTCAGACAGACTCCCACATGCGCCTGACCGGGATCCACCCGGCACGCCCACCAGGGGGCAACGCTCTGCCCCTCCGGGGCATCGCTCTGTTGCGACCAGAGCCACTCTAGCGCCTGGGGCAGAGGCCAAGGAGCCATCCCCAGCACCTGGGCCATCTTTGCTCCAATGGAGCCTTGGCTACGGGAAGGGAAGAGAGAGACAGAGAGGAAGGAGAGGGGGAGGGGTGGAGAAGCAGATGGGCGCTTCTCCTGTGTGCCCTGGCCAGGAATCGAACCCGGGACCCCTTGCACGCCAGGCCGACGCTTTACCACTGAGCCAACCGGCCAGGGCTTTTTGATATTATTTTTAAATTGTCATGATCATTCATTTTTCTTTTTAGGTGTCTCAGATATAAATTCAAAGAACTGGGCAAATCATGAGACTAAAACAATAAAGAAAATGACTGTGGTTGGAGGTGGAGAACTGGGAGTTGCCTGCACATTAGCAATTTCAGCAAAGGTATGTAAGCATAGTGGTTATAAACACATATATCATATTGCTACACTTTTATGTAGTTTATGTTTAACATAACAAGAAATGATGGCTTAATTTTGTCATTTGGGAAAACCTCATTTTGCCTTAAAATATTTTTAGATAGTAGACAAAAAATAGCTAAAAGATCTCATTAGTGATGTTCCCTCTTAATTAATAGATATGGAATAGGCTTTGAAAAAGTGGTTTGGATAATGGACTCATCAACCTAATTCAAAGGAAACCTCAACTTGACATTCATCAGATTTAGTCACAAAGTCTTTTGTGTTCTGAGTCATGCTGCTTTAATGAAACTCTTATTTAATAACTTAATTTTAGCTCTTTCTAAAATTATAATTTTTTTAAGATTGCCTTTTTTCATGTAATTACTTTCTTTTAGGATCGTAGGCCCTGAGTTGATAGTTTGAGATTTGTTTATTTTTCAGAAGTCCTTTTTACTAGATCTTTTCTATATGAATTATTTTCTGCCCTTCCCGAGCCATTCAAAAGACCCTCCAGGTCCCAGTATTATGATAACAGCATGCCTATGTCATTTGATGGCAATAGCCCAGAATAGAAAAGCCATTCCTTTAGATATTTATTTGGTAGTTGGCATTTGGTTTTCTATTCCATTAAAATTTGATTGTTTGCCATCTAAATGTTTTCCTTTTTGTTATATCTAATTTTTTTCATTTAAGACTCATATATATCTTGGATGTAGGTTCTATTTTAGGAAATAAATAAATTGTATCCAGGGAGCTAGAACATTTTAAAGCCAGCTGCTCAGAACACTATATGCTAATCTTTGACTTATTATAGTATCCGGGGAGCTAGAACATTTTAAAGCCAGCTGCTCAGAACACTATATGCTCATCTTTGACATATTATAGTATCCGGGGAGCTAGAACATTTTAAAGCCAGCTGCTCAGAACACTATATGCTAACTTTTGACATATTATAGTTTCATTTCCTACCTTCCATTTGAAAATACTGTTCTCTTAATTGGAAATGGAATTTTTTTTCAGTTCTTTTGTTATTAAATACAATGCTTCTGTAAATAGTGCGTTATAGGTTGCTTATTTTCTTATCCAAAAATATTTTTTAGGTGTACATAATCTCAAAAATAGGACTAGTGAGTCACAGGGCATGGATGGTTTCTATGGTACTTATTACATATTATAGGATTGCTCTTCAGAAAGGCAGAACTAATTTCTGCTGCTAATAAAAATGTGCACATCAATCAGATTTTTGATGTCCTTAACAGTACTGAGTTTTATCGGTTTTCTTTGTTTTTGTTAAGTACAGTATAGGAAGGCCCCTTAAAGTCATGTTTCTTTAGCCGTTAGAAGAGTCTGTCAATATTTCTTTGTCTATGAGCTGTCTAAATGGAAATTTTTTTTATTTTTATTTTTAAACCTAAAAATTATGATACAAGGTACAATATTCAAATAGTGCAACCATATTCAGATAGTATAGTAGTAGCCATTATAGTGATAGTAGTGTGTAGCCGTAGTGGTCGCAGCAGTAACTAACCTTTACTAAATGCTTTGTGTCAGGCTCTCATTTACACACTTGACTTGGTTTTACAGCAACCTCATGGCTTAGATCCATCATTACTGTCATTTTGCGGCCGCTAGCAGAGTTGCACAGCAGAAGCGTGCTGGGCCCATCATTACTGTCATTTTGCAAATGAAGAAGCCAGGCCATAGGGAGGTTACCCAACTTGCCCAAAGTCACACTGTTGATAAATGGAGTGAGGATTTGAAGCTGGGCAATTTATAGAACTTATTTTCTAGATCCTTACTCAGTATGTGGCCTTCAGACCTGCAGCATAGACATCACCTGAGATCTTATTAGAAATGCATATTCTCAGGTCACACTCCAGAGCTACAGAAGCATATCTGCATTTTAACAAAATCCCTGGTGAACTGTATGCTTCACTGATCTAGTAAATGTGATTCCTTAAAGCTTGAGAAGCTCTACTGTAAACCACTATGTTACACTGCTTCATTATTATTGTTGTTGTTTTTGATAGACATTTAGGTCATTCAGCTTTGTTTTGTTTTTATGAATTTATTTTAGCCAAGCTGACAACATATGCTGAGAGCAAGATCTCACATTTTTCCTCTAGTCTTTTGAATATCCTTATACATATTGTACTATTATCCTACATGTACTAATGAACTTGTAGGATAATTTATAAAAAATGAAATTGATGGATTAAATGAGTTATTGTGTTTTTAAATTCTGATAGAAATTGTCAAATTATCTCCCATGTCAATTATATCAATTTTTTCTCATACCCACAGTGTATGAAAATACCTGTTCTTGTTAGTTAGGTCTTTGTATATCTAATAAATGAAGAATAGTAACTCAGTTTTCTTTGCATTTCTCTTACAAGTGGTTAATAATAATGAAATTGGTAGATACAATTTATTTTTTATTGTTTAATTAATTGTGTTTACATAGATTCTAGGGTTGCCCTGAATGCATCCCCCTCCCTCTTATTCCCCTCAACATCTCCCTTGCCCCTCTCCCTACAGTTCCCTCCCCCCTTCCCTTCAGGTTTATCCCATCCTATCATCCCCTTTCCCTCTGTCCTGTTTTCCCCTGTTCCCTTTGATCCCTCCTCTGTCTCAATTCCATTCCTCAGTTCTCATTGTTCCGCGGGTTCCTCAAATGAGTGAGGTCATATGATATTTTTCTTTCTCTGCCTGGCTTATTTTACTTAACATAATAGTTTCCAGGTACATCCATGTTGTTGCAAAAGTTAATATTTCCTTCTTTCATGGCCCCATAGTATTCCATTGTATATATATGTACCACATTACTAATCATTATAGAAATGCAAATTAAAACCACAATGAGATACCACCTCACACCACTCAGAATGGCGCTCATTAACAAAACAACACACAATAGGTGCTAGTGAGGATGTGGAGAAAGGGGAACCCTCTTGCACTGCTTGTGGGAATGCAGACTGGTGCAGCCACTGTGGAAAACAGTATGGAGATTCCTCAAAAAATTAAAAATAGATCTGCCATTTGACCCGGCCATTCCACTTTTAGGAATATATCCCAAGAACACTGCTGGGGTCCAGCCCCGGGGAGGGGGATCCAGGGGTCCCACAGGAAGAGACGGCGTCGGCACGAATCCAGTGAGAGAGCCGAATTCTTTTCTTTCTCTTTATTCTCTGGTTAGCATTTACTGCCAGGCATCTCCGCCAATGGCTGGTCTAACTTTACTTTTTATGCACACACACTAAGTTACAATCACATGGTATTTTGAATACGTCATTGTTTTAGTTTCACTATGGTTACATATTTTCAGATAACAGTTAATTCATATCTATAAGCTACAAGTCAGGTGATAAGTCATTCAAAGTACAGTTATACAATAACTTGAATAGCAATAACAATATCGGTACAAACTTCTAAAAGATTAGTACTAATTAATAACTCTATTTTACTGTTGTTGTGAGTCAAGGGTGCAGAGAGAGATAGCAGATGAAATCATCAAGGACTAGCAAAGGACCACAGCTTGCTCAGGCAAATAGCCTTGAGTTCATGTAGTGTCCTAATTCTTTTTTCACAAGACTACAAAAGGCTTGCTATTTAAGAAAGTGACATAGCATTAAGAGTAACTTTTACTTAAAGATACATAGAGTGCACCTGCAAGATAGTTAGTAGCAACATAATATCAGAAGGCATTAATTGCTATTGCTGCTATGAATCCCACCACATTCCTCTCCTTATTCTTGGAAAATACAAAAATCTCATGAGAATGTTTTACTGAGAAAAGCCCAGCAACTGCCTTCAGTCACAAAACAAGTCTCTTAACAAAACATTCTTTACTTGCCAGCTGCACTCCCATCCAAGGCCACGCAATGGGCCACTCCACTACACCTTACCTAAGATTCTAATGTCTAGTTAAACTTTATTCATTTACTATATTCATACACTAGTTAAGTTCTACCTTTATTCTTACTAACATGATTAATAAGAAGAAATTCTCCTACAAACTTAACCCCTTATGAGGGATATTATGGCCAGCCTCTTATGTTTATGAGCCCAGTTCAAGGGGCTTACAGGCTTTTCTGTGGAACTTACACCTTCTGTCTCATTTCCAAAGAAATTACTACAAATCTACAGGGAAAGCACGGTACTATTATCCCTGTGCCATAAATAATAGCACACACCCAGAAAAGGGGGGATATAAGGCCAGATTAATTCAAAAGGTCAAAGGGTGAAGTATCATTGTGCCTTTCCTTTGCGGTGACTTTGTCAACCCGCAGCTGTTGGTCTTCACTGCGGTGACTCTATCAAACAGTAGCCATCGATCTTCTTTTGCTGTGTCTTTGTCAATCAGCAGTTGTGGATCTTCTCCTGCTGTGACCTTGTTAGCTAGCATTAGTGGATCGGCTCCCGACAGAACACCACATCACTGACTGAAAAAAAGAAATGCACCCCCATGTTTATGGCAGCATTGTTCACAATAGTGAAGATGTGGACAGCCCAAATGTCTGTCAGTGGACGAGTGGATTAAAAAGCTGTGGTAGATACAATTTCGAGAGGAGTGCTCTCTGCCAGCCCTGTGTCACATAATTAATCTTCACAACCCATGAGTAAGGCCAACTTCTGTGACTTGCCCAGCTTACATAGCTGATAAGTAGTATATTATTAGCTGGGTTGTTTTCTTCTAAACTGTATTCCCAATAGTCTGGTAGATTTCTGCTAAAATAGACCCAAAAAATCACTCTAAATTCTTTCAGAATGTAAATGATAACATCAGAATGAAAAGATAAATTCAAGAACAATAGCAATCAGTCTAACCAGTGGTGGTGCAGTGGATAGAGTGTCAATCTGGGACATGGAGGTCCCAGATTCAAAATCCTAAGGTCGTCAGCTTGAGCACAGGCTCTCCAGCTTGAGCACAGGCTCTCTAGCTTGAGCGCAGGATTGCCGGCATGAGCATGGGATCATTGATACGATCCCATAGTCATTGGCATAATGCCAAAGGTTGCTGACTTGAGCCCAATGTCACTGGCTTGAGCAAGGGGTCACTGGCTTGGCTGGAGCCTCCCAGTCAAGGCACATATGAGAAGTAATCAATGATCAACTACAGTGACACAACTATGAGTTGATGCTTCTCACTCTCTCTTCCCCTGCCTTCCTGTTTCCCTCTCTATTTCTGTCTGTCTCTCTCTCTCGCTTGCTTAAAAAAGAACAATAACAAACATATTGAGTGCACCAAATCATCTTTATTACTCACCCATGAAGAGAAGCTTGCAATCTGTGATTTCTAATTTAAGCCCTGTTAGATCCTAGTTTTTGGCCAGGCCTAAAGGATCATATTATTCAAGTTCATAATGATTTCTTGTTTGCATGTCCATTTTATTATTACTGGGTTACTTTTGCTTCATAAGATAGCATATTAGGCCTGTGTACTCTTCCTTAACCCTCACTCTTTTTTTAAAAAATTTCATTTTATTGAATTTTTATTTTTTAGAGAGAAACATTGATTTGTTGTTACACTTGTATATGCGTTTACTGGTTGATTCTTGTATGTGTCCTGAGCTGGTATTGAACCTGCAACCTTGGCACTTGGGAACGGGGCTCTACCCAACTGAGGGCCCCTCACTTCTGAGTAAATTTAAATTGAGTAACTGGATGTGTCCAGTGTAATGCTGTTCCTTTTCTTATTTTACTATACAGGGCATTGCAGATAGACTTGTCCTCTTAGACCTCTCAGAAGGGACCAAAGGAGGGATGATGGACCTTGATATCTTCAAGCTGCCTAATGTGGAGATCAGCAGAGGTTTGGTTTGTCTCCTTAAAAATATGTGCCTATTTGTTCTTCTATTTAAGTCCTAGAATTGTTTAACAAACTTTATTTTTTAGAACAGTTTTAGGTTCAGGGAAGTATTGTGCAGAACATACAGAAGTTTTCCATATATATCCCCTGAATGCATAGCCTCCCCCTTGGTCAAATCCTCTACCTGAGTGGTACAATTGATGAACTTACTTGGAAACGTTACTATCATTCAGAGTCTGTAGTTACATTAGGATTTACGCTTGGCATTGTACATTCTATGGATGTAATGACATGTATCCACCATTACTGTATCATAGAGAGTTGTTTCACTGCCCTTAAAATCCTCTGTTCTGCAGAGGGTACTAGAATTTTAATACTGTACCTTAAAGATTACCTAGTGACTGAATCCTTAAATTTACATGTTTGGAAACTAAGATTCAAGTAAGTGACTTACCCAGAGTCATACAGAGATGGAAACTGATTATATTGAGAGTCAGATAAGCAAATATAATATGCAGATTGGTCAGAAGGATTTATCCTTTGTCTCTTTATTCTTTGTGTCCTTCAAATCACTTTAGGGGACTGTTTAGTACATGGATCCTAGAAAGTCAGTTTGTAACTTGTTGTAGTTGTTTGGCTTTCTTTTGCCTTTCCTTGCTTCGGTCTTCTGTATTCTTTGATCATTTTTTCCAAATAAAATATAGAGACATAGTGGATTCACAAGCCTAAATATATTAAGAATAACAGTGGGTCAGAAAAATTGAAGTGATACCTCTGTGTTATAAAAAATGGGGTATAATTGTTCTAGCTAGTCTCTAGCTTCCTATAGGAGACAAGTTCATTTTCTTTCTCTAGAAACAGTCTGATAGTTACTTTAATGATCCTTTCATAAGCCTCATATAGGGGATCCCTGGGGGAGCCAGATATTCTCTTGTTCTTAAGGGACCTCTTAACTCTTCCACATCACTTTAGGGGACTGTTTAGTACATGGACTCTAGAGATTATGAGGCCATTTAGGGCATGATGAAATTGTTTCTTCCTGTGTGTCTCATTAACCATCAATAAGTTTTGTTTCAGATAATTGAAAGAATAGAATCCTTGGAGTAGAAATATAGGTAACAGTGCTTGCCACACATAGGGAATGTTGAATGAGTGCACACTATCTTGGGGCAAGTTTCGTGTTGCCCTTGTTAATTTTGGTTGCACATTTAGGGTAATACTTAATTACTAGGACATGAAATAACTTAAAATATATTAGCTAATATTTCATAAATATATTCTGTGATATGGAGAAGTACATTAATAATTTTGGGAAATTTAACTAATTTGGAAATTTTTAGTAATGTCCAATTATAACAGGCATTGATGATTGCAACTGACTGATCATCTTAGAATTGTATGTTGCTCCATTTGGATATTTTTAAATAACTACCAAAATATTTGGAGGAGGGATAATATACATGTATATATGAGCATGCAAATAAACTATACATATGTTTACAGTTTTATGTGAAACTACTTATTCTTGTATTGTTATTTATTAATACTGTATTTTTCCATATGAACAACTGTAGACCTACTTTTGCCAACCTGGTGTATAAACACACAATTATGCTTATATACGCATAGACTAAATCTGGAGAAATACTAAGACACTGTTAAGAGTAGTTGTATCAGGAGTCAGATTTAGGAAACCTGTTCTGCACTTGGTTTTTAAGCACTTAGTATTTTTATCCCCTTTTTAAAATTTTTTTTTAAATTGTGCTAAAAACTATGTAACCTAAAATTTACCATGGTGACATTTTTTTTTGCTCTGAAGTAATTTTATAAAAAAGATGAATATTGAAGATCCTTAAAAGTAGTCCAACTTTGCCTGACTGCTGGTGGGCAGTGGATAGAGCATTGACCTGGGATGCTGAGGTCCCAGGTTTGTAATCTTGGGGTCTCCGGCTTGAGTGCGAATTCATCCAGCTTGAGCATGGGGTTGCTGGCTTCAGCATGGTACCATCAACATGATCCCATGGTCACTGGCTGAAGCCCAAGGTCACTGGCTTGAGCTCAAGGCCACTGGCTTGAACATCATGTCTTTCCTCCACCCCACACCCAGCTTAAAAAAAAAAAGTAGTCCAACTGGATAAATAAGTGATTTCAGTAGCTTTGTGGCTCCATAACAGAAATTTAGCAGCAACAAGCTTGCTTGTAAGAAGGAAATCTTGCCATTTGCAACAGCTTGTATGGACCTAGGGATATTGTGCTAAGTGAAATAAGTCAGAGAAAGACAAATACCATATTTCACTTATATGTGGAATCTAAAAAACAAAGTAAACAAACGAACAACAGACTTATAGATACAGAGAACATTTTGACAGTTTCCAGAGAGGAAAAGGGTTGGGGAGCTGGGTGAAAAAGGTGAAAGGATTAAGAAGCACAAATTGGTAGTAAAGTACAGCATAGGGAATATAGTCAATAATATTGTAATAACTATGTATGGTGCCAAATGGGTACTAGATTTATCATGGTGATCACTTTGTAACTTATATAAATGTCTAATCACTGGGTTGTACACCTGAAACTAATATAACACTGTACATCAACTTAATTGAAAAATAAATTTTTTTTATCTTTTATATTTTTAAATATTATTTTCATCAATAGGTATTTGTCAGGGAGCTATAATTTTCTGATCTTTCACCATTTTTTATTAATCTCTTGCTAATGGCTGATCTCTTTTCTTTATTGATTTTAATTTATTGTATTTGCATAGAATCTAATGTTGCCCCCAATGCATCTTCCCTCCCCCATATTCCCCTCAACATCTCCCTTGCCCCCCTCCCCCATATTTCCCTCAACATCTCCCTTGCCCCTCCCCATAGCACCCTCCCCCCTTCCTTTCAGCTTTATCCCATCCTATCATCATCCCCTTTATTTTTAAAAAACTTGCTTGTGAATTTTTATATATATTGATGTGCCCTGACCAGGATCCACCCAACAAGCTCCCTACTAGGCAATGCTCTGCCCATCTGGAGCTGCTTCTCCATTGCTCAGCAACTGAGCCATCTCAGTGCCTGAGGTGAGGCCATGAGCCATCCTCAGTGCCTGGGGACAACTTGCTCAAACTATTGGAACCATGGCTGCAGGTGGGGAAAAGAGAGAGAGAGAAAGAAAGAGAGAGAGAAGAAGGGAAGGGATGTAGAAGCAGATGGTCACTTCTCCTGTGTGCCCTGACTGGGAATTGAACCCAGGACTTCCACACCCTCTAGGCCAATTCTCTACCACTGAGCCAACTGGCCAGGGCCTGTGAATTCTATTTATTATTATTTTTTTTTTACAGAGACAGAGAGTGAGCCAGAGAGAGGGATAGACAGGGACAGACAGACAGGAATGGAGAGAGACGAGAAGCATCAATCATCAGTTTTTCATTGCGCGTTGCAACACCGTAGTTGTTCACTGATTGCCTTCTCATACGTGCCTTGACCGCAGGCCTTCAGCAGACTGAGTAACCCCTTGCTGGAGCCAGCGACCTTGGGTTCAAGTTGGTGGGATTTTTGCTCAAGCCACATGAGCCTGTGCTCAAGCTGGCGACCTCGGGGTCTCGAACCTGGGTCTTGCGCATCCCAGTCCGACACTCTATCCACTGCACCACCACCTGGTCAGGCTCCGTCACTCTTGATGATGGGGGATTTCCAACCAGAGACTCTCCCATAGTGGTCTGTGTAGCTAAATGGCACCAAGACAGACTTATCTCTTCTTTCCATGAAATTTGACTGTTTTCATGAGTCCACTCCAAGAGATGTGGAGTTATTTTCCCCTTCTTTTTATTCTGGAACAAAGCAGGCTACCTTGGCTATCATTGCATCTGACTGCTTCCCAAGAGGGCCCCATTTGAGACTCAAGATGAATGCAAACTCTGAAGGTAGAACAGAGCCTAATGAGAGAGAGAGACAGAGACATAGGCATGCAATATCATCACCATACAGTATTGGTGGTGATATGTGTGTGGCTTCTTTCACTTACCCATAATGTTTTCAAGGTTCATTCACATTGTAGCATGTATCAGTACATCATTACTTTCAATGGCTGAATAATATTCTGTGGCATAGATATACCACATTTTATTTATTAATTTATCAGTTGATGGGCATTTGGATTGCATGTTTTTACTGTTGTGAATAGTGTTGCTATGAATAGTTAAATACAAGTTTCTGATTGAATACTTGTTTTCAGTTCTCTTAGTTTTATACCCAGAAATAGAATTGCTGGGTCATAGGGCAATTCTGTGTTTAAGTAATATTGATGACTTTTGAAGATTATCATTAATAGCACACATAGATCTAAATAGCTCTATTTGTTTGAACAGCTTCGTATGGATGTCTGTCACCTATTGTTTGTACCTTTGTGGTTACAAATAATGCTTCAGAGAATACTGTAAAATCTTTGTATACTTCTCTAAGTAGTGGGATAGAGTATAATTACTGGGTCAAAAGGTATGTGTTTTTAAATTTGTGTTATTAAGTTGTACCTACTTATACTCTCACCAAACATATATGAGGGTTCCTGTTTCCTTTCTCTTGATTACTTTTATTTTATATTAAACATAGCTAATGGAATAATTCTCCTGTGATGTTATTTTGATCATGTCATTTTCTGGCTTCAGACACTGTTATGCTTGTCTCTTATCCCTTAATGATCATAGCTGCCATTATTTTGGGTAATCAATTACATATGCTAGACACTTTACATATATTCACACTTCATTACATCTCTTTATTTTATAAAGGGAGGCTGTGGTTTAGGACACACTGTAAGTTGCTGAGCTGAGGTTTCAAACATATGTTTGTTACCAGTTTCTTATGATTTACTCCAGAAATAGTCTCTGCATATACAAGCATAGATATTTGTGTACAGGTATGTGCATGTGTGTGCATGAAGAAAAAGATATTCAATGGTTCTAAATTTAAAAATAAGTTGATGTTGACATTTGGAACAAAATGAAATTTGCTCAATAGCCAATGATTCTTAAAATGAAGTAAATGGATTTATAACTTGTGTTAAAATCACCTGAGATGCTTTTTAAAAGCTGCCTGGCCTGCTGCCCAAGCCTATGGAGAGATTAAAGAATTTGGGAGCTTGATAGGAAATGATATAGACCACAAAGCCTTTCTTCTACTTTTGAAATATTAGACAGCTTCTACTCTATTTACTCATAAATCAACCTTGAGAGTGAAGGCATTTTAATCATTCAAAGTAGAGAAAGCTACTGTGGGGGGGGGGGGGTGATGATCCTGGCAAGGTAGATTGGGGCCAGATTGCAGGGTCATAAGTTGAACCGTTCACTGATGTTTAATAACATGGACAAGCCACCTAATCTTTCCAGGTGTCACTTTCCTCATTTTTATCAGGGTGTAAGACTAAGTTTATAAATATAGCACAATGCTCAACAGCACTCTGAAACCAGACTGCCTGGGCTTCAAATTCTGGCTCTGCTACTTACTAGTTCTATGACTTTGAACAAGTTACTTAATTCTTCTGTGCCTCAGATTCGTCATTTGTCAAATGGGGATGATATTAACCCCATAGTGTGTTGTGACTTAGATTAAATCAGTAAGCATATGGAAAGCTCTTAGAACAATGCCTGGCACATAAAAGTGGTGTGGAAATCTTAACTATACTGCTTCAGTTCTACTGTCTTCCAATTCTTGAGGACTTGACTCATCACCAGTTATCTATTCCGAACACTAGAACACAGGAGTTACTTAAGAGGACTCATGAAGAACCGTAATTAAAATCTATGAGTCAGTTTTTGGAGCTATCATCCCCTCAATTGTGTTAGATTATGAACTAAAATTGGGTAGTGCATTTCCCAGTGGACACATTGTACAAGTGTTTCCTTCTGAAACTTGTTTAGAAAGATGGCCTTACAAGATTAATTAAGACTATAAAACCTGGTACCTACTTATTGTCTCCCTGGGCTGTTAGTGTTCATTTACAAAGATTGATTGAATGATGCTATTCTAGTTGCTTTATTATATTCCCGTTGTTTCTGATATTCGTAATGTCTGGCCACTGTTTTGGTATGTATTTACTATAAACCCACGATGTAATGGAGTAATGTTGTAAAACAGCATATGTATATTTGAGCATACTTTCATTATCAGTTGATGGACATCTGCTCCAGGGAACAGCATTTTCTAAGTAATAGCAGTTGCTTATGCACCAAAAGAAGAACCTAAAACCAAGGACACTGGGCTTCAATATAAAAAAAGTCAGTGAAAAATGAGATAAGATATTTTATCTTGATTTAAAGATTTTCAAACCATTTTTTCTCCTCTTTGGAGTAGAATCTGCAATAAATAAAACAGATCCACGCAGAATGCTCTTCTTGGAGAAGTTAAATTTAATGGCCTGGAGCTGTGCCTACTCACCCTCTTTTTACCTGTCCTCCCAGATGATCTGAGTCCATTTCAAGGAACTCTAGGACTCCTAAGCTCCAATTTCTTTTTTTAAATTTTATTTATTTATTTTTTACAGAGACAGAGAGTGAGTCAGAGAGAGGAATAGACAGGGACAGACAGACAGGAACGGAGAGAGATGAGAAGCATCAATCATTAGTTTTTCATTGCGCATTGCAACACCTTAGTTGTTCATTGATTGCTTTCTGGTATGTGCCTTGACCGTGGGCCTTTAGCAGACCGAGTAACCCCTTGCTGGAGCCAGCGACCTTGGGTTCAAGCTGGTGGGCTTTTGCTCAAACCAAATGAGCCCACGCTCAAGTTGGCGACCTCGGGGTCTCGAACCTGGGTCCTCTGCATCCCAGTCCAACACTCTATCCACTGCGCCACCGCCTGGTCAGGCCTAAGCTCCAAGTTTAAAAATGAATGATATAATTTATTATAAGTTTATTTTGCCTGTAGCACATTATTTATTTTCCCTAATAAAATTGTGAATTACATAAAAACTAATTTCTTGTTTTTGGGTTCTGGATCCTGTAATTTATTTGGTTTATTTTTAATTTTTAAAAATTGATTGATTTTAGGGCCCTGGCTGGTTGGCTCAGTGGTAGAGCGTCGGCCTGGCGTGCAGGAGTCCCGGGTTCGATTCCCAGCCAGGGCACACAGGAGAAGCACCCATCTGCTTCTCCACCCATCCCCCTCTCCTTCGTCTCTGTCTCTCTCTTCCCTTCCCGTAGCCAAGGCTCCATTGGAGCAAAGTTGGCCCGGGCGCTGAGGATGGCTCCATGGCCTCTGCCTCGGGTGCTAGAATGGCTCTGATTGTGACAGAGCGACGCCCCAGATGGGCAGAGCATTGCCCCCTGGTGGGCATGCCAGGTGGATCCCGGTCGGGCGTATGCAGGAGTCTGTCTGACTGCCTCTTCGTTTAAAAAAAATTTTTTTTTGATTGATTTTAGAGAGAGAGGAAGGAGGAGGAGAGAGACATAGAGAAAAGCATCAATTTATTGTTCCACTTATCTATATATTCATTGGTTGATTTTTGGATGTGCCCTGACTTGGGGTCAAACTTGCAACCTTTGTGTAGCAGGAGGCTCTATCCAACTGAGCTACCTGGCCAGGACCTTGTTGGTTTAATCGTTATTGCCCCCCCCCCCCTTGGGATACACTCTTGCTCTTAATCCTCTTTCTGGTGGCAAACTTCAGCACTTTGCATCCTTCCTATGGAGATAAGATTGATCTAGGGGACATGTGGGCCTGAAAGCTCTCTACTTGAAGACAAGATAAACCTTCTAATACAAACACAAACTTGATTAAAACCTATATCTTGAGCTCAGATTGTTTCTTTTTATTCATTAGATTTGTCTGCCTCTGCTCATTCCAAGGTGGTCATCTTCACAGTTAACTCTTTGGGTAGTTCTCAGTCCTACCTTGATGTAGTACAGAGAAATGTGGATATGTTCAAAGCCCTTGTCCCAGCTCTGGCACATCATAGTCAACACAGTGTCCTGCTCGTTGCATCTCAACCAGGTAAAAGGTTTTATTTTAAATGAAGTTAATGGTTCAGTGCATCAGTAGGATTGCCATTACTGATAAAAGTCATAAAACTAGGTTACAAAGAGCCGACTAGACTATTCAGTTAAGTTGCTCTTATAACGAACACTACCATATTTCCATTTCCTGTCATAGAGTGACTTCTTATGACTGGCATTAACTAGAAGGTTACAAATTGTAATTTTTGATGTGATACTACTATTATTGTGTTCCAGGTTGTTAGCCATGCTTTCCTCAGTGAGAACATGTTAGACTCCCAAGAGAAAAATGCAGTAGCTTATATGAAAGATCTTTTGTTAATTCTGAAGTGTCATAAAATGTTAGTGAGCATGCCAGAGTACATTTTTAACATTTTGTATTTTAAATAGTTTGAAACTGTTTTACCTCAAAAAGAAGTATTTTCAAAGAATTTGGTGTGGTACTGGACTCATCAGTACACAGGTTTTTTTAATGTTCCCAATATAGGAATGTGGTATGCATTTCACTTGTTTTCCCATAATTATTGGTTGAGGGACACTGATCTCTTTAATTCACAGCATCCTTTTGGCATGTAAGAAGAAAGTAGTTGTGTTTTGTTCATAATCTTTTACTGCATAGTGGTGGATATGAATCAATATTTTAATTTAAAGATAGAAATTCAGCTCAAGATAAATAGATATAAAAGAGAACTTGACAATGAAAAAAATCATTTTCTGGTTTTCTATACCAAGTTTTCATCTCTCTTGTTTCGCTATTCTAGGAAATTATTTTCCACTCTTAACAATTTATATTTAACAACAAAGTTATGTTAAATCATGCTGAAAACTGATTCATATTTTTAATATACATTAGAAATACATTCTGCCTTCCATGCATTTAGGACCTATGAAGAGTATATACAAGTTCTAATGTACTTATTAAAATAACAAATATTTGTTTGTGGACTAGGCTAGAAGTATATATTTTTTAATCTTTACATTTTCACCTTACGTGCAATATTTAGTGGAAATCATGACCTATGTGACATGGAAACTGAGTGCATTTCCTGCAAATCGAGTGATTGGAATTGGATGCAATCTGGATTCACAGAGATTACAGTATATTATTACAAATGTTTTGAAGGCACAGACTTCAGGAAAACAAGTATGGGTTATTGGTGAGCAGGGAGAAGACAAAGGTAAGAAATAAAGTTTTAGTAATGTATGATAACCTAAATCACTAGTGGCCATGACATTCAGCTATATCTGGGGACTCAATCATTGTGGAGCTCAGTTGGTTTTTGTTCCACATGTGAGTGCCTTCTGTGTAACATGCTGTGTGCTATGAATAGACTCCTCAAACATGCTCTTCTAATTATATTTACTTCTCTGTTAATTTACACTTAGGCAAGACTCCTTAGTCAGGTTTTGTGTTTCCTCAAAACTATTATCTTAAAAGTTAAAACTTCCTATATGCTTTGAGTACAAATATTAACAGCTGTTATGTCTGGGTTAGAGGTAACTTTCAAAAATTTGTACTTTTCTGTGTTTTCTAATTTTTTCATTATGGATGTATAGTATTTGTATAATTTTTAAGAAAATTGTTTTAATAAAATACAGCAGTAATTTACATCTATATAAATATGCACTGACTACCACCTAGAAAGTTCAGTGCCAGAAAGAGTCAGGCTGTAGAATAAGCCTTTACAAAACCGAATGGTGTAATTCAAGCAGAAATATATTTCTGGTTCAGAATGCTTCCTGACATTAGATACTTAGTCAATAGGACCTTTGAGAAGGGTAGTGAATAAGAATTTGGAGCAGATGTGTTAGAGTAATGAATGTCTAGGGACTCAAACAAACCCAAGACCTGAATTTTACACACTACTCCATTTGAGTTCTGATACACGTCGATCTTTTGCTTAATCTGTTGCAAATTTCCCAGTTAGTTTTTTTGCCTTTATTCTACCAAATTAATAATGGTATTAGCTAAAATTTACACAGTGCCTGCTATATGCTTTCAGATATTAATTGTCTTCCTAAATCATTCTTCTTTTCAAAAACTTTCACTGGCTTCCTCTGACCTAACCATTAAATGTCTTTCCTTGGCATTCAAGGAGTCCCAAAATATAGCCCTAATCTTCCTTCCAATTATAGTTACGGAGGTAGTCATGTTATTAAAGAGCTGGAAGGGACCCAAGGGATCATCAGTTATACTTTGTTTTAGGGAGCCAGAAATGTTTGCAGGGATGGTAAGAGTGACCTGCCAGGTCAAGAAAAACTAAAATCCAGGTCTTGTGCCTCTTTGCTTCACCCCACAGCTTTGCTTCAGCCACAGGGACCTTTGTGCACTGCATTTACTTCCCCATTATCCTATCTCTCTCTCTCTCAGCATATTTAAATCTCATCCTTCAAGGTCTCTGTCAGCCCCCCCTTATTGATACTGTGAAGCCTTTTCTGATCACATTACTCCACAGTGATTTTTTTCTTTTTTTTTAAAAAATTTTTTTTTTTTTTTTTACATAGGCAGAGATAGACAGGGACAGACAGACAGGAACAGAGAGAGATGAGAAGCATCAATCATCAGTTTCTCGTTGCGCATTGCGACTTCTTAGTTGTTCATTGATTGCTTTCTCACATGTGCCTTGACCGTGGGCCTTCAGCAGACCGAGTAACCCCTTGCTGGAGCCAGCGACCTTGGGTCCAAGCTGGCGAGCTCTTTGCTCAAGCCAGATGAGCCCGCGCGCGACCTGGGAGTCTCGAACCTGGGTACTTCCACATCCCAGTCCGATGCTCTATCCACTGCGCCACCGCCTGGTCAGGCCACAGTGATTTTTTTCAATCCTTTGACCTAAAAGATATTGTTAGCTGTATGGTAATTAACCATATCTTGTCTCATGACATTTGTTCTTTTGTGGAACTGCTGTTTATTCTGATTCAATTTGAATTTTTGTGCACCTTCTTCTTATTAAAAGTGTAAATTATTAAGCTGTTTTTCTACTTGAGAAAGTCTTGTATTCACATCACAAAAAAACCTCAATAGTACAAAAAGACATACAGTGAAAAATAAGCCTTCTATGCCAAACACCCAGTCCCCTTTCTTTAAAAGCAATCACAGTGCTTGACCAGTGGTAGCACAGTGAATAGAGTGTCGACCCAGAATGCTGAGGTTCTCTGGTGAACCCTGAGGTTGCTGACTAGAACGTGGGCTTGCCAGCTTGAGTGCAGGGTCACTGGCTTGAGGATAGGATCATCAACATGATCCCTGGGTTGCTGGTTTCAGCCCAAAGGTCACTGGCTTAAAGTCTAAGATTGCTGGCTTGAGCAAGGGGTCACTGGCTCTGCTATAGCCCCCCAGTCAAGGCATGTATGAGAAGTAATCAGTGGATAACTAAAGTGAAGCAACTACAAGTTGATGCTTCTCACTCTCTCTCATCACTCTCTTTCTCTCAAATCAATAAAAATAAAAATTTTTTTAAATAATAAAAGCATTCACAGTTACCAGTTTCTTGTGTAACCTTATAGAAATGTTCTGTGCATAGACAAGCACATGTATATAATATACATCATACATTATTCTCTACCTTGCCATTTTATGTATCGATATGACTTGGATATGATTAATATATACATTCTTTTTAACTCCTGGATAACCAAAATTTATTTAACCACTCCCCCTAATAAGTTACAATTTTTGAACAAATTAGACTATTTCACAATATGATTGCATTAGTATCGCAAATTGTAAAGAGAATAAAGGATGGTGTGACAATAAATAAACCAAGACATTGTGCTGACTGCTCTTAGAGCTACATATATGTATAAGAACCTGACCCTGTCTTTAGGAAGCTTAGAGTCTAATACAGGAAATGACTGTAATAAAAGGCAATAGTGACTTGCTGTGAGAGGGGTCCAGGGAAGAAGGATAGAAGCACAAGAAAGGATATGGTAATTCTGTCTTGAGCTCTCAGATGGTTACTAGAAACAGGGATGTAGATGCATGTGAATTGGGATCACTTAAGTATAATATGTAACATTTGACATATGTAAAAGAATGCATACATTTGACACATAAAAGAGCAGTAGATGGAGCATCAACCTGGGATGCAGAGGACCCAGGTTCAAAATCCCAAGATCGCCGGCTTGAGCGCGGGCTCATCAGGCTCAAGCATGGGCTCATTGGGCTCGAGTGTGGGGTCACTGGCTTGAACATGGGGTAATGGACATGACCCCATAGTTGCTGGCTTGAAGCCCAAGGTCACTGGCTTGAGCCCAAAGATCGCTGGCTTGAGCAAGGGGTCACTGTCTCAGCTGGAGCCCCCTTGCCAAGGCACATATGTGAAAGCAATCAATGAACAACTAAGGTGCCACAATGAAGAATTGATGCTTCTCATCTCCCTTCTTGTCTGTCTGTCCATGTCTCTCTCTCTCTCTCTCTCTCTCTCTCTCTTTCTCTCTCTGTCTCTCTCTCTCTCTTACTTAAATAATACATATAATGTATATTATGTTTAAAGCATAATAGAATAAACAGTCATGCATCCACACTCAATTATTAAGAACATCACTGATATCACTGAAGCTGCCTAGGTACTCTCCAACCTATCTCCCTGTCGTCCATCTAGATACCACTGTCAGATCACTTATCCTGTCTTCTATTTGTTTCAGAGATAGTTACAGCCATGGATAGGTATACTTGGCCCTGAAGCCACAAATGGATTAGAGGCTCCCTCTGCTGGTTTCATATGTAGATACCAACTGATTGTATTTTAGTATAAATGATAGCACTGCAGTAATAGCAATTACAATTATTTTACATTGAGTGGCTACTATGTGTATTAAATGGTTTGCATATCTCACTCTGAGAAGGAGGTGGTGGTTTTCCAAATTAATAGATAAGGAAGCTTAAAACTCAGGTTAACTATAATTTGTTTGTGGTTACACATCTAGTAAGGGCAAAACTGAGGTTTGAACCCTAATTGACTCCAAAGCTGTGCTTTTTCTTTCTGTGACTTAATTAGATAAGTTATCTAAAGCATTTAGTGTAGTGTTTGGCACAGAGTGAACACTCAGCAAATGGCAGCTGTTATTACAGCAAGAAAATTGGCAAAAGGACATATAAAAACTGCACTTTGAAGTAAAGCAGTGTTAGGATTTGGAAAAATAGGAATAGCAGGTGTGTAAGTAAAATTGTTCTCCTCAAGTATTTCAGAGACAAATGATAACTACAGCCTGGGGAGAAATCACACGACATACAAACCCTTTAGGATTTGTTTCCTGCTTTGTTCCCCAGCTTCATCTTCTGCCATTCTGCCAGGTTTCTATGCTAGTCAGATGGTCAACTTGCAGTTTCCTGGATGGTTCGTGCACTCTCATGCCTCCTTGCCTTTGCATCTGATACTTCCTTTCCCTGAACATTCATTCACTTGGCTAATTCCTGCTTACTTCAAGACTGGGTTTGAGTGTCACCTCTCCCAGGAAGCCTTCCCTAATTCTCCAGGTTAAGTAAGTTCATTTCTCTATTATAAACATTATCACACTATGTTATAACTGCGTATTTATCTATTTTTTACCCTACCAGATTGTAAGCTCCTTGGAAAGGTCTTGGTAAATGTGTTTTGAGATGAATGAACCATCCTGACACCATCCTGCGACCAAAGGTCATTCATATTATGCCCCACCAAATTAGATAGCCAGCAAAACATGTGCTTTGGAGCCACAGTATTCAGCTGTGATATTGTAATCGTGTGCAAACTGCATATCACTCCTTAAAATAGTGTTTTAGAAATCCAAGGCTTGGCCCCAGAACAGAATGTTAGGTCATCTGCTTTGATTGTCAGTCTTACCGAAGGGGTAGGTGTTATTAAATATATGTAATGGAAAAGCACTATTTCATGGTTGTTTTTCATTAAAATTTTGAAGTCTAGAGGATTACAGTTCTTGAGAAGTAGAACCAGAAAGTTAAGATTGATATTAGATACAGTACTTGAAAGGGCTCCTTTCAAATAGATTTACATTTAGGAAGTTTGAAGGGCTGGGCAGTAAATGAACAAAAAAATGAAATAATTAAATCTATCTAAAATTAGTTGAAAATTCTAATGAATGTATCAAAGCAAATTTGAACATAGTGAAACTTTCTCCCTCTTTCCAAATGTTCTTTTCTCATGGCTCAAGTATGTTTTCTTCTTTGTTATGATATACAATTATGAATTGTATGTAAGGTTAGTTCTGTCTTAACTCCTGAGCATTTTTTTAAGGAAGTGAGATAGAGACAAAAAAGAAACAGAGCCAGAGACAGGAAAGGAGAGAGATGAGAACTATCAACTCATAGTTGTGGCACTTTTAGTTGTTCATTGATTGCATCTGGATACATATGGTGTCCTTTGTTGCTGATATATTACTAAATGGCCTAACTTTGAATGTAGTTTAGAAGACTTGTATTTTAAACATATGATAGTCTTATATGTATCCAAAAGTATTTTTGTTTTGGTGACTTAAAGATTTGTATCAAAGAACGTCTTCACACTGATGAGGAACAGAGGAATTAGAAGGTTTTCAAAATGTTACTTTCAATTCTATACAGTATTAAGATGTATTATAAATATCGAGTTCACATGTACAGCTTTGAATTTTGAATTGTTTTTTATAATTAGTGTAGTAGAGACATGGGTAATGCTAAAGATGCTCTTAGAACACAGGATCTTGCTTCACTAACTGCTGTGAAAATCTAGCCCAGAATAGGTGACCAAATTATTCCTCACCTGGTAGAAGAAATTAGTTTGTGTGGCTCCCAGCAGAGCAAATGCCAAGCGCTTGCAGTACTTGAAAGCCTATTATTCACAGCCTGCTGAGGAAGAAAGCTTTCCCTTTAAAATGGCATTGTAGAACTATTGCTGATGAGAGACAATAGGTAAGGAGGCTGCAAGTGTTTTGGGGATTGCAGCTCAAAATCTTTCTTACCCCAGGCGGTCGGTACAGAACAATTAGTGTCATCAGTGGAAAATGTAATTATTGTTAGGATGAGGGAATGTTTATTTAATGTTTAATACATGTACCTTTGACTGCAAACAATAATTTATCACATCTTAATCCTAAGAGAGTTATTGGCAAAATATAATTAATTTTCATTTACTTTATAGTGACAAATTGGGGTAGCCAAGAAGAAGTAATGAATCATAACTCCCAGGTGCAGCTGTCCAGCAGGTAATACTCAGTGTAAATTTGCACTCATTCAACTAACAATCATGTCTTTCATTACTAACAGGAGAACTATTTACACAAGTACTTACAAGGCTCCTGTGGACAAAACTAGCTAGTACAGACAAATCCAAAAGTACAGGGAGCAATGTGTTCTGTTCTCTGATTTCTTATCTGAAAGTAGATCTCAGAGTGCTTTGCAAACTTAATTTCAGATACACAGTTGACACTTAAAGGGCAGAACAGGTTTCTGATATGTGGACAGTGATTTACTGCTCCTATATCTAAACATTTGAGGATATTGAGAATTTTCTTAAATGTAGAAGAGAATTTCTCCATACTACTTAAAAACTAATATGTATTTATTAAACAAACATAAATATTGAATACATTTAGAAATTAGTCTAACATGAATGGATGAACCATATTATAAGTTCAGGCAGAAACAAAGATCCTTGTCTTTTGCTTTATTCAGAGGCCTTCTGGGGTCTGGAGCCTATAGTTTGGACTCTACATATATTTTCATGCCATTTGTTACTTCCCCATCACATAATGACATATTTCACCACAGTCTGAGTGGTGGAGATTTTTAGCTTTTTAAACCTTCAGCTTATAGTTTTTAGAACACAATAACTGGAAAGAATATTCTCTTATTGATGAGTAGTATGTTGTACAAACCATTCCAACCCAATTCTTTATATAACCTTCCATTTATAGCTTTTAAAGGGAAGAAATCCAACCTGGCCAACTGGTAGCGCAGTGGATAGAGCATTGACCCAGGTTCGAAACCCCATGGTTGCTGGCTTGAAACCCTAGGTAGCTGGCTTGAGCAAGAGGTCACTGGCTCAGCTAGAGCCCCCCAGTCAAGGCACATATGAGAAAGCCATCAATGAACAACTAAGGTGCCACAACTATGAGTTGATGCTTCTCATCGCTCTCCCTTCTTGTCTTTCTGTCCTTGTTTCTCCCCCGCCCCTTGCTCACTTAAAAAAAAGGAAGAAATTCAAACATGTTTTTAAATTTGTCATTTTTTATTAGTTACAAGAAGAATATATGCTATTATAAAACTTTACTGCAGATAGCTATAAAGTAGAAAGTGAAAAGCTGGGTAATTCCATTCTCTAGAAGCAACCACTATTAATGGTTTAGTGCCCACATGTTCAAACATTCCTTTCAATGCTTCTACAAACATCATTGTTTTTATTACTTTTATAATAATAGATTTATGTTATTCATATTATCTTGCAACTTGCTTTGTTTCCTTAATAATAAATTTTGGACATTTTTCTATATTGGATATCTAAATCTACTTTATTCTTCTCAAGAGCTACATGGCACTACAGTTGGTAGTGGTTTATTTAACTGGTTGCTTTAGATGAATGGTTTCCTTTTTTTTTCTGTCTCAAGCAAGGCAAGCATGTATCTTTTTGCACACTTGAGCATATGTATATATTGCTGTAGGATAAATTCCTAGAAGAGGAATTTCTAGATCTGATGCTGCCAAATCTTTCTCCTAAAAGACTGAGTCTCTTTACACTCTCACCAGCAGTTATAGGAATGCCTGTTTCTAAAAGTAGGTATCAGTCTTCAAAGTATTTGCCAATTTTGATGGGCAAGACTGTGTACTTGTTTTCATTCACATTTAGTTAAATAGTAC
This sequence comes from Saccopteryx bilineata, assembly GCF_036850765.1. NCBI lineage: Eukaryota > Metazoa > Chordata > Mammalia > Chiroptera > Emballonuridae > Saccopteryx > Saccopteryx bilineata. The sequence continues at coordinate 365,484,473 of NC_089490.1, read as the reverse complement.
TGGTGGTGAGCATTTTTTTATGTTATTAATCCATTTGTATTGCTCCTCTGTGAACTGCCTAATATTTTAAAAACCTTAAATCATTAGTTTAACTATAGTTTTTCTTAATGATTACTGTATAATTCTTACTTCTGTGTTATAAAAATATGTAATTAATACCATAAACAGAAGGTAAAACTAAATGCATATTTTGATCATTTTCTGATTTTTGTTTTTTTTTGTAACCTAGAGCCATGGAACTATTAAGGGAAAAAGGTCAAAGATCCTGGTCTGTTGGACTGTCAGTAGCTGACCTTGTTGACAGTCTTGTAAATGATAAAAAGAAAATGCATTCTGTATCAACTTTAGCAAAGGTAATTGGTATTCTCATCTTTTCATTATATTTTTTAACTTTTATATTATTAGTATAAAACCAGAAAAGGTGCTATTCATTCTGCAACCTGGTGTCTTCAATATTACCAGCTTTTAGGGTAACAAATGGGAGGAAACAGTTTGGTCTAAGCCCTATCCTGTTTGGCTATGGAAATTCTGAACTTCTACCATGTTTCTCCCCACCCCTGTGTAATTTGAGGGAATTCCGAAGGAGTTTACATATTCCATAAACTTCTCCTGGTTGTCATTTATTACCTTACCCAGCCAGCTCACCCCAGACTGATGTGCCAGCTGGTCTTAGCTGGTCATCCCAGTCTGTACTCTCTAGTTCAGTTTGTCCTTTCACACTTAATCTCAAGCATAAAGTCCCTAAAGCACAGCTAAGACCAGGTACAAATGCTTAACCAAATTTTCTTGAAAACTTAGGAATACCAGGAGAAATAAACATGGAAAGGAAAACTCAAAACAGATTATTGTATTTGACTTTGCCTAGAGCCCAGTCTGTGCCCCTCCCCTGGGAACCTATTCCAACAGTTTTTTCTCAGCCCCCAACCTTCTACCCATATTGTGGGGGGCTAACTTCCCTGCCCACAAAAGGTATATCTTTGACCAGATTCCTCCCAGCTCACAAAAAGTTTCTGAAACAATAATTTGAGTTTATAAAATAAATGAATACAATTTTTTTTCAATGTTCAACTGTATCACTATGTACTAGGGCTATAAAAACAAGAAAGTAACCATATTTATGGTATTAACTTGTCTGCAGTGATTCAGCTCTATTATAACCTAATTTTATCCATTTCAGGGATATTGTGATATAAATAGTGAAGTGTTTTTAAGTTTGCCTTGCATCCTTGGAAGCGGTGGGGTGTCTGAAGTCATCAAAAGCATAGTGGAAGAAGACAGAGTGGCTGAGAAACTCCACAGCAGCGCATCTTCGCTCCACGGTCTCCAGCAACAGTTAAAGCTTTGAGTGTCAAGTTCAGAGTTACCTGAAAGGAAGGGCTAATTTTGCCAACATATATAAGGTTGAGAACTTCTGTAACTTATTCCTTATTTTTACAAACTGCTTGGTTAAGGTAGATGGTTTCTTGGTTAGTTTTGTGATTTGAATTCTTAGGGACTTAGTTAAGGAGGAAAAAAAATCTCATTTTCTATGTTGTTCTTGAGATACCTATATCATTCTTTAAACCTAGAGCAGAGGTATGCATTGCGATATGCATCATGTAAAATTACGTAGTCTCAACTAAAGCACATTCAGCTCTTTGGGGATATTTTGAAAATAATACATGTTTAGAAGAAAATCACTCTTTGTTACACCAAACATGATAAGCTGAAGGCCCAGTATGGATTTACAAAATCTGTGTAGGTATACATTCTCAAAGTATCCACAGTTTAAGGTATTAATGTTTCTTAAGATACAGTTGGTAGTAATGGTAATAATGATTTTGCTTTCACTCTGTAGTTAGTTAGCTACCAAAAAATGGTAAAGAATTTTACATGTACTTTAAAATAGTAAAACGAAAGGAAATTTTTTTTAATATATAAAGAGAAAGTTATCTTATAGTGGAACTATCCTTTCTGAAATTTTCTATAACTTCTTTCTGAACTATATCAGATCTCTAACATTTCACAAACTCACTGTAATATTAGTAGAATCATAAAGAAATGTGAATTTTCAGTAAAAATAGATAGTGAATGAAACCCAAGCAGTTTACGTTAAAATGAAAAATGGTTTTTTTTCATAAAAGCCATTGGTTTTTAAGGAGGACAGAGGTTTGAAGGACTGATTGTTCTGAGCTTATCTTTTAACAACTCCTAAAGAAATGATCAGAGTATATATGCTTTGGTGATGGGTCAATAACAATATCTTCACATGTGAAAGATAGCATATTATTACTAAGGTGGCATGCAGCTAATAGTAACTAACATCAACATTTATATTTCAGATAGTATGATGAGCACTTTATTATTTTATTGAATCTTCACAGTAACCCACGAGGTAGGGACTATTATCATCATTATTTTACAGAAAAAGAAATTGAGCTTTAGTGACCAAGATTTGATGGTTAAAGGGAACTTCCCCATACAACCTCTACTTTTTCTAAGTTCGAGGAGCGGGAGCAGGCCTAACAGCCAAAATAATCACCGCAGGTCTTAAATCTGGGGTTCTGTACTCTTCTATTCTCATCTAGGAGCTGACTTTTTTCCAACATAGTTTTTAGAAAGATTGATTCTCTGACTTCCCAGACTTGCTGTCAGCAAATAGCAGAGAGGGGTATGCACCGAGGTAGGTGTTTCTTTATTTGGTTATTCAGGTAGTGTTGACTGGGAGCCATTCTACACCAGGCATTGCATTTTTAGGTACTGCAGATACAGTGGTGAGCAATCATGGACCAGGTACAAGCCTGGTATATAATCTAGTATGAGAACATAGTAATCAAATATCACAAATAAATGTACAATTGAAAATGTACAAAGTACTTTGAAGATGACCAGGTGCTTTGAACAAATATTATAAGTGAATCCAAACCTGGTCAGAGAGATAGGAGCCCATTGGTTTATGAGGGCAGATACATCCTAGGTAGAGAGGAAACAAAGTAATGTGGATTTAGTACAATAATGGATGCTTATAATGATGAACTTAAATGATTAAGAAAAGGTGAAATTATATTCAGTGTTCATGTTTAAGCAGGAAAGTATTTAATATGCTTGGAAAGATTCTAAATACTAACTAGTATAAAAACTTTGAACATTTGAAGAATGTTCTGTGTAAATTCACTAGAGAGGTAGATTATTTTGGTATTACTCTAACAATGTAGCCTCATTGCCCATTTGTATGAGATAGGAAAGAAAAATGAAAGAATGATTCTTGTGTTTTTTAGAAAAACAATTAGCCTTTTCTAATATCAAATACCTAATGAGAAATTAGATCATTTCTACTAATATGCTCTTAATAACAATAACCTAACTACAAGATACTGTATATAGATGAAATGCCAAGAATTCACTACATTAATTCTAAAAGAAACATGTCAACACATCATATTTGTTGAGCATCTGCTGTTGTTCTAGGTACAGGTACTGTGTTAGAATGTGAGTATTCAGAGACAAGTAACAGCTCTTGCCCTTGAGAAGCCCACAATATAGAAGTAATTCTATCAGATAGTACCTCGAGCATTGAATATTATCAATCATATTGTAAATTCCATATACAAGTCAAGAAGCAGTACCACCACCACCTCACTATTTGGCAATAATTTGACATTCATGATGCTGCTATTAAATTTCACTTTTTTATTTTTCCAAAATCGTGATGTCTCCTGTTATGATTTTTAGTGGGGTTTGGAATAAAGTGATTATTTGACATTATAGCAGAAATATTTTATTTTTCCAGTTTTACATTGTGATTTTACTTCAATAAAAATAATAAAATAAACTTTGACTTTAAAATCACCAGAATATGCTGAATTTATTGAGTAGAAGAAAAGTTATTCCTATTGAGAAGAAAGATCCTTTCATATAATTCTGTGCTCTCCAAGATATTTAAATTTTTCTTCTTTTCCAAGTGAGGAGGTGGGAGAGATAGACTGCTGCATGCATCCCGCCTGGGATCCACCTGGCAACCCCCATCTGGGGCCGATGATCTTGCCCATTTGGGGCCATGCTGGCAACTGAGCTGAGGTGGTGGTTCCACAGAGCAATCCTCAATGCCTGGGCTGATGCACTCGAACTAGTTGAGCCATGGCTGCAGGAGGGAAAAAGATAGAAAAAGAGAGGGGTGTAGAAGCAGATGGTTGCTTCTCCTATGTGCCCAGACCAGGAATCAAACCTGGGTAGATGCTCTACCACTGAGCAAACCAGCCAGGGCCATATTTAGTTATTTTAAGTGGCTTAAGTGCAAAATGAAGAGACTGGATTTTGTTGTTTTTCAAACTTTAAAAATTTATTTTTAGCAAGAAAACTTTTTAAACACTATTACCTGCACTCTACCAATTGGTAAAAGCAGAGTTGCTTTAAATGTAGGTACTCCTGAGTAAGCTGTGGCTTTAAGAACAGTTGGAAACCACATTGCTTTTAAGTGACATAAGAAAGGTGCAGTGGAAAGAAAGACTGTAGTATAGTTTCATTTGGAGCTGTATGCTTGACTAACATGATGCCCATACTTTAAAAAAATGATACCTATTAGAATAGTTTTTTATTGTGTTTGTGTGTGCATGCAACAATTTATAATGATGCTTCTACATGGTTTCAATTACACCTTCTCTGTGTATGCGACCTTCACTTAGGTGCCAATTGAGAAGGGAATTAAAATCACAGCCTGCTCCTCATTAGCACTAGGCTAAAATCATATAGATTACCATACTTCACATCATCAAAACCAAGTTTTACAATACCTTGAATGACATTGTACTTATAAAACTGGTGATGATATGCAATGACTCATACAAATGACTACGAAGAACTTTGATTGGTAGTGGAAATTCAATTAAAATTGAGTACATTTATGTTGTACAAGGCAATAAGGATCTGAAGAGCCTGCCCTCAAAGACTTGGACTTTGATGGTGAACAGGCTAGTGCACAAATGTAGTGCAGGGTAGAATGCAGCCTGTGTTATCACTGATACCTGGGCACAGAGATGTTCTAGCTCAGAGGAATGGTTTCCCCGAGATGAAATTATGGCCAGGCCTCCTGTGAAAGACGGCTTTGCACTTTGTCCGTGAATGTAGTATTAGGAACTTTTAAGCTTCAAACAAACAAAACCACTGATAATCAGAGAGACCTTGGGCATCATATAATGAAAGCCTCCCATTTTAGAATTGTTAAAAACTTCAGCCAGAACTAGAAGTGCACTTGCCTGCTATTGTCACAAGGGCAAATCAGTGGTAGTTTTCTGACTCCCAGTCCAGTGCCCTCTCATTTGATGAATCGGTCATTAAAGCTCATTGGCAAGACCCCTGCTCCCCAAGTCTAAGGGCAACTGTGAAAAACCTGCCGATCTTGTCCCAACCCAGAGTTCCCACCCTCGAAACGAACGGCCTTTGTTACGGGTACCAGACCGGGACTCTGGAGCACCTACCTACGGGTAGGTAGGAACCAACCTAGCTTCAAGGATGGCCTCGGAAGTGACGTACAGGAAGCGGAAGATGGGTCGCGGAGGCAGACTTCCGGTTATATGTTTGGGGGCGGGGCGGGGGACTGGCTACTCTGTGCGGTTGTGTGGGGCGGCCTGGGGCAGCCCGGGAGCGGCTGACCCTCTGCCTACCCGGACGGAAGGCGCGAGGTGGCCGCCATGGCGGTGTCGGAGAGCCAGCTGAAGAAAATGGTGTCCAAGGTGAGGCCACTCAGCGCGCGCCCACCGCTCCCTGCCGTGCCCGGATGGGGGCCTGGCCCAACACAGTCCAGCGAGCCTCCCCCGCGGGCCGGAAGCCTCAGTGTGGCCCTCGGGTGCCTGCGGCCCCCAGCCCGGAGATCCCAGTCGCCTCTCCCCGGAACCCCGACACGGGGCGGGGGAGGTGGGGGGGCGGCGACAGTCAACAAAGGCGCGGAGCGGAGGCCGTCTGCCACTTGCCGCCCGTCCTCCTCTGGATTGAGTTTGGAATAGTCTGTGAGGCAGTACAGTTTTCGTTTTCGTTTTTATAAACCCATAGGGGAGGTTGTACTTAATTCTCGATCTGGGGCAGCCCTCCACCGCTGCAGTGTACGGATCCGTCAGTCTTCACCCTTCCTTCCAGGCCCCCAGAGATCGTGTTTTTGTCAGTTTTGCCTGTCTGGCATAGCTCAGTAGCAGACCTCTGGAGATCGGTAACTGTTGTTTGAATAGGCTCATTTTTAAGTAAAAACGTCCAGAGAAGCAAAAAATACCAGGACCCCGTTACCTCCGGTGAAATCAATAGAATTGCATTATCGTTTCAGGGACTTTGATTTGCTAAGAGTAACTGTCTTTCCGTTTATTTCTTAAATTTCGTTTTTCAATTATAGTTTACATGCAGTATTATTTTGTATTACTTTCAGGAGCACGACAGAGTGGTTAGACAAGCATGTACTGCACAATGTGATCCTACCCGGTAACATATATAGTCATTACAGTATTATTGACTATAGGCTGTGCTTAACGTCGCTGAAACTGTCTTATAGCTACCTTTGTGATTCTTAATCCCTTCTCCCTTTTCACCCAGCCCCTTATTCTGTCTACCCGCACCCCTGGCAGCCATCAGTCTGTTCTCTGAATCTACGAATATATTTTGTTTGCTCGTTTATTTTGTTCTTTAGTTGTATGTAAAAGTGAAATCATATAGTATTTGTCTTTCTCTGTATGACTTATTTATTTTGTTTTTTTTACAGAGACAGAGAGTCAGAGAGAGGGATAGTTAGGGACAGACAGATGGGAACGGAGAGAGATGAGAAGCATCAATCATTAGTTTTTTGTTGCGACACCTTAGTTGTTCATTGATTGCTTTCTCATATGTGCCTTGACCGTGGGCCTTCAGCAGACGGAGTAACCCCTTGCTCGAGCCAGCGACCTTGGGTCCAAGCTGGTGAGCTTTGCTCAAACCACATGAGCCCGTGCTCAAGCTGGCGACCTCAGGATCTCGAACCTGGGTCTTCCGCATCCCAGTCCGATGCTCTATCCACTGCGCCACCGCCTGGTCAGGCTCTGTATGACTTATTTCACTTAACATAATGCCCTCTAGGTCCATCCATATTGTTGCAGATTGTAAGATTCCATTCTTTTTATTGGCTGTGTAATATTCCATTTGTGTATATACTAGAGCTTTTTTATCTACCTATCTATTGATGGGCACTTAGGTTGCTTCCATATCTTGGTTGTTGTAAATAATGCTGCAATGAACATAGGGGTACATATATTCTTTTGAATTAATGTTTTGGGTTTCTTTAGGTATATACCCAGAAGTGGAATTGCTGGGTCATAAGGCAGTTCCATTTTTAATTTTTTGAGGAACCTCCTGTTTTCCATAGTAGCTGCACCAATCTGCATTCCCACCAACAGTGCACAAGGGTTCACTTTTCTCCACATCCTCGTAGACACTTGTCACTTGTGGATTTGTTGGTGATAGCCATTCTGACAAGTGTGAGGTGATATCTCATTGTGTTTTTAATTTGCATTTCTCTGATGCTTAGTGACATTGAGCTTCTTTTCATGTCTGTTAGCCATAAGAGTAACTATCTTTAATTGTATTCTTTTTGTAATGTGAATTTATTTGCTTTTAACTTAATTTATAATCTGCACAGTTGGAGACCAGTATATTATTTCTTTTTTCTTTTTTTGTTTGTTTCTTTTTTTTAAGAGATGAAGGGGGAGAAACATTGGTTTGTGGTTCCACTTATTTATGCATTCATTGATTCATTCTTTTATGTACCCTGAATGGGAATTGAGTTCACAACCTTGGCATATTGGGATGACACTTTAACCATCTGAACTACCTGGCCAGGGCAATGTTTTTATTTTTTTAAAAATAGATAAATTCTTTTTAATTAATTAATTTATTTACAGAGACAGAGAGAGGGATAGACAGGGACGGAGAGATGAGAAGCATCAATCATTAGTTTTTTGTTGCGCATTGCAACACCTTAGTTGTTCATTGATTGCTTTCTCATATGTGCCTTGACCGTGGGCCTTCAGCAGACCAAGTAACCCCTTGCTGGAGCCAGCGACCTTGGGTCCAAGCTGGTGAGGTTTTGCTCAAACCAGATGAGCCCACGCTCAAGCTGGTGACCTCGGGGTCTCGAACCTGGGTTCTCAGCATCCCAGTCCGATGCTCTATCCACTGCGCCACCGCCTGGCCAGGCGGCATTTTGTCTATTAAAGCTATGAATTAATTTCATAATTACTTCAAATGTGGCACCTGATACCAGAGTGATCTAAATGGTTTTTTTTCTTCCCTAGATTTTTCCATACCAAATTGGACTAAGGTGTATGTGAAGTGGTTGAGAGTTGAAGTTTCTCTTGTTCACTGGGTTAGCTTTGGATGTTTGTCAAAGCAAGAATGATAGAAATCAAAGTAATGTAAACAACTTCAATATTAATAATATACACTATTATATATAAGCTTATTTCTTTGGAAAAAATTTTGTTTCCTAGTCCATAGTTTTTGGTTGAAGAGAGCATAACTTCTATAGAGAAAGTAACAATTTTCAAAATATTGCTTCTCTTAGTTGTCTAGTATGTGCTAGGCTTCTTGATTCTTTTTTTGATAAAGTAGTGACCTTAATTATAGAGAAAGTTTTGTGGAGCCCTAGAAGATTGTGGCCCAGATCTGTGTTGTAAGATTTAAGTATCACTTTTTAAAAAGAAGTACATTGTCTTACATACTGTTCAATGTCATTTTTGGTCTTTAAATTGATAGCATAGTATTATATATTTATATATAAACACTAGAATATTCAAATATTGGTTTTGAATTTTAAAAACCATAATTAAGATTCTAGGCTTCCTCTAGAGTAGTGGTCGGCAAATTTCTTAATCAACAGAGCCAAATATCAACAGTACAACGATTGAAATTTCTTTTGAGAGCCAAATTTTTTAAACTTAAACTATATAGGTAGGTATATTCCTTATCAAGGTAGCACCTGCACGTGGTATTTTGTGGAAGAGCCACACTCAAGGGGCCAAAGAGCCGCATGTGGCTCACAAGACGTAGTTTGCCAACCACTGCTCTAGAGCAGGGGTCCCCAAACTTTTTACATAGGGAGCCAGTTCACTGTCCCTCAGACCGTTGGAGGGCGGACTATAAAAAAAACTATGAACAAATCCCTATGCACACTGCACATATCTTATTTTAAAGTAAAAAAACAAAACGGGAACAAATACAATATTTAAAATAAAAAACAAGTAAATTTAAATCAAGAAACTGACCAGTATTTCAATGGGAACTATGCTCCTCTCACTGACCACCAATGAAAGAGGTGCCCCTTCCGGAAGTGCAGCGGGGGCCGGATAAATGGCCTCAGGGGGCCGCATGTGGCCCGCGGGCTGTAGTTTGGGGACCCCTGCTCTAGAGGAACCTAGTTCCCCCTTCCTTCAAACTCTTTTTAAAAGAACAAAAAGGGTGTAGGGAAGAAGTGAGAGAGGGCATCCTACCTGTCTTTTGGTTCTTGGCCCAATGTCTGAAAAAACTGAGATTCCTATAAGTGATTATGTCACTTCTGAGCATCAGCATCTTTTCTATCCAGCCTATAAATAGGTAGGTAGGAATAGTAAATAGGATAATAGAAGCAATTTGTGAAATTTTGTCCTCCTGATGGAGGGCTAAGCTTCAGATGTTATCCTTGTAGTTGGGTGTGGTGCAATGTAGGAATTGCTAACCAGGACCCTAAACACATTCCTAGGGTGATGGTCCTTTATTCTTCATCTCATTGTGGGACCTCCACACCCATTATGGTACCTGTCTTGACTTCTGTGTTTTTATTTTATTTTGAGGTGTAATTGTCATATAACATTATATTATCTTTTTATACATTATTACAGATCATTTTTTCCTTTGAACGTTACCTTAGCTCCCAACTTAAATATAACTTTTAGTTAACACCCTTCTCTGTCATGATTTTAGCCATTTATGGAGGCATAATTATACCATTAGTCTATCTTGCTTTACACAAATAACTTTCTACTTTAAGTTTTTCATATAGACAACTACTGTATTCTTACACAGATTATGTACAGCATTCCTAGAGGTGGAATCACTACTGAATAGGTAGAAGAGATTTGATACATGAAAGATTGCTACATACCTCACGCTGTTTTAGGTTTTGGGAATACAAAAGGGAACAGACAAAGCAACTACACTTTTGGAATTCAAGTTCTCAGAAAAGGCAATAAAGAACTCAATAAGTACATTAATTAAGTATGTAGTATGTTGGAAGGTGATGAGTGCATTGGAGAAAAGTAGAGCAGGAAAGGGAAATAATAGAGGAGCGCTAGGAGGCGAAGATGAGAGAGGTTGCAGTTTTATAGACTAGTAAAGGAAAGCCTTTATCAGAAAATCTATTTGAGGTAAGACCTGAACGAGGTGAGGAAGCAAACTGCAACAATCTGAAATAAGAACATCCCAGAAAGAAGGAAAAACAAGTACAGAAAGCCTGAGATAGAAGCTTGTTTTGCATTATATTTATTTTTATTTTTTTTTTGTATTTTTCCGAAGCTGGAAACGGGGATAGACAGTCAGACAGACTCCCGCATGCGCCCGACCAGGATCCACCTGGCACGCCCACCAGGGGGTGACGCTCTGCCCACCAGGGGGTGATGCTCCGCCCCTCTGAGGCATCGGTCTGTTGCAACCAGAGCCATTCTAGCGCCTGGGGAAGAGGCCAAGGAGCCATCCCCAGCTCCCGGGCCATCTTTGCTCTAATGGAGCCTCGCTGCGGGAGGGGAAGAGAGAGACAGAGAGGAAGGAGGGGGTGGGGGTGGAGAAGCAGATGGGCGCTTCTCCTGTGTGCCCTGGCTGGGAATCGAACCCAGGACCCCTTGCACGCCAGGCCGACGCTCTACCACTGAGCCAACCGGCCAGGGCCTTGTTTTGCATTATAGAGGAACAACAGCTAAGGAGAAGGTGGCAGGACTGGAATGAGCAAGGGGAAAAGTAGTAGTAAATAAAGGTGTGAGAGACCTTGAAGGGTCTTGCAGGGCTTTTAAGGACTTTGGCATTTACTTGGAGGATGATCAGACCACTAGACTAAGAGGTTAAGAGGGCAGGCAGAGATAGCTGTAAAGATATAAAGAGGCTGTTGCAGTGACCCAGATGGCGGCCTACTGGGATTGTGGCTATGGAGGTAGTGAGAAGTGATCAGATTCTGTATTTTTGAAGGTAGAGCTAACACAGGGGTCAGGAACGTATGGCTCGTGAGCCAGATGTGGCTCTTTTGATGGCTGCATCTGGCTCGCAGACAAATCTTTAATAAAAAAATAATAACGGTAAAAATATAAAACACTCTGGTCCTGGCCGGTTTGCTCAGTGGTAGAGCATCGGCCTGGCGTACAGGAGTCCCGGGTTCGATTCCTGGCCAGGGCACGCAGGAGAGGCGCCCATCTGCTTCTCCACCCCCCCCTTTCTTCTCTGTCTCTCTCTTCCCCTCCCGCAGCCAAGGCTCCATTGGAGGAAAAATTGAACCGAGGGCGCAGGGGATGGCTCTGTGGCTTCTGCCTCAGGCGCTAGAATGGCTCTGGTTGCAACAGAGCGACGCCCCCAGATGGGCGGAGCATCAGCCCCTGGTGGGCATGCCCAGTGGATCCCAGTTGGGTGCATGCGGGAGTCTGACTGCCTCCCCGTTTCCAACTTCAGAGAATGCAAAATAAATAAATAAATATATATATATAAATATAACATTCTCATGTATTTCAATCCATTCATTTCCTACTGCTCATGTTCATGGTTACGGGTGGCTGGAGCCAATTACAGCTGTCCTCTGGGACAACACCAAATTTTTATTGGATAATGCGTAACGTACATGGGTCAGTGTATGGCTCTCATGGAATTACATTTTAAAATATGTGGCCTTCATGGCTCTCTTAGCCGAAAAGGTTCCCAACCCCTGAGCTAACAGGATTTTCTCTGTGAATGTGAGGTAAAGAGAGACATCAAGTCAGTTTTTGGTTTTGAGCAGCTGGAAGGATATAGAGCAGCTGGAAGACTTCGGAAGGGGTAGATTTGGTGGAAGATAAGGAGTTCAGTTTTGATCATAATAAATTTGATATTCACTAAATGTCCTAGGGGAGATGTCAAATTGGAAATTTTATATACATGTCTGGATTTCAGGAAAGAGGTTCAGATTGGAATTTTTAAATTAGGGTCTTAAAAGCATATAAATGGCATTTAAAATCATGAGGGAGATCGCCAAAGGAATGAGTTTGGATAAAGAGGAGCAAGAACTGAGCCCTGGGGCTTAATAATATTAACAAATTAGGAGAAAGGAAAGAACCAGCAGAGAGACTAGAGAAGGAGCATAATTTCCAGGTCCAACTACTAATTCACAGGAAATACAGAGGGCATTGGAGTATATTAACTATACCAAGGCAATGCAGTTAGCAAAATGCAAACCATGGGAGCCTCTATAGGACAAATGAACCAGTTTCATCAACAAATTGCAAGGGTAAGAATAGAAATGGGCCCACCACCTGATGAATGGATAAATAAAATGTGATATATTTAATAGTAATGGTATATTAGCTGTAAAAGAAATGAAGCACATGCTAGTACATGGATGTACCTTGAAAACATGCTAAGTGAAAAAAGTTAGTCATAAATGACTATGTAGTATATCATTCTGTTTATATCAAATGACCAGAATAAACAAATCAGTAGAAGCAGAAAGTTGGCAGTTGTCAAGGGTGAACGGGGGTGTCGGGCATGTATAAGAAGCAATCAATGCGCCCTGGCCGGTTAGCTCAGTGGCAGAGCGTCGGCCTGGCGTGCAGGAGTCCCAGGTTCGATTCCCGGCCAGGGCACACAGGAGAAGCACCCATCTGCTTCTCCACCCCTCCCCCTCTCCTTCCTCTCTGTCTCTCTCTTCTCCTCCCACAGCCAAGGCTCCATTGGAGCAAAAGTTTGCCTAGGCGCTGAGGATGGCTCTGTGGCCTCTGCCTCAGGCGCTAGAATGGCTCTGATTGCGGCAGAGCGACACCCTGGATGGGCAGAGCATGCGAGAGTCTGTCTGACTGCCTCCCCGTTTCCAACTTCAGAAAAATGCAAAAAAAAAAAAAAAAAAAGAAGCAATCAATGCACACCTAAGTGGAACAACAAGTTGATACTTCTCTATCTCTTTTAAGAAATAGAGAGAGAGAGGAATGGGAGAGAGAATTTATAGATTAAAAGAGACCTAAAAGATATTTTAACATATTTCAATGTGTGGACTTTCTTTGGATTTCAATTCAAACTAAGGAGGAAAAAAAATACCATGCTAAGCAAAAAGAAAGAAAAGTTAAGAACCATACTTCACTCATATGTAGGACATAACATTCAAAGCATCAAATGAACAAATAAGAAAAACTAACAAAAACTCACACACAGACAACAGTATGGTGGTTACCAAAGGAGGGGTGACTGATGGGTAGTAAGGGGTAAAGGGAGTCAAGTATATGGTGATGGAAGATGATTTGACTTTGACTTTCAGTGGTGGACACACAATGCAATGTACAGATCATGTATCATAGAAATGTGCATTTGAAACCTTTATGATCTTATTAACCAATGTCACCCCAATAAACTTAATTTTTAAAAAGACATGTATATTTGATAATATTAATAAAATGGTGATTATTTTAGTATGATAATAGTATTGAGGTTTTTAAAAATATAATGATATGTTTATTCTGGGGAAAGGAAGAGGATAAACAGAACAGTTTTCCAATTTGCTGTTCACTGTATACACACATACCCTCATACATACATGAACGTACTCCAGAAACACCCCAACAAAACTCCCAAAAATCAACAATCAAAATCAGAACACCCTCATACTACCCCAGTACTTCATATTTCGACCAAAAGAATAGGTCCTGGGAGAGTGTGCAAAATGCAAAATCAAATGACTGAAAAATGCTGAACAAACAGCATTGATGTACAAAATATATATTTATATTACTGAACTAGTAACAGTTGATGTTTTTTTCCATGTCTAAAATTTTGGAACCATGTAGCTGATTTGTTAAATCTAGTCTATGCCAGCTTCCAAAAACCAGAAAAGATTTTAGTTAGCTTCATTCTTTGATATGTCATTAAAATTTTCTGCAAGATCTGGAACATCATCACCCTTCTCATCAATGTCTTTTGGTTTTAGTGTTTTGCTATCCAACACTTGCTGAGAGAACTGGAGATCTCTGAATTTTTTTGTCATCAGCTGTAGCTATTCTATGTACCATCTTCTTCCTGCAAGCTGTACCCTTGCCCTTTATCTGGGCCTGAGCCTGAAGTTTGGCTACCTTTTTATTTTTATTTTTTTAATTTTTATTTATTATTTTTTTTACAGAGACAGCGAGAGTCAGAGAGAAGGATAGATAGGGACAGGCAGACAGGAACAGAGAGAGATGAGAAGCATCAATCATCAGTTTTTCGTTGCGACACCTTAGTTGTTCACTGATTGCTTTCTCATATGTGCCTTGACCGTGAGGCTATAGCAGACCCAGTAACCCCTTGCTCAAGCCAGCGACCTTGGGTTCAAGCTGGTGAGTTTTGCTCAAGCCAGATGAGCCTGTGCTCAAGCTGGCGACCTCGAGGTCTCGAACTTGGGTCCTCCGCATCCCAGTCCGATGCTCTATCCACTGTGCCACTGCCTGGTCAGGCATTGGCTACCTTTCTTTGATTTATGCTGTTGGTAAATCTGAAGCAGAAAAGGATTCTGCAACACCAGCACACGACAAGAGCAAGATGGCTGCCTCTGTGTGGGTTTTTTTTTTCCAGAGACAGAGAGAGAGTCAGAGAGAGGGATAGAGACAGACAGACAGGAATGGAAAGAGATGAGAAGCATCAATCATCAGTTTTTCCTTGCAACACCTTAGTTCATTGATGGCTTTCTCATATGTGCCTTGACCACGGGCCTTCAGTAGACCAAGTAACCCCTTGCTCGAGCCAGTGACCTTGGGTCCAAGCTGGTGAGCTTTTGCTCAAACCAGATGAGCCCTCACTCAGGCTGGCGACCTTGAAGTCTCGAACCTGGGTCCTCCACATCCCAGTCCGACGCTCTGTCCACTGCGCCACTGTTTGGTCAGGCTGTGTGGGGGTTTTTTAAGTTCTTTTAAAGATATATACTAAAATATTTATAAGCAATAGGATATAATGTTATGATTTGTTTCTAAATAGTACAGGAGGATGGAAAGATGAATGAGATTATAGATTAGATAAGATTGGCTATGAGTTGATTATTGTTAAGGCTGGGTGTAGGGTGCAGAGGGCTCGTTATACTATTTTGTCTACTTGTGGATGTAATAAAAAGGTTTAAAAAGAGAATAGAAACAGCAGTCAGAGTCAGCATGGAAAGAAGGATCCTTGCAGGAATTTTTGCTATAAAGAGGAACTGAGATAAATGTGATTGTAGCTAGAGGGGTAGTAAGGTTAGGAACATGTTTGTGTGAATAAGATGGGAAAAATAAAAATGTTTGTATGTTAATAGTGCTGATCTCATAGTATAGAAAAATTGGTGCTTCAGGACTGAAGAGGGCAAGAAATGCTAACAAGATGCCCTTCAGTAGACATGGATTTGTTCCCTATTTTTCTGGCATTTTCTTTCGTACTGTTTATCACTTTATGTGCTAGTCTGTGAGATTTCTTTGACTTTATATTCAAATCCTTATATTAAATGTTTTGTTTCTACTCTTACATTTTTTTAAGTTTATTGATTTAAAAGAGAGAAGCATCAATCTGTTGTTCCACCCACTGATGCATTAATTGGTTGATTCTTATATATGCCCTGACCTGGGATTGAACCTGTAACCTTGGTGTACTGGAATGATGCTCTAACTAACTGAGCTACCTGTCCAGGGCCTACTTTTACATTTTTTATGTCGTTGTCTTTGAGTATCCTGTGCTATAGAACAAAAAGAGTTTGTCCAGCTGGTGCTAGCAGAGCCAAACACTAAACACCAAGAATTGCAGTGGAGAAATATTGGCTATTTTATTAGGAGTGGTGCCATTAAGGAGAATGAGAAACTAATGCTCAGCCTAAACTTCCCAGTGGCATGTAGGTTACAGATTATTTAGCACAAAATCACAGGACACCATGGGTTAGGGGTTTGGTTCATGCTGGGAGCTGATTGGTCAGAGGTGAGGTAAGGGTAATAAATCTTTTCTTCAGGTCTTAAAGACAGTTCTGAGGTTTTTCCCAGCATCCCTCTGTCCTGTATCATGGGAAAATAGCCAGGGGGCCATTCCTCCTTAGGGCTCAGGAACTGAAACATAACTTAGGTCAGGATGTTATCTTCAGCCTGCCAAAGGGTTCAGACCTTGTGATCATTAGTCAGGTCCTTGCTACTGTCTTCTGCTGTTTCGGGGATTGCTGATTATGGGGGCGAGGCTAGGTCTCTGAGGGGTTTATGTATAGAGAGATGATATGATTTCTAGACCTACGATTTAAAACTAAGTTTAATCAAAGACAGCAGGACCCTCAGTTACACTTGTTTTGCGGAGACCGTCTCATTTCTTCTTTCTTTGAAATTAATGCTAATTCTTTTTGAAGTTTTCTTCTGCTCCTTGCACTATTTTTATAACTTCTTATTTTCCTTTTGGTTGTTTCGGTCTCTGGCCTACTACATGGAGTCTTTCTTTTTGGAGTAGCTAACTGCTCGTTTTTTGGGAGAGACACACTAAAAGATGGAAACCCTTTGTGTGTGGGGGTGGAGTTTGTCAGTTGGTGAGCTTCACTGTATTGTGATCAAATGGGGGTCCCCATCTTCCGATCTCTTAATCTACCAATAGTGTGGAAGCCAAGTTCCTCGTTTTCTGGAGTTGAGTGGCACAAGGTAGAAATGTAAAAATATAATACAACAAATGGTAAATTGCAAAATAGTTGGTATTGACAATGAATGCTGGAGTTTGAAGGAAAGGGAGAGATCATTATGGGCTAAAGGGAATTCTAGAAAAGGATTTATTAAGAAGAGGAAGAGAATTATATGCTAATTTTTTTTGTTTGTTTATTTGTTTAGAGACAGACTCCTGCATGCACCTTACCGGGATCCACCCAACAAGCCTCACTAGGTCAGCAATGCTCTGCCCATCTGGGGCTGTTGCTGCATTGCAACTGGAGCCATTTTAGTGCAAGAGGCAGAGGCCATGGTGCCGTCTTCAGTGCCTGGGTCAACTTGCTCCAATGGAGCCTTGGCTGCAGGAGGGGTAGAGAGAGACAGAGAGAAAGGAGAGGGGGAAGGGTGGAGAAGCAGATGGTCGCTTCTCCTGTGTGCCCTGACTGGGAGTTGAACCCAGGACATCCACACGCTGGGCTGACACTCTACCACTGAGCCAACTGGCCAGGGCATATGCTAGGTTTTTAAAGAATGATTAAGATTTGATTTGGTGGAGGACCTTTTAAGTTGGAAGGAGAGCTAAAATGGAGTTGAGTTAAGGACTTGAATAGGTGGCAGGAGAGAAAGCTATTGAGGTCCTTTCATGCTTTAATTAATGTTAATGATTGGTTAGAACCATTATACTTTTAATAAGAATGCTATTACAAAAATAAGATTTTAAGAAAATTAACCTAGCAGTAAAATATACGTGTTGGTTTTAAACTAAATTCTTGTGTGATTTTGCTTTTCAGTACAAATACAGAGACCTAACTGTACGTGAAACTATCAATGTTATTACATTATACAAAGATCTCAAACCTGTATTGGATTCATATGGTGAGTTTACATAATAAAATACCAGTAACTATATTTTGAATTTACTCTTTTTGTTAATGACTGTAGGTTTCCTGTTTTCCTTTTTAAGATTGTTGGTTTTTCCATTGTAGGGCTACACCTCTACCTAATAATAAGTATTTGGGGGATAGGAAATGACAAGATCTAATACTAACATATTTATTCAGTTATTTTAAGGTTTTTAGAAGTATTCTTAACATAGAGCTGTGCAAATTTAGACCTAGAGGGAATGTTAAAGATAGGTTAGTTCATTATTTTCCAAAGTATTATCCATAGTTGTGAATAGTGTTGCTAGGAGTTTGGGGTGTGTGGTTAAGTTTGAGCAGTTATAGATTAAACAAAATTAATTGTGCTTCTTTGCAGCAATGTTGCAGTGTTTCTCGGGAGTCTGTAATATGCTGATGTGTTATACCTCACCAAAAGGGGAGAGAATCTGTTGTACTGTATCCTAAAGTGAATTACTGAATGTCGTGTCCCGTCCACCCCCCAGTATTGTTTTATATTCTTAGGAAGACATTTAGCAAAACTATATGCTGGGCGACTTTATTTTGTAGATAAAGCAAGCATTTTTAAAATATCCTTAATTCTGTAGAGTGTAGTTTCATTATTGACATAAAATAAAGTTGGGTTTTAAGTAAGAAATGACAATACCTAAAGTTTTTTGTTTTTTTTTAAGTAGTCTTTTTGTCACCACACCTGAGAGCCAGGGCCAAGGGTTCCTGTCCATTGTAAGGCCCTTGGCATCAAGGATAGAAGCTGACTTTTTCAGCTGAGACTCTAAACTGCACTCATGCCTAGGGCTTTGAAAACATTAGGAGCCTGGTGAGGAAAGGTGGAAGTCAACAGAGACAATTGATCCTGAGTTTCCCAAATAACAAAGACCTGAACCTAGGGCCCAGTTCTGCCTCTTGTTCACGTACTGTACAGTGGTATCTAGATCTGCAGAAAACCTCATATTACCAAAATCAGTTTACTTAAAACTAACTTTGATGGGGTGGGGGGAGTGACCTGGGCTAGGATTCTACTGCAAGTGATAGTTTTTACTGCATGCCAAAAGATTTAAGTATGTTGATCAAAACGGGCAAAGACTCCAACATCATTGAACCAATCTTACATAGCTTTATATGGCCAGACCACATCTGAACCATTCTTATCAACATGCTTTTTCAGTAAAGAAAGCCATAAATTTAAATAAGGTGGTTTTTTAAAAACTACAAATATCAGAATAAATTACAGCACAGTTAGTAGTAAGTATAAGAACTAAGGTCAACAGTACTATGTTCCTCTACTGCACATTACAGCCTTTTTTCTGTGTGATAGGGTTAATTCCAAATTGTTATTACAAATAATCGATCTGTTCCTATATGTGCCCTGACCAGGGAATTGAACCAGCCACCTCTGTGCTTTGGGATGATACTCTAACTAAGCTATTGGCCAAGACTGTGTGCTCTAATTAATCAGTTAATCATAGCTGGAAAAACTTGTGTGCTATGGTATGAGAAGTATTTGTATTAAAAGAAAATGTTTATATTTAATTGTGGAAACTTTTTCTTTTTAAGATTGTTTGATGCTATATTAGGATTGAGAATAATGAGAGAGGCTAAGCATATGGGGAGCCTAAAATTTTATGATGTTAGATTAACATTTAGTATGGTATCAGTTGATAGTGATTTTTAAGTAATTTTATAATCATGTTGGGGAAGCAGAGCTTATACTTACTGGAATTGTAGTATAAGCATTTTCATCTGTCTAGGATTTCAGTGTGCATACTTCGAACTAGTTCTTGCAAAATGAAAAAGAATAGTTTTTAAACAGCAAACTGTTTTTTAATTTTTATTTATTTATCCATTTTTTCCAAGTAATTCAAAGCATCTTTTCTTTACTAATTCAAAAACTGATCCCATTGAGTGAATCAACAAAGGATACTCTGTTATTGGACAAAATGGATAGTACATTAACAAGTTAACCCTTTTCAAGGATAATAATATTTTTTAACTAGCATTTCTGAAAGAATAACTTAATGGGAACATCTACAGAAATGCTCATCTTTGAATCATTGTTCTTGCTTTTCAGTTTTTAATGATGGCACTTCCAGGGAATTAATGAACCTCACTGGAACAATACCTGTGCCTTATAGAGGTAAGTGCCTTATGTAATTTATGTTTCCAATATAGATGCATTTTAATGCACATAATATGTTGTCAAAGAGTTATAAGCAAATTAAATCTACTTTCTCATGCTTTTCATGATGAAACAGAGATTTTACTATATTTCCCCATGCATAAGACACACCTTAATTTTGGGGCCTAAATTTGAAAAAATATGTATTACATAAAGTTGTTGAACTCAAGTTTTATTCATCATAAAATTCATATGACACCTCATCAAGTGTGAAAAAGCAGGAAATGCAAGTAAAAGGTCTACAGTCACTGTATAAGACACATCCAGTTTTTAGACCCCAATTTTTTCAGAAAAGAGTGCATCTTATACATGGAGAAATATGATAACTTCTGTTGAAACTGAACTTCATTTGACAGCAGCACCTAATATTTTTAGCCCTTTTTTTTGTCTTCTTGCCAACATATATCAATACATGCCTACTTATGCTGGAAGAGTTTGAAGTTTCATAGGATTAGAATCTTAGAACTAGAAAGGGTCTGACCAGGTGGTGGTGCAGTGGATAGAGTGTCATCCTGGGATGCTGAGGACCCAGGTTTGAAACCCTGAGGTTGCTGGCTTGAGTGTGGGCTCATCCAGCTTGAGCATGGGCTCACCAGCTTGAGTGTGGGGTCACTGAAGGGACCACTGGCTCAGCTAGAGCCCCCTGGTCATGGTACATAGGAGAAAGCAATCAATGAACAACTAAGGTGCCACAATGAATAATTGATGCTTATCTCTCTCCCTTCCTGTCTGTCTGTCCCTGTTTGTCCCTCTCTCACTCACTTAAAAAAAAAGAGAGAACTAGAAAGGGATCTTAAATGCTTCCTTGTTCAGCTTCTCACCCCATTCAGATTTCTGACAATATAGTGTAGTGGCTAAGATAGAGGCAGGGTATGGTAAGGTTTCAGTTCTTGCTCTGTAATCTCTCAAGTTCGTGACAGTAGGCATCTATAACATTTGGATAATAGTCTCTAACTCAAAAAGAATTCATTGTATGTAAAGGACTGCACAGAGTCTGATATACAATAAACACATCAAAAGTCACTGTTATTTAAGTTGTAATGTTTAATGTTGGCAATAAACTACTGATAGATTGTTACATCTCTGTTGCCAGTAAGCCACCCTCTGCTGTAATACTTACAGTGATAAGGGAACATGCAGTTTCATAAAACAACTGTTCTGCTTGTGTATTATTCCTTGTGACTCACTATGACCTGTGTATCTGTAACTTAGTTATTAATTTTGTATTACATCTGCTATGTGTGAGGCATAGGGGATAAGGGCTAGGGATGCAAATGCAAATAAAGGATGTACCTTCTCTGGAAGAACTGACACAAATACGGGAAACAGGGAATAAGTATATATTTATAATATTCTATAACTGCTATAGAATAAAATATAAAGGTGCTGTGAGATTACAGAGAATAAGACCATATCGGAAGAAAATGGAGAAAATGACATTTGAACTTGGTATTAAAGGATGAGTCAACCATTCATAACAGAACAGACATTTCAGGCAGAGGGGAAAAAAAATACAGCTGAATATTAACACTGAATAACGCAAGTATAAAATTAGGAAGGACTGGCCCTAGCCAGATAGCTCAATTGAGCAGTGTTTCAACTGTCGGTCTACTGACTGGCAGAAATTTCATGCCAGTCTGCAAAAGAGTTAACCATTTTGATATTGTATGAAGATTATAGACCCAGTGATATTAGTCTAATTTGCTTATCCTTAGGGTTATTTCTGCCTTAGTAGTCACTGAAATAATTTCCTATTTTCACCGGTCCCTGAGTATAAAAAGGTTGAAAACCACTGGATTAGAGCATCATCTTGATACACAAAGGCTGCTGCAGGTTTGATCCCCAGTCAGGACACATATAGGAACAGATCAATGTTTCTAACTGTCTATCTCTCCTTTCCTCTCTTTAAGATCAACAATTTTTTTTTTTTTAATTAGGGAGGACCAAAACAAATTCTGGATTACTGACTTTGCCTTTAGGAAATAAACTCTGGTGAGGAAATAGGTATATGGGGAAAAGGAGAAGGAAAACTGGTACACATAATTATATATATATAAAATGTATCTTTCTATGTTCCCTCACCATTTTTTGTATGGCATAGTTCCTAAGTCTAAGTAATTCTGGAGAATTCTTCATTTTCACAAAGCAAAGAATTCTGGTTGGTGGAAATAAACTTATATTTTCTGTATTAGGATGTATTCTATTAGAGTTCTTTCTTCGTTGTTGAAGTAGTTTTGGGTAAAAAATAAATTCAAGGTCACACTGAGTTTTCTTTTTGGCAAGAGAGGGAGGTGAGGGACAGACAGACGGGAAGGGAGAGAGATGAGAAGCATCAACTCATAGTTGTGGCACTTTCGTTGTTCATTGATTGCTTTCTCATATGTGCCTTGACTTGAGGGCTCCAGCCGAGCTAATGACCCCTTGTTCAAGCCAGCAACCTTGGGCTTCAAGCCAGTAACCCTTGGGCTCAAGTCAGTGACCGTAGGGTCATGTCTATGATCCCATGCTCAAGCTGGCCACTCCATGATCAAGCTGGTGAGCCTGCACTCAAGCCAGATGAGCCCACTATCAAGCTGGCGAACTTGGGGTTTCTAACCTGTGTCCACAGCGTCCCAGGCTATTGCTCTATTCACTGCGCCACTGCCTGGTCAAGCACAATTGATTTTTTAAGTAAAATTTATATGTATATATTTATATGAAGTGAAATTGATTCTAAGAGTATCTGAATTTATGTTAGTTGATTTAAATGGTTTCTTGGAACTTTGACTTTGAGCTTCTTAAGATAAGGCTATCATGTTCAATATATTAACTCTGTTGGATCCTTTGAAGCACTGTTCAGTTTGGCTATTTATAGTCAAATTTCTCAACTGAGAATCTGTTATATAAAGCAAAGAGAAGGTGACATCACTGATTGAATAACTATCACTGAATATGCCATATGTATTGGTCAAGTTATAGCCACCAATCAGTGTCTGATAATTGGATTAGTGTTGGCAAGGGAATTATATCCGTTTCTGATAGGATAACATAATCCAGGGGTCGGGAACCTTTTTGGCTGAGAGAGATCCATGAACGCCACATATTTTAAAATGTAATTACATGAGAACCATACAACAACCTGTATACGTTACACATTCAATAAAAATTGGTGTTGTCCCGGAGGACAGCTGTGATTGGCTCCTGCCACCCGCAACCATGAACATGAGCAGTAGGAAATGATTGGATTGTAATACATGAGAATGTTTTATATTTTTAACGTTATTATTATTTTTTTATTAAAGATTTGTCTGCGAGCCAGATGCAGCCATCAAAAGAGCCACATCTGGCTCAAGAGCCATAGGTTCCCGACCCTTGCCATAATCCATGGTCTTCCATGTGTAAACCTTCCCAGTGAACCTTATAAATTGAAATGACAGGAGTCAGAGAGCAAAGAATGGATTGAGTTGAAAGATACTTTATGAAGAATACTCATAAGCATCAAGCACTCACTAGCAGAATAGCATCAAATAGCTCCTTAATCGTGTTGATGGATTTTACAAACTGAACATTCGAGAAACTGATCTTAAACAGAACTTTGAAATATTACAAAATTTGTTGTGATTTTTTAAAAAGTGTTTCTTAGTTATAGCTCTCTTGCTCACCTACTAAGCCATTACTGAAAAATAATAAAAATAGAGTAACTGAAATTTCTTTCTCTCTCAGGTAATATATATAATATTCCAATATGCCTGTGGCTGCTGGACACATACCCATATAATCCCCCTATCTGTTTTGTTAAGCCTACTAGTTCAATGACTATCAAAACAGGAAAGCATGTTGATGCAAATGGAAAGATATATCTTCCTTATCTACATGAATGGAAACATGTAAGTATTAACAGTGTTCTGTGAATTTGTTGTATTTTATATATTTTGTTCACTAGCATCTACTTTTTTTAACACTCAAAGAGGATTCCAAGGAGGAGGTAAGTTCATTTAAGATCATTAATCACTGAGTTGGGTAATTGGAAAAGGCTCTCTAACACAAATATGGTCATGCACCGTATGACAGCATTTCAGCCAACAACAGACTACATATACAATAGTGGTCACATAAGATTATAATGGAGCTGGAAAATTCCTGTCACCTAGTGATGTCATAGCTATCCCAGCAGTATAGTGCAATGCATTACTCACATGTTTGTGGTCATTCTGTTATAAATAAGCCTACTACACTGCCAGTCATATAAAAGTATAACACATAAAATTATAATAGTAGGCTATACCATCTAGGTTTGTGTAAGTGCACTCCATGGTGTTCACACAATGATAAAATCACCTAATGATGCATTTCTCAGATTGTATCCCTGTTAAGTGGTACATGACTATATATCTTATATTTTTATAGCACTTGGTAATTTAACTTTTATTTGCCTGAGTAGAACCTTTAAGAATAGATAGAATTTAGCCCTGGCCGGTTGGCTCAGCGGTAGAGCGTTGGCCTAGCGTGCGGAGGACCCGGGTTCGATTCCCGGCCAGGGCACACAGGAGAAGCGCCCATTTGCTTCTCCACCCCTCTGCCGCGCTTTCCTCTCTGTCTCTCTCTTCCCCTCCCGCAGCCAAGGCTCCATTGGAGCAAAGATGGCCCGGGCGCTGGGGATGGCCCTGTGGCCTCTACCTCAGGCGCTGGAGTGGCTCTGGTCGCGACATGGCAACGCCCAGGATGGGCAGAGCATCGCCCCCTGGTGGGCAGAGCGTCACCCCTGGTGGGCGTGCCGGGTGGATCCCGGTCGGGCGCATGCGGGAGTCTGTCTGACTGTCTCTCCCCGTTTCCAGCTTCAGAAAAATGAAAAAAATAAAATAAAATAAAAAAAATAAAATAAAATAAAAAAATTAAAAAAAAAAAAAAAGAATAGAATTTATATAGTGGGATGTGCATTTTAAAAACTAGTCTACTGATGGCATATATTTGAGATGAGAAACTGTTCAAATCTCATTACTTATAGTTTTCCTATCAAGAAATAGTAATAGTCGGAAACTTTTATTTCTGCCTCTGATGCTAAAGCTCTGGCAGACCAATGTTCCTATCAAAATAACTAGAGAGGCCAGAGTACAAACAGCATCTGTGAAAGCCTCTGGAGAACTGTGAGCGATGAGTACTGGAACAGCCAAGGTCCTCTAGTGAAGAGAAGCACAAGAGATAAGCCAACATTCTGCCAACTTTCCCTATGCATATTTACTGATTCTTGCTATAGGGTACAAGGCTGAGAATCTTAGCGAAGAGGCAGAGAAACCAGAGTTTCTAGCAGCTTCACAAAGCTGAAAAGACAACAGTTGCTATTTTATCCGCCAATGCAGCCAGTACTTTAGAAGCCAAAATTTGGGAGAAAAAGAAGATACAAAGAAATAAACCAGAACCTGACCAGTGGTGGTGCAGTGGATAGAGCCACTGACCTGTGCACTGAGGTCCCAGATTCCAAACACCAAGGTCACCAGCTTGGGCATGGGATCATCCATGTGATGATCCCATGGTCACTGGCTTAAGCCCAGAGGTTACTAGCTTGAGCAAGGGGGGTCACTGGCTCGACCTGAGCCCCTTGGTCAAGGCATATATGAGAAACAATCAATGAACAACCAAAGTCCTACAACTATGATTCTCATTTCTCTCCCTTCTTCCCTTTCTCTCTGGTTATTTATTTATTTATTTATTTTTAATCGCATGCACGCACTTTAACAAATTAAAAAATAAACCAGATAATCCAAGTTTTCCCTTCAAGGCAAGATGCTAAATTAAGCTAAGCAGAAAACTTCTGAAAAACAGTGCCCAGTTCTCAGCAGCCTCAGATTGAAGAGGCAATAGGAGTTCAGAACCTTATCACAGAAGTGGGTGTAGATAAACATCCTAGGCTTTAGTTGATTCCACTGGAAGAACACATCCCAGGAATGAGAAGTCAGGTATGATGAGCCTTACAAAACCCCAGCCCAAGCCTAACCAGGTGGTGGCGCAGTGGATAGAGCGTTGGACTGGGATGCAGAGGACCCAGGTTCAAGACCCCAAGGTTGTCAGTTTGAGCATGGGCTCATCTGGCTTAAGTAAAAAGCTCACCAGCTTGGACCCAAGGTTGTTGGCTCCAGCAAGGGGTTACTTGATCTGCTGAAGGCCCACGGTTAAGGCACATATGAGAAAGCAATCAGTGAACAACTAAGGTGTCGCAAGGAAAAACTGATGATTGATGTTTCTCATCTCTCTCTGTTCCTGTCCGTCTCTCCCTATCTATCCCTCTCTCTGACTCTCTCTGTCCCTGTAAAAAACAAAACAAAACAAAAAAAACCCAGCCCAAATTAGCTCAGTCCCTGATTAAAGTGATTCTCAACAGTGTCTTCCTGCCATAGGGTAGGTGAACCCTACTGGAAGAGGTTAATGTATAAAGCCTCTAATTTTTCACAAATGTAACCAACATACAATTTTTTTTTAATCTTTTTTTTTTTTTCTTTTGAAGCTGGAAACAGGGAGAGACAGTCAGATAGACTCCCGCATGCGCCCAACCGGGATCCACCCGGCGTGCCCACCAGGGGCGACGCTCTGCCGCGACCAGAGCCACTCTAGCGCCTGGGGCAGAGGCCAAGGAGCCATCCCCAGCGCCCGGGCCATCTTTGCTCCAATGGAACCTTGGCTGCAGGAGGGGAAGAGAGAGACAGAGAGGAAGGAGGGGTGGAGGTGGAGAAGCAAATGGGCACTTCTCCTATGTGCCCTGGCCGGGAATCGAACCCGGGTCCCCCGCACGCCAGGCCGACGCTCTACCGCTGAGCCAACCGGCCAGGGCCTAACCAACATACAATTTAAAATTATCAAATACATCAAGAAAGAGGAGAAAAAGATTATAGAAATAGGACAGTGCTGCTTCCAGGTAATCCAGTTATCAGACATAGACTTGAAAATAATTGTAATTAATAGGCTCAAGATGGAAAATTGTATTAACAAGGAACCAAGTAAACTCTTAGAACTGAAAAATAGAATAGTAGAAATTAAGAACTCAGGTGATGGAATTAGTAGCAGATTGAACTCAGTCACAATAGAGAATTAATGAACTGGTAAATGTATACTTCATATTTTTTAGCACTGTTAACATAGGAATAAGCCTCACAAAAGGTATACAAATTCATTATGAAGAAAATTTTATTGAAAGACATTAAAGAAGACTTAAGGCAAAGAAACTTATTCATGGAATAAGAAATGTCAACTCTTCAAGAAACTTATTCATGGAATAAGAAATGTCAACTCTTCAAGTTGATTTACAGTATATCCTAAAAGGAATTTTTGTTTCTGTCTATATTTGTTAATTTTGTGAATTTGATAAGCTGGGTCTAAAATTGATATGGAAATGCAAAAGATTCAGAATAGCCAAGCACTCTCCAAACAGCATAAGGTCAAAGGGACTTTACCCTACAGATATCAAAATGTATTATAAAACTAATAATTAAGACAGTATGAGCCTCACCAGTGGTGGCACAGTGGCTAGAGGGTTGACTTGGGACAGTATGGCCAGGTTCAAAACCCTGAGGTTGCTGGCTTGAGTGAGGGCTCTCCAGCTTCAGCATTGGATCACCGGCTTGAGTTGGGATCATAGGTACGATCCCATGGTCGCTGGCTTAAAATCCAAGGTCACTGGCTTGAGCAAAGAAAGCATCACTGACTGAGCTAAAGCCCCCCCACCCCGTCAAGGCATGTATGAGAAACAGTGAACTAAAGTGAACACAACTACAAGTTGATGTTGCCCATCTCTGTTTCTTCCTGTCTCTCTCAAAAAATAAAAAATAAAAAGAATATGAAGTACTGATTCATACTACAACGTGAATGAATCTTGAAAAACATTATGCTAAGTAAAAGAAGCCAAACACAAAAGGTTGCATATTGTATGATTCTATTTACATGAAATGTCCAAAACAGGCAAACCATTAATGGGAAATAGATTAATGGTTGAATGGTTGCCAAGGGCTGAGAGAAAGGGAAAATGGGAAATAGCTGCTAATGGGTTCAGGTTTCTTTTTGAGATAATGAAAATATTCTAGAATTACCACTGAACTGGCCCTGGCTGGTTGGCTCAGTGGTAGAGTATTGGCTCAGCATGTGGAAGTCCTGGGTTTGATTCCTAGCCAGGGCACACAGGAGAAGTGGCCATCTGCTTCTTCACCCCTTCCCCTCTCCTTCCTCTCTGTCTCTCTCTTCCCCTCCCACAGCCAAGGCTCCATTGGAGCAAAGTTGGCGGGGCACTGAGGATGGCTCAGGTCACAATGGAGCAACGCCCCAGATGGGCAGAACATCATCGCCCCGTTAGGGGGCTTGCTAGGTGGATCCCATTTGGGCGATTGTGGGAGTCTGTCTCTGCCTGCCCACTTCTCACTTCAGAAAAATACAAAAAAAAAAAAAAACCCCACAAAAAAACCCCACTGAATGGTACACTTTTAAAGGATAAATTTAATGGTATGTGAATTATATTTCAATTTAGTGTAGGTGTTTTGCTGGGCTAAGTAATTAACGAGATAAAAGTGTGTGGTCGCAGGAGCCCTCCCCAATCCCTCATACCAACCATGATCTCCAGCCCACATTTCAGATACTGCACATGCCTACCCTCAGTCTCAGCATATAAATCCACAGACAAACGTAAAGCATTAGAATAGTGGCACTTCACAGGTTTTTAAACGCAGCTTTTTAAAATATTATTTGTTCATAAGTTGGGAAAAATTGAACAAATGAGGTGAGTTTGGTGCTTTGGAAAGCTGGTGAACTCTTCTATCAGTAAAGCTGATCAAGATGATTGTGTTAATTCTTCAGAACCCGATGAACTCATGTAAGAGGTATTTCAGATGAGATATACACAAAATTTATTAAGGCATGAAAATGGAACCATCAGATAAGCCAGTTTGGACATCTATGCCTAGCATAGTTTGTGTAAAATTAATGATTGATATTTGAGAGAAATATTTAGCAAACCTATATGGAAAAATATGTACTCTTTTAGTAACTATGGTATTGAAGGAATGATCTAACAGTTTGTATATTTTGTACAATGATCTACTGATTTCTAAGATAGTCTACTTTTAATTTCAGAGTTCATAGTACTGTCTAATAAAAATTAATCTAAGAATGTGTTTCTAAGGTAACATTGTCTTTTAAAGCCCTTGATATTTGTGACTACTGCTTATGTTCATCCTGAATTTAGACCAGAATATTTTATTTGTCCATTGGAAAAGTTTTGGTTATCTGTGTGAACTCAAATGAAAAACAATACTATCTGAATTTTGCAGTGTATTGCTTTGACTACTGCTGTTTTTATATATATGTAGTAGCCTCCTGTTATCCATGGGGATGCATTCCAAGAACCCCAGTAGATGGCTAAAACTTTGGGTAGTACCAAACTATATATATACTATGTTTTATTCCTACATATATATACTTATGCTAAAGTTTAATTTATAAATTAGGCACAGTAAAAGATGATAATAAAATATAATTATAACACTATACTATAATATAAGTTATGTGAATGTGTTCACTTGTTTCAGAGAATCCCTTGCTGACGTGTTCAGATAGGCTTAGTGCTTTCTGATGCAACAGTTGCTGTCAGTTGGAACACATTCTCTGTTCATGTCTAATACCCTCAAATATAATACCTTTTCCATCTTTACTGAGCCACTTATCATACACTGTGGCTGTCATTTTTGCAGTTTGAGGTGCTGCAGCAGCAACACCAGTGTGAACTTCTTTTTTCTTATTCACAATTTCGCAGGTAGAAGTCATTCTTACTATAGATCTTAGTAAACTCACCATATGATTTTTTTATTATTTAGTCAAGAACTTTCACCTTTTCATTTAAGGAAAGCACTTTATGGCTCCTCTGGCATATCCAAAATGCCAGCATCACTACTCTTGCACTTTGGGGCCATTATTAAGTAAAATAGAGCTACTTGAACAGAAGCACTGTGATACCTCGACAGTCACTCTGATAACCAAAGTGGCAACTAGATTACTAATGGGTGGGTAGCATATACAGCATGGACAAAGGGATTTTATATGCTGGGCGGGGTGGCATGAGATTTCATCATGCTGCTTAGAATGATGCACAGTTTAAAAATTCTGAATTATTTCTGAAGTTTTCTATTTAATATTTTCAGACCAGAGGTAATAAACTGCAGAGATTGAAACCTTGGATAAGTGAGGATAAGTGCTGTACATAAAGCAACAGACTTGCTACACAGAAATAACTAAATAATAAGTAAAAAAATCACCTAACTTGCCTGGCCAGGCAGTGGTGCAGTGGATAGAGCATTGGACTGGGATGTGGAGGACCCAGGTTCGAGACCCCGAGGTCACCAGCTTGAGCGCAGGCTCATCTGGTTTGAGCAAAAGCTCACTAGCTTGGACCCAAGGTCGCTGGCTCAAGCAAGGGGTTAGTCTGCTGAAGGCCCGCGGTCAAGGCACATATGAGAAAGCAATCAATAAACAACTAAGGTGTCGCAAGGAAAAACTGATGATTGATGCTTCTTATCTCTCTTCGTTCCTGTTTGTCTGTCCCTGTCTATCCCTCTCTCTGACTCTCTTTCTGTCTCTGTAAAAAAAAAAAAAAAAAAAAAAAAAAATCACCTAACTTTATTAAATTAATTAAATGAAATTTTTGTGTTTGAGATCCTGTAAAGAAAATAATTAAGTTGAGTTGAAAACTGATAAGAAATGGACAGTTTTCCTTTTTTTGCCGAAAATTAAATCTATAACTGACCTAAGTTTGTTTTCTGTTTTTAGCCACAGTCAGACTTGTTGGGGCTTATTCAGGTCATGATTGTGGTGTTTGGAGATGAACCTCCAGTCTTTTCTCGACCTACAATGTCAGCATCTTATCCACCATACCAGGCAACGGGGCCACCAAACAGTAAGTAGAATTGAGATTTGATTTTTAAACTCATAGAAACAAAAAACAGTGTTAACAAAATGTTTCTAATGACTTCACTTTGCTTTTTAGCTTATCAAGTTAGTGGATTTTTTGGAGGTATTCTGAGGCCCCACATCTGCATGTACAGATTCCCACCAAAGACTGGCATTTGGGCTTTCGTTTGTGGGTAGAAATCTAACTCTGGGTGTGCTGGATTCCAGAATACAGGAGAAAGAATGCTGGAATAGAGCTAGAATTTTTTTAAATTATGCATGCCATGGAATAGCCTTATTTGATCAGTTTGGAAGCAGATATAACTTGAAAGGTAGCCTGACCTCTCCTTTTCTTTGCAACTCCAGGGTCAGTGTTATATAAGACTCAATAACAAACTCAACAAAATCATTCACGTTCAGCTATTCTGGGTATACACAATTGGACATCTAGCTCTCAGCTTTCTTCTCTTTAGTACAGCCAATTCATGATTTGACTTTTTGTGGAGGGAGGGTGGGCATGGAGTCAGTAACAATTCTCCCCTAATTGGTGTACATTATTTCAGCTATTTCTTGGTTTTTAAAAATAATTCTTACTGATACTTTAAAATCACCCTGGATAATTAAGAATTGGTTGTACCTACTTGTTTGGCTTTATTAAACCTGCATTGATTTCATTGTTTTGAGCTGTTATTTTTATAAGATTATTTTAAGATTATAATTAACCAGATTTATTAATCTTATAAGTGATATTATATGAGTTTTATTTTTCTGCTGAAAATTATCCTCTTCCTTTTTAATCCATTCTGTCTTGAGGAACATTTTGACTCATAAGCTGATTGGGAATTTAACAAAAAGAATTTTCTAGCCTGATCGGTGGTGGCGCAGTGGGTAGTGTCAGCCTGGGGTGCTGAGATCCCAGGTTTGAAACCCTGAGGTCACTGGCTTGAGCAAGGGGTCACTGGCTCAGCTGGAGCCGCCCTGTCAGGGCACATAAGAGAAGCAATTGATGAACATCTACAGTGCAGCAACTACAAGTTAATGCTTCTCATCTCTCTCCCTTCCTGTCCATGTCCCTCTTTATCTCTTTAAAAAAAAGAAAAGAAAAAGAACTTTCTAAACCCATTTCCTTTTCCTGTCCTGCCTTCCCAGGATTTAGTACCTCTTTTAATGAAGATGCTAGGTATTCTTTTGGACCAGAAATTTTTCATCTGAAATTCTTTTGACTCCAGTACCCAAGATTAGATAATCTTGCTCATGTAAGTTTGAAATATCAGATATTTCCTAATGCATCATTGGTTTATTTGCTCAAGTAACATAGCATTGACCACTTAAGATTAAGGTAACATTTTCAGAAATTTAGGCAGTCTCCTGAGCAACATTTTTTCCCTAAGTTTCTTCCAGTTTTGTATTGACATCGGAAGTGCAGCATTCTAGAAAAAGACCACACTGAAATCGCTATTGCTGTTCAATTTTGTACTTACTGCAAATCACATTAAGTAATCTAGAACCAATTTAAGTAAATTACTGAAAGACCAATTTACTATTCATCCATTCCAGTTTAATACTTTTTATACATTTAAACATTTTTATTATGTATAACTATAAAGAAATGAAGGTCTGGATTCCATTCCCACGTACATCAAGGAATAGCTTGGAAATTTGAATACATTCTTAAATATCTTCTAGATGAGAAGTTCTATATTTCTATTATTACAATAGTATTATTATTACTCAAAACATTTTTGATCTCCTGTTTTAGGATGATTTTTGAGCTAGTTATGAGACACATTTAAAAAGTGTTAAATGTTCAAGTAAAAAATGTTATGTTCAATCCTTTTTGTGGACAACTGACAGTAATACCGACAGTGGAGAAGCAAATGGGTGCTTGTCCTGTGTGCCCTGGCCGGGAATCGAGGAATTCCTTTTTTTTTTTCCCATCAAATTCCCAGTGCTTGTCACATAAAAGGCACTAAAACATTGATTGGATTAAGAGTTAATTCATTATGTTGAGTGAGAAAAACTTCACTGAGGATGAATTTATTCTCAGACAAGTCATGTTCAGTTAAAGCCAAAATTAACTTCTCTTTTACTCCTCTATGTTAATTAGTCTTTTGGCACCGCTGCCTAGTTATGATATTGGTGTTCATTTTTATTTTTTACTTTTTGTTGAATTTATTGGGGTGACATTGGTTAATAAAATTATATAGGTTTCAGGTGTACAGCTCTATAATACATCATCTGTATATTGTATTGTGTGCCCACCACTCCAAGTCAGGTTTCCTTTCATCCCATTTATCCCCTGCCCCCCATGCCCTCGTCCACCTCCCTACCTCCCCCAGTCCCCTAATCCCTTGTCCTCTGATAATCACCATACTGTTGTCTGTGTCACTGGAGTTCTCTTTAAAAAAATAAATAAATAAAATTATATATATATATATATATATATATATATATATATAGCATTCTTTAAGCTTGCTAGATTTGAGCCTTTCTCCCAAGTATTTCCAAGCTTTTGTTTTGTTTTTAACCAGTCTAGCTGAATATAAGTTTTGTGTAAGACCTAGTAACTTGAAGTCTCTGAAAATCTTCAATCAAGCCAACAAAACTAGCTGTGCTCATCGGTCAATATAGTCTTTAAAAGAAATAGAAAAAGCCCTGGCCGGTTGGCTCAGCGGTAGAGCGTTGGCCTAGCGTGCGGAGGACCCAGGATCGATTCCCGGCCAGGGCACACAGGAGAAGCGCCCATTTGCTTCTCCACCCCTCCGCCGCGCTTTCCCTCTCTGTCTCTCTCTTCCCCTCCTGCAGCCAAGGCTCCATTGGAGCAAAGATGGCCCGGGCGCTGGGGATGGCTCTGTGGCCTCTGCCCCAGGCGCTAGAGTGGCTCTGGTCACAACATGGCGATGCCCAGGATGGGCAGAGCATCGCCCCCTGGTGGGCAGAGCATCGCCCCTGGTGGGCGTGCCGGGTGGATCCCGGTCGGGCGCATGCGGGAGTCTGTCTGACTGTCTCGCCCTGTTTCCAGCTTCAGAAAAATGAAAAAAAAAAAAAAAAAAAAAAGAAATAGAAAAAGATTTCTTAGATATAATGAAGAGGTCTCTTTTTTAAAAGATGACCTTGGACCAGAAGAGGGCAGAATTACTTTCTTCTAAACTCCAAATTGAACCAGCTCCTGTCTCAAGAGAGAGAGAGGGAGAGTTGGAGACCCCTTGAGGGTTTACAGAGCTGACCAGGTTGACCTATTTGCCAGTTAGTCCTTGTTGGGATTGTCACGTGTGTTGTCATTACTTGTGGTTAGTGCTTTGAGAATTACTTGATTTGTAGAGCATTATGCTTTAAGTAAAGAACTAATAATATGGATGGAGTGTTTGTTTTGGTGCTGAGATTTGGATTCTTTAATTATATGAAATTTTGCCGTGGTTTGACAATGATGTATCTCTCATGGTAACCCATGTGTTCAGGGTTATGCATATTATTTTAAAATGTTAAAACTTATTTTCAGCTTCCTACATGCCAAGCATGCCAAGTGGAATCTCTGCATACCCATCTGGATACTCTTCCAATCCCAGGTAATGAAATTTTTTTCCCCTTTTTTTAAATTCTTATCTTTTATTAACCCATAATACAATTACTTGCTTCCGGTTTGTTGAAGTAATAGGTCAGATGACATTTGCCACAATGTCTGTTGAAGTGGCTGGTCATAAAAATTCCAGTACCACATTCATCTGAAAGGCTCTTCTGACAAAGGCAAATCTTAACACAAAGATGAAGAATGGACTCCTGAATGTTGTAGTCAGACAAAGTACATCCATCTTCCAGTTGCTTGCTAGCAAAGATCAGTCTTTGCGGATCAGGAGGAATTTCTTCCTTATCCTGCATCTTGGCCTTTACATTTTCTCTTGTCTCTGAGCCTCGAGAGTGGTGTATTCCCAGTAAGGGTTTTCACGAAAACCTGTATCTTGGTGGTGATTCCACCGCAATTGGACCTTAAAATTCTTGCTACTTCCCTTTAAGAACAGTGTAGGTGGCTCAAAGGTTAACAGAATGCTAATTATAATGAATTCAACCAAGAGAATAATATTTTAATACCCTTTTTAAAAACTTACCTTTTCTGAGCCCTGGCCAGGCAGCTTAATTGGTTGTGGGTTTGATGGTCCCCAGTCAGGGAAGATACAGGAATCAACCAATGAATGTATGGGTGGGCGAAACAACAGATGGATGTTTCTCCCTCTCCCTCTCTCCTTTTCCCTCTCTTCCTTTCCCTCTCCCTGCCTTCCTCTCCCTCTCTCTCCTTCTCTCTCCTCTCTTTTCTCATCCCGTCTTTCTCCCTCCCTTTCTCATTTGTCCCCCTCTTTCTCTAAAATCAATAAATAAAAAATTTTACCTTTCTTGTACATTACAAGGAACAAATTAATGGTTCATAAGATGGAGTCAGTCTTGTCCCCATGATATTTATTCATTCAGTTATAGACTACATGTACTACCAATCTTTATTACCCATTTGATAATATGACACAGGTAAATTAAATTAATAATGTAGTCTATGAATAATGTACACTAGAAAATTAATGAGAAATAATCTTTTTTTGAGAAATAATTCTTAACTCATGTTTTAAATGTGTACTTGTACCATTGGTAATCTAGGACTACAGTACTTTCAAAAGGGGGTTGTAGGGCAGGCTTCAAGTACAAGACTGGCATATACTTGTGCCTAAATAAGACTTCCAGCTATCTTAAAAATTAACAAGAAATTTTTAACCCTGCTCTTAGTATCAGATAACTCTCACAGATATATTTAGCCATATTTCCTAAACACCTGCTATGACTATATATATATAGATTTACACATATAATATGCAGGATCTTATAACTTAAATTTAGCAAACTTATTTCTGGGCCTTTCTTAATTCCAGAGACTAGCTTTCTAAGGTAGTAAGCATTCTGTCACATTAGACAGGTAAATAGAGACTAGGTGAACATCTGTCAGGGACAATAGAGATAGAGTCCTATGATTATAATATATAACTAGGCTATAAGTTTTAGATTTCTTGTGGGCCTTATTTTTCTGATTAAGTTCTAAATGGAATCCTGTCTGAAGCCCTGAAATTAGAAGCCTTTATAATTAACAGTTGCTAGTAAGAAAGAACTCTGGACATGTAGGTAATAGTTGTTGGAAGGACAATAAGGAAATAGACTTCTGAATAATGAAGCCATTGCAAAGAAACTTTTAAATCAAAATGAAGGTCAAAGACACAAAAATGTGACCCTTATTCACCCATCATATGTAACCATGAAAGTGTGGTTTGTGAAGGTAAGAAGTTTGTTTTGAGTCAGCTATTTTTCAAAGATTTTATATTCTTTCCTGTGAAACATAACTTTTCATCTCAAGATGTAACATGCTCATGAGCTGTGAAGGGTGACTGTATTCAAATTGCCATCAATATCTTTCTCTATATAAAGGGCCTTAGCAGAAGACCTTCAGAATTTCTTTCTCTTATCCCTTTGTCCTAAAAGAGAATTAATAAACCAGTGGTTGTAGAAGAATTGTTATCTTAAAACAATAAATATGAGTCTTTTTTCTTGCTATAGAAAGTTGGACTAGATGATCTCTAAGGTCTCTTCCAAATATTAAGATCTTTTCAAAGTTTTACTTAGCACTTGCAGTATGTATACAAGGAAACCAAATGTTATGTCAAGAATAGTTTTTCCAGTTTTAATATGTGTACTAGCAAGAATGTATTAAAATGATTAGAAAACAATGCCTAGTATCAGAAAATGGAAAGTGCTGTTATAAAGTCATTTGGAGGGAGGAGCTTAAAGAAAGTTTCATAAATGCAAGAACTGATTTAAGGATGACCTTAAATAAATCATTTGTGTTTAGAGGTGGAGGGAGCAGAAAAGAGTAATAACATTTGATAACTGAGAGGAAACCACCAATTATCAAATCCAGCCCACTCATTTTATGTAAGCAAAGGTACAATCACACACACACTAAAGTAACCCCAGTAAAGAATAGGGAAACACTTCAGTTGATTGGAGAATATAAGGTTGTGAGTAGAGAAATAGGTGCAACTTCCATGGGTAATATAGATCTCCCCATACCTTCCCTGATCTCCTCTAGCTAGTTTTGGTTTTCCACTCTCCATCTCCTGAGCTTTTATTTAGCGTTTGTTGTTTCCTTTATCCTCTCAAGATTGTTGACAGGGATCTTGCCCTGTTTTGATTATTAGTGTCCTGAGGAAGAGGTGGATTCATATCTTAGTTCCTACCTGAAGCCCTTAGACACAGTGCCTTAGATATAATAAATAGTAAGTTTTGAAGAGGTACATAAGAAAAAGAAACACAATAAATATCTGTGGAGTGTTATAAAATAGGTCAAAAAATGCTCCTTAAAAATTTGAAAAAGATTTGCTACCTAGGGCAAATTGCCTAAAAATATACAAAGGTAGGAAATATTGCAGTAGTCTTCTCTTATCTGTCTTCTGCTTTCCATGGTTTCAGTTACCTGTGGTCAGTCATGGTCCAAAAATATGAAATGGAAAAAGCAGAAATTAACAATTCATCAATTTTCAGTTGCATGCCGTTCTTGATAGCAGGATTAAATCCTGCACCGTCGTACTCCGCCTCGCCTGGGACATGAACCATCCCCTTGTCCAGTGCATCCGTGCAGATATGCCGCCTGCCCGTTAGTCTCTTGGTAGCCCTCACCAGTTTGTCATAGTATACAGTGCCTGTGTTCAGGTAACCCACCTTTCACTTAATAATGGCTCCAAAGTCCTAGAGTAGTGATGCTAACCATTTGTCAGGGCTATTGTAAACAGTATTTCTGAAACAGTGTTGGATAGGAGACAGGAGGACGATACTCCTAAGTCACGTTCCTTCTCACTCTGATATGAACTACATGAATGACACGTAATTGTCATAGC
This sequence comes from Saccopteryx bilineata, assembly GCF_036850765.1. Lineage (NCBI taxonomy): Eukaryota > Metazoa > Chordata > Mammalia > Chiroptera > Emballonuridae > Saccopteryx > Saccopteryx bilineata. Next base: position 365,446,738 of record NC_089490.1, on the reverse strand, counting down.
ATGAGAAATTTTGAAACTTTATTTAAATTGGAATATGTTCAGATCAGACATTTGTAAAGGTTATCAATGAACCACAAGTAAAATCTAAATAGTATCATTTCCCTCTGTGCTAGGAAATCAGAATGGAAAAGTTCTCTCACTAAATATCTGTTGCTTCCTGTCCTGATGCTGTTGAACTGCCCTTAGAAATACTCTAGTTGCTTTCTGCTGCTGTGAAAGTAACTCTCAAATAACCAGGCCGAGCAAGAACATTTTAACCATTCACTTTGAGAGCAAACTCAGTGTCATTAATGGAATTTCTGTAGAACTTGGCTTGAATAGACATCGGTAGTTCTAAAACAGTAAAGTTATTAACTGGGAAAAGAATGAAATGTCAGGCTTAACTTCCTGAATGGGGTCCTAAAGATACTAGAGTGTTGGGTCAGCTTATTATATATTTTTTCCATAGTTGTGTACCCATTGATTATTTCTCATACCTGCCCAGACTGGGGATTGAGCCGTAATCCTGGGAGCTGGTGACCTCAGTGCTGCAGGACAACACTGTCTCTACTGTGCCACCAGCCAGGGCCCGAGTCATTTTAATATTTAATATTTTCTGTTCTCTAGTGGTTATCCAGGCTGTCCGTACCCACCTGGTGGTCCATATCCTGCTACAACAAGTTCCCAGTACCCTTCCCAGCCTCCTGTGACCACTGTTGGTAAGTAGCCTTCAAAATTGTATTTCTCTACATAAGGAAAGGCAAGCTGAGTCTCCTGTTGTGAAAAATGCATTTCACTTTTTTTATTGAATAAATTTGACATGTAACATTATATAAGTTAAAGTGTATAGCATGTTACTTTAATACAGTTTTTTTTGTTTTGGGTTTTTTTTTGTATTTTTCCAAAGCTGGAAATGGGGAGGCAGTCAGACAGACAGACTCCCGCATGTGCCCGACCGGGATCCACCCGGCATGCCCACCAGGGGGCGATGCTCTGCCCATCTTGGGGCATCGCTCTGCCGCAATCAGAGCCATTCTAGCGCCTGAGGCAGAGGCCACAGAGCCATCCTCAGCGCCCGGGCCAACTTTGCTCCAATGGAGCCTCGGCTGCGGGGGGGAAGAGAGAGACAGAGAGGAAGGAGAGGGGGAGAGGTGGAGAAGCAGATGGGCACTTCTCCTGTGTGCCCTGGCCAGGAATCGAACCCGGGACTCCTGCATGCCAGGCCGACGCTCTACCACTGAGCCAACCAGCCAGGGCCCTTTAATACAGTTTTATGTTGTAATATTGCCGTTGTAGCAAAATTACATAATTATAATAAGATATTATTGTCTGTATTCATTATACTGCACATTAGATCTCTGTGGCTTATTTACTACTCATTACAAGCTGGTATCCTTACACACCATTAGTCTTATCCTTACTACCCCAACTTTTCATTTCACATTGAAATGTTAGAATACTCCTTAGAAGATACCCTTGATGGTAATTTACTTCAAAAGCTTCTTGGGCCCTGGCTGGTTTGCTCAGTGCAGAGCATCAGCCCAGCATGTGGATGTGCTGGGTTCAATCCCAGGTCAGGGCACACAAGAGAAGCAACCATCTGCTTCTCTCCCCCTTCCCTCTCCTTCTTCTCTCCCCCTTTCCTCTCCCTCTTCTCTCCCCCTTTCCTCTCCCTCTTCTCTCCCCCTTTCCTCTCCCTCTTCTCTCCCCTTTCCCTCTCCCTCTTCTCTCCCCCTTCCCTCTCCCTCTTCTCTCCCCCTTTCCTCTCCCTCTTCTCTCCCCTTTCCCTCTCCCTCTTCTCTCCCCCTTCCCTCTCCCTCTTCTCTCCCCCTTCCCTCTCCCTCTTCTCTCCCCCTTCCCACTCTCACTTCTCTCCCCCTTCCCTCTCTCACTTCTCTCCCCCTTCCCTCTCTCACTTGTCTCCCCCTTCCCTCTCCCTCTTCTCTCCCCCTTCCCTCTCCCTCTTCTCTCCCCCTTCCCACTCTCACTTCTCTCCCCCTTCCCTCTCTCTCTTCTCTCTCCCTTCCCTCTCCCTCTTCTCTCCCCCTTCCCACTCTCACTTCTCTCCCCCTTCCCTCTCTCACTTCTCTCCCCCTTCCCTCTCTCACTTCTCTCCCCCTTCCCTCTCCCTCTTCTCTCCCCCTTCCCTCTCCCTCTTCTCTCCCCCTTCCCACTCTCACTCCTCTCCCCCTTCCCTCTCCCTCTTCTCTCCCCCTTCCCTCTCCCTCTTCTCTCCCCCTTCCCACTCTCACTTCTCTCTCCCTTCCCTCTCTCACTTCTCTCCCCCTTCCCTCTCCCTCTTCTCTTCCCCTTCCCTCTCCCTCTTCTCTCCCCCTTCCCTCTCCCTCTTCTCTCCCCCTTCCCACTCTCACTTCTCTCCCCCTTCCCTCTCCCTCTTCTCTCCCCCTTCCCTCTCCCTCTTCTCTCCCCCTTCCCACTCTCACTTCTCTCTCCCTTCCCACTCTCACTTCTCTCCCCCTTCCCACTCTCACTTCTCTCCCCCTTCCCACTCTCACTTCTCTCCCCCTTCCCACTCTCACTTCTCTCCCCCTTCCCTCTCCCTCTTCTCTCCCCCTTCCCTCTCCCTCTTCTCTCCCCCTTCCCACTCTCACTTCTCTCCCCCTTCCCTCTCCCTCTTCTCTCCCCCTTCCCTCTCCCTCTTCTCTCCCCCTTCCCTCTCCCTCTTCTCTCCCCCTTCCCACTCTCACTTCTCTCCCCCTTCCCACTCTCACTTCTCTCCCCCTTCCCTCTCCCTCTTCTCTCCCCCTTCCCTCTCCCTCTTCTCTCCCCCTTCCCATTCTCACTTCTCTCTCCCTTCCCACTCTCACTTCTCTCCCCCTTCCCACTCTCACTTCTCTCCCCCTTCCCACTCTCACTTCTCTCCCCCTTCCCACTCTCACTTCTCTCCCCCTTCCCTCTCCTTCTTCTCTCCCCCTTCCCTCTCCCTCTTCTCTCCCCCTTCCCACTCTCACTTCTCTCCCCCTTCCCTCTCCCTCTTCTCTCCCCCTTCCCTCTCCCTCTTCTCTCCCCCTTCCCTCTCCCTCTTCTCTCCCCCTTCCCACTCTCACTTCTCTCCCCCTTCCCTCTCCCTCTTCTCTCCCCCTTCCCTCTCCCCCTTCCTCTCCCTCTTCTCTCCCCCTTCCCACTCTCACTTCTCTCCCCCTTCCCTCTCTCACTTCTCTCCCCCTTCCCTCTCTCACTTCTCTCCCCTTCCCTCTCCCTCTTCTCTCCCCCTTCCCTCTCCCTCTTCTCTCCCCCTTCCCACTCCCTCTTCTCTCCCCCTTCCCACTCTCACTTCTCTCTCCCTTCCCACTCTCACTTCTCTCCCCCTTCCCACTCTCACTTCTCTCCCCCTTCCCACTCTCACTTCTCTCTCCCTTCCCACTCTCACTTCTCTCCCCCTTCCCTCTCCCTCTTCTCTCTCCCTTCCCTCTCCCTCTTCTCTCCCCCTTCCCACTCTCACTTCTCTCCCCCTTCCCTCTCTCACTTCTCTCCCCCTTCCCTCTCTCACTTCTCTCCCCCTTCCCTCTCCCTCTTCTCTCCCCTTCCCTCTCCCTCTTCTCTCCCCCTTCCCACTCTCACTTCTCTCCCCCTTCCCTCTCCCTCTTCTCTCCCCTTCCCTCTCCCTCTTCTCTCCCCCTTCCCACTCTCACTTCTCTCTCCCTTCCCTCTCTCACTTCTCTCCCCCTTCCCTCTCCCTCTTCTCTCCCCCTTCCCTCTCCCTCTTCTCTCCCCCTTCCCTCTCCCTCTTCTCTCCCCCTTCCCACTCCCTCTTCTCTCCCCCTTCCCACTCTCACTTCTCTCTCCCTTCCCACTCTCACTTCTCTCCCCTTCCCACTCTCACTTCTCTCCCCCTTCCCACTCTCACTTCTCTCCCCCTTCCCACTCTCACTTCTCTCCCCCTTCCCACTCTCACTTCTCTCCCCCTTCCCACTCTCACTTCTCTCCCCCTTTCCTCTCCTTCTTCTCTCCCCCTTCCCTCTCCCTCTTCTCTCCCCCTTTCCTCTCCCTCTTCTCTCCCCCTTCCCACTCTCACTTCTCTCCCCCTTCCCTCTCTCACTTCTCTCCCCCTTCCCTCTCCCTCTTCTCTCCCCCTTCCCACTCTTCTCTCCTCCTTCCCACTCTCACTTCTCTCCCCCTTCCCACTCTCACTTCTCTCCCCCTTCCCACTCTCACTTCTCTCCCCCTTCCCACTCTCACTTCTCTCCCCCTTTCCTCTCCTTCTTCTCTCCCCCTTCCCTCTCCCTCTTCTCTCCCCCTTCCCACTCTCACTTCTCTCCCCCTTCCCACTCTCACTTCTCTCTCCCTTCCCACTCTCACTTCTCTCCCCCTTTCCTCTCCTTCTTCTCTCTCCCTTCCCTCTCCCTCTTCTCTCCCCCTTCCCACTCTCACTTCTCTTCCCCTTCCCTCTCCCTCTTCTCTCCCCCTTTCCTCTCCCTCTTCTCTCCCCCTTCCCACTCTCACTTCTCTCCCCCTTCCCTCTCTCACTTCTCTCCCCCTTCCCTCTCTCACTTCTCTCCCCCTTCCCTCTCCCTCTTCTCTCCCCCTTCCCTCTCTCACTTCTCTCCCCCTTCCCTCTCTCACTTCTCTCCCCCTTCCCTCTCTCACTTCTCTCCCCCTTCCCTCTCCCTCTTCTCTCCCCCTTCCCTCTCCCTCTTCTCTCCCCCTTCCCACTCTCACTTCTCTCCCCCTTCCCTCTCCCTCTTCTCTCCCCCTTCCCTCTCCCTCTTCTCTCCCCCTTCCCACTCTCACTTCTCTCCCCCTTCCCTCTCTCACTTCTCTCCCCCTTCCCTCTCTCACTTCTCTCCCCCTTCCCTCTCCCTCTTCTCTCCCCCTTCCCTCTCTCACTTCTCTCCCCCTTCCCTCTCTCACTTCTCTCCCCCTTCCCTCTCTCACTTCTCTCCCCCTTCCCTCTCCCTCTTCTCTCCCCCTTCCCTCTCCCTCTTCTCTCCCCCTTCCCTCTCCCTCTTCTCTCCCCCTTCCCTCTCCCTCTTCTCTCTCCCTCTTCTCTCCCCCTTCCCTCTCTCTCTTCTCTCCCCCTTCCCACTCTCACTTCTCTCTCCCTTCCCTCTCCCTCTTCTCTCTCCCTTCCCTCTTCCTCTTCTCTCCCTCTTCTCCTGCAGCCAGTGGCTTGATTGGTTGGTTCAGGTGCTGGCCCTGGGCGCTAAGGATAGCTCGGTTGGTTAGAGTGCATCAGCCTCAGGCACTAAAAATAGGTCGGTTGATTCGTGCACTGGCCCCAGATGGGGGTTGCCAGGTGGATCCTGGTCAGGGCACATGTGGAAGTCTGTCTTGCTATATCTCCCCTCCTCTCACTTAAAAAAAAAAAAAAAAAAAGGCTCCTGAAAGGTTTCTCTACTTCTGTACTTGGCCTCCTACAGCTTTTTATAACAGCAGCAAGAGTGATCCTATGAAAAGAAGCAAATCACGTTACTTTTCTGCTCATAACCTTTAGTGTTCCCCATTTCACTTAGAGTTCATTCCCAAGTTCTTAGGCCTGCAAGGACCTATGTGATCCTGTTTTCCTCCCCCTGTTTTTTCTCTGACCTCCTGCTACTCTTAGGATTTGCCCACTGCCTGTTTTCTTTGCATGGAGCAGCCAGGCCTACTCTGACCAATCAGCTACCACCATCACCACCGACCCCTAACACATACACTCCTGACAATGCTTGATATATAGAAGTTCGTCAATAAATATTTTGCTGAGTGCCTCAATGAATGTAGTCTCTTGTGAGGTTTCTTTTTTTTTCTTTTTTTCTTTTTTTTTGTGAGAGAGAGAGAGAGACAGACAGACAGATAGGGACAGACAGGAAGGGAGAGAGATGAGAAGCATCAGTTCTTTGTTGTAGCACCTTAGTTCATTGATTTATGTGCCTTGACAGGGGGGAGGGGGAGCTACAGCAGAGCAAGTGACTCCTTGCTCAAGCCAGTGACCTTGGGGTCATATCTATGATCCCACACTCAAGCCAGCGACCTTGGGGTTTCAAACCTGGGTCCCCTGAGTCCCAGGCTGACGCTCTATCCACTGTGCCTCCGCCTGGTGAGGCTGAAGTTTATTTCTCTGTTACATTCTTTGATAAATTATAACCATTCTGAAATCTGATGTAGATACCCCCCTACCCCCCAAAGGCATTTTCTTCCATTGTTTTGTCATTAATACATTCCAGTTATTGAAATTCTAGTGGCATGGTTTTGATTTTTTTTGATGTTCTCATCTTTACTGTAATGTAGTTCTTTTTCTACAATATAATTTAAATGTTTGAGTTAGAAACCTAATGTTGGGAGATCTGTAGTCCATAAACAAAGCGCACTAAATCTTGTTAAGCTCTGAATTTTGGTTCGGGCAACATCAATAAAATGGGAATAGTGCTGTTTTGTCACCCTGTTTCTTGTTGAGATGATACTGTAATTCCTTCAATTTGTGGAGGGACCTCAGGTTCTAGAGATCTTTTATGTGTTACTCATCTCAGTGCAATAGGTATGAAGCATTTTACACCTTTAGAATAGATGATTTCCGTATATCCAAAATCGGAATATAGGGAAAATGGTATATTTAAAGTAAAATCTAGTGTTTACAGTTTTGTTTTTTTTAGTATTTTTTTGAAGTTGGAAACGGGGAGGCAGTCAGACAGACTTCCGCATGCGCCTGACCGGGATCCACCTGGCATGCCCACCAGGAGGTGATGCTTTGCCCATCCGGGGCGTCACTCTGTTGCGACCAGAGCCATTCCAGTGCCTGAGGCAGAGGCCATGGAGCCATCCTCAGGGCCTGGGCCAACTTTGCTCTAATGGAGCCTTGGCTGCGGGAGGGGAAGAGAGAGACAGAGAGGAAGGAGAGGGGGAGGGGTGGAGAAGCAGATGGGTGCTTCTCCTGTGTGCCCTGGCCGGGAATCAAACCCGGGACTCCCGCATGCCAGGCCAATGCTCTACCACTGAGCCAACAGCCAGGGCCTAGTGTTTATGTTTACAATAGGTTATCAAAGCAATTAATATTTTGTTGTACTTTTAAGAGTACTTCTTAGAAAGGCAACAAATAAATTATCATTTTATGATAATCCAGGATATCCTTTATGTTATTTTTTTAATCTCTGTTGCTTATAACCCCCTTGCTTTTAAACATCATATTTTAGTAGTACATAGTGCAAAACATTGTTGAACTTCAAGATTGTAGTAAAGCAAGCAGAAACAAAGTATCATTTGAATATCAGAGTTCACAAATAGTGAACATTTTCTCAGTCATCAGTGGCTATTGGGATTTGTGCTATTATTCTCTGTGCTACTGCAGCCATGAGAAAGAAGCAGTGTCATTATTTGTCCTTGTATGTTGTGGAAGTGATAGTTTCCTAACTTTATAGTTCTTGATTTGATGGTGTAGAACAAACACCTGTTTAAAGGCACCATTAACTAACATATGTCTCTGTATTGTTGATGGCAGTGCCTGTGCAGGTGTTGTCTTTTACCATCCCCAACAATATGGAAATCAACCACTTAAAAATGAAGCAACAAAGATGACATTCTTTTTATTATTATTATTTGAATGTATTGGGATGACATTGGTTTGCAAAAACATACAGATTTCAAGTGTGCAACTCAACGAAACACCATCTGTACACCACATTGTGTACCCTCTGCCCCAAGCAATGTTTCTTTCCATACCCATTTCCCCCCACCTACCCCGCTCCCCCGTTTTCCTCTGGCTGTTATCGCCATTTGGTCTATGTCTGTGTGTTATGTATATAGACTTTTTTGGCTAATCCCTTCACCTTCTTTCAACCAGTCCTTTCACTCCCCTCCCCACTCTCTGACTGCTGTCCATCTGTTCTGTATGTTCATGCCTCTGTTTCTGTTTTGTTCCTCAGTTTATTGTGAGATCATATGGTACTTGTCTTTCTCTGACTGGCTTATTTCACTTAGCGTAATAATCTTTAGGTCCATCCATGCTGTCGGGAAAGGTAAGATTTCCTTCTTTTTTGTGGCTGCATAGTATTCCATTGTGTAAATGTACCACAGCCTTTTCATCTACTGATGGGTGCTTGGGCTGTTTCCAGATATTGGTTATTGTAAATAATACTCTAGTGAACATAGGGGTGCATATATTCTTACAAATTAGTGTTTCAAGATTCTAAGGATATACTTTCAGGAGTGGGATCCCTGGGTCAAAAAGCAGTCCCATTTTTTATTTTTTGAGGAAACGCCATACTGTTTTCCTTAGTGGCTGCACCAGTCTACATTTTCATCAACAGTGCACACGGGTTCCCTTTTCTCCACATCCTCACCAGCATTTATTGATTTATTGATAATATCCATTCTGGTAGGTGTGAGGTAATATCTCATTGTGGTTTTAATTTGCATCTCTCTTATGGTTAGTAATGTTGGGCATTTTTGATCCATATGCCTATTGGCCAAGAGATAGCATTCTTATAGCAACCTCTTCTGAAAAAGTAGTGAAGACAGATGGATGTCGATCTTGGGACTTAAAACAGCTCTTCCTGATTCCATTCAATGTAGTTTTGAACAACATTTAAAAGAATATCAAAGAATTCGTTTGTCTCATCTCATTTTATAGCTTTTTTTTACCTGGGCAGACAGATTTCTGCCTATCTTGACTTAAAACTACCTTCATGAAACTGGAGCTAAGGGCCTCAACTAAGCAGTGATGGCAGCATTGAATAATGAAAAACCTGTTGGTGATGCTTTTCCATCAGGTCTAGGCAATTGTGGGGTTTTAATACACTTGTATTATTTAAGGGAGGGAGAAGTTGTAGTCTATAACTCAAATTCTTCCTTGAAGTCATTTTTTTTTTTTTTTTTTGCATTTTTCTGAAGCTGGAAACAGGGAGAGACAGTCAGACAGACTCCCCGCATGCACCCGACCGGGATCCACCCGGCACGCCCACCATGGGGTGACGCTCTGCGATGCTCTGCCCATCCTGGGCGTCGCCATGTTGCGACCAGAACCACTCTAGCGCCTGGGGCAGAGGCCACGGAGCCATCCCCAGCGCCTGGGCCATCTTTGCTCCAGTGGAGCCTTGGCTGCGGGAGGGGAAGAGAGAGACAGAGAGGAAGGCACGGCGGAGGGGTGGAGAAGCAAATGGGCGCTTCTCCTGTGTGCCCTGGCTGGGAATCGAACCCGGGTCCTCCGCACGCTAGGCCGACACTCTACCGCTGAGCCAACTGGCCAGGGCTTGAAGTCATTTTAAGACCAGGTTGCCCTGGCCGGTTGGCTCAGCAGTAGAGTGTCAGCCTGGAGTGTGTATGTCCTGGGTTCAGTTCCTGGTCAGGGCACACAGGAGAAGCGGCCATTTGCTTTTCTACTCCTCCCACTCCTCTCTGTCTTTCTCTCTCTTTCTCTTTTTCTCTCTCTCTCTTCCCCATAGCCATGGCTTAAATGGTTCAAGCAAGTTGGCCCTGGGCACTGAGGATGGCTCCATGGTCTCACCTCAGGCACTAAAATAGCTCAGTTGAAGAGCAGTAGAACAGCACCCCAGACAGGCAGAGCATCGCCCTGTAGGGGGCCCGCCGGTGGATCCCAGTTGGAGCACAGGTGCAAGTCTGTCTCTCTGGCTCGCTCCCTTTCACTTAATAATAATAAAAAAACTAGGTGTATTTTTGAGTAGCATCTTTGCAAGTGACTACCAAAAACGTGTTCTGCTAGAACATCAGTGGTAAAAGATGTGGGACTTGCCTTAGATTTTCTCTCCATTGCAGACATTATTTATCAACAAAGGTGTCAGAAGGAAGGTAATTTCTTGCTATCCTGAGGATGAAAATGTTAGGCTTCTTTCAACAGCGGTTTCTGAGTATGGTCAGTCAGCTGCTGCTTGGGATTACTTAGCCTCCGTAGTTGGCTCTGTAGCTGTAACTACCAGACCAAAGACTGTTATGTGGGTCTGAGCAAGTAAGAACCTAAGTAAAAATGCTGGGTTGGGGATTCACTTTTGCTGGTTAGAGGTCAGATCAGAACAGTTCGTGTGTAGTTAATTTGTATTTGAGTTATATGAAGTAGTGATCATTAGTAAATACTGTTAAAGGATAAATAAAGTAATTGTGTTGTGTTTAAATCAGGCATTGTATGCTAGTGAACCTTGAAGATACTGGCTTAAATTATGCATTGAATTGTCATACCCATTGGGTAGAGCAGGCGTAGTCAACTTTTGTATACCTACCGCCCACTTTTGTATCTCTGTTAGTAGTAAAATTTTCTAACCGCCCACCAGTTCCACAGTAATGGTGATTTTTAAAGTAGGGAAGTAACTTTACTTTATAAAATTTATAAAGCAGAGTTACAGCAAGTTAAAGCATTTAATAATAATTACTTACCAAGTATTTATGTCAGATTTTCGCTGTTTGGCAGTATAAATCTTTATAAAACAACTTACTATAGTTAAATCTATCTTTTTATTTATACTTTGGTTGCTCTGCTACTGCCCACCATGAAAGCTGGAACGCTCCCTAGTGGGCCGTAGGGACCAGGTTGACGACCACTGATTTAGAGCCTCTAGGTTGTTGGCTTCAGGCCTCTTCCTAGAAGATAACTAATTCTATTGGTTTCAGGAAATCATTCTTCAATTTGCCACTCCTGCTTTAGGGTTTAGTGTTGGAGCATAAGGTTTATAGTGTCCCTCCCTTTGGAAAAGTATGTTTTGAAACTGATGAATAGAGTAAGAACTGTTTTTTGTTTGTTTTTGTGTGAGTGGGTGGGAGAGGGACAGACAGAACGGGAAAAAGAAGAGAAGCATCAGTTCTTTGTTGCGGTTCCTTAGTTGTTCATTGATTGCTTTCTCATATGTGCCTTGACCAGGGGGCTCCAGCTGAGCCCTTTCTTAAGCCAGAGACCTTGGGCTTCAAGCCAGTGACCATGGGGTCATGTCTATGATCCAGTGCTCAAGCCAGCAACCCCATGATAAAGCTGATGAACCTATGCTCAAGCCGGTTGAGCCCACGCTCAAGCCAGTGACCTCAGGGTTTCAAAACTGGGTCCTCTGTCCCAGGTTGACGCTCTATCTACTATGCCACCACCTGATCAGGCAAGAATTGTTAAGAAAGAAGATTCTGTTTGTTGTGTTGATGCTTGGGGAATTAAATATGGTTAGTAGAGGAAAGGTCATTTGTGGGGATTAGTTTTAACCATATTTAATAATAAAGTAGAATATGATATTGAGAAATTAAACTCTTGTTAAAATGACTAGAGTTTGTTAATGGAAGAAGTAGAGCTGGCTATGGAAAAAGTAGTATTGTCCTGTTGTATAGTAATTTTTTTTTTCCAGAGACAGAGAGTCAGAGAGAGGGATAGTTAGGGACAGACAGATAGGAACGGAGAGAGATGAGAAGCATCAATCATTAGTTTTTCGTTGTGACACCTTAGTTGTTCATTGATTGCTTTCTCATATGTGCCTTGACCATGGGGCTACAACAGACTGAGTAACCCCTTGCTCAAGCCAGCGACCTCGGGTCCAAGCTGGTGAGCTTTGCTCAAACCAGATGAGCCCGCGCTCAAGCTGGAGACCTCGGGGTCTCGAACCTGGGCCCTCCACATCCCAGTCCAATACTCTATCCACTGTGCCACTGCTTGGTCAGGCCTGTTGTATAGTAATTTAATTCACGAGTTCCACAGAGACACCAAGGGAAGTTACAGAAGAAATTTTAAAAGGAGTTTTATTATTAAGCTAGTGACATGCATGGTGCTTCATCAAACCCAAATCATGCAGTCCAGAATATAGCTCTGAGGCTGGTTTTATAGACATAATCACATACTGGTTGGGGGGATAAGGAGGGGGTGCATGGTACAAAAGTCATTTACTAACAAGCTTATTAAGTTTTTTGCTGTTTTGTTACAACGTTTATCTATAGCAGGTGTCGGGAACCTTTTTGACTGAGAGAGCCATGAATGCTACATATTTTAAAATGTAATTCCGTGAGAGCCATACAACGATAATGCATACGTTACACATTATCCAATAAAAATTTGGTGTTGTCCCAGAGGACAGCTGTGATTGGCTCCAGCCACCCACAACCATGAACATAAGCGGTAGGAAATGAATGGATTGGAATACACGAGAATGTTTTATATTTTTAAAGTTATTATTTTTATTAAAGATTTATCTGTGAGCCAGCTGCAGCCATCAAAAGAGCCACATCTGGCTCGCGAGCCATAGGTTTGCCGACCCCTGATCTATAGGATCTATCAAAAGGAAAAAACATTCCTACATACTAAGACCGTAAGATAACACAGCAGTGATGAATGTTTTACATACCTGACAAAGACATCCCCAAACCTTCTAGGATTTATAACCTATCCCTGTCGCCACAACAGAGGGAAATGTTTAGTTCAGGATAAGGAGAGAAGCTAAATGAAGTTACTTTTGCTAAGAGTGTTGGGGTTAGCTTATTAAGAAGTCTAAAGCTAGTCCCCAGCTTGCTAAATTTACAAGTTTTGCACATACAAAGAACTTCAAAATGATGATTATTAGAAAGCATATAAAATGTTACAGAATATAGGTTTTTCATGCAAGGGGCTTGTGATCCCTTTTTCTAGAGCAGTGGGTCTCAAACATTTTGAAGTCGGGGTGCATTTAAAATCCTACAAATAATTGTAGGCGCACTATATACAAATTTCTGAGAAATATGTTATAATAATTAAGTCAAATATTAAAGAAAAACTATAAATTCCAGCCGTGCTTTTATGGTAATTAAATTAAATAAATATGACAAAATTAAATTTATTCTGACATTAAGAAACATTTTGTTACATTTTTTGAGTTATGCCTTTTAGAATTTGTAAAAAAAGGGATTAAAAATTACAAAAAAGTTATCTTTTTATATATCATATATGTATAGATACATTCTTAGTAAGATTTAGTAAATTTGGCAGGTCCTGGCACAAATGTGTTAAGTTTTTTCATTCTTGTGTTTATGAGAAACATGAGCCTGATGTGTCCTAGCAATTTCTTGAATGTTTGGGCATCTATTTGAAAGGCAAACTCTCATTTCCTCGTCAATACATTGAAGAATTCCTCTCTTTTTACTCTTTTTTTTTTTTTTTTTTTCTATTTTTCTGAAGCTGGAAACGGGGAGAGACAGTCAGACTCCCGCATGCGCCCAACCGGGATCCACCCGGCACGCCCACCAGGGGCGAAGCTCTGCCCACCAGGGGGCGATGATCTGCCCCTCCGGGGCGTCGCTCTGCTGCGACCAGAGCCACTCTAGCGCCTGGGGCAGAGGCCAAGGAGCCATCCCCAGCGCCCGGGCCATCTTTGCTCCAATGGAGCCTTGGCTGTGGGAGGGGAAGAGAGAGACAGAGAGGAAGGGGGGGTGGAGAAGCAAATGGGCGCTTCTCCTATGTGCCCTGGCCGGGAATCGAACCCAGGTCCTCCTCACGCCAGGCCGATGCTCTACCGCTGAGCCAACTGGCCAGGGCCTCTTTTTACTCTTAATTGTGTTGAGTGCAGAAAACCCCCACCATACATATCATCTTAACTTGACACCAAAGGATAGAAGAAACTTGCCTCCAGTCTTTCCAGGGGACATTGGGGGTAGTGTAAACAATCCAGCACCACAGCCTAATAGCCTTTTGCAATCAGGCAAGTGAGGTGGGGGGGTTGGGCAGACTGTCAGTTTATAACCAATTCCCTACACTTCTGTCCCCCAAAAACCTAAACTCCAAAAACCCTGTTGGTTTTTTGGTCCCCAACAGGCACATATTTCTCTGGAATACCATAGGGCGCACCAGTGCACTCTGGTGCACACTTTGAGAACCACTGGTCTAGAGGTATATGTCACTCTCATAACTCCAGGATGGGAGGAAGAGTCAGGATTAGTATAGGAATTTTTAATTAAGGTAGGTAAACATTGTTTCCTAAAGGTTTTTAAGAAAGGAGAAGAGGAAGGGGTTTTCAGATAGGTTCTATCTTCTTTGCTGTGTCTAGCAAGTGGCGTCAGTCCTTCCAGAGAACTATAGGAAATAGTTCAACTCTAACTAGCTGATTTTTGCCCCTGCAACCTCTTCTTATTATTTTTTCTTCCTCAGAAAGGAGGGGTAAGGGGGCCTGACTCTTCCTTTAAAAAAATTGTTAACATGCCTGACCAGCGGTGGCGCAGTGGATAGAGCATTGGACTGGGATGCGGAGGACCCAAGTTCGAGACCCTGATGTCACCAGCTTGAGCGCGGGCTCATCTGGTTTGAGCAAAGCTCACCAGCTTGGACCCAAGGTCGCTGGCTCGAGCAAGGGGTTACTCAGTCTGCTGCAGCCCCATGGTCAAGGCACATATGATAAAGCAATCAATGAACAACTAAGGTGTCGCAAGGAAAAACTGATGATTGATGCTTCTCATCTCTCTCCATGCCTGTCCCTATCTATCCCTCTCTCTGTCTCTGTAAAAAATAAATTTTTTTTGTTAACAATTTTGCAGTTCCTTGGCACCTTATCCCAGTCTAGCAGGTAGTTAAAACATCCAGTTATTAGCAGGCCCTTCAAGAAGCTTGCCTTTCATAGGTTGTGAGTAGCATAATGTGTCATAGCAAATGTGTACCATAATTTTAGGAATGAGGTGGCTGTGATGACAAGGCCAGCAAGTAAAAGTTTATAGTAGCAACAAAATATCTGGTAAAAAACTAGAATTACAGATGGGTTACACCGTGTTTCTTAATTGTTTTTTTATTATCATCCCCCACAGGAGCCTTTTTAGACATTTTTTTCGTAGTCATTTCTCCCCATGAATTGTTAATACCATAGATTACACTGTTTATGTAGTGTATCTATATCTCCACTTTATGCATAAAAAGATTTTTTTTTCTTTACCTCCTAAATACTAATTTTCATCAATTAGAGGAGCAGTGTCACAGCCATTGAGAATGTGTGTGGATTAGAGTGATGGTAGCTAAAACTAAACTAGAACTCAGAGGAAGTAGTAACTAGAGTAGTAACTACTAATTTCAAAGATTACCTGAAGTTTGGATTTAAGAAAAGAGGTGAGTAGATGGACCTTTCATTAGCCAAGACCAGAGTTTAATGAGAACCAGAACAAAAGCAGAGTAGAAAAGGCCATCACTGTGCTTAGACTCAGATTAGGAAAAGGGACAGCTAAAAGCTTAAAAACATCTGGTCCTTCGAAGGGATCTGGAAGACAGCAAGTTGTTTTGCCGAGAAAGGTTAGTACTTTTGAAGGGTGAGGAATCAGACACATAATTAAAGGGGACTGGGTTCTTGTTCCAAAGGAGAGGACGAAGAGCGGAAGACCTCATCTGATGGTTTCAGTCTGCCCTGAAGATGTTCTGAGGAGTTTTTGCCTTTGTGGAAAGATCGTAAAAGAGGGTGTAGGGAGTTAAGAAAAGGATTGAAGTTTTTGGTCATGGCAGGTGTGAAACATTTCGAGTTAGAAGTCCTGATGATCTGACAGAATGTGAGAGAGGCCACCATGGCAGGTAGTCTCTGCATAAAAGGACCATCAGAGATGGGCAAGGAGTCTGGGCTGCTGGAAGCAGGAGTGACAGAGAGGTTGAATGTGCCAGAACAAATGAGTGGAGACATGAATTGGTGAAGGTTGCTAGTCATTCTGGTGTCTATGAGAGGATATGAATAAAGAGGTAGTCAGAGGGGGGAAAAAAACTGGGCCCTGGCTGGTTGGCTCAATGGATAGTGTGTTGCCCAGCATATAGACACCCCAAGTCCCCGATCCCCGGTCAGGGCACACAGGAGAAGTGCCCATCTGCTTCCCTTTCCCTCCCTTTCTCCCTTCTCTCTCTCTACCCTTTACAAAGCCAGTGATTTAACTGGTTTGAGCATCAGCACCAGGTGCTGAGAGTAGCTTGGGTGACTCAAGCATTGGCCCCAGATCGGGGATTGCCCAGTGAATCCTGGTCAGGGAGCATGTGGGAGTCTGTCTCAATATGTCCCCTCCTCTCACTTTAAAAATAAAAAGGAGGCCTGACCTGTGATGGCGCAGTGGATCAAGCGTCAACCTGCAATGCTGAGGTCACCGGTTCAAAACCCTGGGCTTGCCTGGTTAGGGCACATGTGGGAGTGATGCTTCCTGCTCCTCCCCCCTCCCCTCCTCTCTCTCTCTCTCTCTCTCTCTCTTTGTCTCCTCTAAAATGAATAAATAAAAATAATTTAAAAAATAAAAATAAAAAGGAAAATTGAGGGGTGTGCGCCCAGAGGCGATGCACAAGCTGGTAAATTCATGAGAACACTCTGGATAAGTTAGGTATTAAGAAGCCAGGAGTGTCAAACAAGACCTGTTTTCACAGTGGAAATGTGGTTGGCCTCTAGTTTTACAACTGAGCTCCAAAGCACCACTTGTCTGAGTTACTGCTTTTGTTTCTAAGAAATATGAAATAAGCTGAAATACTTAGGTGAATTCTGAAAAGTATATACTATATGCATTTGTATGTTAATAATCAACCAAGCCTGACCAGGCGGTGGCGCAGTGGATAGAGCATTGGACTGGGATGCAGAGGACCCAGGTTCGAGACCCCGAGGTCGCCAGCTTGAGCGCAGGCTCATCTGGTTTGAGCAAAAAGCCCACCAGCTTGAACCCAAGGTTGCTGGCTCGAGCAAGGGGTTACTCGGTCTTCTGAAGGCCCATGGTCAAGGCACAAATGAGAAAGCAATCAGTAAACAACTAAGGTGTTGCAACATGCAATGAAAAACTAAATGATTGATGCTTATCATCTCTCTCTGTTCCTGTCTGTCCCTATCTATCCCTCTCTCTGACTCACTCTCTGTCTCTGTAAAAAAAAAAGTCAACCAAAAGTATGAACTGCCTCTGTATGAACACTGTAGTAGGATGGACGCTGTCTGCTTCTCAGCGGGAGGTTTCTGGGGGAAAGAGAGCCCTTACAGGCAGATCTGGAGAACAAGGGAGTCTGCTGTAGGGCTCTTCTTCGTGTCCAAGCAGTGTTCTTTGGACAGGTGGATGAAAGATGCTCCTAAAGAAAACCTGCCATGTGAGACTGGACTGATTTTCACTTGCAAGAAGATGAAAATCTAAGTCAGAAATAAACAATTCTTCTGTGATGGAAACAAGAGAAAGAAAAAATCAAAACTTCAGACATAACCTTTGGAAACCTATGACACCTGAGAACACCAAAGTCTCCCAGTGTCATTTACAAAGGCCCAGAAAAGCACACGGGGTAACCCGGGTGTGCACCAGCTTCTGGTTAGAAAAGACACTGGTTAGAAAAGGTCAATTAGAAGAGAACAGAAAAGAATCAGAATAAACAGAAGTTTATCAGCTGTTAAGTGTTTTGGATGTCATTCTCTTGTGCTCATCTGTTCTGGTCAAGATTAAAGGAGTGAGACTCTGCAGAAGCAGTTTTAGTAACGTATCAGTTTAGGGCAACTCTTCCCATTCTCGGTCCTCTCACGGGCCTCCACGGTGTGTTCCGCTCCTTCACTCACCAGTAAAGCCTGAGAATGATGTGGCCTACACCAAATGCTTTTCCTTGGAATAAATGTGTTGTTCCATTTGTTGGAGATTTAGGAACTGGAATCTGTAGGAGATTTAGAAATTGAAATCTGTAGGGACATAGCCTATACTTCATTGATAAAATAGCTAATTGTTGGGGTGATAAGTTGAGAAAATAGGTACATCTACAACAACTTTTGAGGTCCAATAAAATGTGAATTAGTAGCCTGACCAGGCGGTGGCACTGTGGCTAGAGCGTTGGACTGGGATGCGGAGGACCCAGGTTCGAAACCCCGAGGTTGCCAGTTTGAGCGCAAGCTTATCTGGTTTGAGCAAAGCTCACCAGCTTGAGCCCAAGGTTGCTGGCTCAAGCAAGGGGTTACTCGGTCTGCTGTATCCCCCCCCCCCCCCCGTCAAGGCACATATAAGAAATCAATGAATGAACAACTAAGGAGACTAACGAGCTGCAACAAAGAATTGATGCTTCTCATCTCTCTCCCTGTCTGTCCCTATCTGTCCCTCTCTCTTGACTGTCTCCCACAAGAAAAAATATATATGAACTAGTAATCTCTTGAAGGAAAAATTATTTCTGAATCAACTCAGATTTTAATGTTATTTTTGATGAAATTTTAACATTTAACATAATTTTTCTTTCCTCCCACTTTGAAAGTCAGCTCACAC
Source organism: Saccopteryx bilineata (assembly GCF_036850765.1). Lineage (NCBI taxonomy): Eukaryota > Metazoa > Chordata > Mammalia > Chiroptera > Emballonuridae > Saccopteryx > Saccopteryx bilineata. The sequence continues at coordinate 365,428,672 of NC_089490.1, read as the reverse complement.
TTGTCCTGTTTTTGAAGATTCCTGTGGAAAAAAACAAAGAGCTTGGGAAATAAGTGTTTTCGCCTCCCTCCTGTAGGTCCCAGTCGGGACGGCACCATCAGTGAGGATACCATCCGAGCTTCCCTCATCTCCGCGGTCAGTGACAAACTGAGATGGCGGATGAAGGAGGAAATGGATCGCGCCCAGGCCGAGCTCAATGCCTTGAAACGGACAGAGGAGGACCTGAAAAAAGGTCACCAGAAACTGGAGGAAATGGTTACCCGTTTAGACCAAGAAGTAGTAAGTAACTCATTGAATAGGTGCAATATTTAGATTAAATTGTAGGCAGGGCAGAGTTCCATGTTACCTTGTTGCACTGGACATTGTGGGGTATGCTCAGAGTTCAAAAAGTTATCCGTCTTTAAGGATTTGAATATAGCTTGTTTAAAATGGAGCCTGTGTTTGGTCTTTGGAAGGTGGATGGTATTTAGAGCATTTTTGCTTGCCGCTTTCACCCTGGGGAGATGATGGCAAAGGAGACTGTTTTTTGAGTGCTTGATTTTGCCAGTTACCAGGAAATAAGAATGTTAGAGAGCTCTTAGCCATGGTAAAGATCTGCAGAGCCTGGGTGCAGACTTCAGGGTCAGTTCTATTTATTATTTCCAAGTTATTTGAGCTATACTTAGAATAACCCAAAGTTGTGTGGGTGACTTCAGAGCTGCGTATCAGTGTCAGCGTTTACAGCCTTTAGCTCCTAAGCTTCCTCACATTCTGCCAGGCTGCGGTGCCTGAACAGGCAGTTTAAGTCAGCCCTGTGACTTCCGCGATGAGGCAGGGGCGCTAGCATAATCTGAGTGCCAGCTTCATTCTCCTTTCATTCCTGGGAGGGGGGATTTATTAGAATAAATGTGTTTTTGATGAAAGGGTTAAGAGTTATTGAATGAGGGCTTTGGGGAAAACATTTTATTATGTGCACATTAGTCTTACAAATGGTTCAAGTGTAAAGTGAGCTTCCCAGCAGCCAAGTGTTTTAGAAAATTCAGGAAACTGCCACCAGTACATTTCAGAGCCTGCATTACCGCCCATGGTACCTTGTGACTAGTGTTCGAGGGTTTAGGGTTCTCTGCGTTGAACCCTCTGCAGACTGGGGAGGAGTTACCCATTGTGGCAGATGCCCACTGGTTTGAAAGGATCTCTTTTGTAAGATTTTTCATGTAAGGAACTTTCAGCTGGCAAGTTCTTGTCTGATGGTTTAGTTTACAATATAATTTGTCATTTAGCATCAAGATCCCACCTTTTCCTCTACCTTTGACCACTGTGCTGTTTGAAACAGTCATCCATTAGTTGTGTAAATATTGCTTTTTTATTAGCAAATCCGTTCCTGTGGAGTTATAGATATCTGAAAGCAGATAATTATATACAGTTACTATAAAGTCATCATGCTTGGACTGTTCTGTTTTCAGGCCGAGGTTGATAAAAACATAGAACTTTTGAGAAAGAAGGATGAAGAACTCAGCTCTGCTCTGGAGAAAATGGAAAATCAGTCTGAAAACAATGATATTGATGAAGTTATCATTCCCACAGCCCCACTATATAAACAGATCCTAAATCTGTATGCAGAGGAAAATGCTATTGAAGACACTATCTTCTACCTGGGAGAAGCCTTGAGGCGGGGAGTAATAGACCTGGATGTCTTCCTAAAGGTATGTCTGCCTCACTCTGCTTTCCAGAATTGTGGAACTTTATTATTAGAGTCACTGATGTTGAAAACCACAAACCAAGAGAGTTTCTCTGTAGGGTAGGGTTAAAATTCCTCATCCTCCCAAAAGAGAGTGCAGTATATGGCTGTGAGTAGTGTCCTCTCATCTGCGGAGGGCTGAGGACCCGTCTAGTAGGGAAGACAGGCGGGCTAGTGGCTGCTGCCACCCCCTGCCCCCGCCCAGGCAGCACCAAGCTGATGTAACTCTTCCATCTTACTACAATGCCTGGGTGGGTTAGGAGGAACACTCAGATTTCCATTGGTTATTTCAGGTCACCCACCTAAATTGAGATCACCGACTACCCCCCCCCAATTGTTTTTCTGATAGAGTTAAATAATTTTAGACCTGTTTTTCTAAATCAGACAGCCCTGCAAAGGTTTGGGTTGCCCTGCTGGTGCTAAAGCCCTTCTGAATGAATGCTATTGTAACAGACATGAAGAAAAGATCCTGTGAGCCAAATTTGGCTACTGCTCTCTGTGGTTTTAGGAATAACAGTCCCTACCCTTTGGACATTCGATCCAGCTGCTGTTGGTGCTCCAGTGTACATGCAAGGACAGCCAGGCCATTTGCTTTCTCGCCCCCTCACTGGGAGGGATGAGAGACCTGTGCAAGCACACGAATGGCTGAGTGTAAAGAGACCAAAGGGCACTCCCTTTCTGTACACTGTCCCCTGCTCAGGGGGCATAGCCTAGGGACAGATGCACATGGAGAGGAGGGAAGAGAGGTATGCTGTTTGCTAATCACTGGACAGAGCTGCCTTGTGCTGCTCATCTCTGCCCCGCCTAGCCAAGAGAGCACAAAAGTCTTAGTTATCAAATTTTTATTTTTTTTAACTTTCGTTAGGATCACAGCACAAGTTTCCCTGCATCTTGAGAGTCTCAAGATGTAGCTCAAACTCCTGAGCCTGACCCTGCAATATGGTGCTTTTCTTGTGAAGTAAATCTTTGTAAGGTCTCAGACAACTACTTTCCTTAACACAACCTACCAGCATGAATGTATGGAGTTTAAAAGCCACAGGTAATGAAGTAGTGGTTTCAAAGGACAATTGATACATTGAGTTTAGAATACTTAGATTCCTATCTCAGTCACAAACTGTCTGATTCATTTTATGTCTAGGCCAGAGCCATTCTAAACTGTTGAAACTTTTTCCCCTCCCAGCATGTACGTCTTCTGTCCCGTAAACAGTTCCAGCTGAGGGCACTAATGCAAAAAGCAAGAAAGACTGCTGGTCTCAGTGACCTCTACTGACTTCTGGTGTCAGCCGGAGAGTGAGCTCTTCTTAAAGCATCCTTCTCTTCCTTTCTCTGCTCAGTAGGTGCCCAGAATAAGTTATTGCAGTTTATCATTCAAGTGTAAAATATTTTGAATCAATAATATATTTTCTGTTTTCTTTTGGTAAAGACTGGCTTTTATTAATGCACTTTCTATCCTCTGTAAACTTTTTGTGCTGGATGTTGGGACTGACTATGCTAAATAAAATTTGTTGCATAACTGTTCTCTTCCTTATTGAACACCTTTAGGAAAAATCCATGGAACCTTAATAAGAAGCCTGGCTTCTTATTTAGCAAGCAAAGCATAATATCCCACGTAGGATGAAATTTAGTTTTACTTATTCTGTAGCATATAAAGTGAGTTCTGTTTAATATGGAATATATACATAGAAAACTCAATTTTGAAATAACTGAAATTGAGGGATTTGAGTGACTTTTTCTGTGAAAGGTCCTGGGATACCCTCCTACCAGTCTCCACCTAGATTTGTTTCCTTTATAGGCCTGACTGAACCATGACTGTTTTCATCAAGAAGAAAGTGGCAAGTGGCCGAGCTATATGTCTAAGAACTTCTGTTAACTAGGCAGGGTGGTCTGGCCACAACTAAGGAGGAAGGTACAATGTACACTCTTGTATTATCATTTGAGGTCAGTCTTCTGACAAGTGATTATATGCTGCTGAGGTCTCTTCATTGGGACATAACTGGAACTGTTAGAGAACAACTCAAAATGTAGTGATTCTAATATTACTAGATATTTGTAGAGTTAGCGAGGCAAGAAGTCATACTTTTGTCTAATTGAATGTAATATGAATACCACACTAAGCCAGGACAAAGGTCTATACAGATAGGTCCTTCCCTCTACGCCACCTCCCTCCCTGTTTGTCTCTCTTCAGCAGCAACAAAGAACAGACTTTAAGAAGAAAGGCACTTTCACAAGATCAACCTCAAAATTATCTGCCCCTCATAAATGTTCTTTTGCCCCTATTTTATGTTAATATTAAATAGTGTTTCAAACATGAACACCCTATCTTACGGTGGAAACTCGATGCACTCTTTTAAGATTCTTCAGAGTACTTTCTCTTATATCAGCTACGGATAGGGCCACACCCCTAGAAGTATATCCTTTTGTTTTAATCATCTCACAACCACTGTGAAGTTGGAAGGAATTATGAACATAAGTTTAGAAGAAAAGTATACTTGTCACTGAATATCCATTATGTGGGAATCTACTTGACAGTGTCACAAACTGAAACATTTCTATCAATAATTTCTCCTAGAAATATCTTAAATAACCAACCCCTATGAGACAAGATAAGCAGAATTAGGAGGGTAAATGCAGAGATCCAGAAATTAATATGAAATGAATTTTATTGCTAACAGTAAAGTCTATATAGCAGCAGTCTAAAAGAATATGTTGTCAGGCAACAGTGAGTGCCTGCTGTGGGCATACACTGGGTTAGGCTCAACAGTGAGACAGCCTCGTACCCACTGCTTACGCAGTCTGCTGACTGATCACAGAAAGAGGTGCTAATGAAAGAACAATGTGGGAAGCATATATTTAAGCACCTAATCTCATCTCACTGGCATAATTCAGGCTAACTTCCAAAGTACTGAAAATGCAAAAAACACCTTGCCTGGCAACTATGTCTTTGTAAACATTCTCCGCCTGCTCAGGGTCATTATTACTTCCTAGATCTGAGTTCAGATCCTTCAGCGGGACCCCAGCAATGTTAACTCCACTCCCCACAGGAGCTAAGAAAAGATAGCAAAACATCTTACTTATTGCATGGTATTATAATACACGGTTTTTATTAAAACCTTAGCTAAACAGTTATAATCGCCCTGAGTGGTTTTCAACGTGGAAATGTTCAACAGAACTACCAAAAAATTCAGATGTCCAAGTCCCACCTCAGTCTGCTAAATGAGAATCTCCAAGGATGGGCCCACAATCGTGAACCATGGCAGAGATTCTCCAGATGAGAGCGTGGCGGTTCTGCCCTTCCAACTGTAGACACATTTTAACCTTGATCACTGCAAATCCTTCATGGCCAGGGTTTATATTAGGTGGATTTCAAGGGTTCTCAGAAGAAACTTTAAAAACAAGAAAAGACTATATCTAGATTACCCCTCCTCTTCCCTTTTTTCCCAGTATGAGGAATTCATGAACCTTTTCTGAACTAGACTGACCCAAGTTAAATGCAGACTATATCATGTTACTTAGTGATGTAATTATAATAATTACACATATAGGATTATAGTAATATTCTCACTTTTTTCAAATTTGTATTTCTGGTAGATTACTGTAAAAATAAGTGTGCCAAAAATTAAAAACTAATAAAGAGGCCTCAAGTGCAATAAGAACCCTTTCCACCCAGGAGCTATTTTACCTTATGATTAAATGGCTCTATGATAACATAGACATATTTCAGAGTATGCATGACTCAGTGGTGCATATTTCAGAGTATGCATCACTCAGTGGTGCATATTTCAGAGTATGCATGACTCAGTGGTGCATATTTCAGAGTATGCATGACTCAGTGGTGCCCCTTGAGTCTCCGTGCTCCCAAAGGGTCAACCCAGGGCAGCTTTCAGAGTGGATACCAAGCCTCTGCCCAACCAGGAAACGAAAATGGGCAGTGTCCAGGTTACAGCCTCTCCCTATAACGTGGTTATTGGGACATGCATTCAACCTCTGGGCTAAGTAAGTTGAGATATCCACTGAGAAGAAAAAAATCACATCAGAAAATGTTCTGTAAAATGATGTGCTTCTTTGAACTTTAATTTAAAACTGGTAAACCTGCTGTGGTCTTGTTTTGGGGCTGGGGGAGGACGTGGTTCTCGATCCAGCTCCAGCTACACCACAATCGAACAGTGCCCAAAGAAACAGATCTTTTTTGTTGTCACAGTGCAGAAACACAGTAGGTTTGCTCCATTAAAAATTTTTGAGAAACATGAATAAATTAATACTCCCTCATTAAGTCTTTCAGAGAATTTTTTTCAGAACAACCAATTTAGAGCACAAAACGTAGTTCAGTGGGGAATAGAGAGAAATAAATTTAGATATAATTTTCAGTCAAAATATTATCAGGCCTTACTCCCAGTAAGCAGGAGAAGAAATTCTGGCATAGTCTGATGTTTTAGGTATGTAAACTATTTAAACAACATAAGCTTTATCAGAATTTTTTCCTTATTGAATTTAAAAAGTGGTAACTACAATAGTAGCCAAAGGGCAGTATAGCTATAGTAACAACAAAATAGAATGTTCAACAAGAAAGTATTAATAGGAGTAAATCAAAATACTACATAATATATGAAATAATCTAACAAGATATAATTATTAGATGCAAATAATAGTCTCAAAATATATAAAGAAAAATTGGGAATTGCAAGGCATATCTGATTCATAATCCTACTGGACAATTACAACATACCTTTATCAGAAACCTATATAGGTCAGTAGTAAAAATAAATTATTACTACTAAACAACAAATGAATAGATATAGAACGATGCCAATGAAGTCTATTTACCCCCCCCCCCAAATAAGGAACATTTAGATTTTCTATTGACTAGGTCAGAAAGTAAACCTTAACTGATTTGAAAGAAATGAAGTTAAGCCACATTTCTTTCATCTCAATTGCGCTAAGCCAGTCACCACAATAAAATAAATTTTAAAATGTTTCAAAGCAAAAAACAAACTCCTAAATGACACACTGGGTTAAAATAAAACTAGGAATTACAAAATATTTAGAACTGAACAACTACCACAAAACTGAAAAAAAAAGTATTGTCTGGTAATTGTGTTCTTAAATGTTTTTTTAAAACATTAAAATCAGTGACAGTGTTTTTAATCATAAAGTAAAAGGGAGTAAAGAAAAGAGCAGAAAGTAGTATGATAAAGCACCAATATTAGTAAAATAGAAAGCTAATTTTTGCCTGACCAAGTTATGGCACAGTGGATAGAGCGTTGGACTGGGAATGTGGAGGACCCTGGTTCGAAACCCTGAGGTCGCCGGCTTGAGCGCAGGGTCAGTGGCTTAAGCATGGGATTCTAGACATGACCCCATTGTCACTGGCTTGAAGCCCAAGGTCGCTGGTTTGAGTAAGGGGTCACTTGCTCTGCTTTAGCCCCCCAGTCAAAAGAAAGAAAGCTAATTTTTAGGGAAAGTGTGACTGACAAATCGGAAAACTAGCAAAACTTGGGGGTGAAAGGACTGTGCCCCAAACAAATAATATTAGGAAACAGGAGAAGTAACCACAGATACAGTCAAGGTTTAAAAAATCATACAGTATGAAACATACCAGTACATTAAAAATGTTGGATGAAATGGACAAATCTAGAAAACATCCTAAAAATGACTTAAGAATGGAAAATTTGAATATACAGTCATGAACTTTTATCAAAAACCTATCCCTTCTCCACTTCAAACTTTTACAGATGAGTTTTATCCAAACTTCTAGGAACAGTTTGGGGCGGTTTTGTTTTTGGTTTGTTTAGCAAGGGGGAGAGGAGGACACACAGGAAGGGACAGATGAGAAGCATCAATTCTTCATTGTGGCACCCTAGTTGATTTCTTTCTCCTATGTGCCTTGACCAGGGGGCTCCAGCTGAGCCACTGACCCCTTGCGTAAGCCAGCGACCTTTTGGGCTCAAGCCAGCAACCATGGAGTCATGTCTATGATCTCACATTCAAGCCAGTGACCTTGGGGTTTCTAACCTGGGTCCTCTGTGTCCCAGGTCGACACTCTAATCTACTGCATCACCACCTGGTCAGGCTTTTTTGTTTTTTGTTTGTTTTTGAGAGAGAGACAGGAACATTAAGCTACTCTTGTATGTGCCCTGACCAGGGAGTCGAACCAGCAACCTCCATGCTCTGAAACAATGCTCTAACCAGTCAGGCTATCTGGCCAGGGCTTAATTTTTATTGATTTTTAGAAAGAGAGGGCGGGAGAGAGGAGAGGGGAAAGGGAACTATTTGTTGTTCCACTCAGTTGTGCATTTTTTGGTAGTTTCCCATATGTGCCCTGACCAGGATTGAACCCGCAACCTTGTTTTTTGGGGGGATGACACTCTTAACTGACTGAGCTAACCACATACGACCTATTTTATTAGATTACAGGAAAAAGATTTTGGTGGGATTAGTAAAACCCGGATACCAAAACTGAGCAAAACAATAAGCCCATGTCACTTATTTACATAGATGTACAAGTACTAATGGAAGTATTAGCAAATATAATTGCTTAAAAAGTCATACCAATTAAGTGGGGTTTTTGAAAAGTATGTCATGCCACAGAAACGCAAAGATGGTTCAATATCAGAAAAACCTGTTACTATATTACACCATGTGAGATTAAAGAAAAAGATTCACAGTAAGTCCCCAAGTTACAAACATCTGACTTAGTACAAGTCATACGGAGGAACAGAGCACCATAAGGGCTATTGGTAATCAACTGCTGTTGGACATCAGTGAAAATGACATCCGAGTTACTCAACTCTCATGGCAAAGAACTAACCAATAAAGACTTCGTAGAACTATAGCAATAGATGATAGAATTTATGGAAGAAAACGGACCTAGAATCTTCAGAACCAAAAAAGTTTTCTACAAGAGGTTAGTTGATGCTTTTCATCTCATTGAAGCAGGAATGGCCAAGTTAGAGGAGCAAGATCCTGATACAGAGAGCTTCACCTAAATTGACAGTTACTGAAAACCCGAGATGCTTCTACAAAACACAAGTTATAGTGTAACCCCAAGAACAACCACTTACACACTAAAAGAAAAGTACTTAAAAATTAATAAAGGAATTTAAATGGTACTTTAGAAAACACCTTTTAATGCAAAAAAAAGTAAAAAAGGAATGAAGGAACAAAAGACACAAGACACAGAAAACAGCCATATGGTACGCATAAATCCAAAGATCAACGAAAGCACTGAGTAAACTAAATCCATCCAAAAATTTTCAAACTGGATAAATTGAGATCTAACAATATTACTGTACAAAAGACACATTTTAGATTTAAAAATTCATATGCCTGACTGGTGGTGGTGCAGCCGATAGTTTTTTTTTTTTTTTTTTTTTTTTCTTTTTTCTGAAGCTGGAAACGGGGAGAGACAGCCAGACAGACTCCCGCATGCGCCCGACCGGGATCCACCCGGCACGCCCACCAGGGGCGACGCTCTGCCCACCAGGGGGCGACGCTCTACCCATCCTGGGCGTCGCCATGTTGCGACCAGAGCCACTCTAGCGCCTGAGGTAGAGGCCACAGAGCCATCCCCAGCGCCCGGGCCATGTCTGCTCCAATGGAGCCTTGGCTGCGGGAGGGGAAGAGAGAGACAGAGAGGAAAGCGCGGTGGAGGGGTGGAGAAGCAAATGGGCACTTCTCCTGTGTGCCCTGGCCGGGAATCGAACCTGGGTCCTCCGCACGCTAGGCCGACGCTCTACCGCTGAGCCAACCGGCCAGGGCCCAGCCGATAGTTTTGACCTGGGACACTAAGGTCCCAGGTTTGAAATCCCAAATTCATCAGCTTGAGCGCAGGCTTATCCTGCTTGAGCATGGACCGCTGGCTTGAGCATGGGGTCATAGAAATGATCCCACGGCCGCTGGCTTGAACAAGGGGTCACTGGCTCTGCTTGAGCTGCCCCCTGCCCCCATCAAGGCACATACGAGAAGCAGTCAGCGAACAACTGAAGTGACACAACTACGGGTTGATGCTTCTCTCTCTCCCTTCCTGTCTCTGTCTCCCTCTCTCTCTCTCCAAAAAAGTTACAAATAAGTTGAAAGTAAAAGGGTAGGAGATGATACACCAAACAGCAACCCAGAGGAACCTTAGTAGCTCTACTAATATCAGACAAAATTTTAACCAAAAAAAAAGTTATTAGAAACAAAAAGGGAGGTTTTTTTTTATAAAAAGGCCCCTGGTGGAGTGGCTAAATGGATAGAGCAGTCAGCCCAGCACACCAAGGTCACGGATTCAATCCCCAGTCAGGGCGTATATGAGAAGCAACCAATGAGAGCACAACTAAATGGAACAAACTGATGCTTCTCTCTCTCTCCCCCCCCATATCTCCTCCCTTCCTCTTCTTTTCCTGTCCCTCCCTCCTTCCTTCCCCTCTCCCTCTCTCTCTAAGGAATAATTTAATTAAAAAAGGAGCCGTGGCTGGTTGGCTCAGTGGTAGAGTGTTGACCCAGCATGTGGAAGTCCCGGGTTCGATTCCCGGCCAGGGCGCACAGGAGAAGTGACCATCTGCTTCTCCACCCTTTCCCCTCACCTCTCTCTGTCTCTTCCCCGCCTGCAGCCAAGGCTCCATTGGAGCAAAGTTGGCCCGGGCGCTGAGGATTGCTCCATGGCCTCCACTTCAGGCGTTTGATTGGCTCTGGGCGCATTGGAGCAACGGCCCAGATGGGTAGAGCATCGCCCCCTGGTGGGACTGCCTGGTGGATCCCGGTCGGGCGCATGCGGGAGTGTCTCTGCCTCCCCGCTTCTCCAGAAAAATAAAAAAATAAAAAAATGTTAATTCAGCCTGACCAGATTGGGATGCAGAAGACCCAGGTTTGAGGCCCCGCAGTCACCAGCTTGAGCACAGGCTCATCTGGTTTGAGCAAGGCTCACCAGCTTGAGCCCAGGGTCACTTGGTCTGCTGTAGCCCCACAACCAAGGCACATATGAGAAAGCAATCAATGAATAACTAAGGTACCACAACAAAGAATTGACGCTTCTCCTCTCTCCCTTCCTGCCTGTCTGTCCCTATCTGTCCCTCTCTCTGTCTCTCTCTGTCACACAAAAGCAAACAAACAAAAACCAGTTAATTTATTAGGAAGACATTATAAACATAAATCCTAAAATACATGAAGCAAAACCTGACAAAACTGAAGGGAGAATTAGACAAGTTAATAATGATAATTGAAAATCAACATCATCACACTCTGATTATGGATAGAACAACTACTCAGATCACCAGCAAGGATATAAAAGACTTGAACAACACTATCAACCAAGTTGAATTAAGTGGCATCTTAAAGGACACCGAATGACAGATTATACATTATCGAGAGTATACATTAGATGTTGCATCTTAACACCAAATGACAGAATATACATTATCAAGTGTACATGGAATGTTTTACATGATAGACCATATGCCAATTCACAAAATAAATAACAAATTTAAGAGCTGAAATCATAACCAAGTGTACTGTCATACCACAACAGAATTAAATTAGAAATAACATAAGGAAATCTGAGAAATTCACAAATATTTGAAACTTTACATTCACCTAAGCAATTTTCAACTGATGTCCTACAAGAATTTTTAAAACATGCAATACCTATTTAGTCTGGGGCACTGACCTCTTTTCCCTTACACTGTCAAATTAAAATGACAACAGCCAACACAATAGCCGTCCAGTGTGAATGAATCAAAATTATACCTATTCTTTTGTCAGATCTGCAAAAATACATATATATTGTGCCGCAGAATTTTAGTAGTTAGTTTGTGTGTGCCATAAGATAAATAAAAAGGTTGAAAATTGCTGCCTGACCAAGGGATCATGCAAAGGCAGAGGCTCAGGCATGGTCAGATCCCAAATGACCTTAAAATACAGTGATTTGACCAACCTAGATTTCTAAGTTCCAAATTGAGTCATCTACCTGTTTCATATTTTCTCTTGAATTTTTCAGATTATTTCAAATTTAACATGTCCCAATTTGAAACTTTGATATTCACTGCTAAACCCAATACCCCCTACTATTTCACTCACCGACTCCCACCCCTTGAAAGCATCCTAACTAGTTAAATGGAACTACCATCCAATCAGTTGTTACAGGAAAAGAATCTAGAAGTCATTTTTTATTCCTCCCTGCCCCTCACTACACACAATCTCATTAGCAGTCCTGTATATTTTATCTCCACAGTGTATCTTGAATTTATTTACTTTGTGTTTCACCAATAGAGTCTAGTACAATTTTGGATAGTCAGGCAGTAAACTGCAGTGTTACTTTCACTTTTGCACCCTTAGTAATCTGGAAAACAGCTCAGATGACTTTAGAATGTAAACTTTGAAAGCCACATAGTTAAACAAATTGTCTTTTCATTAGTGTCAAAGAAATCTTCATTACAGGCAACCCAAGTGCCCATGAATAGGTGAGTGTGTAAAAAAGTTGTGGTACATACATACGATAGAATACTACTCAGCCATAAAAAAGAATGGAATCTTGCCTTTTTTGGCAGCATGGATGGACCTAGAGGGTATTACACTAATTGAAATAAGTCAGACACATACCATGATTTCATTTATATGGGGATCTAAAGAACAAATAAAATACAGACTCAGATACAGAGCAAACTGACTTGACAGGAGGGAGAAGGGATGGGGGCTGAGTCAAAAAGATGAAGGGATGAAGAAGTACAAATTGGTAATTAAAGTATAGATCACAGAGATCTATACTGCAGCATAGGGAATATAAGTCAACAATACTATAATAACTATATGGGGCCAGGTGGGTACTTGGGTTATCGGGACCACCCTACATGATTGTCTCCTGTGCTGTACATCTGAAACTAACACAGAATAATATTGAATGTAAAAACAAAACAAAAATCTTCATATGGTACATATACACTGATTCCAACTGCAAAATACATGTTACATTTATAGGAAGATTCTGGTTATACTGGCAGTTTAGAATCTGATACTCATCTTTTTTCTACCAAGTTACTAACCCCCCCCCAAAAAAAAAAATTCTTCACTGAACAGTTAAAGCTGACCTGGACTGGAAACAATAATCAGTTTTCAGAGGGGACTGCACTGGATAATACTGGAAATCATCAATTTAAACATGGACACACTGCAATGTACTGAATCAAGATGTGTGTCTTTTTATCTGGCATGTTCCTGCTGTGATGATCACCGTGTTGGAGTTTGCAGTGACAAGGTAATTGGGGGAAAGATGTGATTAGGAAATAGATTATGGGAGAAAACATCTGATATTTAAGTACACATTTCCTGTCCAAATCAATCACCACACTATGTTTACTAAAAAAGGAATTCTACACCTGACCTGTGGTGGCACAGGGGTTAGAGTGTCGACCTGGAATGCTGAAGTTTCCGGTTCAAAACCGGCTTGCCCGGTCAGGGCACATATGACAAGCAAGCAATGAACTATGAGTTGAGACTTCTCACTTCCCCTATTCCTCTCTGTAAAATTAATCAATAAAATCTTTTTAAAAAGGAAGTGTACTCCACTAGTTTTGCTATGTCTAGAGCACTCTTAATATAAGAAATTTACTATTACTTTTTCCTTGTCCATTTTTTTAGTCTCCTAACATATCTTTTGTATTTTATAGAGTTAATAGATCAAATGTACCTAAGTCTGGTAAGTGAGAATGTTTACTTAGAGACAGATGTGGTATAAAAAGACCCTGAACAAGGAGATCTTAGTTCATTAATTTGTTCAAATAATTATCTCCTGAGTGCCAAGTAAAAAAAGCACAAAAGTTAAGAGCTTCATTCAGCTTTTGAGTCAAGTAGAACTGGGTTCAAATCCTAACTCCATCACTTTTATTTAACCTTAGTTTGCAGATCATCATCTGTAAAACGGTTGTGCTGAAGATTAAATAGTATATGTAAAGTGCTTAGGTCAGTGTCTAGCACAAAGTGGACAATCAATTAACGATAACTGTCATACAGTTATTACTGCTGCTCCCAGGAACTTAGTACGGTGCAATAAGAAACCTTGTAAACCCATGAAGTCGGAACATGGTACGCGAGTATCTGTAAGGAGCAACCAGCTTTATAAGAACTGAGGAATTCTTCATAAAGGGAAATAAAGACATGCTTTCTTAGCTATTCATGTGGCATTAACATATTTATAGTGTTTTATTATGACATCAACCTTTGCTAGAAACAATATTTGATATTTTCATGAAAGAAGCTGCCATGTTGGAGATCCACAGCCTCACCCATCTGTTTGCCTTCATAAGCATCCATAAAGGCAAGTTCATCACTCAAGCCCTAAAAGACATTCGTCAAAGGGAGGGGGGACTCTTGACTCACTGAAGAATAAAATTCTTATTAAAAGATATAGAAAATCCGTTCAACACTTCATCATGATATGGAAGTCCAAAAAGAAAATGCCAAGTTAGAGGGAAGCTTCAGTTCATAATTAGGAAAACAAAGATCAGAAACCATTTAATAAAAAAGTCTCTGAAGGCAGTGAACATCTTTTCCCTTTAAGTTGAGGCTGCACAGTGATAAAGCAGGGATTCTGTAGATCAAACTTCTCACCAGACTATGTGCTCCTTTAAAATAGTCACTCATCTCGACTTACCTAGTGATTAGCATCTGCCTGGCACATAGGAGCTCAATAAAAGTTTTCTGAACAAATGGATTAAAGTATAAGACCCCTTCCAACTCTAAAAGTTACAGTTCTATAATTAGGCAGTGTTACGTGCTAAAACTAGTCAGTACTATGTATTTTAAGCAAGCTATGTAAGAAAGACGGGAAAATAATACATTTGTATTTGCAAAAGCAACACTAGAGGATTCCACACAGAAACTAATTTAAATGGTTGCCTAAGTCAGATGTTTGGGGAAAGGTTGGATGGAAACTGGATGACAGTGTGACTTCTCCATTATATCTTTTTTTTTTTTCCTTTTTGTATTTTTCTGAAGCTGGAAACTGGGAGGCAATCAGACAGACTCCCACATGCACCCGACTGGGATCCACCCGGCATGCCCACCAGGGGGCGATGTTCTGCCCATCCGGGGCTTCGCTCTGCTGCAACCAGAGCCATTCTAGCGCCTGAGGCAGAGGCCACAGAGCCATCCTCAGCGCCCGGGCAAACTTTGCTCCAATGGAGCCTTGGCTGCGGGAGGGGAAGAGAGAGACAGAGAGGAAGGAGAGGGGGAGAGGTGGAGAAGCAGATGGGCGCTTCTCCTGTGTGCCCTGGCCAGGAATCGAAGCCGGGACTCCCTCATGCCAGGCCGACGCTCTACCACTGAGCCAACCGGCCAGGGCCTCCATTATATCTTTTTATGTTTTATTTTTTAACATGAATGTATTACCTTTTAAAAAAAGTTTTAAATAACTACATACTCTTTATTATATATTAAAATTTTCACTAAACAATGAGTTTGTGCTAGTAGTTAAAAATATTCAAGTATCAATAATTTTTTTTTTTTTGTATTTTTCTGAAGCTGGAAACGGGGATAGACAGACAGACTCCCGCATATGCATGCGCCCGACCGGGATCCACCCGGCACACCCACCAGTGGGCGACACTCTGCCCACCAGGGGGCGATGCTCTGCCCCTCCGGGGCATCTCTCTGAAGCGACCAGAGCCACTCTAGCACCTGGGGCAGAGGCCAAGGAGCCATCCCTAGCGCCCGGGCCATCTTTGCTCCAATGGAGCCTTGGCTGCGGGAGGGGAAGAGAGAGACAGAGAGGAAGGAGAGGGGGAGGGGTAGAGAAGCAGATGGGCGCTTCTCCTGTGTGCCCTGGTTGGGAATCGAACCCGGGACTTCTGCACGCCAGGCCGACGCTCTACCGCTGAGCCAACCAGCCAGGGTAAGTATCAATAATTTTAAGTACATGTCCAACTCATATTATTGGATCTCTTTACTTTATTCTAATTAATGGAAATCCAAAGCTAAGCAGTTTAAATTTTAAACTAGATTATAACTGACTAGCCTAGAAGTCTAAACTGTATCACAAGGAAAAGGCTATTGCTTAATGAGATGCCAATGCTTTCTGGATACTCCGAATTATTCACAGAGATTGGAGTGGTGTGAACAGAATTAAGCAGTATTGATAAAATTATCTTTGAAAAATTGATTTGAAATGTATTGTTCCCGGTAGCAATGAGCACACCTAGCAACCAGATCTTGGTTTACAATGCAGTTCCCTAATAAAACCAGGGTTCCTTGGGGGAAAAGGCTGGTTAAAGACTGGCATAAAAAACAAACAAAACAAAACAAAAAAACACCCTGGCCACAGAGCTCAGTTGGTTAGAGCATTGTTCCAGACGCACAAAGGTTGCCAGTTCAATCCCCAGTTAGAGCACATACAGGAACAGCTCCATATTCCTGACTCCTTGTCTGTCTCCCTGCCTCTCTCTAAATTAAAAAAAAAAGACTGGAGCAGAAAATATACAAGATGAAGAAGCCAAGACATCTTAAAGTGCCAGAAACTAAGGAAGAGCTCAAAACAAAAACCCCATGTTAATGGGGTATGTCAAGGGTACACAAGAGTCAGTGGAATGAGCTCCCACTGGCCCACGCTGGGACAATTTGAGTCCATACTGATATTAATAAATAACTGAATTAGAAGGAGACAACTCTCCCATGTAGAAAAATTCCAAATTAGATTCCAAATAAATGTAGATACTCCATCCTCAAGGAGAGGGAGCATAACTCCCCAGTCTTTAAGCGTGAGCTGCACATAGGGACTTCCTTCCAAAGAGCAAAATTTGAAAAAGGGAGAAAAAAAGAGTAACTTGACAGTACAGAAACCTAACACTCTCAACCAGGTGTCAACATCAACAATGATAAAGCTGTTGCCCATATACGTACCCTGGATAAAATGTCGTGAAAACAGCACTTTTTTGTGTCTTCCTCCTAAAATCCACAACCTAGTAAAACCATGAGAAAAATACCAGAAAAATTGTAATAAAGGGGAATTCTATTAAATACTTCACCAGTACTCCTCAAAACTATAAAAATCATCAGAAACAAAGAAAGTCAGCACTGGCTGGTGGCTCAAAGGACAGAGCGTTGGCCTGGCATATGGACTTCCCAGGTTCGATTCCCAGTCATGGCACCCAAGAGAAGCAACCATCTGCTTCTCTTCCCATTCATTCTTTCTCCCCCTCCTACAGCCAGTGGCTCTACTGGTTTAAGCATGGCCTCAGGCACAGAGGATAGACTGTTTTGATCCAAGCACTGCCTCAGGTGCTAAAAATAGCTTGGTTTATTTACGCATCTGCCCTAGATGGGGGCTGCTGGGTGGATCCTGGTCAGGGTGCCTGCAGAGTCTGGCTCCCTATCCTCTTCTGACTTAAAAAAAAAAAAGTCTAACAACCTGTCACAATCTTGAGGAGCCTAAAGAGACACAATGACTCAATGTTATGTGGTATCCTGGATGGGATTCTAGAACAGAAAAAGGACATTAGGTAAAAACTAAGAAAATGTGAGTAAAATACAGACTTTAGTTAATGATAATGTATTAAGCCTGACCAGGTGGTGCAATGGATAAAGTATCAGACCGGGACACAGAGGACCCAGGTTCAAAACCCTAAGATTGCCAGCTTTGGTGCGGACTCACCAGCTTGAGCATGGGGTCGCTGGCTTGAGCATGGGATCATAGACACGACCTCATGGCCGGCTTGAGCCCAAAGGTCACTGGCTTGAAGCCCAAGGTCACTGCTTGAGCCCAAGGTCGCTGGCTCAAGCAAGGGGTCACTTACTCTGCTGTAACCCCCAGACCAGGCATATATGAAAAAGCAATCAATGAACTAAGGAGCCACAACAAAGAATTGATTCTTCTAATCTCTCTCTCCCTTCCTCTCTGTCTGTCCCTATCTGTCCCTCTCTCTGTCTCTGTCACACACACACACACACACACACATAAAAAAAAAAATATATGTATATATATATATATATATATATATACATACATATTGATTCATTAAGGTGTGATGTTAACTGGAGGTGAGGTAAAGACAAAACTCTATACTAACTTTTCAACTTTTCTGTAAATCTAAAATTGTTCTTAAAAAAATAAAGTCTATAAAAACAATCTAATTCAATCCTCTGGATCCTCTTTCCTCACTTATAAAAATGAAAATGAGTAGAATATTCACTGTATTTGCTATCCAGTGCTTTTTCCCTTTTAACATGCATTTGGCTTTTAGCAGTTCTTTCATTTAGCTGTCTATTCCAATAGGAACTGTTCTAGACTCTGGATACAACACTAAGTGAATCAGAGCTTCATGGCCATCTTACTAGAGGAATGGATGTTTATGTATTATGGTATAATTTGGTAATTTTCAAAGACATTGCTGTTTCTTTACTAGGTCTGTATCATGAATTCCTGCCAATTAATTACTAAACAATTCCTCTGGAGAATTCATTCTTCGTCAGCAAGGAGCTTTTAAGATATCATAACCCCCTCGAATAAAATAATTTAAGAGTCATGGCCAGGAGAGGGAGAGATGGATGTGAGTCTTAACCTGGGGCTTTATAGAGAGATTGTGCACCACATTTCCTAAGATATACAATGCTGTAGTTTGCAGCATCATGAATATTCAAGCTCTACAAGCTTGTGGCTATTATCTTTAGGGACGGGGCTCAATCCCTCCCAGAAAGGCTCTTCAAATCAGAGATGTATACACATTGTCTGTATCCTTACCTGTTCATGCAACTTGAGATAGTCTGTTACTTTTTTCTCTATAAAACAGATCTAATAATTTATTTTGGGGATATTAGACAATGTCTATAAAGCATATTGTTATCAATATTATTGATCTTAAAAACAAATGTGTTGGTTTTCACATATGTGTATTCACCAGCTTTGAGGACTCTACTGATAAAAACCATTCTAGTTTGTAGGACAAAATGAGTCATGGAGAATTCATATGATTACCAAGAGCAGCAGTCCACAGCAGCTGAGGTGCCTTAAGAATACTATGTCATCTAGGTATGAAACCCAGTACCAAACCTTTAAATCCAGTAAGCAAATTAATGAAAGCAAAGCATAGCTCATAATTTGTTATGATTTACAAAACTGTTACGGATTCAGATGAGGGTAATTACTCTTAGAAAAGATTCAGAATCTTTTTTAGTCCTATGTCTACCATTAAACTGGTAGCTAATTTTTTCAGCTACATCAATACTAAGAACTAAACACTAAAACCAACCTAACATGAATTAGGAACGAAGGAAAATAGAGACTAAGAAATAGGAGAGAGATTTTTTTTTTTTTTTTTTTTTTTTTTTTCATTTTTCTGAAGCTGGAAACAGGGAGAGACAGTCAGACAGACTCCCGCATGCGCCCGACCGCGGGATCCACCCGGCACAGCCACCAGGGGCGATGCTCTGCCCATCCTGGGCGTCGCCATGTTGTGACCAGAGCCACTCTAGCACCTGAGGCAGAGGCCACAGAGCCATCCCCAGCGCCCGGGCCATCTTTGCTCCAATGGAGCCTTGGCTGCGGGAGGGGAAGAGAGAGACAGAGAGGAAAGCGCGGCGGAGGGGTGGAGAAGCAAATGGGCGCTTCTCCTGTGTGCCCTGGCTGGGAATCGAACCCGGGTCCTCCGCACGCTAGGCCGACGCTCTACCGCTGAGCCAACCGGCCAGGGCCAGGAGAGAGATTTTTGAAGTAAAAATTTTGTCACTATTGTGTTTGGTACTAATAGGACAGCCACTACAAACAACAAGTGGCACACTCTTTTTTTTTTTGCCACCTATTTCTCTGGGTTTTTTTGTTTTTCATTTGTGAATTTATTTTCTTAGGCAAGTGGGTGAAAGTCAAATGTCAATGTGCGCTCACACATACACTTCTAACACATATGATGCCATCATAAGCACTAGAGAAACAAGCTCACTCTGGGTGGAGCAATTGAAAAGGGCAACTGTTCCTCTGGGTTAAGCCAGGTAGGGACACAACCGAGGAAACCTTGGTTAACCCTGTGGCACAGAGTACATAACTTACTTTTAATAAGATGCTCATTGCACAGGCCATACCAACCAAGCCAGTTCCTATAATGGAGATCTTAAAGTGAAATTCTGAATAAATTCATGCTTGACAGTCGCCATCTTGGAAACTTAACAGAGTGAGAAAAAAACTGCAAAGCCACTTCCAGATTAGGAATTGGTCTGTTGAGAACTCCTGGGAACTAGTGGGGGAGGAGAAGCTCCAAACACAACAGGGAACGTCAAAGATGACTGTCAAAGAAGCTGGGTAGTTTCTGGCCAGCAGCCCAGCACCAAGGAGGCGAACCAAGGGGAGCACGAAGGTGTGCACCGTTACAAAGGAAGGCGAAGGAACTGCTGCATCAAAGATGAGACCACAGATAGACAGCTCTTCCTCCCCTCCCACCCACGTTATCCTTCCCTTCCCTCAGCTGTCAGTTCTAGAACCGAGCCCAGCGCATTCACAGGCCCAGGGCCAAGTACAGCTAGGCACAAAGTACCTCCGGCTATCCTCACATGGCAGAGGGGCCCACGACCTCTAAGTGAGGTGTGAGGTGCGTGCTGCGTGGAAGTGACCCAGAGCTATCCTCGGGCAAAATAAATTCTCTCCCACTGAGTCCCCTATCCACCTGGTCCGCAGGACTCCCGCTTCCCAGTTCATGGACGCTGACTCAAGAGGTAGAGGAAGGGAATGAAGGAAAGCTGGCTGAGGCCCGAGGGAGAAAACAGTTGATCATGGAGGCTCCGCAAACCACGCCCAGCTCGTGGGGCCTGGTGGCGGCCCAGCACAGCTGGCGCAGGTGCGAGGCTCACGGGCCTGAGGCGCAGCACCTGTGCGAGCTGACAGTCACCTACGTGTGACTGGAGGGTTGAGGTACCTATAGTTGGTGGTCTTCAAAGAGGCTCCTTGGGACCGCAGGAGGTGCAGCTGGCCCCCTGAATGACAGGAACTCAACCATCAAAAGGAGGACTGCTTTCCCAGAACCCATCCACCGGACAGCCTAAGTAAAGCTACTTCTAACCAAACCTTGCCTGGATGTACCCAGTAAGGGCTTCTGACACCTGAGTGGGAATTTTTCACTAGGGCTGTAGGACCGACAGACTTCAGGGCTATTTTTTACCACCCACAAATGTGAGCTGAAGTAAAATAAATAAGTAATAAAAAAATTTTAAATGCTCTATGCAATGGGGATTTTAAAATAAGATACAAAACCCTATGAATTCAATCAGTGCAGTGCTACAATTCTACAAGTGAAATGGAAAACTCAATTCATTATTCAAATGTAAAATCCAAAATTCCCCTTTCATCCCTTAGTCTGAAATAAACCAATATTTCCACATCTCTTCACCTACC
The DNA here is from genome assembly GCF_036850765.1 of Saccopteryx bilineata. NCBI lineage: Eukaryota > Metazoa > Chordata > Mammalia > Chiroptera > Emballonuridae > Saccopteryx > Saccopteryx bilineata. Next base: position 365,407,619 of record NC_089490.1, on the reverse strand, counting down.
AAGTTCTATCAAATTAACGGTTTTTTTAACTCATTTGTGAATCGTAACACATAATACACATCTAATTATTTTATAAAATGTAGGGCACTGTTTCTCAACTCTTTCATTCTCTCTCCCTAAAGAGCTTTTCTATACATTTTCCCCTAATCGTCTGGTGTCCCTACTTCATGAAATTAAATATTACATAGTACAATTTTGTCTTGTAGGGTTGACCTTTAGAGAGCCAAATCCTTGTAATATATAAGATTTTTACACACAACCCCCCAAAAACAAATCTCACCCTCTTGGGGGCAATAGTGACCCTATCAAGAATACAGGATGTAAAACAGTTGTGTGTGTTTGTGTGTGTACACTGAGTTTTGTACCCAACAACCTTACTAGACTTCCCTATTCTAAACATCTTGTGTGACCCTTGTGAGTTTTCTACATTCACTACATATAAACAAGTAAACTCTTCTGGTTTTCATTTCTGTGGTTGACAGCATCTAAAATGGCCCCAAGATCCCTGCCTCTTGGCTCTGTGTCCTTGAGTGTGGGTTGGACTAGTGGTTCACTCACTGTACTTCCTGTACACTCACTGTAGAAACTAGAATTTACAGTTAATCCTGTCGGGATTTTCTAAACTGAAGTTTTAATATATTGTAAAAAGTAGAGCTTTTTTTTTCTTCTTTAGACAATTTTAACGGGGTGACATTGATCAATTAGAGTACATAGATTCAGAGAAAACATCAGTGAGCTTTTTTTTTTTTAAAAAAAAGGCAAAACCCATTGAAGATTCTCCTTTCCCCCTATTTTACCTAAACTCTCACTCATAACCATACTTTGTGCATTCAAGGAAAGTGTTTTTAAAAGGGAAAAAGAACAAAATAATGGGAAAGTAATCATGTTCAGTAGTAGATGACTAGAATGAAAGCTATTCCAATAGCAGGAACAACAGGGGAGGACTGTGACGCGCTTATCAAACAGGTGCCTCTGCACTAGAGCCATGCCAGTCCTCTGGGCCTGCACACCTGCCTTCTGACATTTCCCGCTGGTCTAGTCCAATTTTTTTTTTTTTTTTTTTTTTTTTACAGAGACAGAGAGAGAGTCAGAGAGAGGGATAGACAGGGACAGACAGGAACGGAGAGATGAGAAGCATCAATCTTTAGTTTTTCGTTGCGCATTGTGACACCTTAGTTGTTCATTGATTGCTTTCTCATATGTGCCTTGACCACAGGCCTTCAGCAGACCGAGTAACCCCTTGCTCAAGCCAGTGACCTTGGGTCCAAGCTGGTGAGCTTTTGCTCAAACCAGATGAGCCCACGCTCAAGCTGGCGTCCTCGGGGTCTTGAACCTGGGTCCTCGGCATCCCAGTCCGATGGTCTATCCACTGCACCACTGCCTGGTCAGGCTCTAGTCCAATTTTTTAATTACCTTGGTCTTGATTTCTTAGTTTTAGTTCCACTAATATTTCTCACAACTGCCTTAATTCTTTGTGGAATTAAGGAAATATACTATATGTTTACAGTTGTTTGTATGAAGAGTAATATAATAATTAATAAATAATAATACAAGAATAAGCTCTGTTTTGCATACTCACAACTGTAAACCCACTTCTGCCCCCACCCTGTATTATATGTATATTATATGTATATGTATATATATTTGTATATATAAATCGAAAGAAGCACATTTATTCCTACCTTGGACACAACTGATAACATCAATTGTTGTCAAGCATTCATTAACAATTAGTTGATGAACCTTAAATACTCACTATGAAACACTTGAGGACAAAAACCATGTCATATTGACTTTATAACTATAACACATCAAGAATAAAAGTAGTTTGCTGAATGAATTGGAAAGAAACAAAATCCAGATTTCGGAATTGTAAGTTGGAAATCAGAGGTTCTATTTTTCACATTACTTTGTTTAATCACACAAACCAAGACAAATTTCCTTATATTTACTTCCTACAATGTGTAACTTTCACTTACACCTGATGGTCTAGGTCCCTGTGTAGTGTTTCAACAGACACCAAAACAACACTTTGAATTTATATGAATTGGTGTAATACTTGCATGGTTGAAGGTATTTCATTTAACTGTTTTTTGCACCAAAAAGTTATATTTCTATTTTTTTCTTCTCATATAATGGTCTTAAAAATAAGTACTTACTGAAGATTATACATATACTCATGAAGCTAATTGAGCAATATAAAGAGAATATACTTGTTACTTCAGGAAAGAAAGCACAAGATGAAATTTCAATACTAGAAAAAATGCTTGTTTTGTGAGAAAAGTCTTACATTCTATATTATAGTGGACTGTTACATATATTCTAATAAACCTGTAGGCAACTCTTATATTTGTACAAGTTGAGTATCATTAAAATAGAACTCGAAGAGATTTATAGACGAGGAGAACTCTCTTTACCATTTCCTTTTTTCTAGCATTGAGAGACTGGAGGTATGCTGTAGTTCTCCAATATTTCTTTATTTTTTTCAGATCAAATGACAATACTTTCAAAATATAAAATATACAGTTTCATCTTCTGTTCTATAAAACAGTGAAACATTAAAAGGCTTTAAAATACCAGGTCTTTTTGGATATTCCAAAGTGTGTTTGCACTCTTCTTAAAAAGGGCCTCCTCCTCAGAACTCAAGGTAACTTTCACAATATCTGAGACACCATTTTGCCCCAAGATACAAGGGATACTGAGAAAGATTTCTTCATTTACTCCATAGAAGCCCTAAAAGGCAAAATCAGATTATTGTTCAGTAACCTGACATGGGAAGGCAGCTTTACAGGACAGCTTCGGAGTAACAGTTAACAAGATTAAAAAGAGATCGGAGAGACCACAGAGCACAAGAGTCCCTCAGACGGTGGGTAAATGATCGACGACAAAACCAAGTGCATCCTAATGTCCTACGCCCATGTGGACCTTGTGTTCAGTAACATGAAAAATGCACCAGAGGCCTCAAAGGGACCAAGAAAGACACTGTCTACTACTCCTTAGCAGGCCATCCTTCTATGGGAAAAGATGCCATGCAGTCCTTTCTGATGTCATTTTACCTGATAAAGGACTGAGAAATCAAACAGCCTGTGTTTGGTATAAACTACATGAAGAGAACAGTGAATCCTGAAGCAAGAAGTGGCCGAGCAGTCTGTTCTGTATAAATTGACCTTCACACCAGGGAATGCCACTGAGTTTGGACAATGGATGCTACAGTTGGCATCTCAAGTCTCCAGAGGTAAAGCCTCCAATGGAAGCTATGGGTATGGGTACTCTCTCATGCCTAGCAGGTCCTCCACCAGTTGCCAATGGAATATACCCCTGTCCTCCTGGCTACCTCTATCCACTGCGCCCACCCGATTCTATCCTGAACCTCCCATGATGTACAGTGCCCATGGAAAAGGTGCAGTCATGGCTACTGCCCTATCCTGGGCCTGCTGAACCTCTGGTCAACAGCTCGAATGTTCCTTCCACCCCTGCAGCTGAATCCAAGGCCAGAGAGAGTCTATTAAAACCTGCACAACCCACACAGTGCCTACATGCCCATAAAGAAGCCTCTGCCTCCTCCCTACTATTCCTGGAATATTAGAAGTAGGCCCTCTACATCTCCCTGCCTCTCACCACTCATTGCTCTTTCCTATTTCAATCTTTGTGTTGAGTGTAGGGTTGGAGGATGTGATGGGAAGGTCTTGTTCTTCATCCAGGTCTGATTATAAACAGAGACCAGGAACTAGCATTCAGGGAAGGGAAAAGCCCCTGGATTCTGGAGTGGGGCCTCCCAGCTCCCCACAGTAGCTCACAGGCACCACTCAGCCAAGCTTCTCTCTCACCATCTCTGGGGCTCTGCTCAGGAGCTGAGGGTGCATCCCTTGATCCTGTCTTGCTCTAGTCACCCGCAGAGACTCTCTGGCCATCTCCTCCACGGAAATGCGGCTCACTCCTTTTGGTAGCCACATTATATTCAACCTCATAAGCTCCTTCAACCAACCATATGTTTTCCTCTGAAGACCCCCTGCCAGGCTGCAGTCATATCCACTCCACTCTGGTCTGTGCCTAGTCATGGAAGGCCACTGCCCACCAGACTGTCAACCCACATTCCATTCCCAGCCAGAGTCCACCTCCAGACCCACTCACCTTCCCTTCTTTTCCCTGTCCCTGGTCATTCTGTTGCCACCTCTGTGTACCTTCTGAGGTTTTAACATGAGCCTCCTCCGGGGGATGGGTGGCCGGGGAAGGCAGCCCTCTGCTTCTCTGCTAGCGTTCTAGGAATCTGTTCCCCTCTACTTTCTCTGTCTCTTTTCTAGAAGGGGCTTCTCCAACTAGAACTGGAGAATGCGTGTCCATTCTATCATGCCACTTGGGGGCTGCTGAGTGGGCTGGAAACAAGGGCCCTGACCCCTGGGGCCTGGCCTGGCCCTGTGTACTGACCATGACCTGCAGCCACCCCCGGGACCTACCCTCGTCTTTCCGGTGACTTGGCTGTGCTTCCTTTTCTTGTCTCCATGCACTTCCCTTTGCTCCCGTTGCTCTCTGCACTCCAGCAACCGACCTTTTTTTCAGATCCTCAAGTGTTCTCTACTTATATCTGCCTCAGATCCTCTTACACGTGTGTACCTTCTGCTTGGAATATTAGTCCAGCCTTCCAAACCTGCTACTCATTCCTTGAATTAGGTCACGATTTAATTCCTTGGAAAGACTTGCCCAACCACCACCCACACCCCCTTCCCAGAGCAGTGAAATTCTCTGCTTCTATACTCTTCGCACTTTTTGGTTTTTCATCATAGCACTTAGCTATAATTCATTATTATATATTTTCTTTTATAATGGTTTTGTTAAGTCCATTTTTTTCATTAACTTCTATAAGGGCTCTTTTTTTGTTCACCATTCTATCCTCAACATCTTGTTCAATGCCTGGCACATGGTAAGTACTCAGCAAATATTAACAATAATAAATAAAAATCAATTTAAGCCTACCTTAACCATAGTGGAAACTGGATGCACTCTCCTAAGATTTTTCAAAATCGATCCTGCCAGATCTGTCACAGACAGGCCAATAGCCCAAGAAGTGTACCCCTTCAGCCTGATAATCTCATAGGCACTACAGTTGTAGAAAGTTAAGAGAACCAAATTAATGAGATGTCAACTTAAAGAATTTATTTCAAGCATCCATTTTGAAGCATCCTACATGTCAATGCCACTCTATTAAAATTTTCTGAGATTTCTAAGAATTATTTGTAAATAAGCAATAGAAGTTTATAAACTACTCTCATAAGCTTCATTATTCACTTTAAGTAATAGTTCATCCTTCTTTTATCATAAAGGCAGAAAACTAGGGCATATATATATGCCACTCAAGATGAAAACAGGTTTAAACTTTTTGTTTTTTGCTTTTTTCTTAACTTTTTAAAATTTAATTTTTAATTTTTTTAAAACTTTTTCACTGAAGCCTAACCAGGCGGTGGCACAATGGATAGAGCATCTGACTGGGACGCAGAGGACCTGAGGTTGCCAGCTTGAACACAGGATCATCCAGCTTAAGCATGGGTTTACCGGCTTGAACGCGGGCAGTGAGTTGCTGACTTGCAGCCCAAGGTTGCTGGCTCGAGCAAGGGGTCACTTGCTCTACTGCAGCCCCCCGGTCAAGATACATATGAGAAAGCAATCACTAAACAACTAAGAAGCTGCAATGAAGACTTGATGCTTCTCGTCTTCTCTTCCTTCCTGTCTGTCTGTCCCTCTCTCTGTCTCTCTCTCTGACTCTGTTGCAAAAAACCAACAAAAAAACTTTTTAATTGAATTTATTGGGGTAACGTTAGTTAATAAAATTATATAGGTTTCATGTGTACAATTCTACAATATGTCATCTGTATATCGTATTGTGTATTTTGTATTATTGCTTAAATATCCAAATATAGAATCTGATCACCTTCACAGTTAGCATATATATACCTTGCTAACCACTTAAAATTTTTAGTAGGGTACAATGTATACAACTAAAGCCATGCGGCCCTGGCTGGGTGGCTCAGTAGATAAAGCACTGATCCGGCATTCCAGAGGTTGTGGGTTCAAGCCCCTCGTCAGAGCACATATGAGAAGCGATCAATGAATGCACAACTAAGAAAAGCCACATGCACATAATTTTCCTAAGACTATATCATTAAACTATATATTAATATATCAACAAATTTTTTTTTTATGTATTTTTCTGAAGCTAGAAACGGGGAGAGACAGTCAGACAGACTCCCGCATGCGCCCAACCGGGATCCACCCGGCACGCCCACCAGGGGGTGATGCTCTGCCCTTCCGGGGCGTCGCTCTGCCGCAACCAGAGCCACTCTAGCGCCTGGGGCAGAGGCCAAGGAGCCATCCCCAACGCCCGGGCCATCTTTGCTCCAATGGAGCCTCGGCTGCGGGAGGGGAAGAGAGAGACAGAGAGAAAGGAGAGGGGGAGGGGTGGAGAAGCAGATGGGTGCTTCTCCTGTGTGCCCTGGCCGGGAATCGAACCCAGGACTTCTGCATGCCAGGCTGACGCTCTACCACTGAGCCAACCGGCCAGGGCTCAACAAATATTTTTATATAAATATATAACATTATAGGATAACATTATACTGACATAAATATATCAACAAATCATATCAATAATATATGGAAATATAGAGAAATGTTCATAATATATTTTCAAAGGAAAGTAACAGTCCCTAATATTATGTAATTTCTTATCTCAGGCTTGTAAAAAACAATATATTTTTACAGAAACCTTAGAACTGCATCAATTGGCCAAGTTATCGATAGTGATTATGTTTAAGTGACAGGCTTACAGGTGGTATTATCTTCTTTATGCTTTCTTGAATTTTCTTGTTTGCTACAATACATATGTATTATATTTTTGTATTGCCACCAACGGTGGTCTCAGGTTTGGATTGATTCAAAGGACAGAGGTTTTAACTTAGCACTAAGTTTATTTAGTTTTGAAAAAAGAATCCAGGATAGTAAACACAGAATGTACAGCATCGTTATTCATATCGGGTTGTTTTGCAACTACCTACACACAGTTTCAAGGCGCCAGAACTGCACATAACACGCTTGGTTGCAAAAGATATGACTGACACGTAAATGGACCACCTCAGCACATAGCAGCTGGGCCTGGACTGTACTCATTGTGGTGTGCTGTGATTTGACTGTCAACCTAGAACCAGGGGCCCGATTAGAATCCATGAGAATTGGTGTCAAAATCAGGATTAGCTTTTAGACTCTCAATTGGTATCAAATAGGATTAGCTTTCAGATTCTCAATTCAATATGACCAAGACTCTATGGGGTAAGTAAAGGAAAGGGAGGAAGATTACGCCTAGTGAGTGATTAATTGATAGTGTATAAGTTGAAGAAGGCGCTGCAGTAGGTAACTGGGGACAAATATTATTAGTGGAATCTGGATGACAGATTTATCCTCTCAGGAATTAACAAAATAGCTTCAGAAAAAGAAGAGAGTTGAGAAAAATATGGCTAAAAACATAATCCTTTAGTTGTTATTAACCATCCTAATTGAAAATAAAATGGCTAGTGTAAAAAGGTTAAAGGGGGCAAATAGAACACACAGTTCTAAGGCTGGTATTTTAAGACAAAAACTGATCCATGTTGTAAATTAAATGTTCTATCGGGAACCTGCAAGGACATCCTATTAAATACTGATGCCACCCCTCTGCAATTGTTGGGTAGGCACCAAAAAATCAGAGACTATAATATAAAAGAATTGTGTCATTTTTAGGTAAACACTAGCAGTATTCTGAGGATTCTTTATAATTATAGACTCTCTGCAAAATAACCAAAGGGCAAACAATTTAATTTTGGCCACTGCACTGTTGAGAGGACTAACTGGAATGAGTAATGATCTATAATGTGTTACAATATTTGGTATTGAAATTACATAGGACTTCAGTGGAAAATTGATCTTAATTATTATTCCCTGTAGCAGCGATTTTCAAATGGTGCTACAAGGATTTTTAAAACATGCACTACCTGACTATTTAGTCTGGGGCACTGACCTCTTTTCCCTTAGACTGTCAAATTTAAAAAATACAAAACCAGCACAACAATAACTGTCTGGTGTGACTGGATCAAAATTATACCTATTTTGTTTTGTCAGACAGGCAAAAAAATGTGTTTTCAGGTGTGCCGCAGAATTTTAGTAGTTTATGTGTGCCATAAGATGAAAAAAGTTGGAAATCACTGTTTTATAGTAGGAGTGTTTCAACTTAAAAAGGAATTAACATTCCCTGTGGTACAATTATTAGGGATTGGGCAGACAAAAGACTAACACTGTGCCATCCTACAAGAAATAGATGGGCTGCTCCCCACTTGGAAACCAGTATTAGCTAAACGTTCCTTAGTTGGCTGGGTTATGCCTCCAGTTATCTGGTTGCGCCTCCAGATAAGGTAGAGTCCTGCATTTACTGGGAAGTGGACTCTACTGGTCCCTGAAACTGGAAACATATAGTATATGGTAAGGGACATTTCTGTTGAGAGGAATAGGAAATGATACTAATATTAAGACGTGTTTTGTTTGCTGGGGCATTAAGTTACTCTCTCACCCAAAGCTACTGGGTGTAACAAAGATTTGTAGGTTCTCTAAAGAATTTTAAGAAAATAAAACATAATAACTATTACCAAATGAAAAAAATTTTTAATCTGGGAAATTGACCTAAAATTTCCAATTCATGCAATCCCTATGGAAATAGTTTGGCCATAAGAAGAAATTTGCTTTAGAGATACTGAACATATAATTATATGTGTCTATCAATACCTTTAACAAGTCATGGAGAGGTATCACAAGTAAAGGGTTATCAGAAGGTAGGGACCTGTTCCAAAAAGGCAGGAGTATCTAGAAAGAGGACCTGGAGTTTGCTTTTGCACAAAACAGTTTTTTAGGTTAAAGAAATACATATTTAAGCACTGGAGGATGCTGGAATGATAGCAAAGAAGGAAGCACTAAGATTCTTATCTGACTACCTAAGCAATAAATTATACTGACAGAATCTGTCTGATACAACTCTTTGAAACTCTGAAGTCTTTTGAAGGCTTGAAACTGCTAGAGGAAGGTTTGTATATTAAATTGTGGTTAATTTCAACCAATTGAAGATCTTAGCACAGTAGCAGTTACCCATCCCTCACCTCTAGCATGCAGCTGTTCACATGCTCTTAAAGCAGCTTGCCTACCGCCTGCAAAAAGGACCCTGTCCTCCAAATATCAGTGGTCTGTACTCTAACTGGCTGGTTGCTGCTTCTGAAGACAGAGGTACTGAGAAAGAGGGGGCAGCCATTGTTGTGCTTCCCACCAGTTATTGCAAGCCCCTCCTCCTCTGGCTAAAGTGACCTCCAGGAAATTAAAAAACCAGGCACCCTTCATTTTCCTCTTTTCCCCCTTTTGGAAGCTGGAAATTAAAGACTAAAACATACAGAAGCAATTACATATATGGAAGAAATTACAAAATAATCATGCATGTCCAGAGAAAGGTACAAGCTCAAAAAGACCTGAATGCCTCAGACTAATCCCTTGGGACAAAGACAGCCTCCACCAATCAAAACCTAAAATAAAATAAAATAAAATACCCAAACCTGTCTAGCAGTGGCACAGTGGGCAACTGTCCACACAATCCCAAAGGTCACCAGCTTTAGCCCAAAGGTTGCTGGTGTGAAAAGCCCAGGGTCGTTGGCTTAAGCAAGGGTTACTTGCTCTACTGGAGCCCCACAGTTAAGGCACATATAAGAAAGCAATCAATGAATAAATAAGGTGCCACAACAAAGAACTTGAGGCTTTTTATCTCTCTCCCTTCTTGTCTGTCTGTCCCTATCAGTCCCTCTGTTTCTCTCTCTCTCTCTCTCTCTCTCTCTCTCTCTCACATACACACACACATTCACACAAAAAATAAACAAACAAAATGAAAATATCAATAGGCCCTGGTTGGGTAGCTCAGTTGGTTATACTGTCATCCCAACATATCAAGGTTGTGGGTTCATCTTCATCAAGGCACATATAAGAGTCAACCAATGACATCATGAATAAAGTGGAACAGCAAATTGATATCTATCTCCCTCTCTGTCTTTCTCCCTTTCTCTCTAAAATTTTTTTTAATTATTTTTTTTTCTAGAAGTTAGAAGTGGGGAGAGTCAGAAAGACTCTCGCATGTGCCTGACCAGGATCTACTCAGCATACCCACCAGGGGGCGATGCTCTGCCCATCTGGGGCATTGCTCTGTTACGGTTGGAGCCATTCTAGCGCCTGAGGCGGAAGCCATGGAGCCATCCTCAGCGCCCAGGCAAACTTTGCTCGACTGGAGCCTTGGCTGCAGGAGGGGAAGAGAGAGAGAAGAGGGGGAAGGGTGGAGAAGCAGTTGGGTGCTTCTCCTGTGTGCCCTGACTGGGAATCAAACCTGGGCCTTCCACACACCAGGCCAACGCTCTACCACTAAGCCAACCGGCCAGGGCCTAATATATTTTTTAAAAATGAAAATATCAATAAATAAATAGAAAACCTAAAAAAAACCCACCCAAATTCTAGAACCAAAAAAGGACCATACAGTTATGCATCACAAAACATTTAGGTCAATGGGCCACATATACAACAATGGTCCTATACCATTATAGTGAATCTGAGAAATTCCTATCTCCTAATGACATGGTAGCCATGTTAAGGTCATAGAGCAATACACTACTCATGTGTTTGTGGTGATGCTGGTGTAAACAAATCTACTGTGCTGCCAGGCATATAAAAGCATAGCACATGCAATTATGGGCAGTACCTAAAAAGGGAGCATGATAATAAATAACTATGTAACTGCTTTATATATTTACTATACTACACTCTTTCAATTTATCTTAAAAAAATGTTTGCTGTAGCCCTCGCCAGATAGCTCGGTTTATTAGAGCATCGTCCCAAAGTACAGAGGTTGTAGGTTCAACCCCTGATCAGGGCACATACAGGAAAAGATCAATGTTCCTGTTTCTCTCTCCTTCTCTCTCTCTCTCTCTCTCTCTCTCTCCCTCTTCCTCTCTTTCTAAAAATCAATAAATAAAATTTAAAAATATTAAACAAAAATTGTTTGCCATAAAGCAGTATGTGGTGTTATGCCAGCAGTGGCCTCATACATCTCATGTTCACTATGTTTCTTGACTGCTTCATAATCTCATGTTGATTTGTAAAGTAATAGGCTGTATGTACAGGCAGGCATGTAGCCTGAAGCAATAGGCTATACCATATAGCCTATGTGTATAGTAGGCTATACCAGTTAGGTTATATATTATACACTCTATCATGTTCTCACAATGACAAAACCACCTAATGATGCATTTCTCAGAACATATTCTCATCATTAAGCAGTGCATGACTATCACTGAAATAAAAAATCTGCTAGAGATATTCAAAGGCAGATTTGAGCAGGCAGAAAAATGATTAGCTAAGAGAAATAAGCCAGTCACAAAAAGACCAAAAAAAGGCCCTGGCCGGTTGGCTCAGCGGTAGAGCGTCGGTCTAGCGTGCGGAGGACCCGGGTTCGATTCCCGGCCAGGGCACACAGGAGAAGCGCCCATTTGCTTCTCCACCCCTCCGCCGCGCTTTCCCTCTCTGTCTCTCTCTTCCCCTCCCGCAGCCAAGGCTCCATTGGAGCAAAGATGGCCCGGGCGCTGGGGAGGGTTCTGTGGCCTCTGCCCCAGGCGCTAGAGTGGCTCTGGTCGCAACATGGCGACGCCCAGGATGGGCAGAGCATCGCCCCCTGGTGGGCAGAGCATCGCCCCTGGTGGGCGTGCCGGGTGGATCCTGGTCGGGCGCATGTGGGAGTCTGTCTGACTGTCTCTCCCCGTTTCCAGCTTCAGAAAAATGAAAAAAAAAAAAAAAAAAAGAAGACAAATACTGTATGATTCCACTTATATGAGAGACTTAAAGTAGTCAAATATCACAGAGACAGAAAATAGAATGTTGGTTGACAGGGCCTGGGAAGAGAGGGAAGAACAAGATGGTTTCAGTTTACAAGATGAAAGAGATAAGAAATGGATGGTGGTGATGGCTATACAACAAAATGAATGATTTTAATACCACTGAACCATATACTTAAAACTGTTAAAGATGGTAAATTTTGTTATGTGTATTTTATTACAATAAAAAAATTTAAAAATACATAAATTAGTTAAAATGTTGAATATTAACCACAATCAAACTAGATTATCAGTATTGTACATTATGTAACCTTTGATGTGTATATTGCTCTAGGACTAGAAGACTGGAAACAAGCAGACAGATCCTGAGGACTATGTGACAAGAACTGTATTAAAAACTATTGGGGCCTGACCAGGCGGTAGCACAGTAAATAGAGTTTCAGACTAGGGTTCAGAGGACCCAGGTTCGAGACCCCAAAATCGCCAGCTTGAGCACGGGCTCATCTGGTTTGAGCAAAAGCTCACCAGCTTGGACCCAAGGTCGCTGGCTCAAGCAAGGGGTTCCTCAGTCTGCTGAAGGCCCGCGGTCAAGGCACATATGAGAAAGCAATCAATGAACAGCTAAGGTGTCGCCACGAAAAACTGATGATTGATGCTTCTCATCTTTCTCCGTTCCTGTCTGTCTGTCTGTCCCTCTCTCTGACTCTCTCTGTCTCTGTTAAAAAATAAAAAAACTATTGCGAAACATCACTATCATCAGATATGAAAATTAAAATCACAATGAGATATCACCTCACACCTGTCAGATGGCCATGATCAATAAATCAATAAACAACTGTTGGGGAAGATGTGGAGAAAAGGGAACCCGCATGCACTGTTGGTGGGAATGCAGATTGACGCATTCAGTATAAAGTTACAGTAGAAAACAGTATCAAGTTACCTCATCCTCTCTCGAACTCTGTCATCTTCCCAAACTAAAACATTGTACCCATTAAAGTGACCATGTGATTTTTTTTTTTTTTCTGAAGCTGGAAACAGGGAGGGACAGTCAGACAGACTCCCGCATGCGCCCAACCGGGATCCACCTGGCACGCCCACCAGGGGGCGACACTCTGCCCCTCCGGGGCGTCACTCTGTTGCGACCAGAGCCACTCTAGCGCCTGGGGCAGAGGCCAAAGAGCCATCCCCAGCGCCCGGGCCATCTTTGCTCCAATAGAGCCTTGGCTGCGGGATGGGAAGAGAGAGACAGAGAGGAAGGAGAGGGGGAGGGGTGGAGAAGCAGATGGGCGCTTCTCCTGTGTGCCCTGGCTGGGAATCGAACCCGGGACTTCTGCACACCAGGCCGACGCTCTACCACTGAGCCAACTGGCCAGGGCCCCGTGTGATTTTATAATCAGAAAACAAAAGAGCCTGACCAGGCGGTGGCACAGAGAGTGTTGGACTAGGATGCAGAAGGACCCAGGTTTGAGACCTTGAGGTTGCCAGCTCAAGCATGGGTTTCTTCTGGTTTGAGCAAAGCTCACCAGCTTGGACTCAAGGTCACTGGCTTGAGCAAGGGGTTACTCGGTCTGCTGTAGCCCATGGTCAAGGCACATATGAGAAAGCAATAATGAACAACTAAGGTGTCGCAACGAAAAACTAATGATTGATGCTTCTCATCTCTCTCCATTCTTGTCTATCTCTATCTATCCCTCTCTCTGACTCTTACTCTGTCTCTAAATAAATAAATAAATAAATAAATAAAATAAAAAATTTTAAACTAGGCCCTGGCCGGTTGGCTCAGCGGTAGAGCGTTGGCCCAGCATGTGGGGGACCCGGGTTTGATTCCCGGCCAGGGCACATAGGAGAAGCGCCCATTTGCTTCTCTACCCCCCCTTCCTCTCTGTCTCTCTCTTCCCCTCCCGCAGCCAAGGCTCCATTGGAGCAAAGATGGCCCGGGCGCTGGGGATGGCTCCTTGGCCTCTGCCCCAGGCGCTAGAGTGGCTCTGGTCACAGCAGAGCGACGCCCTGGAGGTGCAGAGCATCGCCCCCTGGTGGGCAGAGCCTCGCCCCTGGTGGGCATGTGCTGGGTGGATCCCGGTCGGGCGCATGCGGGAGGCTGTCTGACTGTCTCTCCCTGTTTCCAGCTTCAGTAAAAAAAAAAAAAAAAAAAATTTAAACTAAAAGGCATTTAAAAAATAAAAACTGCCCTGGCCGGTGGCTCAGCGGTAGAGCATCGGCCTAGCGTGTGGAGGACCCGGGTTCGATTCCCGGCTAGGGCACACAGGAGAAGCGCCCATTTGCTTCTCCACCCCTCCGCCGCGCTTTCCTCTCTGTCTCTCTCTTCCCCTCCCGCAGCCGAGGCTCCATTGGAGCAAAGATGGCCCGGGCGCTGGGGATGGCTCTGTGGCCTCTGCCCCAGGCGCTAGAGTGGCTCTGGTCGCAACATGGCGACGCCCAGGATGGGCAGAGCATCGCCCCCTGGTGGGCAGAGCGTTGCCCCTGGTGGGCGTGCCGGGTGGATCCCGGTCAGGCGCATGCGGGAGTCTGTCTGACTGTCTCTCCCTGTTTCCAGCTTCAGAAAAATGAAAAAAAAAATAAAAACTTACGTGTAATCACTTTTTTGCTATATTGTGTACCTTTTTAGTCTAATTCTTATATTAATTCTTATATTTCTGTAGGGTTGTTGTCCTAAATATATTACATTACACTTGAGCTTCTGTAAATTTACTATTCCATTTTAGAATAGCCAGAAGCAATTCTGAGGTTCCCTAACTTTTACTAAGACCTAATTTGGCTAGAGCAGAAAGAAGATCCACGTGTGCTGTTAGGCTGGTTCATACATTCAGACACTTTATTTATTTTTATTTATTGATTTAAGAGAGAGGAAGGCAGGGAGGAGAAGAGAGAGAGATGCAGGACCACTACTGATCTGTTCCTGTATGTGCCCTGACCAGTGATCGACGCTCTAACCAACCAAGCCACCTGGCCAGGGCAGGCGCCATTTATAAGCAAACCTAGTTAACTTGTGACCATCTGCATCAGCTTCATTTTTTTTTCCCATCAAGTCACTTGATGAACCCAAGTCCTAGGTGCTGTTCTAAACATTTTATATGTACTAATTCATTTACTCTTCATAACAGTTCACTAAGATGGGCTCTATTATCCCCATTTAAAAAATCTGGAAACTTGAGCTTCTGAAATTTTAAATATCTTCATAATATCACATCACTAATTAATGGTGAAGCCAGGTTTCAAACCTGGGTAACCTAATTCCAAAGTCCATGCTCATAACAGTGACCCTCAAACACACTGATTTCTTATGAAGTAGACTTCCTTTGTGAAAAATGTCCTCCAAGAAAAGCTATGCATAATATAAATCTCAATTCAAGGATTTTTGTAAGGTTAGATTATCCCACAAAACACAAGGATCGTTTATGTATTTTTTGTGACATTTGTTCTTACAACTGATTATTAATGCATTAAGAAATTGAGTACTTTACCTCTCAACAACTTGTTGATGGATTTTTTTCCATTGTTCCTTGTCTGAATCAGTTCCTAATTTAGGGTTTAGAGTCTTCAAAGAAACACCAGCAACATTCACCCCACTCCATAAGGGCACTAAAAGAAATATATCTCAGAATGAATCTTTCTTCCTAGTACTGCATCAGTTGAGTTTAATAATTTTTTTATAAACTTAGATTACAACCTTATTATATAAAAGTAAGTTGAGCCTGACCTGTGGTGATGCAGTGGATAAAGTGTCGACCTGGAATGCTGAGGTTGCTGGTTTGAAACCCTGGGTTTGCCCAGTCAAGGCACATATGAAAAGCAACCAATGAACAACTAAAGTGGATCAACTATGAATGATACTTCTCACTCCCCCAATCCCATATCTCTGTAAAATCAATAAATAATTTTTTTTAAAAAAAGTTGCAAGTGAATGAAAAGGGAAATGTAAAAAACAAAATTATGTGTTAGAAAAATATGAAGTAGAATTTATAATTATATAATATAGGAGGCATTTTGTTTTTAAGATTTTATTTATTGAATTTAGAGAGAGGAGAAAGAGAAAGGGGGGAAGAAACGAAAGTATCAACACGTAGTATTGGCTTCTCGTATGTGCCTTGACCAGACAAGCCCAGGGGTTTCCAACCAGCAACCTCAGCACTTCAAGTTGACACTTTATCCACTGCACCACCACAGACTAGGCATAAGAGGCATTTTAAAGCAAAGCACAAGTACAGAATCTTGCTGAATAGAATACTAAATATATTCAAATTAAACCAATCAGAATACACTGCTTGATTTTCAGATAAAATAATGGAGCCCTGCCGGTGTCACAGTGGACAGAGCATCAGTCTAGAGAGTCAAAGTTACTGGTTCGATTGCCGGCTCAATCCCGAGGGCACTAGTTGTTGGTTCAAGATTTGGTCAGGGCACGTATGAGAAACAATCAATGGCACGACTAAATGGGACAACAAGTTGATGCTTCTTTCTCCCTCTCTTACCACACTCCTCTCCCTCTCTTTCTCTCTTTCTCTATCCTCCTCTCTCACAAATAAAATAAAATGGAATATTAAATGTGAGAAATTAAAATATATCTAGAAAAATTCTCTTTAATACCTTTTAGGAGAAAAAGCTGAGTTAAGACAATAACACAAGCCAACAAGTCAAATTATTTGTCTAAGTCAAATCAAAAGTATTTATTATACTATGACCCTTCTAAAAAAATAAGAGGAGCTCATTAAATGCTTTGAATAAACAAATGAATGACTGACCAAAGGATTCCTAGTCTATTGCCATTGTGGAAAAAAGATTTACACATAGGACACAGTTAGAGAACACTGTAAAAAGTATAAAATTCTAATTGTGTTTCAAAGCTTAAATGTTTTTAGTTCAAAAAAGAAAAAGATTAATGTGATGTAAGTACTGTTTATATCACATATTTTATAAATTTATTTATATGAAAAGTCTGGAATAAACAAATCTACAAAATCAGAAAGTAAATTATCAGTTGCTTGGGGTTGGGGTAGGGGTGAGTTCTGGAGTAGAAGTTTCTTTCTAGGGTGATGAAAATATTCTATGAGTAGATTGTGGTGATGACCACACAACTCTGTGAATATACCAAAAACCAGTGAATTATATACTTTAAATGGGTGAATGTTATGATATATGAATCATACCTGAATAATACTGTTTAATAAATAACAATAGGCCCTGGCTGTTTTGCTCAGTGGTAGAGCACTGGCCTGGCCTGTGGAAGTCCTAGGTTCTATTCCTGGACAGGGCACATAGGAGAAGCACCCATCTGCTTCTCCACCCTTTCCCTTCTCCTTTCTCTCTGTCTCTATCCCTCCCACAGTCAAGGTTCCATTGGAGCAAAGTTGGCCTGGATGCTGAGGATGGCTCCGGTTGTAACAGAGCAATGGGGGGGATCCCGGTTGGGCACATGCGGGAATCTGTCTCGCCGCCTCCCTGCTTCTCACTTCAGAAAAATACACACACACACACAAATAAATAAACGAAAGTGCTCCAGATAAGAGAAACATTCACTGACTTTTAACAGCTACATGCTCTATGCACAATTTTATCAGTGGTAACCAAATCAATGATGCAAAAGACTGAAAATAAAGGACTGGAAAAAGATACATCAGGGAAATACCAATAAAACAAGTTACACAGCTATGCTAATATCAGAAAAAATAGACTTTAAACAAAATAAGCACCATTACAGATAAAAAGTGTGATTACATAATGAGAATAGATTTATACTTACCACTGGAATCACCATGTTCTCCAATAATCCAACCATGGCAGCTTGTAGGGTGGACACCCAACTTTTCTCCAATTAGGTATCGGAAACGGGCAGAGTCAAGATTACAACCACTTCCAATTACACGAGTGGCAGGTAAGCCACTTAGCTTCCAGACGACATATGTCAAAAGATCCACTAGAAAGAACAATTTCTTGTTAGAAAAAAATTTATAGCCCTGGCCGGTTGGCTCAGCGGTAGAGCATCGGCCTGGCAGGCAGGGGACCTGGGTTTGATTCCCGGCCAGGGCACATAGGAGAAGTGCCCATTTGCTTCTCCACCCCCCCCCCATTTCTTCCTCTCTGTCTCTCTCTTCCCCTCTCACAGCCAAGGCTCCACTGGAGCAAAGATGGCCCGGGCGCTGGGGATGGCTCCTTGGCCTCTGCCCCAGGCGCTGGAGTGGCTCTGGTCGCGTTAGAGCGACGCCCCAGAGGGGCAGAGCATCGCCCCCTGGTGGGCAGAGAGTCGCCCCTGGTGGGCGTGCCGGGTGGATCCCGGTCGGGCACATGCGGGAGTCTGTCTGACTGTCTCTCCCCGTTTCCAGCTTCAGAAAAATACAAAAGAAAAAAAGAAAAAAATTTATAGTAACTTCCTTTTACCATTTGCTTTTCTGGATGGATCAATTGTCTTAGAGTTAAATACAGATTTAATACAAAGTTCAAAGTGAAGCAAATCAACAAAGAAATATTCATAATCTCTCACATAGGTTGTAAAAGGTTAAGTTATTCACTATCACAATTTTTTAAAATTCTCTTTTGAGATAATGTATATGTCTATCTGTATACTGTATTTAATAATTTGTCAGTTAATTCTACTTCATAAGATTGCTTAGATATTTCCTCTCTGTCACCACAGCCTCATCTAAGCTATCAGCATCTCCTACACAGCATAAGGCCACAGGCATACCCAGGGCAGTGTGCAGGCACGTGAGTGCTCAGGAAAAAAATGAGAATGCCCTAAGCTTAAGCTCTGTCTGACCTGAAGGCTCTGTGCAAGTAGGAATTGAAGAGCATCATTGTAAACTGGCTAGTTGAGTGCTGAAGGCATGCTCCAACATGCACTCAGAGCCCTCCAGAAAAGACTGAAAGATACTTTTTAGTTCCACGTTTAAAGACAGTTCTGTCTAATCATTAGTTGATCACTTAACAAATAGAAAAAAGACATCTGTGGCTGCACACAGCAAAGAATACAAACTTTACAGAATTAGTTCACTGAAGTCATGAAATAAATGAATGACAACTGTAACAAGCGTCAGCAACAACAAAAAACCCTGGGAGGGCCCTGGCTGGTTGGCTCAGCGGTAGAGCGTCAGCCTGGTGTGCAGGAGTCCCGGGTTCGATTCCCAGCCAGGGCACACAGGAGAAGCGCCTATCTGCTTCTCCACCCCTCCCCCTCTCCTTCCTCTCTGTCTCTCTCTTCCCCTCCCGCAGCTGAGGCTCCATTGGAGCAAAGATGGCCCGGGCGCTGGGGATGGCTCTGTGGCCTCTGCCTCAGGCGCTAGAATGGCTCTGGAAGCAACAGAGAGACGCCCCAGAGGGGCAGAACATCGGCCCCTGGTGGGCATGCCGGGTGGATCCTGGTCGGGCACATGCGGGAGTCTGTCTGACTGCCTCCCCGTTTCCAGCTTCGGAAAAATGAAAAAAAAAACAAAAAACCAAAAAAAACCCTGGGAGGCAGGAGTTAAATCTGTATACAGTTTTCATGTTATAATTTTTTAAATGTCCATATTTCAACAAAAATTATGAGGCATGAAACAAAACAAGGATGTATGGACCATACAAAAGAAAAATAATGATCAACAAAAACTCTCCCTGAGAAAGTACAAATATTGAACTAACCTACTTTCAAGCCCACTGATCCCTTCTTCTGCCTTCTCAATTTGATGCTGAACCCCTCTACCAAATTTTTATTTCAGTTAACTTTTCTCTTTTTTAAATTTATTTTTATTTTTTAATTTTCTAGTGAGAGGAAGGAAGGCAGAGACAAACTCCCTCATGTGCCCTGACCAGGATCTACCCAGCAAGCCCACCAGGGGGCGATGCTCTGCCCATCTGGGGCATTGCTACTTTGCAACCAGAGCCATTTTTTAGCGCCTGAGGCAGAGGCCATGGAGCCATCCTCAGTGCCCGGGCCAATTTTGCTCCACTGGAGCCTTGGCTGTGGGAGGGGAAGAGAGAGATAGAGGGAATGGAGAGGGGGAAGGGTAGAGAAGCAGATGGGTGCTTCTCCTTTCTGCCTTGACTGGGAATTGAAGCTGGGACATCCACATGCCAGGCTGATGCTCTACCACTGAGTCAACCAGCTAAGACCTTCAGTTAACTTTTCAATTTCAGAATTTCTATTTAATTCCTTTTAAAAATTTATATTATAAATATTCAATATTTGGTGAGACATGTCTCATTATTTCCTTTACTTCTTTAGACATGGTTCACTTTAACTCTTTAAACATATTTATAATAATTAATTTAAATTACTTGTCCAATAAATCTTTGTTCAATGACTCTGACCAGATCTTCCAGCATGATACTGAATGGAAGTGGTGAAACTGGCATCTTTGTCTTACCTGATCTTATTAGCAGGGAGAAACCATTGAATATGATGCTAGTTGTGGGTTTTTCATAAATATCTTATCAGGCTGAAGAATTTCCTTCTATGCATAGTTTGAGAAATTCTTTTTTCAAATCATGATTGGTGATTGGATGTTGAATTTTGTTAAATTTTTTTCTGTATTTATTAATCTTTTTATCATTATATAAGACCCTTTTTTCTCTCTAATAATAATTTTTGTGTTAAAGTCAAATTTCTCTGATATAGCCATTTCAGTTTTCTTTGAATTCCTGGGTGTATGAAATATATTTTCCACTCTTTTACTTTCAACTTATTTGTGACTTTAAATCTAAAGTGAGCCACCTGCAATTAGACAAGAAGAAAAAAAAAGTAGAAGGTATCCAAACTGGCAAGGAAGAAGTAAAAGTCTATTTGAAGATATGACCCTATATAGTGAAAATCATAAAGAATCTACACACACACACACACACACAACTATTAGAGGTAATAAATGAATTTCAGTATGGTTGCAAAACTCAAAAATCAGTTGTATTTCTATATACTAGCAATGAAAAACCAAAAAGAAAAATAAGAAAACTCAGTTTACAGTAGAATAAAAAAATCATATATTTAGAATAAATTGAACCAAGGAACTACAAGACTTGTACACTGAAAACTACAAAACATTGCTGAAAAAAATTAAAGAAGACAAAATAAACGGAAACACAGTCCATGTTCATAGGTTAGAAAAACTATTAAGATGGCAAACTACCCAAAGTGATATACAAATTTGATTAAATTCCTATCAAAATTCCATTTTTGCAGAAATGGAAAACCAATCCTAAAATGCATATTAAATCATAAGGGGGTCCAAATAGTAAAAACAATCTTGAAAAAGAAGAATGAAGTTGAAGAACTCACATTTCCTGATTTTAAATTTACTCCAGAGCTACAGTAATCAAAACAGAATGATGCCAGAATATGGAGAGACATATCAATGAATGGAATAGAATTGACAGTCCAGAAATAAACTCACTCATGTATGGTCAATTGATTTTAGACAATGGTGCTATGAACATTCATTGGGGAAAAAATAATCTCTTCTATAACTATTCTCAAAACAACTGGATATCCACATACAAAAGAATGAAGTTTGATCCTTACCTCTCACCATGTACAAGTTAATTCAAAATGGACTGAAGACCTAAATATAAGAGCTAGACACACAGGAGTAAACTTTTATGACCTGGGATTTATTAATGATTTTTTAGGTATGACACCAAAATCACGTGTCAAAAGGAAAAATAGATAAATTGAACTCCATTAGAATTAAATACTTTTGTGAATCAAAGAACACTATCAAGAGAGTGAAAAAAGCCTGACCAGGCGGTGGCGCAGTGGATAGAGCATCAGACTGGGATGCAGAGGACCCAGGTTCACAACCCTGAGGTCGCCAGCTTGAGCACGGGCTCATCTGGTTTGAGCAAAGCTCACCAGCTTGGACCCAAGGTCGCTGGCTTGAGCAAAGGGTTACTCGGTCTGCTGAAGGCCCACGGTCAAGGCATATATGAGAAAGCAATCAATGTACAAATAAAGTGTCGCAATGCACAACGAAAAACTAATAACTGATGCTTCTCATCTCTCTTCATTCCTGTCTGTCTGTCCCTATCTATCCCTCTCTCTGACTCTCTCTCTGTCTCTGTAAAAAATAAAAATAAAAAAAGAGTGAAAAAACAACCTACAGAATGGGAGAATATATTTGTAAATCATATATCTGATAAGAGTCTTGTATCCAGAATATATAAAGAACTCTTATTTCTTGAATAAGACAACCAAAAGACAGGCAACCCAATTTAAAAATGAGCAAAGAACCTGAATAGACATTTCTCCATAGAAGATATAAAAGTGGCCCAAAAGCATTGAAAAGATGCTTAATGTCATTAAGCACTAGAGAAAGGCAAATTAAAATCATAATAAAATATCACTTCACATCCATTAGAATAGCTAAAATAAAAAACATGAAAAATAGCAAGTGATGGTGGGTAGAACGGGAACATTTATACATTGTTGGCAGGAATGTAAAATAGTACAGCCACTATGGAAAACAGTTTGGCAGTTACTCACTAATTAGATACAAAAATACCATATGACCCAGTATGTCTACTCTTAGATATATACCCAAAAATTTGAAAACAGGTGGTCAAACAAAACTTTGTACATGAATGTTCAAAGCAGCATTACTCACAACAGTGAAAGATAGGAAAAACTCAAATGTCCATCAACTTCTGCTGGATAAATGAAATGTGGTTTATCTATACAGCATAATATTACCCAGTCACAGAAAGGAATGCAGGACTGATGCATGCTGCAACATGGATGATACCTTGAAAACATTAGGTGAAAGAAGTCAGACACAAAAGGATAAATATTGTATGATCCCATTTATATTAAATATCCAGAATAGGCAAATCCACAGACTCAGAAAAAAAAACAAAACTGGTTGCCAAGGAATAAAGAGAGCAGTGAATGAGAAGTAACTGCTTAATGGGTACAGGATTTCCATTTGAGGTGATGAAAAAGTCTGTACACTACACAGTGGTAGTGGCTGAACAAAATAAAATGTACTTAATGCCACTTAATACACATTACAATAGTAAATTTATTTTTGTGTTATGTATATTTTGCCATAATAAAAAAACAGACTTTAACCCAAACATTTTTAGAGATACTTTATCTTTATTATATGCGGCTTAAGTGTCTGTCGCCGATAGCTTATTGGTTGCTTGCGTAACTGTACTAGTCAATGGGGTGAAGTTGCCATGGCTGAATGTAAATTGAGCGGGTCAGGGGGAAGGTGAACATTTGTTTGCATTGGCAATCATCTGCTTTTGAAACAATTTAAGGCTGAACGCAAATTGAGCGTGTCAGGGGGAAGGTGAACATTTGTTTGCATTGGCAATCATCTGTGTTACATAAAAACTACGTCTTAACGTAATTTCTTTTAAGAATGCCTCCTAGAAAATACAGCACTGAAGAGGAGAGAAAAGGAGCTAAAGCTGCACAAAAATGGCTTTCTCGACAAAAAGAAACCACTGAGCAGAGAAAGACAAGGCTTGCTTCAGTCGCACAGCAAATGCGTCTTTCAATTGAGACGTAGACAATTTCCTGTAAAACTTGCCTTTGCTATGACCATCAATAAGTCTCAGGGCCAAACGCTTAAGCATGTTGGCATTTTTTTACCTGAGCCTGCATTTGGACATGGTCAACTTTATGTTGCCTGTTAAAGAGTTCGTGAAAGAACGGACGTAAAATTAAAAATAATTGATGGTCCTCTGCAAGGCGAGCTTAAAAATGATGGAAAGATCTACACAAGAAATGTTGTGTACAAAGAGATCTTTGACATGTGAATTAACATTTTATTATTTAAATCACCTTTATTTATTGAGCTAGCGGTGGCTCTTAAGAAATGTACCACCAGTGGTTTCCTTCATTGCACTCTACTTTAAGCAATTAAGTAAGTAGAAGGGGGAAACCCCATGGGGCACTAAGCAAAGGGGCGTCCTCGCCACCTGCCCTGGGTAATTCAGTTTGAATTAGCAGACACCTTTGCATAAATCTTTTTTTTTTTCAAAATATTTTATTTATTGATTTTTTAGAGAGAGAGGAGTGAAAGAGAGAGACAGAGAGAGAGAGAAGGGGGAGGAGCAGGAAGCATCAACTCCCATATGTGCCTTGACCAGGCAAGCCCAGGGTTTCGAACCAGCGACCTCAGTGTTCCAGGTCGACGCTTTATCCCACTGCGCCACCACAGGTCAGGCCTGCATAAATCATTTTAATTACAATTTATAATATCTAGAACAGCGGTCATTTCGTATGACCGCCGGGCTTTCTAGTATAATTATAACCAGATCAACAGACGCAGAAGAAAGCATCTGACAAAATTTAACACTGATACATGATTTAGAAAAAATCTCTCTGAAATTATGAAGAGAAGGGAATTTCTAGGGAAAAACCCACAGTAAACATCATACTCAATGATGAAAGGCAATGCCTTCCCGGTAAGGTAAGAAACTAGGCAAGCATGTCCACTCTCAGCACTTGCGCAATGTATCACAGACACATACTACCAGTAGCAGAGGGTATACATAGAAGTAGTGTTTACCAGAGAAAATCTTAGAAGCAGAGAGGTAGAGAGCCACACTCTCCACTGAACTCTCATTATTCCATAGCACAGGCTAGGCAGAGATCTTCTGTACACAAAATGGCCAAGTGCAGAGGAGCCTCCCTGTGCTGGCAAGCTGAATGTTCTCTTGAAACTCCTCCAAGAACAAAAATGGGCCCCACCACCACACTGTGTTATATAGCTATGTTAGCTTTGGAGGGGAAAGGGAATCCCTAGTTTTCTTTTTTTTTTTTTTTTTTTTTTTTTTTTTTTTTAATTATTTTTATTTTTATTTATTTATTCATTTTAGAGGAGAGAGAGAGAGAGAGAAGGGGGGAGGAGCAGGAAGCTTCAACTCCCATATGTGCCTTGACCGGACAAGCCCAGGGTTTTGAACCGGCAACCTCAGCATTTCCAGGTCGAGGCTTTATCCACTGCGCCACCACAGGTCAGGCTTTTTTTTTTTTTTAATTATTTTTATTTTTCCTAGTTTTCTTAACGAGAAATTTATTAAAGGATAGCCAGGTCCAGGAGCACAGGTAAGCAGTATGCATTTCCGGAGATAAGGTGTACATACTGAGGGCCCCGGAAGAAATCTTGCATGCCGGGAATGCTGACATCAGCTTAAGACCTTGCTGACTCTCCACGGGCTGGTTCAATGGCTCAGTTCAGCTGACCCAGCTTTCTGATAAGCAACTAAAAGAAGGCATGAAATGAGCCTCCAGGATAATGCAAATTTGTCTCTCATTACTGTTTATAGTCACCATTTTACAAGAGGTCTCAACCAGTGAAATGAAGCAAGAAAATGAAAATGTCTTAAATTGGAAAGGGAGAATTAAAACTAATAAATTGTATTTTCAGATGACATAATATATGTAGAGAGAATAGTATAAGAATTTAAAGAGAATTACTAGAATTGGAAAGTGAATTTAGGCCTGACTGGTGGTGGTTTAGTGGATGAGGCATCAACCCAGAACGCTGAGGTTGCCAGTTGGAAGCCCTAGGGTCACAGGCTCTGAGCATGGCTCACCAGCGCAGGGTCACTGGCTTGAGCAGAGGAATTGTCCACACGATCCCAAAGCTCACCAGCTTGAGCCCAAAAGTCACTGGTGTGAAAAGCTCAAGGTTCTGGCTTGAACAAAGGGACACTGGTTCAACCCTGGTCAAGGCACATCCAAGAAGGAATCAATGCACAACTAAAGTGAAAACAACTACAAGTTGGTGCTTCTCACCCTTTCTCTCCCTTCCCCTCTCTTTCTCTTTCTCTCTCTCTCTCTCAAAAAAGTGAATTTAGCAATGTTTCATAATACAATGTCAATACATAAAAATCCATAGTATTTCTATACACTAACAATAAACAACTGAAAATGAAATGTAAAAAACTCCTTTTACAGCATCAAAAAGAAAATATTTAGAAATATTTCATTAGGATGTAGAAAAAAGGGAACATTTCTGCACTGTTGGTGGAAATGTAAACTGGAACAGCCACTATGGAAAAGAATATGAGGGTCCCTCAAAAAATTAAAAATAGCCTGACCAGGTGGTGGCGCAGTGGATAGAGCGTCGGTCTGGGATGCGGAAGGACCCAGGTTCGAGACCCTGAGGTCGCCAGCTTGAGCGCGGGCTCATCTGGCTTGAACAGGGAGCTCACCAGCTTGGACCCAAGGTCGCTGGCTCCAGCAGGGGGTTACTCGGTCTGCTGAAGGCCCGCGGTCAAGGCACATGTGAGAAAGCAATCAATGAACAACTAAGAAGTCGCAACGCGCAAAGAGAAACTGATGATTGATGCTTCTCATCTCTCTCCGTTCCTGTCTGTCTGTCCCTGTCTATCTCTGCCTCTGTAAAAAAATAAAAAATAAAAATAAAAAAAATAAAAAAAAATAAAAAAAATAAAAAATAGAACTACCATATGATCTAGCAATTCCACTTTTGGGTATACATCCAAATAAAATGCAATCAGTATCTCAAAGAGATATCTGCACTCCCATATTCATTGCAGCATTATTCACAATAGCCAAGATAATGGAAATAACCTAGGTGTCAATATACAGATGAGTGGATGAAAAAGATGTGGTACATATAAATACAGTAGAATTTTTCACATGGAAGAAGGAAATCCTGCTATCTGTGACAACATGGATGGACCCTGAAGGCATTATGCTAAGTGAAATAAGTCTTGCAGAGAAAGACAAATACTGTATGATGTCATTTATATGTGGAAACTAAAAAATTTAAAAAATGAACTCATAGTAACAGAGTACAATGGTCATTGCCAGAGGCTGGGGAAGGGGGTATAATGATGATGTGTCAGCCAAAGGGTAAACTTAAACTTCCAGATATAAGATAACCAAGTTCTGAGAATCTAATATACAGGTTTCACATCTGTAGATTCAACTGACCAAATGAAGATAAAAAATATCTGAGGCCCTGGTCAGTAGGCTCAATGGTAGAGCATCGGCCCAGTGTGTAGATGTCCTGGGTTCGATTCCTGGTCAGGGCACACAGGAGAAGCATCCATCTCCTTTTCTACCCTTCCCTCGCTCCCTTCTCTCTATTTCTCTCTTCCCTTCCCCCGGCCAAAGCTCCATTGGAGCAAAAGTTGGCTTGGGCACTGAGGATGGCTCCATGGCCACTGCCTCCATGGCAGTGATCAATACTTGGATCACTACCATAATCACTGTGCCTTAATTCATATATATATATATATATATATATATATATATATATATATATGAAAAATATTTTGAGAAAGTTCCGAAAATCAAAACTTAAATTTGCCATGCACTGAGCACTATGCTGATTCCACTCAAATGAAGGACTATGTAGGCATACCCTGTTGTAGTCTATATGAAAATATAGGCTAGATGAAACTACTACTCCATTTTACACAGGGGACTTGACCATCTAAGCATTTTAGTATCCAAGGGGTACCAACTCCCCTGAGAATACCAAAGGATGACTGTATGTAAGGTGATGGGGGTGTTAACTAACCCTACTGTGGTAATCACTTCCCAGTATGTACATGTATCAAATCTTCATCACACTGTACACCTTAAACTTGCATGTTATGTGGTAGTTATATTTCAAAAAAAGCTGGCCTGACCTGTGGTGGCGCAGTGGATAAACCGTCAACCTGGAAACACTGAGGTTGCCGGTTCAAAACCCTGGCTTGCCTGGTCAAGGCACATATGGGAGTTGATGCTTCCTGCTCCTCCCCCTTCTCTCTCTCTCTCTCTCCCTCCCTCTCTCCCTCTCTCCCTCTCCTCTCTAAAATGACTAAATAAAAACAAAACAAAACTGTGGTATTTTTGATCCAAGACAAGAAAAAAAAAAAAAAGCTGGAAAAAATCTCATTATATTGTATACTTTGAATGGTGGTTTATTGTACATAAATTTTACCTCAATAAAGTTATTTTTTTAAAGGAAATATTAGGAAAGACCATCCTTATGCAGTTAATGAGAAAAGGCTCACCTGGGTTTGAGACAATAAGTATCTTACAATTAGGACTATGACGAACTAGGTCAGGAACG
The DNA here is from genome assembly GCF_036850765.1 of Saccopteryx bilineata. Lineage (NCBI taxonomy): Eukaryota > Metazoa > Chordata > Mammalia > Chiroptera > Emballonuridae > Saccopteryx > Saccopteryx bilineata. The sequence goes on along the minus strand of NC_089490.1, from coordinate 365,379,664 downwards.
ATTGTTTTCATAATATTCACATTACGCTGCACCAAGGAAAGACGACTTTCTCCTTCCTGTTGCCGTACACCTGCTGTGACAATAATTAACTTGGAGTTTGCAGATATACTGTAATCTAAAAGGGAAACAAAAGACAATACTTGGATCACTGCCATAATCACTGTGCCTTAATTCTTTAGAAGTCTATTGTATGACCCTGGTGTTAAAGTACTCAGATACTTTCGTGTCCAGCATTTGGAAATGAACAGATTTTTCATGTAGTGATATTATTTTGAGCTAACAATAGTTTTCCCTTTAGATGAGTTAATGAATTAATATACATAAAGTACTTGAAATAGTGCCTCATACATATTAAATGTTCAATAAAGGTTAGCAATTATTATATTATTAGTCAAGTACTTTTTTTGTGTGGCAGAGATAGAGACAGAGAGAGGAACAGATAGGGACAGACAGGAAGGGAGAGAGATGAGAAGCATCAGTTCTTTGTTCCAACACCTTAGTTTCTCATTGATTGCTTTCTCATATGTGCCTTGACGGGGGGGGGGGGGGGGGGGGGGGCTACAGCAGACCGAGTGGTTGCTTGCTCAAGCCAGAGACCTTGGGCTCAAGCTGGTGAGCCTTGCTCAAACCAGATGAGGCCACACTCAAGCTGGCGACCTTAGGGTTTCTATACATCCCAGTCCATTGCTCTATCCACTGCGCCACTGCCTGGTCAGGCATTATTAGTCAAGAACTTCTTTAAATTCCAATTCCTCTGCTAGGCATTCCCTAATCATATCATTCATAAATACTACTCTTACTTCACTGAATTTTTATAGCACTTACTGCCCACAATTCTCAAATAGTGCCTTATGTTATCTTCCTATGGTTAGGTCGTACTTAATCCCTAACTTGATCAGAAGATCCATAATTATAGGTTTTGATTTCATATTCCTCCCTTATCTTCATAAATATTTTAGTACCTTCTATGTTCCAGGCACTTAAGGTCTGCATTAATGATTATACATATGAGAAAATTTAAAACACCTGTGGATAATCAATGACATTCCATTGTTTTTCCTCATTAGAGCTCAAGAAATGTATTTGCAAAATGCTCTATTGTGAACTATGTCATTCATATATAGAAGAGTATATATTAAATATATGTTCAATTTTTTAAATATTAAAGTTTATGATTCTGGCCCTGGCTGGATATCTCAGTTGATTAGACACCACCTCAATTTGCCAAGGTTGCAGGTTCAATTGTTGGTCAGGACACATACAAGAATCAACCAATGAATGCATAAATAAGTGGAACAACAAATCAGTTTTCCTCTTTCTCTCTCCCTTCCTCTCATTATAAAACAATCAATAAGCAAAAATTTAAAGGTAACAACTCTGTAAAAATCATATAAATTAACAGAACATCACCAGTACCTACCTATTTCCCCGAAAATAAGACCTAGTGCAATTTTTTTCAAGCTTGGAAATATAAGGCCTCCCCTGAAAATAAGGCCTAGCACGTCTTCAGGAGCAAAAATGAATATAAGACACTGTCTTATTTTTGTGGAAACAGGATAGATTGTTGTACATGGAAATAGTCACAAGAAATTCTTGATGGAATTCAGAGTTTGGCTGGTTATGCTGATGTTTGTGATGACGTGACTATAGTTATTAATAAATGTTGATTTTTTGTTTAACAATAAATGTGAATTCTTCGTGGAAAAATAAGACATCCCCTGAAAATAAGACCTAATGCATCTTTAGGAGCAAAAATTAATATAAGACACTGTCTTATTTTCGGGGAAACACAGTAGGAAGCCCTTTAATGCTTTCAAAATTGCATCTACATCCTTCAAACTAAGGTTACCAACCATTCTTGAGTAGTGAAAATCACCACCTTACCTTAAAAAAAAGGCTCACCACCTATGCCTATTTAAACATATTAAATTTTATATTTCTGAATCAAAAGGTACATATTACTTTAGCTAATTATTATGCATTTGATATATATCCATGTTAATGTGTATCCTTATAGTTCATTCACTTTCATTGCTCTGTAATATCACACTACATAATATATATATAACTTAGTATTGCTATTCATTGAACTGTTTCCAATATGGAACTATTACACAGTATAACACAACACAGTCTTGTTTATGTATCCTAGTGCACATATGCAGAGTTTCTCTTAGGAATATACCTAGGAGTGCAATTTATGGGTTGTGGGGATGTTCATGTTCAACTTCACTAGAACAAACTTTTTCAAAAAGCAGTTTTACTATAATACACTCTTATATGTCAAGCACAAGAGCACCTATTGTTCCACATTCTGAAAAACACTTAAAGTTATCATACCTCTGCCAATCTAATGGCTGTGTAATGCTATGTTAATATGCTTTTTATTTTCCTTGCTTTGGTTACTATATACTTATAGGCTATTAAGTTTCTCCTTCTGTGAAATATTTAATTCTTTTCCCATTTGGGGGGGGGCTATGTATATTTGTCTTATTTATAATATCAGTACTTTTATTCTGAATACTATTCCTTTGTCAACTGTTTATGTTGCAAATATCTTCTCAGTTTATGGCTGTCTCTTCACTACTTTTTTAAAATTTTTATTTTTAAATTTTTAATGTTTAATTTTTATTGTTTAAAGATCAAACCAGTGACCTCTGTGTTTATAGATGCTGCTCTAACCAACCGAGCTATCCGGCCAGGGCATCTCTTCACTCTTTTACAGTGTCTTTTTATAAACACAAACTCTAAACTTTATATTCTTTCCTTTATTGTTTGAGTTTTGGGGGTCTTTGTGTTTAAGAAATTCTTCCCTACACTGAGATCATAAGATATTCTATATTATCTTCTAAACAGAAGCTTTAGTTTGCTTCATATTTTGGTATTTAACCAACGTGGAATTATATATTTTTTGTGTATTATCAGGTAATGGTTCAATTTTATTTCTTTCCATGAAAATAACCATTACCATAAAACAAAATTTTTATAAGTCTATAGATTTCCTAATGATATATGAGTGTTATACATCAATCTTTTGTGTGTCTCTGCATTCAAGTTCTCACCACCTTGTTCTTCTCTTTCTTTTCTTTTTTTAAGTGAGAGGATGGGGAGAGAGAGAGACAGACTCCTGCATACACCCTGACCAGGATCCACCCAGCAACCCCTGTCTGGGGCTGATGCTCGAATCAACTGAGTTATCCTCAGTGCCCAGGGCCAATGCTCAAACCAGTCGGCCACTGGCTGCAGGAGCAGAAGAGAGATCTACCTCCCAGAACCAATGTGGATTACAAACTAATTTTATGAACTATCAGCTGGAAAAACCAACTTTGGACTAAACTAAAAGGACTCTTCAACCCAGGAACGCAGAAGAAGCCACCCAGAGACTGGTAGGAAAAGCGGAAACGCGGAGAGGGCTGCCCAGCTTCTCGGAGCGAAGGGCAGCAGGGAGAGACTCGCGTGGCGGGAAGTGAGTTTAGCAGAGGGGAAAGGGTCCTGAGCCCCAGGAACAAAGCCCCAGCCTGCCGCCCCAGAGCCCAGAAGAAGCGTAAGGACAGTATTTAGCTGGAAACAAGTCAGGATACTGTTTGTGAGAGAGTCTGATTTCTCAGACCCAGGATCCTTCTTAAAGGGACCACGCAGAACATCTCTCTCACAAACACTCACCTGGGGCTCCTGGGGACAGGAGGAGAGAGGAGAAAACCACAGTAACAGGAAGAGAGTGCAATCTAGGAGGCATAGGGAGAAACATTTTGAGAGATAGCCACCCTAACCCCTGAGACGAGGCACTCCCCAAAGCTGAAGTGAATATTTCCCCCGGAAACAGCAATACCAGCAAAGGGAAGCAGGAGAGCAGCCAAACAAGCTCCCCCGCAGCATTCAGAGCAGAGTCATATAGAAGGAGGGAGCTTTCGGGTCTACAGTAGTGAGTCTTAGGGTCCGAGCTGCAACGCTTCCACCCACGCGGCTGAGGGCGCACTGGAGAGCAGGCGGCAGCGGGAGACAAAAGCGCGGTTCTGCTGGCAGGGGCGGAAGCCAGCTGGCCACCAGTGGGCTCAGGTGTGAGCTCAATCTTGCCCGGCTAGGGAGAAGGGGGCGTGCAAAAGCGGTCAAGCTCAGCTGCCGGCAGCCTGTAATCCAGCCTCCGGGAGAAGGGCGGGAAACCCAGAAAGGGTAGAAACCAGCCCCGGGGCAAGGGCAGAGGAGCACATCCCTGCCCCACCCATGCAACCCAGGCTTGCGGTCTGACTTGGTAGCTGGCTCCTCCCGCGAGGGTGGAGCCAAAAGCCCAGAAGAGGCGGAGTTGCGCTACGAAGCTGAGCTTGGGCACGCAGCCCTGTCTGGCGGTAGAGCCAAGGCTAGCAGCTGTTCCTTGAGTGGGATCATCCTGCAAAGGCAGGGCGAAAGCTCGGAAACAGGCGGAGACCCGCAGCTGAGCAAAGGTGCTCGCCAGTGCCCTCAGGACCGAGCATAACGTCACACACGGGGGCGGGGCAAAGGCCAAAGCCACCAACCCTTGTGCACCCGAGCACTTGATCACAGCCACTCTCGTGAAGAGAAAATGCAGAGGCAGAGAAATACAACACAAATAAACCAAGAGAAATCCCCAGAAAAGGACCTAAGTGAATCAGATATAACCAAATTACCAGATGCAGAGTTTAAAATAACAATTGTTAGGATGCTCAAAGATATTAGAACCACCATAGATGGCCATTACGAAAACCTAAATAAAGAGATAACAAATATAAAAAAGGACATTGAAATAATAAAAAAGAATCAGACAGAAATGACAAATACAATATCTGAAATAAAGAATACAATGGAAGGAATTAAAAGCAGGATGGATGAAGCAGAGAATTGAATCAGTGAGTTAGAGGACACAATAAATAAAGGCACAGAAGCAGAGCAGAAAAAAGAAAAGAGACTCAAAAAGTCTGAGGAAACTCTAAGAGAGCTCTGTGACAACATGAAGAGAAATAACATCCGCATCATAGGGGTTCCTGAAGAAGAAGAGAAAGAACAAGGGATAGAGACTTTGTTCAAACATATTATAATGAAAAACTTCCCCCAATTAAGGCAGGAAAACATTTCACATGTTCAGGAAGCACAGAGAACTCCATTAAGGAGAAACCCAAAGAAACCAACACCAAGACACATCATAATTAAATTACCAAAGCTAAATGATAAAGAGAAAATATTAAAAGCTGCTAGAGAAAAAAAGACTATCACCTACAAAGGAGCCCCCATAAGGATGACTTCTGACTTCTCAACAGAAACACTTGAGGCCAGAAGGGAATGGCAAGAAATATTCAAAGTAATGCAGAAGAAGAACCTACAACCAAGACTACTTTATCCAGCAAGGCTATCATTTAAAATTGAAGGAGAAATAAAAAGCTTTACAGACAAAAAAAAAACTCAAGGATTTCACTGCAACCAAACCAAGGCTGCAAGAAATGCTAAGGGACCTGTGGTAAACAGATCAAAGGAAAAAAAGAATATAGCAAAAGAGAAAAACAGTTTTAAAGAAAAAAAATGGCAATAAACAATTACATATCAGTAATAACCTTAAATGTTAATGGATTAAATGATCCGATCAAGAGACATAGGGTAGCTGCATGGATAAGAAAACAGGACCCATACATATGCTGTCTACAAGAGACACACCTTAAATCAAAAGATGCACACAGACTGAAGATAAAAGGATGGAAAAAAATATTTCACGCAAATGGAAATGAAAAAAAAGCTGGGGTAGCAATACTTATATCAGACAAAATGGACTTTAGAACAAAGACCATAGTTAGAGATAAAGAAGGTCACTACATAATGATAAAGGGAGCAATCCAAAAGGAAGATATAACCATTATAAATATCTACGCACCTAATATAGGAGCACCTAAATATATAAAGCAGACTTTGATAGACTTAAAGGGCGAGATCAACAGCAATACTATAATAGTAGGAGATTTCAATACCCCATTAACATCATTAGATAGATCCTCAAGAAAGAAAATTAACAAAGAAACAGCAGACTTAAAGGACATATTAGATGAACTTGATTTAATAGATATCTTCAGAACCTTTCACCCTAAAACAGCAGAATATACATTCTTTTCAAGCGCTCATGGTACATTCTCTAGAATAGACCACATGTTAGGGCACAAAAGCGGGCTCAACAAATTTAAGAAGATTGAAATCATATCGAGCACTTTCTCTGATCACAATGCCATTAAACTAGAAATCAACCACAATAGAAAAATTGAAAAACATTCAAACACTTGGAAACTAAATAGCATGTTATTAAACAATGAATGGGTTAACATTGAGATCAAAGAAGAAATTAAAAAATTTTTAGAAATAAACGATAATGAGCATACATCAACTCAAAATTTATGGGACACAGCAAAAGCAGTCCTGAGAGGGAAGTTCATAGCATTACAGGCATACCTCAAGAAGCTAGAAAAAGCTCAAATAAACAACTTAACCCTGCATCTAAAAGAACTAGAAAAAGAACAAGTAAAGCCCAGAGCTAGTAGAAGGAAGGAAATAATAAAGATCAGAGCAGAAATAAATGACATAGAGGCTAAAGAAACAATACAGAGGATCAATGAAACCAGGAGCTGGTTCTTTGAAAAGGTAAACAAGATCGATGAACCTTTAACAAGACTCACCAAGAAAAAAAGAGAGAGGACTCAAATAAATAAAATTAGAAACGAGAGTGGAGAAATAACAACTAACACAACAGAAATACAAAATATTGTAAGAAAATACTATGAAGAACTGTACGCCAAAAAACTAGACAACCTAGATGAAATGGACAAATTCCTTGAATCATATAATCTTACAAAAATCAATCTGGAAGAATCAGAAAACCTAAACAGACCAATTACAACAAATGAGATTGAAACAGCTATCAAAAAACTCCCAAAAAAGAAAAGTCCTGGGCCTGATGGCTTCACAAGTGAATTCTACCAAATATTCAAAGAAGAACTAACTCCTATCCTTCTCAAGCTATTTCAAAAAATTCAAGAGGAAGGAAGACTTCCAAACTCCTTTTATGAGGCAAGCATAATTCTGATTCCAAAACCAGGCAAAGACAACACAAAAAAAGAAAATTATAGGCCAATATCCCTGATGAACTTAGATGCAAAAATCCTCAATAAAATATTAGCAAACCGGATCCAGCAATATATGGAAAAAATCATACACCATGATCAAGTAGGATTTATTCTTGGGAGGCAAGGCTGGTACAATATTCGCAAATCAATCAATGTGATTCATCACATAAACAAAAGAAAGGAGAAAATTTCTTTTGTGATAATTTCAATAGATGCAGAAAAAGCATTTGATAAAGTCCAGCACCCATTCATGATCAAAACTCTCAGCAAAGTGGGAATACAGGGAACATACCTCAACATGATAAAGGCCATCTATGAAAAACCCACAGCCAACATCATACTCAATGGGCAAAAATTAAAAGCAATCCCCTTAAGATCAGGAACAAGGCAGGGGTGCCCCCTTTCACCACTCTTATTCAACATAGTTCTGGAAGTCCTCGCCACAGCAATCAGACAAGAAAAAGTAATAAAAGGCATCCAAATTGGAAAAGAAGAAGTAAAACTATCATTATTTGCAGATGACATGATATTGTATATAGAAAACCCTAAAGTCTCAGTCAAAAAACTACTAGACTTGATAAAAGAATTTGGCAAGGTGGCAGGATATAAAATCAATACTCAGAAATCAGAGGCATTTTTATACACTAATAATGAACTATCAGAAAGAGAAATCAGGGAATCTATCCCCTTTACCATTGCAACCAAAAAAATAAAGTATCTAGGAATAAATCTAACCAAGGAGATTAAAGACTTGTACTCGGAAAATTATAAAACATTGATAAAAGAAATCAGGGAAGATACAAATAAGTGGAGGCATATACCGTGCTCATGGTTAGGAAGAATAAACATCATTAAAATGTCTATATTACCCAAAGCAATTTATAAATTCAATGCAATACCAATGAAAATACCAATGACTTACTTCAAAGATATAGAACACATATTCCATAAATTTATATGGAACCAAAAAAGAACACGAATAGCCTCAGCAATCCTGAAAAGGAAGAAAAAAGCGGGAGGTATCACACTTCCAGATATCAAGTTATATTATAAGGCCATTGTACTCAAAACAGCATGGTACTGGCATAAGAACAGGCACATAGATCAATGGAACAGAACAGAGAACTCAGAAATAAACCCACAGCTCTACGGACAACTGATATTTGACAAAGGAGGTAAGACAATACAATGGAGTAAAGACAGCCTCTTCAACAAATGGTGTTGGGAAAACTGGACAGCTACCTGCAAAAAAATGAAACTAGACCACCAACTTACACCACTCACAAAAATAAACTCAAAATGGATAAAAGACTTGAATGTAAGCCGTGAAACCATAAGCATCTTAGAAGAAAACATAGGCAGTAAGCTCTCTGACATCTCTCGCAGCAACATATTTGCTGATTTGTCTCCACAGGCAAGTGAAATAAAAGACAGAATAAACAAATGGGACTTTATCAAACTAAAAAGCTTCTGCACAGCTAAAGACAATAAGAACAGAATAAAAAGACAATATACACAATGGGAGAATATATTTGAAATTGCGTCTGATAAGGGGTTAATAACCAAAATTTATAAAGAACTTGTAAAACTTAATACCAGGAAGACAAACAATCCAATCCAAAAATGGGCAAAAGAAATGAATAGATACTTCTCCAAAGAGGACACACAGATGGCCAATAGGCATATGAAAAAATGTTCAACATCACTAATGATTAGAGAAATGCAAATTAAAACCACAATGAGATATCACCTCACACCAGTCAGAATGGCTCTCATCAATAAAACAACACAGAATAAGTGCTGGCGAGGATGTGGAGAAAAGGGAACCCTCCTGCACTGCTGGTGGGAATGCAGACTGGTGCAGCCACTGTGGAAAACAGTATGGAGATTCCTCAAGAAATTAAAAATCGAACTGCCTTTTGACCCAGCTATACCACTGTTAGGAATATACCCTAAGAACACCATAGCACTGTTTGAAAAGAAGAAATGCACCCCCATGTTTATGGCAGCATTGTTCACAATAGCAAAGATTTGGAAACAGCCCAAGTGTCCATCAGAAGACGAATGGCTTAAAAAGCTTTGGTATATATATACTATGGAATACTACTCAGCCATAAGAAATGATGACATAGGATCTTTTACAACAACATGGATGGGCCTTGATAACATTATACTGAGTGAAAGAAGTAAATCAGAAAAAAACTAAGAACTGTATGTTTCCATACATAGGTGGGACATAAAGATGAGACTCAGAGACATGAACAACAGTGTCGGGGTTACAGGGTGGGGGGAGGAGAGGGGGGGTGTTGGGGGAGGGGAGGGGCACAAAGATCATGGCTTTTCAGCATTTGCCATATTCCCCCCTTAATCTACAGACAGCAAATATTTACGTATGGTGTTTCCACTATAAAGACTGCTGTCTTAGGGACAAATGCTGATAAACTATTTCAGCAGTTCTCCTTCTTCAAAGACTTATAAGTAAACATAGAGCTCTATGTTTCATAGGACATACTCAAGCTCACTCCATGCTCCCTGGAGCTTTAGCACAAGGGAATGCCCCCCCCCTTTTTTGTGTTTTTTTTTTAGTATTTTTTCTTTTATTTATTTATTTTTTGTATATTTCTGAGAATGGGGATGGGGAGGCAGTCAGACAGACTCCTGCATGCGCCTGACTGGGATCCACCTGGCATGCCTACCAGGAGGAATGCTCTGCCCATCTGGGATGTTGCTCTATTACGACCGGAACCATTCTAGCGACTGGGGCGGGGGCCATGGGGCCATCCTTAGTGCCCAGGGTGGATTTGCTCCGATGGAGCCTTGGCTGCAGGCGGGAGGAGGGGGACCGGGAGGAAGGAGAGGGGAGGGAGTGGAGAGGTAGATGGGCGCTTCTCCTGTGTGCTCTGGCCGGGAATCGAACCCAGGAATCCTGCACACCAGGCCAATGACTCTGAGGGGTCTACCATATCATGCTTTTTAATTTTTAAAAAAAAAAATTACATTTCTTTTGAATGCTGATGAACAGGAGACACCAAATCTTTTTCGCCTGCAAACTACTACCTTCTTTATTAGATCTAGCTAATAACACTGTTCTGTCTTTTTTCCAAATAGCTCCAGATATATGGAAAAGATTTATATAGGCGGATGGGGATCCTCAAACCCCTCAGCGAGATCTTCTGAGAATGGCTCTTAAGATACCTAGAGGCAGAAAAAGCCCAATAGAGATCAGGGGGAACTACCAGCTTTTAGGATACACCCTTAAAGGCTCCAACACCCCAAAGGGGTCTCATAGGATGCCATCTGGGTCCTGCTTCAATAGTGGAAAGGAAGGTCATTGAGCTAAAGCCTGCCAGGCTTACACGCCTCTGCTGTGAGGAAACAGGGACACTGGAAGGTGGGCTTCCCCCTCGCTCCTCTAAGGGAGGGTTCAGTCTCTTCCAGCCCAGCTCCAGCCACCTATGACCTAACCTTGCCCAGAAAGCTGGGGTTTGCCACTGAAGGCTGAAGGTGCCCAGGGCCATCGGCCCCATCTACGACACTGTGGATGAGCCTAGGGTATTTCTTCCAAGAAGCAGGTAAACTGATCTCATTTGCACAAGGGCCACTTAACTATGTCTTGCCTGAATAGTCAGGTTTTTTATTCTTCCCTCAAAGATCTCTGTTGTGGGTGTTGATAGTCCTATTTTCTGCTGCTTTGCTTAATATATAGTGTTTCTTTATCCCTCCTACCTCAATGCCCCACTCACATTTCAGGCTGGGACCTACTCTTAATTTAGAGCTCTCTTTTCTCCTTTTGCCAATTTGTATTATGAATTTACCTTTGCCACCCAGCTTAGTGTATCCCAAGGTTCTCTTTACCAGGCCACAGTCACAGAGCTCCAGGGAAAAGCAACCTGGTCTCAACTCTCCAGGCAGAGGAGAACAGGAGCTCCATATCCACGCATGCTGCAAATGGCTTTTTCCAGTCTACCTGAATCATTACCAGCTAGAAGCAGCAGTCATTGGGGCTTGGACATGAGCTGCAAAGTATAGAATGGTGACAATTCCAGTGCCATGCGGACTTTTCCTGTGGGGAACTTTCCTGGACTCCTGCTCCCTGTGACAGCTCCTAACAGACTGAACTGTGGTTGGGTTGCATTTTTCAGGGATTTGGCATGGTGATGTGGTCAACTTGGACTTGGGGAACATGTTAAGGACACTACTCATTTATGGATTCTTGCTGTATTCGCCAAGAGTTTGCTTAAAGGCTCTTAATCACTGTAAAAAAAAATAGAGGACTAGATGAAGAAGATGGGGCACATATACACCATGGTATATTATTCAGCTAGGAGAAATGGTGACATTGGATCACTTATAGCAGAATGGTGGAGTCTTGGTAGCATTGTGCGGGGTGAAATAAGCGAATCAGAAAAAAACAGGAACTGCAGGATTCCATACATTGGTGGGACATAAAGGTGAGACTAAGAGGCATGAACAGGAGTGTGGTGGCTATGGGGGGTGGGGGGAGGGAAGGAGGGAGAGGGAGAGGGGGAGGGGTACAGAGAGAACTGGATGGAGGGTGGCGGAGGACGATCTCTCTTCGGGTGATGGGTATGCAGCATAACTGAATGACAAGATAACCTGGAAATGTTTTCTTTGAATGTATGTACCCTGATTTATTGATGTCACCCCATTAAAATAAAAATTTATTTATTTAAAAAAAAAAAAGAGCAGAAGAGAGAGAGAAGGGGGAGTGGGAGGTGAAGAGAAGCAGAGGTCATGTTTCATGTGGGCCCTGACCAGGGATTGAAACTTGGATGTCCACATGAGCGGAAGATGCTCTATCTACTCAGCCAACCAGCCAGGGGCTTGATTAACTCTTATTTAGTTCTATGTGGTCTCTCTTCCTATAGTTTTCTTTTCTTCTTTGATGGTTTTCTAATTTTACTTCTTCCCCTTTGATAATTTAGAGGTTACACACTTTCTATTTTCTCTGTTGTAATTTATTGATTTTAGAGAGAGAGAGAGAAAACATTCATTTGTTATTCCACTTATTTATGCATTCATTGGTTGATTCATGTATATGTCCTGACCAGCGATTAAAACAGCAACCTTGGCATATTGAGATGACTCTAACCAACTGAGATACCTGGCCAGGGCCTGTTTCTATTCTTTAAAGGTTGTCACAGAATGTTACAATACTGTATTCATACTTAACTATCAAAGTCCAAAGTGAATCATCACCTTTCCCTAATGATTGAGGAACTTAGACTACTTCATTTACCCTACCCCCTTTCACCCCCAGACTTATATACTATATTTTAAAATTCTTAATCCCACAAAAATTATAGTTATACAGTTGATGTCTATTTAGATTTGTCCTTGTTTTTATCATTTTCTGTGCTCTTCATTTATTTTCTTGCATCTCAGATCTTGTAAATAAGAGTAACAATCTACATCTGAAAATGTCTTTATTTCACCATTACTCTTGAAAGATATTTTGCTGGATAGATTCTAGGTTGAGTTTTGCTCTCTTTCAGTACATTGAAGATATCAATATCCCATTGTCATCTGGTGTTATTGCTATAATTAAATAAGTCTTACCCTCTCCCTTTTACTTTTATTCACTCTTCTCCCTTTTCTGTAATTTGTGTTCTGACAATTTTTTCTCTTTGCCTTTAGTGTTTTCTAATTTCACAAAAATGTATCTCAGTGGAAATTTTTTATTTATCCTTCTTGAGATTGTTTGGCTTGAATCTGTGCATTGATATTTTTCATCAACTCTCAAAAATGTTCAATTGTAATCTGTTCAAATATTTCCTCTTTAAATATTATACTTTATCACTCTATCCTCCATGGTTCTTAACCTGTCATATTTTCCACTTCCTGCTGTCTTCTAGATAATTGCCTGAGATTCACCAGTTCTCCCTTCAAATGTGTTTGCTCTAACTCATTAATTAGTTTTGATTGCATCCTATTATATATTTATATCTGGTTAGTTTTTAAATTCTGTTACTTTTGTTTCCTTTCTCACAAGGATATTTTCAAGTTTGTCCTTCATGTCTTTAAAGTCTTTAAATAGAATAATCATAGTTAATTTATCTGTTTGATAATTTCAATATTTGAAATCTATGGTGGCCTTTTCTGTTCTTTGCTGGTTCTTGCTCATACATTTTTTTTGTAGATGTAATTATTAATGTTGTGAGATGTTCATTTTCCTTGGAATTTTATTTGTGAAAAAAAATTTTCTAATTAAGTGAGAGCAGGGGAAGCAGAGAGACAGACTCCCACATACTCCCAAGGCTGGCCCCTGTGGGCCAATGCTCTGCCCATCTGGGGCGTTGCTCTGCTGCTTGGCAACTGAGCTATTTTAGCACATGAAGAGAGACCATGGGTCTGGGCCAACTTGCTCTTCACCATGAGAAAGAGAGAAAGAGGGAGAGAGAGAAGGGGAAAGGCAGAGAGGTAGAGAAGCAGATGGTCGTTTCTCTTGTGTGCCTTGACCAGGAATTCAACCCAAGACTTCCACACGCTGGGCTAACACTCTACTGCTGAGCCAAACAGCCAGGGCCAACATAACTCTTATTTGAATTCCAAAAATTCTCAAGCAATCTTAAGACTTATGATGACTATCTGGTGTGACTGATGGTGGTACAATGAATAGAGTGTCAACCTGAGGCACTGAGGTCCAAGGTTTGAAACCTCAAGGTTGCTGGCTCCAGCACAGACTCATGTGGCTTGAGCATAGGTTCACCAGTTTAAACATGGGGTCACTGAGCCTGACCTGTGGTGGCACAGTGGATAAAGCATCAACCTGGTAACGCTGAGGTTGCCGGTTCAAATCCCTGGGCTTGCCTAGTCAAGGCACATATGGGAGTTGATGCTTCTTGCTCTTCCCCCTTCTCCCTCTCTCTCTTTGGCCTGATCTGTGGTGGTACAGTGGATAAAGTGTCGACCTGGAAACACTGAGGTTGCCAGTTCAAAACCCTGGACCTGCCTGGTCAAGGCACATATGGGAGTTGATGCTTCCTGCTCCTCCCCCTTCTCTCTTTCCTTCTCTCTATCCTATCTAGAATGAATAAATAAATAAAAATATTAAAACATGGGGTCACTGGCTTGAGCGTGGGATCATTGACATGATCCCATGGTTGCTGGCTTGAACCCAACAGTCACTGGCTTGAAAGCCCAAAGTTGCTGGCTTGAGGGGTCACTGGCTCAGCTGGAGCCCCTCCCCCATCAAGGCCAGTATGAGAAGAAATCAGTGAACAACTAAAGTGCTATTATGAGTTGATGGTTCTCATCTCTCTCCCTTCCTGTTTCTCTCTTACGCTAAAAAAAAAATTTTTTTTAAATGACTATTTTGGCCTGACCTGTGGTGGCGCAGTGGATAAAGCGTCGACCTGGAAATGCTGAGGTTGCCGGTTCGAAACCCTGGGCTTGCCTAGTCAAGGCACATATAGGAGTTGATGCTTCCAGCTCCTCCCCTCCTTCTCTCTCTCTCTGTCTCTTCTCTCTCTCTCTCTCTCTCTCTCTCTCTCTCCCTCTCCTCTCTAAAATGAATAAATTAAAAAAAACAACTAAGCTTTAAAAAAAATGACTATTTGGAGGAAACGTACTATATATCAGGCCTCAAAAAATTTCCACGAGCATCGGCCTGGCGTGCAGAAGTCCCGGGTTCGATTCCTGGCCAGGGCACACAGGAGAAGCACCCATCTGCTTCTCCACCCCTCCCCCTCTCCTTCCTCTCTGTCTCTCTCTTCCCCTCCCGCAGCCAAGGCTCCATTGGAGCAAAGATGGCCCAGGCGCTGGGGATGGCTCCTTGGCCTCTGCCCCAGGCGCTGGAGTGGCTCTGGTTGCGAAGGGGCGATGCCCCGGAGGGGCAGAGCATCGCCCCCTGGTGGGCAGAGTGTCGCCCCTGGTGGGCGTGCCAGGCGGATCCTGGTCGGGCGCATGCGGGAGTCTGTCTGACTGTCTCTCCCCGTTTCCAGCTTCAGAAAAATACAAAAAAAAAAAGAAAGAAAGAAAGAAAGAAAGAAAGAAAGAAAGAAAGAAAGAAAGAAAGAAAGAAAGAAAGAAAGAAAGAAAGAAAGAAAGAAAATATTTACTAACCCCTAGTGTAACCCATTGGAATCCCAGCTTTATGGGGTTATTGCCTATGCAACTTTCCAAATTAGTCTGTCTCCAGTCTCTTAAATCCTGTGAGGCAGTGAAATCCAAAATTCAAGCTCACTAGGTTTGGCTAATGCTAGCTAGTGAAAAAACAGCTACATTGTTCAGCTTAACTCTGTAGTTTCCTGCCTTCATTCAATGACTATTCTTAAAATACTTTACTTTGTTAAAAGCATAGCAATTCTTTCATGACACTTTTTCTTTCAAATTTTATGCAGGAGGTTTTTATTCACAGTAAAATAATTCATTCAAATATATAACTCGTCATATTACTAGAAATTAAAGGCTGAATGATTTAAGTATTTTAATACAGTAGTAACATAACTTGACTCCACTTAACCAATTCAATAGACTGACTGATGTAAAACATACTGAACAAAGCACACTGAACACTTCTAATTAGTAGACTTCTATCTAGGACGTCTGTGTACTTCTGCTTGTTAGTCTTTATGCCAAGCATATGTACATCAGTTGTATTAATCATGTAATATAATATAAAATATGACTTGAAATATAAATAAAAGAAATACACAGTAAAGATAAACACTACATTAAGGATTGAGATGTGAATAGATATTACAGAACATATCAACTAAATTGGTAATGTTTCACTTGGATGCACTGATCTTTGTTATACCAACTCTTTTTATATTCAAAATTAATATTTAAAAATTGTTCTATGAATTCGAATGTCTTAAACCAGTTCAAAAGTTAGTCAACCTTTTTATGCCTACCATCCACTTTTGTATCTCTGTTAGTAGTAAAATTTTTTTTTTTAATAAATTTTTATTAATGGTAATGGGATGACATTAATAAATCAGGGTACATATATTCAAAGAAAACATGTCTAGGTTATTTTGTCATCAAATTATGTTGCAAACCCCTCGCCCAAAGTCAGATTGTCCTCCGTCACCCTCTATCTAGTTCTCTGTGCCCCTCCCCCTCCCCCTAACTCTCTCCCTCCCTCCCTCCCATGTCCTCCCTCCCCCCCCACCCTTGGTAACCACCACACTCTTGTCCATGTCTCTTAGTCTCATTTTTATGTTCCACCAATGTATGGAATCATGTAGTTCTTGTTTTTTTCTGATTTGCTTATTTCACTCCTTATAATGTTATCAAGATCCCACCATTTTGCTGTAAATGATCTGATGTCATCATTTCTTATGGCTGAGTAGTATTCCATATTGTATATGTGCCACATCTTCTTTATCCAGTCTTCTATTGAAGGGTTTTTTGGTTGTTTCCATGTCTTGGCCACTGTGAACAGTGCTGCAATGAACATGGGGCTACATGTGTCTTCACGTATCAATGTTTCTGAGGTTTTGGGGTATATACCCAGTAGAGGGATTGCTGGGTCATAAGGTAGTTCTATTTGCAGTGTTTTGAGGAACCACCATACTTTCCTCCATAATGGTTGTACTACTTTACAGTCCCACCAACAGTGAATGAGGGTTCCTTTTTCTCCACAGCCTCTCCAACATTTGCTATTACCCGTCTTGTTGATAATAGCTAATCTAACAGGAGTGAGGTGGTATCTCATTGTAGTTTTGATTTGCATTTCTCTAATAACTAATGAAGCTGAGCATCTTTTCATATATCTGTTGGCCATTTGTATCTCTTCCTGGGAGAAGTGTCTGTTCATGTCCTCTTCCCATTTTTTTATTGGATTGTTTGTTTGTTTGTTGTTGAGTTTTATGAGTTCTTTGTAAATTTTGGATATTAGGCTCTTACCTGAGCTGTCGTTTGAAAATATCAGTTCCCATATAGTTGGCTGTCTGTTTATTTTGATATCAGTTTCTCTTGCTGAGCAAAAACTTTTAATTCTGATGTAGTCCCATTCATTTATCTTTGCCTTCACTTCTCTTGCCATTGGAGTCAAGTTCATAAAATGTTCTTTAAAACCCAGGTCCATGATTTTAGTACCTATGTCTTCTTCTATGTACTTTATTGTTTCAGGTCTTATATTTAGGTCTTTGATCCATTTTGAATTAATTTTAGTACACGGGGACAGGCTGTAGTCGAGTTTCATTCTTTTGCATGTGGCTTTCCAGTTTTCCCAACACCATTTGTTGAAGAGGCTTTCTTTTCTCCATTGTGTGTTGTTGGCCCCTTTATCAAAGATTATTTGACCATATATATGTGGTTTTATTTCTGGGCTTTCTATTCTGTTCCATTGGTCTGAGTGTCTATTTTTCTGCCAATACCATGCTGTTTTGATTATCGTGGCCCTATAATATAGTTTAAAGTCAGGTATTGTAATGCCCCCAGCTTCATTCTTTTTCCTTAGGATTGTTTTGGCTATTCGGGGTTTTTTATAGTTCCATATAAATCTGATGATTTTTTGTTCCATTTCTTTAAAAAATCTCATAGGGATTTTGATGGGAATTGCATTAAATTTGTATATTGCTTTGGGTAATATGGCCATTTTGATTATATTTATTCTTCCTATCCAAGAAAAGGAATATTTTTCCATCTCATTGTATCTTTTTCGATTTCCCTTAACAATGCTTTGTAATTTTCATTATATAGGTCCTTTACGTTCTTTGTTATGTTTATTCCTAGGTATTTTATTTTTTTTGTTGCAATCGTGAAGGGGATTATTTTTTTGAGTTCGTTTTCTAATATTTCATTGTTGGCATATAGAAAGGCTATGGACTTTTGTATGTTAATTTTGTATCCTGCGACCTTACTGTATTGGTTTATTGTTTCTAATAATCTTTTTGTGGAGTCCTTCGGGTTTTCGATGTATAGGATCATATCATCAGCAAAAAGTGATAGCTTTACTTCTTCTTTTCCGATATGGATGCCTTTTATTTCTTTGTCTTGTCTGATTGCTCTGGCCAGAACTTCTAGCACCACGTTGAATAAGAGTGGAGAGAGTGGACAACCCTGTCTTGTTCCTGATTTAAGGTAGAAAGTCCTCAGTTTTATGCCGTTTAATAGGATGTTGGCTGATGGTTTATCATATATGGCCTTTATCATGTTGAGATATTTTCCTTCTATACCCATTTTGTTGAGAGTCTTAAACATAAAATTGTGTTGTATTTTATCAAAAGCCTTTTCTGCATCTATTGATAAGATCATGTGGTTTTGTTCTTTGTTTTGTTGATATGGTGTATTACACCGTTTTGCATATGTTGAACCATTCTTGAGATTCTGGGATGAATCCCACTTGATCATGATGTATTATTTTTTTAATATGTTGTTGTATTCGGTTTGCCAGTATTTTGTTTAGTATTTCAGCATCTGTATTCATTAGAGATATTGGTCTGTAGTTTTCTTTCTTTGTGCCATCCTTGCCAGGTTTTGGTATGAGGGTTATGTTGGCCTCATAAAATGTGTTTGGAAGTATTGCTTCTTCTTCAATTTTTTGGAAGACTTTGAGTAGAATAGGAACCAAGTCTTCTTTGAATGTTTGATAGAATTCACTAGTATAACCGTCTGGGCCTGGACTTTTATTTTTGGGGAGATTTTTAATAGTTTTTTCTATTTCCTCCCTGCTGATTGGTCTGTTTAGGCTTTCTGCTTCTTCATGACTCAGTCTAGGAAGGTTGTATTGTTCTAGGAATTTATCCATTTCTTCTAGATTGTTGTATTTTGTGGCATATAATTTTTCATAGTATTCTACAATAATTCTTTGTATTTCCATGATGTCTGTGGTGATCTCTCCTCTTTCATTTTGGATTTTATTTATTTGAGTCCTGTATCTTTTTTCCTTGGTGAGTCTTGCCAAGGGTTTGTCAATTTTGTTGATCTTTTCAAAGAACCAGCTCCTTGTTTTATTAATTTTTTCTATAGTTTTTCTGTTCTCTATTTCATTTATTTCTGCTCTGATTTTTATTATCTCCTTTCTTCGGCTGGTTTTGGGTTGTCTTTGTTCTTCTTTTTCTAGTTCCTTAAGGTGTGAAGTTAAGTGGTTTACTTCGGCTCTCTCTTGTTTGTTCATATAGGCCTGAAGTGATATGAACTTTCCTCTTATTACTGCTTTTGCTGCATCCCAGAGATTCTGATATGTCGTATTTTCATTTTCATTTGTCTGTATATATCTTTTGATTTCTGCGCTTATTTCTTCTTTGACCCATTCATTTTTTAGAAGTATGTTGTTTAGTTTCCACATTTTTGTGGGTTTTTCCCCTTCTTTTTTGCAGTTGAATTCTAGTTTCAAGGCTTTATGATCAGAAAATATGCTTGGTACAATTTGAATTTTTCTAAATTTGCTGATATTGTCTTTGTGGCCCAACATATGGTCAATTCTTGAGAATGTTCCATGTACACTAGAGAAAAATGTATACTCTGTCGCTTTGGGATGAAGTGTCCTGTAGATGTCTATCATATCCAGGTGTTCTAGTATTTCGTTTAAGGCCACTATATCTTTATTGATTCTCTGTTTGGATGACCGATCTAGAGCCGTCAGCGGTGTATTGAGGTCTCCAAGTATGATTGTATTTTTGTTAGTTTTTGTTTTAAGGTCAATAAGTAGCTGTCTTATATATTTTGGTGCTCCTTGGTTTGGTGCATATATATTAAGGATTGTTATGTCTTCTTGATTCAAATTCCCCTTAATCATTATGAAATGACCATTTTTGTCTCTGAGTACTTTTTCTGTCTTGTAGTCAGCATTATTAGATATGAGTATTGCTACGCCTGCTTTTTTTTGGGTGTTGTTTGCTTGGAGTATTGTTTTCCAGCCTTTCACTTTGAATTTGTTTTTATCCTTGTTGCTTAGATGTGTTTCTTGTAGGCAGCATATAGTTGGATTTTCTTTTTTAATCCATTCTGCTACTCTGTGTCTTTTTATTGGTAAGTTTAATCCATTTACATTTAGTGTAATTATTGACACTTGTGGGTTCCCTACTGCCATTTTATAAATTGCTTTCTGTTAGTTTTGTATCTAGTTTGATTCTTCTCTTTTGTTTTTCTATCATTTGTTTTTGTTTGTTTGTGTTCCATACTTCTTTCCTCTGTTGCTACCTTTTTTAAGTCAAGTGTTTTTGTGGTGGTTTTTTTAAGGGTGGTTACCATTAAGTAATGAAAAGGGTACCTACCATATTCATTGTAGTACCCTATCTTATAAGTATTTCTGCACTTCATCATCCTTTGCTACTGTTAATCTCCATCCTCTCCCCCCTTTTTTTCCTTTGTTGTCACAGTTTAAGTTTGGTTTTATTGTGTTCTTGGTGGAGCTGTTACTTGTGGTGTTGTTTTCTTTTGTTCTTTGAATCTGGTTGGAAAACCCCCCTTAGTATTTCCTGGAGTGGGGGCTTTCTGTTGATAAATTCTCTCATCTTTTCTGTATTTGTGAATGTTTTTATATCTCCTTCATACTTGAAGGATAGCTTTGATGGGTATAGTATTCTTGGCTGAAAGTTCCTCTCTTTCAGGGCTTTAAATATTGGGGTCCACTCTCTTCTAGCTTGTAGAGTTTCTGCTGAGAAATCTGATGATAATCTAATAGGCCTTCCTTTATATGTTGTACTCTTCTTTTCCCTGGCTGCCTTGAGAATTTTTTCTTTGTCATTGGTTTGTGTCATCTTTATTATGATGTGCCTTGGAGTGGGTTTGTTGGGGTTAAGAAAACTTGGTGTTCTGTTTGCTTCTTGAATTTGAGGCTTTAGTTCCTTCCACAGGCTTGGGAAGTTCTCGTCTATTATTTGTTTGAGTATATTCTCCATTCCATTTTCTTTCTCTTCTCCCTCTGATATACCTATTATTCTTATGTTATTCTTTCTGATGGAGTCAGACAATTCCTGTAGGGCTTTCTAGTTTTTTATTATTTTTGAGTCTCTTTCTTCTTCTCTCTGTTGTGCCTCAAGTTGTTTGTCTTCTATTTCACTAATCCTATCTTCAATCTGGGCTGTTCTGTTAGCTAAGCTTGTTACCTCGTTTTTCAGCTCGTGAATTGAGTTTTTCATTTCTGTTTGATTTGTTTTTATAGTTTCAATTTCCTTGGTAATATATTCTTTGTGTTCATTGAGTTGTTTTCTGATCTCCCTATATTGCCTTTCTGTGTTTTCTTGTATATCTCTGAGTATTTTTAAGATTTCTATTTTAAATTCTCTGTCATTTAGCTCCAAGGCTTCCAATATGTTAAGTCTTTTCTCCATAGATTTTTCCACATCTATTTGTGTTACCTCTCTTTCTTTTGTATCCATAATATTCGATTTCCTCTTTCTTATCGGCATCTGAGGGTGGTCTTATTGATAGCACTAATTAGAATTAATAAAGAGTAAAAAGAAAAAAAAAAGGGGGTAAAACACCCCACAAAAAAAAAAGTAATAATTTATTATTTCCCCCTTTTTTTCTCTCTTCTCTTTCCCTCCTCTCCCCTCCTCAGGGAAATATCGTGCCTATAATGGAGGGCCTGATTTGGGGTGAAGAGTTCAAGGGGCAAAAAAAAGGGAGTAGGGACCTACTAAATGCAAAAAAAAAAAAAAAAAAAAAGGAAGAAAATCTTAGACAAGCATAAGATGATTTGCTTGTAAGTGATGGTCAACTAAGAGATATAATGAGAGGGATAAGAGGGAATCAGAAAAAAGGACCAAAAAAGAATAATAAAGAAGAAAAAATAAAAATAATAAGTAAAAATCTGTTGTATTAAGTGGAGCGAAGACTAAATACAATGGAGACCTTGGGTTGGGAGGACCCAAAATGCCAAAAAAATAAACAAACAAGAGAAAAAAAATAAAAACAAAAGCAAAAAAGAGAAATAAAGCAAAAAAAAAGCCTTGAGTCCCAAATTAACTAATTTGTTCGTGATTGAGGATTATATGGGAGGAAAGTAAAATGAGAAAAGAAAAAATGAATAGAAAGGAAAAAATAAGAAAAAGAGAAAAACGAAGGAAGAAATAAAATAGGAGGAGAAAAAAACAAAATAAAGCAAGACAAAAAAAAAAAAACAAAAGAGGAGAGAGTGAGAGTTAAGTGTTTTGGAGTATAACCTTAAAGGAGGGTGAGGATGAAGAAGAAAAATAAAATGCAACACTCATGGGTAGTGTAGTTCAAGAAAGGGGAAGCATAAGATGGGCAGAGAATAGAAGGACCGAGGTGGAGGAAATAAAGGCAAAAAGATAGAAGAAACAAACAACAACAACAACAACAAAAAAAAAAAAATTAGTGGATCAAGTTGTAAAGTCTGTGGGTTTTTCTTGATTTTGAGAGGTTAACTTCTTCCTTTTTCTTTTCTCTCCCTCTTCCTAGTCAGTGACTCTGTACCCCAGGCTCTGCCCCTGTGTCACTCTTAGGTAGGGATTTGCAGTTGATGGGATTCTATGGCAATGTCATAT
Source organism: Saccopteryx bilineata (assembly GCF_036850765.1). Classification (NCBI taxonomy): domain Eukaryota; kingdom Metazoa; phylum Chordata; class Mammalia; order Chiroptera; family Emballonuridae; genus Saccopteryx; species Saccopteryx bilineata. The sequence continues at coordinate 365,357,124 of NC_089490.1, read as the reverse complement.
AATTGGCTTTAGTCTTGCTGGAAGTAAAGGCTTGTTGGCTTTGCAGGGTCCAACGATGAGAGAGTTTGCTTTCCTGGATTCTCTCTCCTAGTCCCCCCTTTCTGAATTAGCAGCCTGGTGATCCAGCTATAAGGCTGCAACTGCTTCTGCCTGGGGAGTAAGAGGCTCAAAGAGCTGGGAAATCCCCACTCTATCCCCACTCAGTGCAAGGCTTTGGGAAAGGCTCTGAGAGTCAGGGCCTCCAGTGTAATCAGGTGGGGGTGGGAGTCAATTGTTGTCAAGGTGACTGTTCAGCGCCTATCATTTAGTTGGACCTCTCAACCCAGGCTTTCCACACTTTGTAGCCTGTTTTTGCAGGGAAGAAGAGGCACTAGTCTCTGCTTACGACTAGTGTAGTATAGACTTTATTATCTGCCAAGTCCTTCTTGTTAGCGTTTATCCCTGAATATGGAGGCTCTATCAATCAGAAGTTGCCCCCGCCCCTTTAGCGAGAGGTACTAAAAAATATCACGCCTCTTGTCTTGGATCGCTGAACTGAGAGAGATCTTATCAATTAGAACCGAGGGTGCGCAGATTTTATGGTTAAGCTAATTTCAGTGATTGGGTCGCAGCTGTGTTTCCGAAGGTATTTTAGGCTGCCTGCGCGCGCCCCTCCCCCAACGCTTGATTGTTAGCTTGAATGGCTGGGTGAGGTGCCCCGCCCACGGAGAGAATCTCCCAAGCCTCTCCCGCTCGCCCCGCCGCTGGCGGCTGGACCGCACCAGGCGCAGGATAATGGAGCCCCCTGGGTGTGCGGGCCAGCAGGGCGCCCTGGGCGCGTGGAATGCCCAAGGCACGCGCGCAAATGGGGCGCTCCGGGCACCGGTGGCCGGCGACCCCCACTCGCAGTGTGCGGGCCGCTGGGAACGTCAGCGGTGCTCAACCGGACCGGGCGCGCGCGCGTCGGCCGCTCGCGGCGGCTCGAGGTTCCCAAGTATATGGGCTGACTCACCGCAGGCGCACTCCCTCGCGGCTTGAATGAGCGTCGCTGCTGCGGTAGCTTCCTCCACACCCTCGTCTCTCAGATTCAAGTGATAACAGTCCTTTTGCTTTCAGTTTGTGTGGAACTCCGGAATGCTCCGAGGATAAATTTTTCTGTTTCTAGTTGATAAATTTGTTGTGATTTAGGGGAGAGCTGTCGGACGCGCTTCTCACGGCGCCATTTCCGTGACGTCACTCCAGTAGTAAAATTTTCTAACTGCCCACCGGTTCCACAGTAATGGTGATTTATAAAGTAGGCAAGTAACTGTACTTTATAAAATTTATAAAGCAGAGTTACAGCAAGTCAAAGTATATAATAATAATTACTTACCCAAGTACTTTATGTCGGATTTTCGCTAAGTTTGGCAGAATAAATCTTTATAAAACAACTTACTATAGTTAAATCTATCTTTTTATTTATACTTTGGTTGCTCTGCTACCGCCCACCATGAAAGCTGGAATGCCCACTAGTGGGCGGTAGGGACCAGGTTGACTACCACTGTCTTAGACATTAAAAACAAGTTGTTTAAAAATTGTCCTTTTAGGCACAAGAAAAATAAAGTGAAGAAAAACCATAAAAATTTAGTAAAGTTTTGTGATCAAATTGCTTCATGAGTATCTTGAAATTAATTATAGTAGTTTAAAAAAATTGAAATGATCACTATTGGTGTACTTTAAAAAAGATACTACAGCCCTGGCCAGGTTGCTCTGTTGGTTAGAGCATTGTTCTGATACACCAAGGTTGCAGGTCTGTGGTCAGGGGATATACATGAATGCATAAATAAGTGGAACAACAAATCAACTATTTCTCTCTCTCTCAAATCAATTGTAAGATTTTATATATTGATTTTAGAGAGGAGAGAGAGAAAAGGAGAGGAGTGGGTAGCATCAACTGCTTCTCGTATGTGTCTTGACCAGGCAAGCCCAGGGTTTCATACAGGCAAACTCAGAACTCCAGGTTGACACTTTATCCACTATGCCACCACAGGTCAGGCTCTAAAATCAAAATTAAAAAAAAAAAAAAGATACTAGAAAACTGCAGTCAACTGAGTCATACCCAAAGGCCTTGCCCTACAATCAAAAAATTAATAAATGAACTTCTAAGTACATTTACATGTTTTAGATCAGTATAAAATATTTATGATGGCTCTAACAGCATTTTTAATTTAAGTAACCATATACAGTTCCAATCATGTTAGATAAGAGGGCTTCTAATAGAAAGCACATCTATTGAATCAAATTACCAAAGAGTGCACTAGACACTTTTTACCCTAATTCTCTGAGACTTCTTAGTTGGCCAAGACATAATGCTAATGCTAATGGTGACCAGCTCTCCATTTCCTCTTCTATAGCCTCACACTATACAGTACTTTGAAACCTGATCCACTATAAGCACAAAAAGAAAATCAGGTTGAAGAGTAAGATAAGACCTAGCCAGATAGCTTGGTTAGTTAAGTGTCATCCCAGAGCGCAGAGGTTACAGGTTTGATTCTCCCAGTCACGGCACACACAGGAGCAGCTCAATGTTCCTGTCCCTCTCTCTCTCCCTCCCTCTCTCTCAAGAAAAAAAAAGAGTAAGATAAATATATCAATAATGCTATAAAAATTACTCAAGACAGGCTTGGCCCGTGCTGGGGTAGTGGATAGAGCATCTACCCGGAATGCTGAGGATGCCAGTGCAAAACTCTGGGCTTGCTTGGTCAAGGTCCATACAAGAAGCAATCAATGAACAGCTAAAGTGAAGCAACTATGAGTTGATACTTGTCATCCCCCACCCCTTCTATCTCTATAAAATCAATAAATAAAAATCTTAAAAAATAAATGAGTCAAAACTGTATATCCTTTATAAAATCTATAAGCAGAATAAGTTTAAAAAGCATATATATAGTCAGTTATGTAAAAAAAAATGAATAGAAAAAGGAAATATGCAAAACTATTAGAAGAGACTTTTTAACTTTTCTTTATACTATTCTGTATTCACTAAACTTTCTCCACTGAGAATGAGATGTTCTTTTCTTTAAAAAACTAATCTTGAGCCTGACCAAGTGGTGGGGGAGTGGATAGAGCGTCAGACTGGGAGACAGAGGACCCAGAGAACCCAGGTTCGAAACCCCAAGGTTGCCAGCTTGAGTGCGGGCTCATTTGGCTTGAGCGTGGGGTCACTGGCTTGAGTGTGGGTTCATAGACATGACCCCATAGTTGCTGGCTGAGCCCAAAGGTCACTGGCTTGAGCCCAAGGTCACTGGCTTGAGCCCAAGGTTACTTGGTCTGCTGGAGCCCCCGGGTCAAGGCACATATGAGAAAGCAATCAATGAAAAACTAAGGAGCCACAATGAAGAATTGATGCCTCTCATCTCTCTATCTTCTTGTCTGTCTGTCCGTACCTGTCCTTCTCTGTCTCTCTGTCTCTATCACAAAAAGAAGCAAACAAACAAAAAAACTAATCTTTAAACTGTATGTCCTAATGATAATGGTGCTATTTTTAATTCTATATTTATGGATATCAGTTTGGTAAAATTATCATAATTACTTTTTTAAAGCTCTGAAAATAATTTAATAAAACTAAAATTAACCTTTTCCAGAGATAATCTTTGGAGTATTAAAGAAAAGACTGCCATGCTGAAGGTCCATCATTTCTCCCTTCAATTTGTCTTCTGCAACATCAACAAGAACGAGTTCATCAGCCAAATCCTAAAACACATGAAAGTTATGAATAAAATAGTCTGGAAAATGTTCCTATTGCTATTTTAAGAAAATGAGAAAAAATTTTGCATGGTTATTTTATAATCAAAGGAGAGTTATATTTTTATTGTTTTTATTTATTTGTTTTTAGGTAAGAAAAGAGGAGATAGTGAGGCAGAATCCTGTATGCACCCCGACCAGAATCCACTCAGCAAACCCATCTGTAGCTGATGCTTGAGTACAGAGCTATTTTTAGCACCTGAGGTTGTCACACTCCAAAGGAGCTATCCTCAGGGCCCGAGGTGGATCCAATTGAGCCACTGGCAGCAGGAAGGGAAAAGAGAGAGAAGGGGGGGAGGAAGAGGGAGAGAAGCAATGATCGCTTTTCCTGTCTGCCCTGACCAAGAATCAAACCCAGGATGTCCATATGCCAGGCCTATGTTCTATCCACTAAGCCACCAACCAGGGCCAACAGTTATATTTTTTTTTGTTTGTTCGTTTTGTTTGTTTTGTTTTTTTTTTGTTTTTTTGTATTTTTCTGAAGCCGGAAACGGGGAGAGACAGTCAGACTCCCGCATGCGCCCGACCAGATCCACCCAGCACGCTCACCAGGGGTGACGCTCTGCCCACCATGGGGCGATGCTCTGCCCCTCCAGGGCATCGCTCTGCCGCGACCAGAGCCACTCTAGCACCTGGGGCAGAGGCCAAGGAGCCATCCCCAGCGCCCGGGCCATCTTTTGCTCCAATGGAGCCTTGGCTGTGGGAGGGGAAGAGAGAGACAGAGAGGAAGGAGGGGTGGGGATGGAGAAGCAAATGGGCACTTCTCCTATGTGCCCTGGCTGGGAATCGAACCCGGGTCCCCCACACGCCAGGCCGACGCTCTACCGCTGAGCCAACCGGCCAGGGCAGTTATATTTTTAATAGAAAAAAGAATACAAAATGAAGTTTTTGAATATGCCTGGAATGACCAAAAGTCAAAGTAAACAACAGAATATAGCAAAAATTAATTTTCTGCCTTCTTATAACTGTTAATTTTTTTAGAATTAGGTTTTTTCCCACTTCAGATGGCAGTTTAAAACCAATGAAAAGTTATGAAATTCTTTCAAAGGGTTTTATTATATTTAACCCATATTCCTAATTTCTGAATTGGCTGAAGTTGTTATCAGTATGCATCCTTTCTTTAAAATTTTATTTTAAAAAATTAAATTTAATGGGGTGACATTGATCAATAAAAATACATAGGTTTCAAAAAAATACATAGGTTTCAGATAAACATTTCTCTAGCATTTGAACTGTTGATTGTGTTGTGTGCCCACCACCCAATTTCAGTATGCATATGCATCCTTATGGCCAAAACAGAAAGGTAGCCACCTGTGGGAACCCTTTCCGTGTGGGTTGGACAGTACAATTAATGTCTGTCCTGCAACCCAGGAGTGGTGGGCATATAACCAGACCCAACCAATTGTTCTATCCTTCCTTCTGGTCACAGAAATTAGTTCACAAATGGGTATATGGCCTAGGCATAACAAATGGGCACAAGGTCTATGAGGTTTGAAAATGAAGTCTCATTTTTCTTTAGAATCATAGCTCTAGGAATGATACAAGACTCTAAGAACAAACTGTACAGCCATCTTTATCACCACATAGTAAGGACCCTGTCTGAGAATTAACCCAATAGAGAAAATATAAGCCAGATATATATATATAAACACTGTATATCGATATGTCTGAATTCCAGAATCTTGTAGTCCCTGAAGCTAGCTCTACTCTTAGATATTTTAGTTATATGACCAATAGTCTCTTTATTGCTTTCTTTCATTTGAATTGGGTTTTCACCACATTCACCATAATAGAAAACTATGTATATAAAAGCAGTATATACCCTGAGATTCTGGTGGCCAGATTCCAAAGGCAAGCAGCAAGGAAAGGGATCCAAGTCCATATTTACTAATGTTTTTTTCTCAGATCAGGTACCTTTTGGTCTTTGTGAAAAAACTGTAAATTCTAAAATTTACTAAATTATGTGTCATATATTAGGAATAGGAGGATAATCAGTTTCATCAAGAAGGATTACAATCACTTTTGGCTAACTGATTGGAAAAAAAAAAAAGCCAGTCCCCTTCCGGTTCTCAGGCCCTGCACGACTGCAGCATGGGCTGCGCTGAGTTGCGGGCTGTGCTCCAGCACCAACTTGACACATTCCCCATCCGCAAGAAGGTTGTGGAGCACCCGGAGGTGTTTACAGTTGAAGAAATGAGGCCTCATATCCAACATTTGAAAGAAGGACATAGTAAGAACTTATTTCTTACAGACAAAAAGGAAAATGGCTATTGGCTGGTGACAGTTCTTCATGATAGATGAATTTAAATGATCTTGCCAAGCAGTTAGGTGTTGGGAGTGGAAAGCTGCGGTTTGCTGATGAAACAGCCATGCTAGAAAAACTAAAAGTTGGCCAAGGCTGTGTCACACCCTTGGCACTATTCTGTGATAAAGGAGATGTGAAATTTGTTTTGGATTCTGCGTTTTTGGAAGGTGGACACGAAAAGGTGTACTTTCATCCAATGACCAATGCCGCAACCATGGGATTGAGCCCTGAAGACTTTCTTACATTTGTGAAGAAGACAGGACATGACCCCATAATATTAAATTTTGATAAAAACAACTAATTGGACTAATGTTTAGAATACATTCATTTCTGAAAGCTGTATTTCTTATTTGTAATTTGTAAAGAGCATTAAGAGTGATAAAAATATTTAACACCTTTGATTTGATGACTAGTTAAGTTATTTTAGGAGAGATATTTCATCTTAAAGCTATTTATTTTTATTTATTTTTAATGAGTGGAGGGGAGGCAGAGACAGATTCCCACATGTGCCCTGACCAGGATCCATCCAACAAACCACTAGGGGGCGATGCTTTGCTGATCTGGGCCCTTGCTCTGTTGCAACCCGAGCCATTTTAGAGCCTGAGAAAGCCATGAAGCAATCCTCAGTGCTCAGGGCCAGCTTGCTCTAATGGAGCCTTGCTACAGGAGGGGAGGAGAAGAGAGAGAGAGAGAGAAGTGAGAGAGCGAGGGTTGGAGAAGCAGATGGGCACTTCTGCTGTGTGCCCTGACCGGGAATGGAACAGGGACATCCACACACCAGGTGATGCTCTGCCACTAAGCCAACCAGCCAGGGACTTAAAGCTATTTTTAAAAATATGTATTGAAGTATTAGCTCAGATCCACCCCTCCCCCATCCTCCATTCCCCATGACTCATTAAAGGAATGACTTCAAAGATTAAGAATTTACATCAAAACTAAGATTATTTAACTACCTAAGATTAATTTACATCATTGGGGGTTTATTATAGTTGAAAAAAGCAAGTGACAAAACAACATATATAAAATTATACATATGATAGTGTACATATAAGGAAAAATTAGAAGGAATATAAAAATATATTAAATTGTTTTTTGTGGGGTTTTTTGTTTGTTTGTTTGTTTTGTATTTTTCTGAAGCTGGAAACAAGGAGGCAGTCAGACAGACTCCCGTATGCGCCCAACCGGGATCCACCCAGCATGCCCACCAGGGGGTGATGCTCTGCCCATCTGGGGCGTCGCTCTGTTGCAATCAGAGCCATTCTAGCGCCTGAGGCAGAGGCCATAAGAGCCATCCTCAGCGCCCAGGCCAACTTTGTTCCAATGAAGCCTTGGCTGCAGGAGGGGAAGAGAGAGACAGAGAGGAAGGAGAGGGGGAGGGGTGGAGAAGCAGATGGGCGCTTCTCCTGTGTGCCCTGGCCGGGAATCAAACCTGGGACTCCTGCACGCCAGGCCGACACTCTACCACTGAGTCAATCGGCTAGGGCCTGTGGGTTTTTTTTTAAACTTTTGTAAGCCTTATTCATTTTTAGGGAGGGAAGAGAGAGAAGGGGGAGGAGCAGAAAGCATCAACTCCCACATGTGCCCTGACCAGGCAAGCCCAGGGTTTTGAACCGGCGACCTCAGCATTTCTAGGTTGACACTTTATCCACTGCGCCACCACAGGTCACGCAAGAATATATTAAATTGTTGATATTGATTATCTTTGGAGGATGAGGATTAAGGAATAAGAACTCTCCAGCAAAATAATTATGTAAAACAAACACGAGGCAAGGGCTAAAAATTTCCCATTACTGGGTGTGTAATTTTAAACATGATTTTTTTTCAATGAAAGAATAAGCTAATTAACTTTTTATATAAGTGCATCTTTAGAAAATCTTTTTTTTTTTTTTTTTTTTTCATTTTTCTGAAGCTGGAAACAGGGAGAGACAGTCAGACAGACTCCCGCATGCGCCCGACCAGGATCCACCCAGCACACCCACCAGGGGCGATGCTCTGCCCACCAGGGGGCGATGCTCTGCCCATCCTGGGCGTCGCCATGTTGCGACCAGAGCCACTCTAGCGCCTGGGGCAGAGGCCACAGAGCCATCCCTAGCGCCCAGGCCATCTTTGCTCCAATGGAGCCTTGGCTGCGGGAGGGGAAGAGAGAGACAGAGAGGAAAGCGCGGCGGAGGGGTGGAGAAGCAAATGGGCGCTTCTCCTGTGTGCCCTGGCCGGGAATCGAACCCTAGTCCTCCGCACGCTAGGCCGACGCTCTACCGCTGAGCCAACTGGCCAGGGCCAGAAAATCTTAATCTAGAAAAATACTCAAAACAGGGATGGAAAATGTTGTAATCATTATACCACTGATGTTATATTTTAATGATCAGCAGAGGTCATTAGAAGGATTTGTTTAGTCTTTGTTCAAAGGATAAGTGAACATGAACAAGTTTCTGCAGTCCTATAGATTACAGTGGTTTTCAGCTGCTGGTTTGGGTCTATAATCTTAATACTACATTAGGGTGATTAACCAGCACAGACCAGCACAAAAATTCTGGCGGACCAGTGGTTAAAAACCACAGCACTGCCCTGGCCGGTTGGCTCAGCGGTAGAGCGTCGGCCTAGCGTGCGGAGGACCCGGGTTCGATTCCCGGCCAGGGCACACAGGAGAAGCGCCCATTTGCTTCTCCACCCCTCCGCCGCGCTTTCCTCTCTGTCTCTCTCTTCCCCTCCCGCAGCTAAGGCTCCATTGGAGCAAAGATGGCCCGGGTGCTGGGGATGGCTCTGTGGCCTCTGCCCCAGGCGCTAGAGTGGCTCTGGTCGCAACATGGCGACGCCCCAGAGGGGCAGAGCATCGCCCCCTGGTGGGCAGAGCGTCGCCCCATGGTGGGCGTGCCGGGTGGATCCCGGTCGGGCGCATGCGGGAGTCTGTCTGACTGTCTCTCCCCGTTTCAAGCTTCAGAAAAATGAAAAAAAAAAAAAAAAAAAAAAACCACAGCACTCATCCCCTTTCAATTATAGTATATGAAACGTATAAGATCCCAAGATTATGTACTGTGAGTTATCACATAGAATGTAGTTCAAAAACAGTGAGGAAAATTGACATTTTTTTCACCTCACTCTATGGATGGAGCGCAGAGCGCATTCCTAGCAGCTGCAGCTTACGCAATGCTGTGAGAATACTCCAGTTCCCAGAACCCTCCTGGGCACACCCAGGAAGGGAGCTCACCCACTATAAGGAAGTGACTTAGCACTAACAACACAGCTCCCTGATCTTTTCAGCCATTGGCTTTGAGGAACATGCTGTAACACCCTATAGGCTGAACCTGTGTATATAAGCGAGCTTACTTCCTGAATAAAGTGGATCTGCATCACTGAACCTGGTCCCCGGAGTCGGGCATCTCCGTCATCCTCACTCCCAGAAGGACTTGTCCACAACTGGCGCCCAACATCAGGCAGGGACCTAACCGGCATCCAAGGGACGAATGAGTGACCCTCTGCAATGGGAAACCTTCTCCCCCACTCTTGAGCCCTGCAGGCTCGAGCCCTGCACGCCCTATTGCAGAGTAGGTGAGTTAAAGTTTGTGAAAAGGATCCCTGTACTTACTGGGAGATCCTTTCTGTTTTCAATCCCTGGATTAGGGACGCGCCTCTCTGGGACCCAGATACTTGAACCCAAGCTCTCCGACGCATCTGTTCGGCCGAGGTGCATGGAGAGCAAACGTTCGCTCTCGGCCTCACTCCTGCCTTATTGGCAATATGCGCCTGCTTGGCCAGTGCTCCTCCTGGGGACCCTCCGCTGGTGCCAAAAATATTACAGGCTTCCCCTCTCTCTGAGGAGCCCCTACCTCTCTATTCGCCCCCCTCCACTGAGGAGGAAAGTAGTTTAGCCTCCGAGTTTGACAAAATTGCGGCTGAGCATGCATAAACGAAACTAACCTAATTGCTAACTGTGCCATCAGCTCTACCGCTGGAAAAAGCGGAAGTTGCTATTTCCGCATTCCCTACTGGGGCTCAATGCCCACCCCAGCCTCTCAGATGCCATTTTCTCCAACACGTGTTCCTGCTGCAGACCCATGTTTAAGACCCCATGTGTCTTTTTTCTTTTTATCCATCTTGTCTATTTTTCTGTATCTCTTGCTCTCCCTCTTTCTGAAATGATGCTAGAAGGACCCAGCCACAGCACAGTGGAGGGGACCATACCCTCTTCTAATGCAAGGGAGAGGTTATGCTTGTTTTTCAGCCAATTTGGATCCCAGGAACCCCCAACCTGCTTGACAGGGTTTCTTGGGCACCCACTAAATTCAGGGGTTGTCAAACTTTTTATAAAAACCGCCCACTTTTGCAGTGCTGGTCAACCTAGTCCCTACCGCCCACTAGTGGGCGGTTCAGCTTTCATGGTGGGTGGTAGCAGATCAACCAAATGGCGCCGTGATTGGCCCACTTGAAAGCTGGAATGCCCACTAGTGGGTGGTAGGGACAAGGTTGACCAGCACTGCAAAAGTGGGCAGTTTTTATAAAAAGTTTGACGACTCCTGCAGTGGTTTAGTCTTCACCTGTCCAAAGCCACAACCCTGAGGGGAGGAAGTCCTCAGCGCTCCAAAAGAAGACCTCACGGCCTGCTAACCACTGACTCCCAGACGCAGGCGGCGGCAGCCCGGGGCTTGAGCCCAGCAGTGTGAGCTGGTTTTTCAGTTCATCTTTGGAGGATGAGGAGAACTAGGCCAGAGTTGTGATTCACAGACTCCAGAAGGTAAACGGTGGCAGCTGCAGTGGGAGGATGAACAGAAGCCAGGCTTGCATCGCCCAGTGGCCACTGGAACAGCAGGGAGTGCCTCCTAAGCCACTGATGGGTTTGCTGACGTTTTGGGACATAGGGGTGTATGCCATCACGCTCTCCAGAGCAGAGAAGGAAATGCTGACTGCTATTGCCATGTGCTCCTCTTTGGGACAGTGTAAGACCTGCCAGGATGGCAGGGATGAGGGAGGGTGGCTGATGCCTCAGGTACACGGACTGATTTCCTGGACTATGACCAGAGTGAGCATTGGCTCCTTTGTTGGATGGACTTATGGATTTTGGACAATGTGAAGTACCCTGATGGGGGTGGGGGGTGGCTTTGCTGGAGGCCCTTACCCTGCCCCAGGAAGCTTTCCCATGGCTATAAAGAAAGCTGAGGACATTTTGTGCTTTTGGCAAAGTGCTCAGAGACTGGTGAAATGTACCTTTGTAATTGTTGAAATTGTATGATTTGTCATGTTGTTGTAATTTGTGTAATGTGCCTTGCAACCATATGCTGTACGCAGCCCATGGCAAGCCATCTGTTCTGTGTTTAGACACTGGGACCTTTGTGGAAAGGGGGCATGCATGGACGACCTATGTCCATTTTTTACAATCAAAATGGAACTGTGTTTAACAGCACCTAGAAGGTCTCTGTAACACAATGGGAGGGAAATGACATCCTGACCCGTAGGAGGAATCCCCTGTTTAAGACCCCCATTCTGTTTCCTAACTAGTCAAACATTACAGAAGCTTGCCTCATTGTTTAATCCAGCTAATCTATTAGCATATAGTATAACGCAGGGGTCCCCAAACTTTTTACACAGGGGGCCAGTTCATTGTCTCTCAGACCATTGGAGGGCCGGACTATAAAAAAAACTATGAACAAATTCCTATGCACACTGCACATATCTTATTTTAAAGTAAAAAAACAAAACGGGAACAAATACAATATTTAAAATAAAGAACAAGTAAATTTAAATCAACCAACTGACCAATATTTCAATGGGAACTATGCTCCTCTCACTGACCACCAATGAAAGAGGTACCCTTCCAGAAGTGCAGCGGGGGCCGGATAAATGGCCTCAGGGGGCCGCATGTGGCCCGTGGGCTGTAGTTTGGGGACCCCTGGTATAACAGGTATTATACTTGTTTTAGTTCTACTAGGGTTCCATTGTATAATGCGTAGCATTCAGAAGCTACAACAGCAAGCTGTCATTCATCAAGTCCAATTGGCCTTAATTAAAAGAGAAGGGGGAGATGTGGGTGGAGCGCAGAGTGCATTCCTAGCAGCTGTGGCGGATGCAATGCTGTGAGAATACTCCAGCTCCCAGAACCCTCCTGGGCATACCCAGGAAGGAAGCTCACCTGCTATAAGGAAGTGACTTAGCGCCAACTACACAGGTCCCTGATCTTTTCAGCCATTGGCTATGAAGGACACGCTGTAACATCCTATTGGCTGAATATAAGCTAGCTTAATTCCTGAATAAAGTGGATCTGCATCACTGAACCTGGTCCCCAGAGTTGGGTCTTTGCATCTTCATTGTCCTCACCCCCGGGAGGACTTCTCCACATCACTCAAATTCAAATAAAATCAATCGAGGCTCTGGCATAGACCATACTACAGAAAGTCTACAGGTCTTGTCATAAAAATTATCACTTTCCTCTAGTACAATTAAATGGAATATTCATAAGATAGCCGTATATCCCTAAGTTTGATTACTCAAAATATGATTTCCATTGGTAGAGAAACTGTACTTAATCTATACCAATATGGGTTTTAAAAAAAAGGCAAAGTAAAAGTAAAAACACCGTTTCTTTTTTTTTTTGGTTTTTTGGTTTGTTTTTTAGATTTTATTTATTCATTTTAGAGAGGGAAGAGAGAGAGACAGAGAGAAAAAGAGAAAGGTGGGAGGAGCAGGAAGCACCAATTCCCATATGTGCCTTGACCAGGCAAGCCCAGGGTTTCCAACCAGCGACCTCAGCGTTGCAGGTCGATGTTTTATCCACTGTGCCACCACCGGTCAGGCAAAAAAAAACCCACATCATTTCTAGATACATGATTAGAAATGATAAGTCTATTCATTGCAGAATTTTTATAAACTATAGAATGGAATTAAGAGATGTAGAGTCAGTTAAAATTTTTTCTATAAATGATAACCTTATTTTGAGATGCTATGGTTAGATTTCACCTACTCTGTACTGTATCCCTTTAAGAGTAAATTTTAGGTTGCTTTATATAGCAAATGAAATTTAATGAATAGCCTCAACGACACTGAGGTACTTAGATCCATGGTCTACCGTCCTTCTCCACATATGGTAGACACAGGTCCAGAAAGACTGACTTGCACAAGGACACAAAGCCAGTTGTCATCTCTCACATTCTGACTAAAATTACTATAAGTAAAAATGAGATATCTGTACAATCTATTAATGTATTAACCTATCCCAAAATGATTAGGACATTTTCATCTAAACAAGGCTAAGGGTTACATCTGGAGATAGGTTTTCTAGAGCAAAAGGAAAGGATACTTGGCTAAATTATATTTTACAATTTTTAAATGTTTACTAACCACTTGTTGTAAAAATCACTTTTGCTTTATTTCTTTTTACATCATTTTGATAAGTGAATGTTAAAACCATCCTGATATTTAAAAAATAAAGTTATCTAAAAATTAAAAAATCCAGATCCTATTTATGAATATATTTTATATCATTCTGTATATTTGTCTGGGTCTGGAACAGAAAAATAGAAACTAAGCATTTCAACAGAAGGAATTCAATATATATGGAATTGGTTAGACAGATGTTAGAGGGCTGAAAGAGCAAAAAGGTTAACACTTGAGGTAACCTAGGGATAGTAACTGCAGCTTGAAACTACTACCCTTAAGGCTGAGGAACTAAAAGAGGTTCTTCAAGGAGCTGAACTCAGAACTCCGGAGGTGGCAAAACTTGGCTGCTACTGATACCTCTAAAGGGACAATATGAGGCCAATGTTGAAGCTCCAAAAGGAACAGGAGGCTAGAACCAACTTCTACCATTGGGGTAAAAGGCTGCAGTGGAGATGACTGACCAGAACAAAAAGCCAACAGGGAAAAGGAGGTCATCACCCCCCTTCTGCCTTCCAACTTCCCTCTAGTACAGTATACCTATTGGCAGAACCTAACAAAATATAAACTGGCAAAGGAGAAAAGGAGTAAGTAGAGATCCAGTAACAGCATCACAAATCAGAGTATAGAAAGTTGGATTTGGGGCTGAGTTGACAATAACTTAACCAACTCAGCCTGCTTTTAAATTACATTTCCAATGTGATTTATCTCTTAACACATTATCAGACAATTATCTCCTCAAAAGCATTTTCCTAGCTCCATTTGTCTTGACCATCAGAGACAACTCAAATAATCCCTACACATTGTTAGTTTGTTTTTAAAGAACTGACTACATCTATGAGAGTCATTTGTCAAATAGAATTCAAAAGAGAGAACCTGGGCTAGTTTTGTCAGAATCTTTTTTTTTTTTTTTTTTTGGTATTTTTTTGAAGTAAGAGCAGGGAGGCAGAGAGAAAGACTCCAGCATGCGCCCAACAGGGATCTACCCAGCAAGCCCACAGCGGTTCTCAACTTGTGGGTCGCGACCTTGGCAGGGGTCGAATGACCAAAACACAGGGGTCGCCTAAAGCCATCGGAAAATACTTCCTATAGAATAGACTTCTATAGGAGGCAGATCTTTTACACTGCAGAATCCGCACAGCAGATTCCTCAGTGTGAGGCCTCTTTCAGTCTATTGGGGGGTGGCGGATTCCACCTTTGGAATTTTTCTGCTCTAGGAAAAGCTCTAGCGTGGAAAAAATTAAGCAACATGCTCTATATTTGAGTGGAATCTGCTGCGGCCTCCCATTGACTTGAATAGGAGAGGAAGAAATGTGTTGGAACTGCATTTCTGCCATACAGGGGATCTCTCTTCTGCGGAATCCACGGGTCTCCCATTGAAGTAAATGAGATACGGATTCCACCGCAGAAACCACTGCTTTATAGTGTAAAAGAGCCCTGAAAGATACCATGCTGTGCAGAAACTGCAGTGTATCCTATGACGTAGTTCACACTGTTCTATATAGAAAACTTGCCACTAATCTGGAAAAAACAGATCCATTAGTTAAGCAGCTATTTATAGAATGGTAGCCCCAATACACTAGGTAAGGAGGTCCATTAGTAATAAATATTTCTCAATATATAATTAAATATTGTTTTTGTGATTAATCACTATGTTTAAATTATGTTTGATTTGTAGCAATGAGAATACATAATGCATATCAGGTATTTACATTCTGAATCATAACTGTAGCAAAATTACAGTTATGAAGTAGCCACCAAAATTATTTTTTGGTTTGGGGTCACCGCAACATGAGGAACTGTATTGCAGGGTCACGGCATTAGAAAGGTTGAGAACCACTGCACTAAGAGGTGATGCTCTGCCCATCTGAGGCATTGCTCCATTGCAACCAGAGCCATTCTAGCACCTGAAGTGGAGGCCACAAATCATCTTCAGGGCCCAGGCCAACTTTGCTCCAATGGAGCCTTAGCTGCAGGAGGGGAAAAGAAGGATAGAGAGAAAGGAGAAGGGGAGGGATAGAGAAGCAGTTGGGTGCTTCTCCTGTGTGCCTTGGCCAGGAATTGAACCTGGGTCTTCCACATGCCAGGCCAATGCTCTACCACTGAACCACCATCCAGGGCCATTGTCAGAATCTTATAAGAATAGTTATGAGCATCCTAGGAACAGTTCTCCAGGGAGTTTCAGAGTGACTACAGTAAGACAAGAAACCAAAAGACTAAAAATCAATCTAAGGAAAACAGTTATGGCTACTCTGCTCTGTACAGGGCAAGGATGTAGGCTGAATAGCTACCCACTCTTAAAAACTTTACACATCCTTATAATCCCTTTAAAGTCCTCCATTCAGGACTGGTTCTGGCCATTTGGCTCAGTGGTAGAGTGTCAAACCGTGTGTGGAAGTGCCAGGTTTGATTCTCAGTCAGGGTACACAGAAGAAACAACCATCTGCTTCTCTTCCCCTCTCCCTTTTTTCTTTCTTTCCTTCCCACAGCCATGGTTCAATTAATTTGAGCATGTCAGCCTCGGGAGCTGAGGATGGCTCATTGGGCCTCCACCTCAGGCACTAAAAATAGCTCGGTTACAAGCACTGGCTCCAGATAGGCAGAGCATCAGCCTCAGACCAAGATTGCCAGTGGATCCCAGTTGGGGCACATATGGGAGTCTGTCTCATTCTTTCCTCTTCTTACTTAAAAATAAATAAAGTCATTCAATGACATATGCAGGTGTCATGGTACTCATATGTCCATTTAAGTCAATGGAAGAGTCTATGCATATGCATATTTGAATAATCTTTATCACTTGCCATTTAGCCCACAATACACATCAATGTGACCTGAAGACAACGAACTACTCTGCTTTACTTGGGTATTTTCCAGAATACAATAATAGATTCTAGGACAAAAGAAATGGAGAAAAAAAAAAGGTATAAATAAATGGGCTCCAAGAACTGACCTTTCTCACAATTGGAGTTCTGCAATGTTATGAAAATATGATTTGGGGCCTGACCTGTGGTGGCGCAGTGGATAAAGCGTTGACCTGGAATGCTGAGGTCACCGGTTCAAAACCCTGGGCTTGCCTGGTCAAGACACATATGGGAGTTGATGCTTCCTGCTCTTCCCCCCTTTCTCTCTCTCACTCTAACTCTCTCTCCTCTCTAAAATGAATAAATAAATAAATAAAATTTAAAAAAAAGAAAGAACATTAAAAAAAAAAAGAAAAGTAATTTAAAAAGAAAAGAAAATATGATTTGGGCCCTGGCCAGTTTGCTCAGTGGTAGAGCGTCGGCCTGGAGTGCAGGAGTCCCGGGTTCGATTCCCAGCCAGGGCACACAGGAGAGGTGCCCATCTGCTTCTCCACCCCTCCCCCTCTCCTTCCTCTCTGTCTCTCTCTTCCCTTCCCGCAGCCGAGGCTCCATTGGAGCAAAAGATGGCCCGGGCGCTGAGGATGGCTCTGTGCCCTCTGCCTCAGGTGCTGGAGTGGCTCTGGTCGTGACAGAGCAACGCCCCGGATGGGCACAGCATCGCCCCCTGGTGGGCATGCCGGGTGGATCCCGGTCGGGCGCATGCGGGAGTCTGTCTGACTGCCTCCCCATTTCCAGCTTCAGAAAAATACAAAAAAAAAAAGAAAATATGATTTGGAGTAGCTTTTTTAAAAATATATATTCAGGCCCTGGCCAGTTGGCTCAGTGGTGGAGCATCGGCCTGGCATGCAGAAGTCCCGGGTTCGATTCCCAGCCAGGGCACACAGGAGAGGCGCCCATCTGCTTCTCCACCCCTCCCCCTCTCCTTCCTCTCTGTCTCTCTCTTCCCCTCCTGCAGCCGAGGCTCCATTGGAGCAGGGATGGCCCGGGCGCTGGGGATGGCTCCTTGGCCTCTGTCCCAGGTGCTAGAGTGGCTCTGCTCGCAACAGAGCGACACCCTGGGGGGGAGCAGAGCATCGCCCCCTGGTGGACAGGGTGTCACCCCCTGGTGGGCGTGCCGGGTGGATCCCGGTCAGGCGCATGCGGGAGTCTGTCTGACTGTCTCTCCCCATTTCTAGCTTCAGAAAAATACAAAAAAATAAAAAATATATTCATTGTGACATGGACTAAGTAATTTTTTTTTATTTTAACATTTTCTTTTTAGAGACAGAAAGGGGAGTGAGGGAGAGATAAGAGAGATAGAGGATGTGAGGGTGGTCTGGCTGCGACATCTGTCACCCCATTGATCGCCAGGGTTGATTCAGCTGATCTGGCTGGCTGGGCGGGTGTCCCCTTTCTCCCTCACCGCTCCATGTGCATCCCTCCCGAAGCTGCACGCTCGGTCGAAGAGGACAACCTTCCCCGCTAGAGGAGAGGACCGTTCTTCGGTCAAAGGTATATGAGGAGGGCCCTGGCCGGTTGGCTCAGCGGTAGAGCGTCAGCCTAGCGTGCGGAGGACCCGGGTTCGATTCCCGGCCAGGGCACACAGGAGAAGCGCCCATTTGCTTCTCCACCCCTCCGCCGCGCTTTCCTCTCTGTCTCTCTCTTCCCCTCCCGCAGCCAAGGCTCCATTGGAGCAAAGATGGCCCGGGCGCTGGGGATGGCTCTATGGCCTCTGCCTCAGGCGCTAGAGTGGCTCTGGTCGCAACATGGCGACGCCCAGGATGGGCAGAGCATCGTCCCCTGGTGGGCAGAGCATCGCCCCATGGTGGGCGTGCCGGGTGGATCCCGGTCGGGCGCATGCGGGAGTCTGTCTGACTGTCTCTCCCTGTTTCCAGCTTCAGAAAAATGCAAAAAAAAAAAAAAAAAAAAAAAAAAAAAAAAAAGGTATATGAGGAGCTGCGTTCCCCTGCTAGAACCTCCAAACAAGTCTCAAGAGAGATAGAGAGAAAGAAAGAAAGAGAGAGAGAAATGTTGATTTGTTGTTTCCCTTATTTGTGCATTCATTGGTTGATTCTTGTATGTGCCCTGACTAGGGATTGAACACACACCATGGTTTATTCAAATGATGTTCTAACCAACTGAACTACCTGGCCAGGGCAGTAAATTCTTTGTCTGCAAAGTCATGTCCTTCAGTTTTAGGATTCTTCTTTTATTTATTGAATAATTTTCTTCTTGCTCTTTCTTGTTTCTTATTGAAACATTAGTCGGATAGTAGACCTCCTGATTGACCCGGTTATTTCTTCTCTTTTCAATAACCCATCTTTGATAGTCTGTCTTCTAGCAGCCCAGTGGGAATAAGAGGGTTTTTGCCTCATTGTCTAATACAGTGGTAGTCAACCTGGTCTTTACCGCCCACTAGTGGGCATTCCAGCTTTCATGGTGTGGTAGCGGAGCAACCAAAGTATAAATAAAAAGATAGATTTAACTATAGTAAGTTGTTTTATAAAGATTTATTCTGCCAAACTTAGCGAAAATCCGACATAAAGTAGTTGGTAATTATTAGTATATGCTTTAACTTGCTGTAACTCCATTTTATAAATTTTATAAAGTAGGATGTGAGGGCAATCTGGCAGCGACATCTGTCACCCCATTGATCGCCAGGGTTGATTCGGCTGATCTGGCTGGCTAGGCGGGTGTCCCCTTCCTCCCTCACCGCTCCATGTGCGTCCCTCCCGAAGCTGCGTGCTCGGTCGAAAAGGATGACCTTCCCCGCTAGAGGAGAGGACCGTTCTTCGGTCAAGGGTATACGAGTAGGTGCGCTCCCCTGCTAGAACCTCCAAACAAGTCTCAAGCTCCATTTGTAGGAGAACGTAGGGTAGTCAAGCTTCCAAGATTCCAGACACATCCAAATGAGGTGCTGCATGTGGCAGTCTGCCTTTCTTTAAAAAAAAAAAAAAAAATTTATAAAGTAAAGTTACTTCCCTACTTTATAAATCACCATTACTGTGGAACCGGTGGGCAGTTAGAAAATTTTACTACTAACAGAAATACAAAAGTGGGTGATAGGTATAAAAAGGTTGACTATCCCTTGTCTAATATGTAAACTTTCAATTAATTTTATTGCTTTCAATAAGAAGTCTGTCCTCTACTGACCTTAATTCCCTGAAGGCAGAGCCTGTTGGGTTCAATTTCTGAGCCTTGCTGGAGTTGTGGAATTTAACTGGTTTTGCTTTTCATTTCCCTTTGCAGGTTTCCAAAAACTGTCTAAATAATATAATAAAGCTTTCAAGAATACATATCTGTATCAAGTTAGCCAAGATTTGAATTCTGGCCCCTTCACCTACCAGACATTTGACCATGGGCAAGCTATTTAACATCTGTGCTTCAGTGTTCTCATTTATAAATGAATATGATAATAGTACCTACTTTCTCAGGTTGTTATAAGGATTAAGTAACACCTTTAAAACATTTAGAGAGGCAAAAGATTTGTACACTGAAAACTACAAAACCTTCGTGAAAAAAAAGCACAAATAAATGGGATGAGGACCCATCCCAAGCTTCTAGAGTAAAAGATTTAACATTGTAGAGATGTCAATACTACCCAAAACAGATTTAGTGCAACCCCTATCAAAATCCCAATGGCATTTCTTTTTAAGAAACAGAAGAGTGTATTCTAAAATTTACATGAAATCTCAAGGGACTCCAAAGAGCTAATCCTAAAACATAACAAAGTAGAAGGTTTTATGCTTCCTGATTTCAAAACTTACTACAAAGCTACAATAATCAAAATTTTGTGCCTGCCTGGGCGGTGGCGCAGTGCATAGAGCGTTGGACTGGGATGCGGAAGACCCAGGTTCGAGACCCTGAGGTCGCCAGCTTGAGCACGGGCTCATCTGGTTTGAGCAAGGCTCACCAGCTTGGACCCAAGGTCGCTGGCTCGAGCAAGGGGTTACTTGGTCTGCTGAAGGCCCACGGTCAAGGCACATATGAGAAAGCAATCAATGAACAATTAAAGTGTTGCAATGCGCAATGAAAAACTAATGATTGATGCTTCTCATCTCTCCGTTCCTGTCTGTCTATCCCTCTCTCTGACTCTCTCTCTCTGACTCTGTTAAAAAAAAAAAAAATTGTGGTGCCTGACCAAGCAGTGGTGCAGTGGATAAAGCATTAATCTGGACACTGAGGACCCAGGTTTGAAACCCCAAGGTCAACAGCTTGAATGTGGGCTCATCAACTTAAGCGCAGGGTTACTGGCTTGAGCATGGGATCATAGACATGATGCCATGGTCACTGGCCTGAGCCCAAAGGTCGTTGGCTTGAAGCCGAGGTTCCTGGCTTAAGCCCAAAGGTTGCTGGATTGAGCAAAGGGTCACTGGCTCACCTGGAGCCCCTGAGTCAAGGCATATATGAGAGAGCAATCAATGAACAACTAAAGTGCCACAGCTATGAGTTGATACTTTTCATCTCTCCCCCTTCCTGTCTGTCCCTGTCTGTCTCACTAAAAACAAACAAACAAACTATGTGGAATTAGAATATGGACATATAGAGCAATGAAAAGAATAAAGAGCCTAGAAAGCCTAGAAATGAACTTTAATGTATATAGTCAATTAACTTTTTGACAAGGGTGCCAAAACTATTCAAACAGGAAGAACGGTCTTTCCAACAAATGGTATACTTATACACAAAAGAATGAAGTTGGACCACTTATTTTACACCATATACAAAGTTAACTCAAAGTGGATTAAAGGTCTAAATATAACACCTGAAACTATAAAACTCTTAGAAGAAAACACAAGGGACAGTCAGGGTACATACGAGAATCAACTAATGAATGCATAAATAGGTGGAATAACAAATTAATATTTCTCCCTTTCTAAAAATCAATTTTTAAAAATTAAAAAACAAGAGAAAAGTTTCATGACATTCGATTTGGCAATGATTTTTTGGACGTGATACCAAAAGCACAGGCAAAAGTAATGAACTACATTAAAATAAAAAAACTTCTGGCCCTGGCCAGTTGGCTCAGTGGTAGAGCGTCGGCCTGGCATGCGGAAGTCCCGGGTTCGATTCCCAGCCAGGGCACACAGGAGAGGCGCCCATCTGCTTCTCCACCCCTCCCCCTCTCCTTCCTCTCCCGCAGCCAAGACTCCATTGGAGCAAAGTTGGCCCGGGCGCTGGGGATGGCTCCATGGCCTTTGCCTCAGGCGCTAGAGTGGCTCTGGTCGCAACAGAGCGACGCCCTGGATGGGCAGAGCATTGCCCCCTGGTGGGTGTACCGGGTGGATCCTGGTAGGGCACATGCAGGGGTCTATCTGACTGCCTCCCTGTTTCCAGCTTCAGAAAGATAAAATAAATAAATAAATAAAAATTTAAAAATAAAATAAAAAAACTGTGCATCAAAGGACACAATCAACAGTAAAGGGAACTCTAGGGAATAGGGTTTTTTTTTTTTAAGTGAGAGGAGGGGAGACAAAGAGACTCCTGCATTCACTCCAACCGGGATCTGCCTGGCGAGCTCCCTGCTGGCAATGCTCTGCCCATCTAGGTCCCTTGCTCAACCAAGCTATTTTAAGCACCTGAGGTGGAGGCTCCATGGAGCTATCCTCAGCGTCTGGGGCCCATGTGCTCAAACCAATTGAGCTATGGCTGCGGAAGGGAAAAGGAGAGAGACAGAAAGAGAAGAGGGAGTAGGAGGCGTGGAGAAGCAGATGGTTGCTTCTCTTGTGTGCCCTGACTAGGAATCAAACCCAGGACATCCACACATGGGGCTGATGCTCTACCACTGAGCGAACCAGCCAGGGCCAGAATATTTTAAAATCATGTAGCTATAAGCAGTTAATATCTAGAATATAAAAAGAACTCCTGCAACTCAACAACAACAAATAACTTGCTTTTAAAATGGGCAAAGCTGGCCTGTGGTGGAACAGTGGGAAAAGCGTTGAATAGAATGCTGAAGTTGCAGGTTCGAAGACCCGGGCTTGCTCAGTCAAGGCACATATGAGAAGCAAGTTCATGCTCCCCATTCCTCCCCCTTCCATCCTTTCTCTCCCCCCCCTCTCCTCTCTCTAAAATCAATAAAACCTTTAAAAAAAAGATGTAAAATGGGCAAAAGATTTAAATAGACATTTCTCCAAAGAAGATATACAAATGGTCAACAAACACATGAAAAGATGCTCTGGCCCTGGCCAGCAGCTCAGTTGGTTGGAGCGATGTCCGATGTACCAAGGCTGCAGGTTTGAACCCCAATTAAAGCACATATAGGAATCGACCAGTGAATGCACAGATGGTTGAAACAAAAAAAAATCAATGTTTCTCTTTCTCTTCCTTTCTCTCTCTCTCTCTAAAACCAACAAATTTAAAAGACAACATACTGTGGAAACAAAAAGAAAATTAAAGAACTTTCACTGTTATATTTTATCAAATTTGGTACTTTCTGTTTTTTAACGAGCATGTAATACTTACACAATTATTAAACATTTAAAAAATGAAAGTCATTAGGAAATATGATTTTCAACCAATACTCCTCAAAGAAGGCAACTGAATTCACGGATCATTTCAACAGAAAAGGTTACAATAGCCAACAAAACAATCCAAACAATGTGCTTATAAATAAATTTGAAATAGTCTAGAAATGGCAAAATCCAATTACTTGTTTCTTGTGTCAAAATCAGATGAGAGGATAATTTACTGTCAAGGGATTGGCCCTCAAAACCTGAATTCATCAACAAGACTCCAGCCCTGGCCGGTTGGTTCAGTGGTAGAGCGTCGGCCTGGCGTGCAGGAGTCCTGGGTTCGATTCCCGGGCAGGGCACACAGGAGAGGCGCCCCCTCCCCCTCTCCTTCCTCTCTGTCTCTCTCTTCCCCTCCTGCGGCCAAGGCTCCATTGGAGCAAAGTTGGCCCAGGCACTGAGGATGGCTCTAATGGCCTCTGCCTCAGGCGCTAGAACAGCTCTGAATGCAACAGAGCGATGCCCCAGATGGGCAGAGCATCGCCCCCTGGTGGGCGAGCCAGGTGGATTCTGGTTGGGCGCATGCGGGAGTCTGTCTGACTGCCTCCACGTTTCCAGCTTCGGAAAAATGCAAAAAAAAAAAAACAAACCAAAAAAAAAACCAAAAAAAAAAAAAAGACTCCAAAGTGCTGACTTGGTTTTCAGATACAAATAGACTTATCACTTACCTTCATTAAGATACAAATCGAACAAGCCATGCCTACAGCACCGACTCCCACAATGGTGATCTTCTGCTGGGAGATTCTGTCTTCCGCAGTTAGATTCGCAATAAGCTGCTCCTTGACCGTGGACATGTTGAAGACCTGAGAGAGATAACGCCACTTCAGTGAGATAGAACTCCCTCAATACAACCTTCTCGTAGCTACTAATGGACTTCATCTGAACAAATAGGAAACTACCTCTTGAGTTTGCATCAAGTGGGAGCGGGGTTGAGAGGAAGCCAGAGAAAGAATTTCCGGGTCAAGGGCTGTGGAGAGGTGGAGCCATGGCTGGTCTAGCAGTAGCGGGGGTTGGGGCACCAACAGGTGTTTTTTATTTCTCCGGGCCCCAAGCCACCATTTTTGTCCCAGTGCCAGATACTCACAAATGCTCTGCTTGGTGCAACTTAGTACAGAACCCCACAGAAAGCACAACACACAGCGTTTAAAGATTTTAAAAACACAGTAACGTCAGAAACAGCACTGGCCGCTGAGGTGCGAAGTCGGTTGACGGTTGTTCTCCGAATGTCACGCAAGCACGCTCCCACGTAAGTCACCACACGAGCTCCGCCTCCGGTCGACCTGGCGCAGGCGCGTTGACAGACGCTTGTAGTCCTCTCGGTATGTGTGGGTTTCTTGGTATCTGCGCTCTCGTCCTTATGTTCTTCGTATGAAGACTTAATGACGATCTTGAAGAGAGTACAAGAAAGGTTGTCGGAGTGCTGTTTCATTTCCTTCGGCTGGCCTAGGCCTAGGACTGATTTTAGTGCCATGGCTTCTTTGGAGACCCCACAATCCTGGGCCAGGCTCCAGGCTCCGTCTCCCATGGGGAAAGAACCTTTCTGGGAGTGCCTCCTGTTCTTAGGGTGGTCCTGGTTTAAAACAGCGTCCTGCAGAAATGGATTTCAGTTCCGAAGTTGACTGTGTCTGATTGAAGACAGCTAGTTTGGGAAGAGCATTGGTGGTGCTCAAGGGCATGCTAAAGGGACCTGGGCTCCAAGGATGAAAAATTTTAAGTGTACACTTGGGAGTGATTAACCTGACTTTGAGAAACATACGTTTTGATGCGCTTATCACATCTTTCTTCAAGCATTCATTTGCAGGAATTTTTAGAATTATTATTAAGCTCGGTAACTTCAGGGTTGAGTGCTGAATAATGTTCAGATTTCTCTTGCGAGAACAAGAGAGTAATAATGAAAAGGAAAGGCAGTGTCTAGTTTTCTGAGGGTGATTTTATTGTAACTCACACAAGGGGAAACAACTTCCTCTGTCATTTTTTGTTATTTGCATTTGAATCCTTTTCAAAATCTAAAGGATAATTCACTTTCCGTATCAAAGCCTATACTTGGTTTGTTTTTCTTTGGGTGTAAATCCAGTATACACGGCCACCATCACAGCCGCCCGGCCCATACAGGTTCTCATTAGATTCTGACAGACGGTAATGAAACAACGGAGCCAAGAACTGGTGGGCCATCATATTTAATAATAGCTTGCACCTGGCGGGCAAGTAAAAACACACACTGGGCTCCAAAACCCACTCATTCAGTGCTCACAAAGCTACTGACTTTATCCAAGTTTCCTAGAATCAAAGATTTCTAGCTCAGCAGACTTATTCACCTCTGTTCCCCAACTTCTTCCTTCTCCCTGCACAAACTCTGCATAAACTGGCCTCTCACTCAGCACTCCACCACCTTGGCTTCTTCTCCTGGCCTCCTCCGCATGGCCTTTCACTGCTCTCCTCTCTGCTCTCTCTCTCAGGAACTAAGAGAAAGCAAGCTCCCAGTCTGCCCCACTTTATACTGTAGAAATCCAAACCTTTAATCCACTATACAAAGTAGGCCTGACCAGGAGGTGGCGCAGTGGATAAAGCGTCAGACTGGGATGCAGAGGACCCAGGTTCAAGACCCCGAGGTTGCCAGCTTGAGCAGGGGCTCATCTGGTTGGAGCAAAAGCCCACCAGCTTGAACCCAAGGTCGCTGGCTCCATCAAGGGGTTACTCGGTCTGCTGAAGGCCCACAGTCAGGGCATATATGAGAAAGCAATTAATGAACAACTAAGGTGTCGCGGTGTGCAACGAAAAACTAATGATTGATACTTCTCATCTCTCTCCGTTCCTGTCTGTCTGTCCCTGTCTATCCTTCTCTCTGACTCATTCTCTGTCTCTGTAAAAAAAATAAACAAAAAACCCCACAAAAACAATATACAAACAAGGAAGTCTCTGATACAAAGTCACTTATCTGAGGCAAAATGGGACCACCCTACATTATGCAATCAGTCAAGGGTATGAGGAAAAGCTTAGTCTTAAAACTAAGCCTTATGCTATAACGACCCTGCCTGCTTACAACCTGTCCCCCACACCCAATACAAACTATAAGCGAGCAAACATATATATCATATTTATAAACTTATTTGACCAACACTCTCCAATGAAATGCCAAGTGTGGGTGATGCCACAATAGGAAAGGTGCTTACATATATAGTTTAAATTTAAAATTTAGCTCTTAAAAGAAAATTTAGTTATTGTACTGTTAGTAATTGGCTCTATTAACTAATAGGTTTTCTGACCACTGGGTTAGGAGTAGTGGCTTATTGTTTCCCCACTGTTGTGTAAAGAAAAAAAAAGGTAACAGCGGCAAGCTCTCAGTTCTTAGGTCTGCTTCTCCCTCAGGCATCCACTCAGCCCCTCATGCAAAAGAAAGTTAATATCTCTTTGCCAGCTAGGTAGTTTATACCAATATAAAGCCAGTTGCCCTGGCCATCATCACAGCCGACTGGCCCATGCAGGTTCGCATTAGATTCAGAAAGACAGTAATGAAACAATGGAGCCAAAAGCTGATGGGCCATCATCTTTAATCCTAGCTTGCACCCAGAAGGCAAGAAATACACACTGGGCTCCAAAACCCATTCATTCAGGGCTCACAAAGCTACTGACTTACCCAAGTTTCCTAGAATCAAAGGTTTCTAGCTCACCAGACTTACTCGCCTCTGTTCCCCATTTCCTTCCTTCTCCCTGCATAAACTCTGTACAAACTGGCATCTCTTTCAGCACTCCACCATCTTGGCTGCCTCTCTCCTCTCCTCCACGTGGCCTTTCTCTGCTCTCTGCTCTATTGATAATCTTAGGAACCAAGAGGGCAAGCTCCCGGTCTGCCCCACTTTATAGTGCAGAAATCAAAACCTTTAATCCAATATACAAAATAGGAAAGTCTCTAATACAAAGTCACTTATCTGAGTCATGATGGGATTGCACCACCCCACATCAAAAAGGGTGGAAAAGGCTTAGTCCTAAAACCAAGGTCCAGGCTATAAGGATTCTGCCTGCCCACAGCCCGCCCCCAACACACATTAATATCACCTGTGCGACGGCTTCCACGTGGGCAGCACCATCTTTAACAAAGTGAGCATAATATATTTTATCTGCCCAACAACCAAGAATTCTTTATTGTATAAAAGTATTTTCCATGTTAAACTGTATATACTATTTTAAAGGCCTTTTGTTAATGCTTTTATTTGCTGGTTTATAGCCTTGTGATATTGGAATCTTAGTTTAAATATTACGAGTTGTTAATAATGTCTATTAATGTAATGTTTAGTTTATTGTCATTTTGATACAGTATTGTTGAAATTTATTTTGAATGCTAATGTACTGAATTATTCAGCAGTGAAGAGACTCTGGAGTTCTAAAGGAGGCACCAAAAACTTGTTTTTCTTGATGTAATCTAGCTACTAATGTTGTTTTGTCCTTTTCCAAGAGTTTATACAGAAAAGGACCCTCAAGGCCCTCAGCAAGATCTTATGAGCATGGCTTTTAAGGTCTATAATGGCCAAGGGAGTAACAGAAAAGGCAAACAAGGCCCAAAAGAGGTCAGGAAATACCAGCTTTAGGCATACACTCTTAAAGGCTCCAGTGCCCCAAAGGGCTTCATAGGATGCCAGCAGGGCCCTGCGTCAAGAGTGGAGAGAAAGGTCATTAACTAAAGTCTGCCAGGCTTCTCAGCCCCACCAGGGAACACGTCTTTACAGTGGAAAGAGGGACAAGAGAAGGTAAGCTGCCCCTTGCTCCACGTTGGGAAGGTTCAGTCTCTTCTAGCCCTGCTCCAGCTACCTGTGACCTGACTTTGTCCAGCATACTGAGATTTGCCACTGAAGGCTAAAAAGTGCCAAAGCCGGCCATTGGCCCCATCTAATGACATAATTCACTAGCCTAAGATATTTCTTCCAAGTAGCAGGTGAACTGATCTCAAGTCTTGAAAACACGAGGGCCATTTACTATGCCTTGCCTGAATATTTCAGTTTTGTTTATCTCTCGAAGATCTCTACTGTAGGTATTGACAGTCTGAATTTATTGCTTTATTATTTAATGTATAGTGTCTCCTTTATTCCTCTTGTCTCAATGCTCCATGACTATTGAAGGCTGGGACCTGCTCCTAATTCCAAGTAGTAACAGTGGTCATTGGGACTTGGACTCTAGCTACAAAGTGTAAAATATAACCACAACTCCAATGCCTTGTGGACTTTTCCTGAATATGTGTAACTCCTGTTCCTTAGGACATTTCTAAGACGAAAGTGAAATTAAGTTACATTGGCAAATAATATAAAGCAATGAGAATGTCAACATAGACTTAGTGAAGTTACATCAACATGTTAACATGTTAAGAACATTTGTGATGGGACCTGTGGTGGTGCAGTGGATCAAGCATCGACCTGGAATGCTGAGGTTGCCGGTTCAAAACCTTGGACTTGCCCGGTCAAGGCACGTGTGGGAGTTGATGCTTCCTGCTCCTCCCCCCTTCTCTCTCTCTCTTTCTCTTCTGTAAAATAAATAAAAATAATTAAAAATAAAAAAAATTTTAATAAAAAAAGAACATTTGTGACTATAAGAATTTTATTTTGAATCTTGTTATATTGTTAGAATTTTTTATTTTATTTTATTTTATTTTTGTATTTTTCTGAAATTGGAAACAGGGAGGCAGTCAGACAGACTCCCGCATGTGCCCAACCGGGATCCACCCAGCACGCCCACCATGGGGCGATGATCTGCCCATCTGAGGCGTCGCTCTGTTACAACCAGAGCCATTCTAGCGCCTGAGGCAGAGGCCATAGAGCCATCCCCAGCGCCTGGGTCATCTTTGCTCCAATGGAGCCTTGGCTTCGGGAGGGGAAGAGAGAGACAGAGAGGAAGGAGAGGGGGAGGGGTGGAGAAGCAGATGGGCACTTCTCCTGTGTGCCCTGGCTGGGAATCGAACCCGAGACTCCTATACACCAGGCCTATGCTCTACCACTGAGCCAACCAGCCAGGACCTTAGAATTTTATTTTTGTTTAATAATCTAGTAGGCTTTAGTCACTTTATTGTATTAAGACACTTATTATAATATTTGTTAACATTAGCTATTTGAATTTTATTGTTAATTGTATATTTTCCAGTCTGCCTCAAAATTGGAACATAGTAATTCAAATGAATAGATGCCACCCAGAACCAGTGGGGTCTTGGGACCCTTATCGCCAAAGATATATTCAAAACCAATTAGAAAAAGGATTTGGAGCCCTGGCCGGTTTGCTCAGTGGTAGAGCGTCGGTCTGGTGTGCAGGAGTCCCGGGTTCGATTCCCAGCCAGGGAACACAGGAGAAGAGCCCATCTGCTTCTCCACCGCTCCCCCTCTCCTTCCTCTCTGTCTCTCTCTTCCCCTCCTGCAGCCAAGGCTTCATTGGAGCAAAAGTTGGCCCGGGCGATGAGGATGGCTCCATGGCCTCTGCCTCAGGTGCTAGAATGGCTCTGGTTGCAACAGAGCAACGCCCCAGATGGGCAGAGCATCGCCCTCTGGTGGGCATGCTGAGTGGATCCCGGTTGGACACATGCAGGAGTCTGTCTGACTGCCTCCCCGTTTCCAACTTCAGAAAAATACAAAAGAAAAAAAAAAAAAAAGGATTTCGCCAATAAGAAAGGAACCCAATAATAATTAGAAACTAATTTGAAGCTACATTGTGCCCACAGGTACCCAAAGGTTCAAAGCAAATAAATTACATGAATCAAATAGTAAAATAAATGTAACGACCCTTTCCCTAAGTAATTGCAGGATTTACAGGTTACTCAGCAAACTGTTCAAAGACTGTCCAGGAGATCCAGTATTACATCACCCAAGGACTGACTCCCACATGGACGGGCCCACACACTGTGATCCTAACAACTCCCACTGCTGCCAAGGTAGAGGGCATGCCCACCTGGGTCCATCATAGCCGGTTGAAGCCTGCAAACCCAGCAGAGACACCATCGTGGATGACAGAGATTGATCTCACCAATCCTTGCAAGTTAACCCTGAGAAGGATGGTGAATATATAAAGAAACTTACTAAGGACTCTTTTAAATCAGACTTGAGGGAGAAAGGGAAAACTAGGGTAGAAAGAAAGCCAACTTAATTATCCTTAAAGGTTGAGTTTTAAAATCAAGAGTTTGGACTAGAAAGGAATTGTACTGTTTTGATAATAGAAGATGTAAGGTATAGAAATACTTTTGAAAGACAAAGGAAAAAGCAGGTTATTGTGAAGGCCAGTTATTTCTGGATAAGAAAGTTCATGAAAGTTAAGGGTTTATGTGCAGGTTCTAGAAGGTTTGTGCAGAGAAAAAGGAATTTGAACCAGGGGTCCCCAAACTACAGCCCGCGGGCCACATGCGGCCCCCTGAGGTCATCTATCCAGCCCCCGCTGCACTTCTGGAAGGGGCACCTCTTTCATTGATGGTCAGTGAGAGGAGCACAGGATGCATCCTGGAGTACTGTATGTGGCGCGCCACAAAGCGCGGCATCACTCACATACAGTACTACTTCTGGTGACGTGGGACGCAGGCATCACGGCTCCGGAAGCACGTCATTATCACTTGTTACGGCTAGCAGTGACAAATATGGAACCGGACATTGACCATCTCATTAGCCAAAAGCAGGCCCATAGTTCCCATAGAAATACTGGTCAGTTTGTTGATTTAAATTTACTTGTTCTTTATTTTAAATATTGTATTTGTTCCCGTTTTGTTTTTTTACTTTAAAATATGATATGTGCGGTGTGCATAGGGATTTGTTCATAGGTTTTATTATAGTCCGACCCTCCAATGGTCTGAGGGACAGTGAACTGGTCCCCTGTGTAAAAAGTTTGGGGACCCCTGATTTGAACAGTCAGAAAACTGGTTTTCAAAGAATGTTTAATTAGTCACCCTAGCTAACAATCCTATTGTCTGCAGTGATTAGTCCTCTTACTTTAATATTGTCTTGTACCATGTTTAATCAATTTTATAGCAAGGTTTGTTCAAGAAAAGGTAAATTGTTACAAAGGCAATTAGTTTTATATAAATTGCAAAAGGAGGCCCTGGCCGGTTGGCTCAGTGGTAGAGCATCGGCCTGGCGTGCAGAAGTCCTTGGTTCGATTCCCGGCCAGGGCACACAGGAGAAGCACCCATCTGCTTCTCCACCCCTCCCCCTCTCCTTCCTCTGTCCCTCTCTTCCCCTCCTGCAGCAAGGCTCCATTGGAGCAAAGATGGCCCGGGCGATGGGGATGGCTCCTTGGCCTCTGCCCCAGGCGCTAGAGTGGCTCTGGTTGCGACAGAGCGACGCCCCAGAGGGGCATAGCATCGCCCCCTGGTGGGCAGAGCGTCACCCCCTGGTGGGCATTCCGGGTGGAGCCCGGTCGGGCGCATGCGGGAGTCTGTCTGACTGTCTATCCCCGTTTCCAGCTTCAGAAAAATAAAAAAAATAAAAAAGGAAATTGTACAGTCTATAGGAAATTAATCAGTAATATTTGTTCCTTTAGTGAACTATAATGCTATTAATGCTGTCTGTTAAATATGTTATATGTTATAAGTTAATATTCCTAGACAACAGCCTCATACTCTTCAGTAAATTATTAATAAGTCAAGAATTTGACTTAGGAAATAGAACCAGTGGGAATGTTGTAAGGTACCAAAAGCTGAAAATTGATATTAATATTCTGGGAGAAAAAGTCAGGATTTCCTATTAGGCTTTCCTGTCCTGTCCCTCCTTTAGGGAGGGGAGGGAGAAGAATGTAGAAGTTTCTGGCTTGCAAGAACAATGGGTCATTTAGTTTTAAATCTAAAATAAAGGTTAACCTAGAAACTTCTTCTCTTTCAATAGGAGGCAGCATTTATATACCACCTTGCATTGACTATAGTTCCTCCCCCTTCCTGAAATCTCGAGGGTAAAATACCTCTAGGCTAGTGAGGGAAGATGAACCCTGAAAGACTTGTAAACATCTTTGATTGTGTTACCTTGAGAGTCTTAATGTTTCTGTGTATCTCTAAACCCATGATGGCGAACCTATGACACACGTGTCAGCACTGACACGCATAGCTATTTTTGATGACATGCAGCCGCATGCGGCCACATACCAGAGAAGTATGGGGCCGCATGCTGAGAAGGATGTTTTATCCTCAGCTCCAGCATGGCCAGGTGCAGTAGCCGAGGATAAACATTTGCTGTAGTGTAGACACTCTGTGCCGAAGGTCTGTAGGCCAAAACAACAGAACTCCGGCACAGGGCGTCTAGTTCTGGGACTTCTGGTTAGGCCGTTAGGGGATCGTTGACCTCACTTCCAGCCGGCGGAGAAGGAAGCAGCGAAATGCCACGGGGACGCATCTCTGGGAGCCCTGTGATCACCATTACCAGCAACCACAAAACCACAGCAGCCATCATCCAATCTACTATTCTGGGGTGTCGTGGATTTCTAATTGACCATCACTACTGAGATAAGTAAGGGGGAGGCTGGGAAAGGCAAGGGCCTGTGCTATGGGTGCCGTTTCCCACCATTAGAAATAGTGGCAGCCATCTTAATTTACATAAGATGCAACTTGCAGAATTTCAAGACAGCCTCTGGGCTCAGGTGTTTTTCGACTTGAGGTCAAAGCTTGAGAATCTGGAAAGGTGCCGCTTAGAGAATCAAGAGGAGTGCCACTATGAACAGGAAATTTGGAGTGCCTGGAACCAATTACCAGACACTTTTAGCACCCTGAAAAATATAGCAATGGCTTTACTCGCAATTTTTCCCTCTACATACTTTTGTGAGACCTTATTCTCAGCGTTAAATAATATCAAAACCAACAAAAGAAACAGATTGACAGATGAAGTTAGTAGTGCTTGCTTGGGCTTGAAGTGTACAAAATACCAACCTTCAATTGAAGATTTAGCCAATGAAATTCAGCAACAAAAAAGTCACTAATAGGCAGGGTAGTTAAAGAATTCCCCCTCCCCCTCACTTATCTTAGTTCACGGCACCCCACACAAGTTAAATAATATCAAGACCAACAAAAGAAACCGACTGACAGATGAACAAAGAAGTCACTAAGCAGGTAAGTTAAATAATTAGTTTCTGTTTATTAAATACAGTTATATATTACAATTATGCATTTTGTTATTAAAACTATAAATATCGCTAAATTATGGTTTTTTTATTGAAGTGACACACCACCCGAGTTATGCTCGGTTTTTGGTGAATTTTGACACACCAAGTTCAAAAGATTGCCCATCACTGCCCTAAACAAATGTTGCCAGCTCGTACCATGATGTCATGCTCTCCCCTGCCTGTGTGTGAGCAAGGGTATATAAACAGTCCCTGAACTATTTTTGGCACTGCATGATTTGGGCTTGCAGATGCCCCATGTCAGCCATATGTGGCCGGCATATTAATGAATCTCCTCCTCTAATAAAACTCTTCAAAATTCATCTGGACTGGGTGTCTCTATGTGAACTTGATGAAATGGCACTTTAACACTTATAACATTATGACACTTGAACAACCTACAGCCGCCCCAAGCAAGAGGTTTCTATGGTAGATGGGAGTGACAGCCACTGTTGGTCCTGTACTGCCTACTACTTAACTTGTGAGCTTCCTTCTACAGCTACTTCCTGCCTTTGTCCCTCATTCACCAACAGAGATGAGAGGGAGACACTGCTGGCCTGGATCACCCCAAAGTCAAGCTCTACACCTGCTTCATGCCCCCGTGGGCCTAAGGACGTATCATCTGGCAATGACCAAACTCCTGCTCTGACTGAAGAAAGACTCTCATTCATACCTGCCCAGGGCCCAGGGGTATTGGTAGGAGCTTGACATCCTCTCTGCCTGGGTGGGTTCTCTGGTGGCTGCAATCCAAGATAATTTACCATTTGAAACTAACTTAGCATTTTACTATATTGCGGCAGTGTAAATACAGGAGAGCCAAAATTTGTCCTGCATGTTCGAACATCTATTGTTATAAAGTACCGCACTCCAGATTCTGAAAGGCACTGTACCTCATTTCATCGAGTTCAGGTCAAGACACCAGTCCAGATGAATTTTGAAGAGTTTTATTAGAGGAGGAGATTTATTAAATATGCCGGTTGCATATGGCTGACACGGGGTATCAGGCCCAAATTGTGAAGTCCCCAAAAATAGTTCAGGGGCTGCTTATATACCCTTGCTCACACACGGGTGGGGGGAGAGCATGACATCATGGTATAGGCTGTCAACATTTGTTTAGGGCAGGGGTAATCAATCATTTTATACCTACTGCCCACTTTTATATCTCTGTTAGTAGTAAAATTTTCTAACCACTCACCAGTTCTACAGTCATGCTGATTTATAAAGTAGGGAAGTAACTTTACTTTATAAAATTTATAAAGCAGAGTTACAGCAAGTTAAAGCATATACTAATAATTACTTACCAAGTACTTTATGTCGGATTTTCGCTAAGTTTGGCAGAATAAATCTTTTTAAAACAACTAACCATAGTTAAATCAATTTTTTTATTTATACTTTGGTTGCTCCGCTACTGCCCACTATGAAAGCTGAAACACCCACTAGTGGGCGGTAGGGACCAGGTTGACTACCACTGGTTTAGGGGATACACAGAAACATTAAGACTTTCAAGGTAACACAGCCAAAGACATTTACAAATCTTTCAGGGTTCATCTTCCCTCACTAGCCTAGAGGTATTTTACCCTCAAGATTCCAGGAAGGGGAAAGATGCAATGCAAGGTGGTATGTAAATGCTGCCTCCTATTGAAAGAGAAGTTTCTAGGTTAACCTTTATTTTAGATTTAAAACTGAATGACCCATTGTTCTTGCAAGCCAGAAACTTCTACATTCTTCTCCCTCCCCTCCCTAAAGGAGGGACAGGACAGGAAAGCCTAATAGGAAAGCCTGACTTTTCCTCCCAGAATATCAATATCAATTTTCAGCTTTTTGGTACCTTACAACACTACCCAAATATAATAGGTACTCAGCAAAAAATTTGAAAGAATATGGCTTTGAAATCCTGATAGTTTTATTTTTTCAATATAGGCTTTAGTTGCTGGGGTGGGGGCAGAATCAACACACACACACACACACACACACACACACACACACACACACACAGGCCTATCTATCTATATGGAAGAAGGACCATGCTCTGAACATTCCACTTGCTTCCCCCACTAACTGTCAAATTGCATGAAATGGGGCGAAGACCTGCTAAATTCACTTCCCTAGGGTATTAAGGCTAAAATGAGATCACATTCCATTAAATAGACTCAGGGGATGCCTGACCAGGAGGTGGCACAGTGGATAGAGTGTTGGACTGGGACATAGAGGACCCAGGTTCGAAACCCCAAGTTTGCCAGCTTGACTGCGGCTCATCTGGTTCCCAAGGTCTCTGGCTTGAGCAAGGGGTCACTCGGCCTGCTGTAACCCCCCGTAAAGGCACATATGAGAAAGCAATCAATGAACAGCTTAGGTGTCGCAATGAAGAAGTGATGGTTCTCATCTCCTTTCCTGTCTGTCTGTCCCTGTCTGTCCCTCTCTCTATCTCTGTTTCACACAAACACAAAAGGACTCAGGGCTCCCTGCAAATTTTGCCTATTCCTTGCCTGGGGCAGGAAGATATAAGGTGAACCTGGAACTCTTTTTGTGCCGGTAAGCATGGAAGCTTTATAAAATTAAATCTGTCCAGACCAGGTGGTGGCGCAGTGGATAGAGCAGTGGTCCCCAACCCCTGGGCCACGGACTGGTACCGGTCCGTGGGCCATTTGGTACGGGTCCACAGAGAAAGAATAAATAACTTACATTATTTCTGTTTTATTTATATTTAAGTCTGAACGATGTTTTATTTTTAAAAAATGACCAGATTCCCTCTGTTAAATTCGTCTAAGACTCACTCTTGTCGCTTGTCTCGGTCACGTGATACATTTATCTATCCCACCCTAAAGGCCGGTCCATGAAAATATTTTCTGACATTAAACCGGTCGGTCCGTAGCCCAAAAAAGGTTGGGGACCACTGGGATAGAGCGTCAGACTGGGATGTAGAGGACCCAGGTTCGAGACCCCAAGGTCACCAGCTTGAGTGCAGGCTCATCTGGTTTGAGCAAGGCTCACCAACTAGAGCCCAAGATCGCAGGCTCTAGCAAGGAGTCACTCTGTCTGCTGTAGTCCCCTGGTCAAGGCACATATGAGAAATCTATCAATGAACAATTAAGGAACCACAATGAAGAATTGATGCTTCTCATCTCTCTCCCTTCCTGTCTGTCCCTATCTGTCTGTCTCTGACTCTCTGCCACAAAAAAAAAAAAAAAAAAATTAAATCTGAAAATTTAGGAAAGATTAGTTTAATGTCTTTAAGCATTATTTTTCAGTCATGTTGGTGTTAATTTATTGTATCAAGTAATATGAAATCAATAAATGTAAATATATTTTTTTATTCATTTTAGAGAGGAGAGGAGAGACAGAGAGAGAGAGAGAGAGAGAGAGGAGAGACAAAGAGAGAGAAGGGGGGAGGAGCTGGAAGCATCAACTCCCATATGTGCCTTGACCAGGCAAGCCCAGGGTTTTGAACCGGTGACCTCAGCACTTCCAGGTCAACGCTTTATCCCACTGCGCCACCACAGGTCAGGCCATAAATATCTTTAAAAAAAGACTGAAGGTGCCTAACTTAAAAGGTTATAGAAATAAATACACCTTTCTTTATTGGGAAATTTAAAAGTCCCAAGATTAGATAATAGTGATAGTACACAACTTTGTGAATCCACAGAATATACACTTTAAGAGTGAATTTTGCTGAGTTGTTAGAGATTTGTCCCAATATGCCAAGGTGGTAGGTTGGATCTCCAGTCAGGGCACATACAAGAATCAACCAATGAATGGATAAATAAGTGGAACAACAAATTGATGTTCTTTCTCTCTAAAATCAATATAAAAAATTTTTTTAATTAAGTGAGAGGCAGGGAGGCAGACAGACAGGCTCCTTCATGTGCCCTGACTAGGATTCACGAGCAAGCCCCCTACTGGGTGATGCTCTGCCCATCTGGGGCTACTGCTCCGTTGCTCAGCAACCAAAGCAATTTTAGTGCCTGAGGTGAGGCCATGGAGCCGTCCTCAGCACCTAGGGCCAACTTGCTTGAAGCATTTGAGCCATGGCTGCAGGAGAGGAAAAGAGACAGAGAGAATGGGGAGGAGTGGAGAAGCAGATGGTCACTTCTCCTGTGTGCCCTGACAGGGAATCAAACCCAGGATTTCCACACACAGGGCCAATGCTCTACCATTGAGTCAACAGTCCAGGGCCAATACAAAAAGTTTAAAAAAAAATTTATGGTTAAGTTATACCTTAAGGTGGTTTTTTTAAAGAGTCTATAGAAAGCAAATCCTGTAATTGTTAATGGTCAAGACTACATGTCAATCTTAACCTTTTACAAAAAGTATAATTCTTTCCCCTAACTAGTTTTCAGGAAGAAATTTTTGGGAAAAGACCCTAGAGAAGTGATGACAATAGTTATTCTAGTTAACCTCTGGAAGTAAGGTTTTTAGACCTGGATAAAGGGTCATAGTATGGAAATATTTTGAGAGAAAATTAAAAAAAATTTTTTTAATTTTCTTTATTGATTTCAGAGAGTGAGGAAGGGAGACAGAAACATCTTCATTAGGTGGTTAAGTCTTTTGAAGATCTTCATGAAATTTCTGGTGCTGCTCTATAATGCTCATACATCAGGGTGGTTAACTCTTGTGACCAGCACAAAATTTCTGGTGGGTAGTTGAAAACCACTGCTAACCTACTGAGCTATCTGACCCAGGCTAAATAAAGTCAACTTTTTTTTGAGAGAGAGACTGAGACAGGAAGGGACAGCAAGAAACATCAACTCATAGTTGCTTTACTTTAGTTCTTTATTGATTGATCCTTGTACGTGCCTTGACCAGAGATTGGACATTAGGTTAAAGCTGAGCCAGCAACCTTTGGGCTGAAGTCAGTGACCCTGAATTCAAGCTGTTGAGCCCATGCTCAAGCTGGCAATCTCCAGGTTTTGAACTAGTGACCTTGGTGTTGAGTTGATTCTCTATCCACTGTGCCACCACTGGTCAGGCAAGAAAATTTTTGAGTGGACAACCACCAGGGCTATTTGGTTAAAAATTATCAAGTACAAAAGTGCCCCCACTTTTCCACGGTTTGTTACCCAAGGTTGACTGTAGTCTGAAAATATTAAATAGAAAATTCCAAAAATAAATGATTCATAAGTTTTAAATTGTATGCCATTCCAAAGAGCCTGATGAAAAAAAAATTTTTAATTTGATTTTTAGAGAGAAGTGAGAAAGAGGGGGGAAGTGGGAAGCATCAACTCGTAGTAGCTGCTTTCTGTATGTGCCTTGACCAGGCAAGCCCAGGACTTTGAACAGTAACCTCAGCGTTCCAGGTTGACATTTTATCCACTATGCCATCACAGGTCAGGAAGCTTGATGAAATCTTAAAAAAAAAATTTTATTCATTGATTTCAGAGAAAGGGAGAGAAACATCAATTTATTGTTCCATTTATTTATACATTCACTGATTGATCTTGTATATGCCCTGACTAGGGATCAAATGCACAACCTTGGTGTGTTGGGGTGATGTTCTAACCAACTGAGCTACCCAGTAAGGGCACATGATAAAATCTTGTGCCATCTTACACCATCCTGCCTGAGCCATGAATCATCCCTTTATCCAAATTATCCACACTGTACATACTACCCACCCATTGTCACTTAGTAGCCATCTCAGTTATCAGATCAACTATTATATCACAGTGCTTGTGTCCAAGTAACCCTTTTTTTTTAATTTTTTTTTTATTTTTTTACAGAGACAGAGAGTCAGAGAGAGGGATAGACAGGAACGGAGAGAGATGAGAAGCATCAATCATTAGTTTTTCATTGCGCATTGCAACACCTTAGTTGTTCATTGATTGCTCTCTCATACGTGCCTTGACTGCGGGCCTTCAGCAGACCAAGTAACCCCTTGCTGGAGCCAGCGACCTTGGGTTCAAGCTGGTGGGTTTTTCCTCAAACCAGATGAGCCTGCGCTCAAGCTGGCGACCTCGGGGTCTCAAACCCGGGTCCTCTGCATCCCAGTCCGACGCTCTATCCACTGTGCCACTGCCTGGTCAGGCCAAGTAACCCTTTTTTGACTTAACATCACATTCACAGAACTTTAGTCTTTGGAATAATTGTTCTATTTTTGTTAGTCCCTGACTGCTCCAAATTTATACATTAAACTTTATCAACTCAAATGTATGAAAAATAACATAATATATATAGGGTTTGTTACTATCTGTGGTTTCAAGCATCCATTGGGGTCTTAAAGCATATCCTGGGTGGATAAGACGGGACTACTGCACCATTGTTACTGGAAAGCAGATTCTTAAATGTCTGTTCCCCTCTAGTGGCAAAGTACCACTGCTTATGTTCACTTGGCAAATGTTTTTTACATTACTGTGTAGTATGTTATCTAAATTAATTGTAAGTGTACCAATTATAATTAGCACTATTAGCAAGTTATATAATAATACCTTGGGGCTTAGCATATTAGAACAATTTATTATAATGAAAATGGCACCAATATAACGTAGTCAATCTAGTCACAGTCTTAATATATTAATTCATATTAAACTAAAGTCTGGCCTGACCAGGTGGTGACGCAGTGGATGGAGTGTCAGACTGAGACATGGAGGACACAGGTTCAAAACCCTGAGGTCACTGGCTTGAGCACAGGCTTATTCTGCTTAAGTGGGCTCACTAGCTCAAGTGCGGGGTTGCTGGCTTGAGCGTAGGATCATAGACATGACCTCAAGGTTGCTGGCTTGAGCAAGGGGTCACTGGCTTGGTGAGAGCCCCCACCCCACCCCCCACCCCCGGTCAAGGCACCTATGAGAAAGCAATCAATGAACAACTAAGGTGCCACAACGAAGAACTGATGCTTTTCATTTCTCTCCCTGTTCTTCCATCTCTCTCTCTCTTGCAAATAAAAAATATATATATTGCAGCCCTGGCTAGATAGTTTGGTTGGTCACAGCATTATCCTGATAAACCAGGGTTGTAGGTTTGATCCCCAGTCAGAGCACAGACAAGAACCAACGAATGAATGAATAAGTGGAACAACAACTTGATCTTTCTCTCTCTCCCTAATAAAATTTTTTAAAAGTTAAATAAAGGGCCTGATCTGTGGTGGCGCAGTGGGTAAAAGCGTTGGCCTGGAATGCTGAGGTCATCAGTTCGAAACCCTGGGCTTGCCTGGTCAAGGCACATATGAGAGTTGATGCTTTCTGCTCCTCCCCCCTTTCTCTCTGTCTCTTCTCTCTAAAAAATGAATAAATAAAAAAATATATATTAAAAAGTTTAAAAAATCATTGCAGAGTTGCCTAAGAATAATTTAATAGCTCCCAGTAATGTAATGAATAGTAGCTTTATAACTTTATATATCTTAATAAATTAATAGAGTAGTCACTGTTCAAGGTTTATTTGGTATTTTAGTTGGTATGACACTTGGATTGTTGGCTGCATTATTTGTAGACTTTTCGCTTTACATTATATGGCAATGTACACTAATCTGATACAGAGTACACAAAATAAGATCCTTTAGAACAGTTATGCACAAGACATGCAGTATTGGCTTTATACATTGGATCCCAGGATGTGACTGATTAGAGAAAAAAAAGGTTGGACCAGGCATGTTGGGTAAAGGAACCACAATTATTTAACATTCAATGAACACACGTCTAGTATGAAGGGCAACCGTGGTGTGTGCAACGTTGGCAGTGGTGCCTTTGAGGAGGTGGAACTATTATTTCATACTATCTAGTTTAGGACTACACCAGATAAGTACCAGCCTGCATCAGGATATACAGACGCAGGGTTTTATGAACCATACTATTTCTATCTTTAGGAAACTGATGTTTTTAGTCACAGATCAGACAAAAAGGACAATATGCACAACCTCCAACTAAAATCCCGTTGTTTCCTAGACAGTGAAATGGTACATTAGAAGACTTTAAAACTGCAGCTCCTTCTGGATCCCCCAAAGGGTATCTGCACTCTTCTTCAAACGAGCCTCTTCCTCAGGTGTCAGAGTCACCTTCACAACATCAGAGATGCCATTCTGTCCCAGGATGCAAGGAACACTAAGGAAGACGTCTTCTTTTATTCCATAAAGACCCTGAAGACAAAAAATATTTTGTACGGTTTTTTTTTAATGTATTCTGAAGTCTCCTAAAACTTTTCTTCTCTAGGATTTTGAAGCATATTTGATACAGTTTGGTAAGTAGAAATTCCTTTCCAGATTTTCAGTTAGGATGTAATGAACAGTATAAAATAAATTTATTAAAATAACAGCATGATTTCCATTCTATAAGAAAGCAATAAACTATTGCTATTATTCATAATACTTTCCAGTTTTTACTGTGTAACACTTTAGTAACTCTAACTTCAGTATGATTTCCATTTTTCCCAAAAGGAAAAAAAATTTCTTTTAGAGTCTTCCACCCATCCCAACATAATTGAATAGTTTTTTAGTCAACAAATTATCAAGTATCTATGTACTGAACACAGTGCTAATGGACTTTAATTCTAATGCTAATGTTTTTTCAAAAAAGAAAGTTGTAGGTGCATTAATTTATTAAATCAATGACTGACAACTTATATTAATCTAATTTATTTCTCAGAGGAAATCTTTTTTAAAAAAACAGGAAATAATGGTATTCAAGTACAATATATCACTACATAGACTTACCTTAATCATGGTGGAAATTGGATGCACTCGCCTAAGATTTTTCATCATACTTTCTGCTAAATCTGCTACAGACAGCCCAATGGCCCAGGATGTGTAGCCTTTCAGTTTGATTACTTCATAAGCACTGTAGGGTAGGGAAGGATAGGGCAGGACAAGGAAGAACAAGAAAAAGTAAGGGTAAGAGAAACAAAAACAAAGCTTTTTACTAAACTTACTCTATATGGTAAATAATGCCACAAAGTTGCATTATATACACAAGAGTAGACCACCTTGCGCTGTATACCAGGATATTATGTATAGGAATGTTCAAAACAGTATTGCCAGTAATAGCAAAAACCTGGCAACAAGACCAGTACTCTCCAACAGAAGAATGAATTAACTATGGTATACTCATACAATGAAATATTACATAGCTATCAAAACAAATAACTATAGTGACATACCACAAAATAGATGATTCTTTAAAATGGAATATTGAATTTAAAAAGTAAATCAGAGATTACATGTAGCATGCTTAGTCAGGACTATCACAAGTGTGTGTGTGTGGGGGGAGGTAGAAAGATGAATGGAGGACACAGAATTCACTCATTTCCAAGCACCACCGGCACACTCGTAATTCTGACCCAACACTAGTTAGCTGACAGCTATTGTCAAGGTTTGTTGGGTTGGGTGGTGGGTTCACAGGTATTTTTTACTTAAA
Organism: Saccopteryx bilineata; assembly: GCF_036850765.1. Classification (NCBI taxonomy): domain Eukaryota; kingdom Metazoa; phylum Chordata; class Mammalia; order Chiroptera; family Emballonuridae; genus Saccopteryx; species Saccopteryx bilineata. The sequence continues at coordinate 365,314,913 of NC_089490.1, read as the reverse complement.
CAAATACAAATAAGAATGTCTTGCCTGGGACAATTACGATTCATTATTCAATTCTATAGACCTGAGGTCCACAAATGATCACGATTTGTAGATAAATAATGCCACCAAGTTGAAAGATTTGCTGTTTCACCAGTAGTTAGTATTTATTTATTTATTTTTGTATTTTTCTGAAGTGAGAAGTGGGGAAGCAGAGAGACTCCAGCATGCCCCTGACCAGGATCCACCGGCATGCCCACTAGGGGGCATTGCTCCCTTGTAACTGGAGTTATTTTTTTTTTTTAGCGCCTGAGGCAGAGGCCATGGAGCCATCCTCAGTGCGGGCCAACTTTGCTCCAATGGAGCCTTGGCTGTGGGAGGGGAAGAGAGAGAGAGAAAGGAGAAGGGGGAGGGTGGAGAAGCAGATGGGCGCTTCTCCTGTGTGCCCTGGCCGAAAATCAAACCGGGACTTCCACATGCTAGGCTGATGCTCTACCACTGAGCAACCAGCCAGGGCCAGTATTTATATTTTTAATACCATTTTGAATCTAGACATTACGTAAAAATGTATAATCATCTGACTAAAAAGCTAGCTGTGTTTCTATTAATAAAGACTATATAAACCACTGATTTGTTGTCCCACTTACGTATGCTTCCGCTGGTTATTTTATGTGCCCTGAATGGGGATTGAACCTGCAATCTTGGCCTATCGAAATGACACCATAACATACTGGGCAAAAAGAACTTGGATTTAAAATTTCTTATTCCGCCTGACCTTTGGTGGTGCAGTGGATAAAGCGTTGACCTGGAAATGCTGAGGTCACCGGTTCGAAACCCTGGGCTTGCCTGGTCAAGGCACATATGAGAGTTGATGCTTCCAGCTCCTCCCCCCTTCTCTCTCTCTGTCTCTCTCTCCTATCTCCCTCTCTGTCTCTCTCCTCTCTAAAAATGAATAAATAAAATAAAATAAAATAATAAAATTAAAAAAAAATTAAAATTTCTTGTTCCTAAATGAATTATATACAGGGATTCCTCAGGTTAAGACAATCTCAACATATGACATTTCGAGTTTACAATGCTAACTCCCATAAAAACTTTAAAAAATTGAGATGTGTTTCAGTTTATTCATTTTTTTCTGTTACTACAGTACAGTGTACAGTACAGTATATTTATGTCCTTTTCCTTTTTCTGTGGTTTAGATGTAGTTTTATGTTCTAGATTATGATTTTACAACTGTTAGGATTGGTAAGTGACTTAGGCGAGGGTGTGTTTCGACTTACACCAAAATTTGGGTTACATCACTGTTGTAGGAACAGAACTGTGTCGTAACCTGAGGAACCCCTATATGCTGTTGAAATAAAGACTGGATCTCAAATAAAGTAGACTTAATCTAACTTGTTCTGTCTTAATAATTTACAGTAAAAGCATAGAAAGATTCATCATACTATAAATTGGCAATTATGGCAAAAGAGACTATAACATTAATAAATATCTATAATTTTCTTTTCTTTTTTTTTTTCTGAAGTTGGAAATAGGGAGGCAGTCAGACAGACTCCCGCATGCGCCCGACCGGGACCCACCCAGCACGCCTACCAGGGGGCAATGCTCTGCCCATCTGGGGCATCACTCTGTTGCAACCAGAGCCATTCTAGCACCTGAGGCAGAGGCCACAGAGCCATCCTCAGTGCCCGGGCCAACTTTGCTCCAATGGAGCCTTGGCTGCGGGAGGGGAAGAGAGAGACAGAGAGGAAGGAGAGGGGGAGGGGTGGAGAAGCAGATGGGTGCTTCTCCTGTGTGCCCAGGCCAGGAATTGGACCCAGGACTCCTGCACGCCAGGCCGACGCTCTACCACTGAGCCAACCGGCCAGGGCCTAAATATCTATAATTTTTAATATATTTACCTCTATGAATAGAAGGACCTTTGGAAAACAAGTTTTCTCTCTAACAAAATGCAAATGGTATTAAACTTTTAATTTTTTAAATAAAAATAATAAAGTTTAATTTTCCGTGGTGCCCGATTATGAGACATATTACCTTTCAACCACCTGTTTGTGAACCTCTTTCCACTGTTCCTTATCTGCATCAGTGCCTAACGCAGGGTGCAGATTCTTTAGGGAGACACCAGCAACATTCACTCCACTCCATACAGGCACTAAAAGAAAGAGTGCAAAAGTACATTTAATTCCATGCACCAGCCAGCAAACTAGTAATTCTAACCCATTTTTCTAATTCTTTTCTATCTGGGGAGGATTACTCCATTTTGGCAGATACCAATGCCTTTACTTTTAAATTTTCATTTGTTTAGATTTTATAAAACTAAGAATATCTACAATATTCCAACTGATTTTCCTAACCTATTGAGATGCTTAATCCATATATATGTGAAATATAAAGATAGTGTAAGATCACAGAGGAAATTATCTTCGCATAAGAAACTGAAAACTGCACAAATTATAACACCTTTCAACTGTGATAATTTTTTCATACTTTCCTTTGATTTAGCTGACCTGACCTCTCCAAGCCAACAGCGCAAGTCAAGTATAAACAGCTATGATATTAAATGATTGAGGTCATCCTCAGAACCATTATCTTATTTAATATGTCCATGGTAAGAGGTAAAAGAAACTTTGTTCCCCATCCTACAGACCAGATAAACATAATACAAGAACCTTACCAATTCTTTGCATATAATTATACCAAAAAGAGATTTCTGGAGACCATTCTACTTGAATAATGGATTTTCAATTTAGGCTTTGATTTAATAAAATTGTCAATTGTTTACACAATCTTTTTGAAAACAAGAAAATAAGTTATACTTAACCACTAGAGTCTCCGTGCTCTCCAAGGACCCATCCATGACAGCTTAATGGGTGAACTCCCAGCCTTTCCCCCATTAGGTAACGGAACCGGGCTGAATCCAGATTGCAACCACTTCCAATAACGCGGTTTTTGGGAAAGCCACTTATCTTCCAAGCCACATAGGTCAAGATATCCACTATGAAGAAAACATTTAGGCAAAGATACCGAGTGAATCAATACTTAATGATTGGCTACTCAAGACACATGGCGGAGGCCTGCCTGGGCTCTGCTGCTGCTGGTGCTGCCACCACACACAAACCACTGCCGCTGCCTTTGTCTGCACCTCCACCATGCCGCCCTACACCACCGTCGACTTTCCTGTTTGAGGCCATCACATGCTGCTGGCTGGCCAGGCCAGAGCTGGAAGAGGTGGTGACCAAGGAGAGGCCTGGCTGCAGGGCTAACTCAAGGCCTCCTGTCTATATGGGCAGCTCCTCAAGTTCCGGGTCAGAGACCGCACCCTGTAGCAGTCCAATGCCATCCTGCAACACTGAGTTGCTCCCCCCAGGCTGTATGGGAAGGACCTTTAGGAAGCAACCCTGATGGATGTGGTGAATGACAGCATGGGGAACCTCCACTGTAAATAACATCACCCTCATCTGCATCAACTGTGAGGGAGGCAAGAAGGACTATGTGAAGAAACTGCCTGGGCCTCAAGTCTTTGGAGACCCATTCCAGAACCTGGGAGGCCAGGCCTTCATCGTGAGCAACCAAGTCTTCTCGGACTACAACCTGCTGGGCTTGCTGCTGAATGACCACATCCTGGCCACTGGCTACCTGGACTCCTTCTCCTGCTCTCAACCTACCTGGCTGGCCTCACTGCCTGGCCCAAGCTCAAGGGCTTCCTGACCTTCCCCCAGCAAATGAACCTCCCCATCAATGGCCATGGGAAACAGTGAGGGCTGTGACACCCTCAGCAAGTGGCAGGAGCTGCCTAGCTCCCTTACCAAAGGACCAATAAAATTTCCAGTCAAAAACAGATACATGGCTCTGTATGGATCTTAATAATGATCATGGCCAATGCTTTTCTTAATATTTTAAAATCTCTACAATATGCAAAACATTAAGTATTCAAGATATATAGTTTAATGAAAATAAATTGTGTATCAGTTAAGAGAATAAATAGCACATTATCCATAAACTTTATCTTTTATCCAAGATCTTCTTGCGCAAATAACTAATTTTAAATTTCCAACTACATTCAGAGGCACTGTATCCCTTTTCATGTTTTTTTCCCCCTTTCATGTTTTAAACTTAAACTATTTTACAAAAACACAAATTCACTCCCAGGAGGAAAACAAATGATGAGAAATAAATATGTGTATACAAATATGATATATACTATCAGTTTTACTCTAGCTCATCTAATTTTATTCAATTAAAAACCTCACCTGGCCTGACCAGGCAGTGGCACAGTAGATAGAGCATCAGACTGGGATACAGAGGACCCAGGTTCAAAACCCCAAGATCGCTGACTTGAGCACGGGATCATAGACATGACCCAACGGTCGCTAGCTTGAGCAAGGGGTCACTCGCTCTGCGGTAGCCTCACCCCAGTCAAGGCACATATGAGAAAGCAATCAATGAACAACTAAGGAGCCGCAATGAAGAATTGATGCTTCTCATCTCTCTCCCTTCCTGTCTGTCCATATCTATCCCTCTCTCTGTCTCTATCACAAAAAAACAAAAGCAAAACAAAACAAAACAACCTCACCTGGATTGGAAACAATAAGCAGTTTGCAGTTGGGACTGTATTTTACAACATTAGGAATGATGAATTTAAAGATGTTCACGTTACGCTGTACCAAATTAAGACGGCTTTCTCCCTCTTGTTGACGTGCCCCAGCCGTAACAATAACCAGCTTGGAGTTTGCAGTCACATTATAGTCTAGACAAAGGAAAACAAGAGTCACATTAAGGCCTTTAAGAGATCTCTATTACCTAGCCAGCAAAAAATTTTCTCATAAACATTTTTTTATGGACAGTCTTATGTAGTTTGTATATGTGGCAGAAAAATGTCCCTAATGCCCCAGACTTCTTTACTTTTTGGAATTTTATCACTGTGGCCACTTATATGGAGGAAGAGAGTAGTACATGAATGCCTTCTTTGTATTTTGCTCTTAGTAACATTGTGACTTTATATAATGACAGCTAGGGGGAGCTGGAAGGAATAAAGCTTATTTGATTCTCATATCAAATGAAATATATTGCTAAATTTTTTGCCATCTGTGTTCAATGCTCATAAATTTGCACACTCCTGCTTCTACTTAAATACTTAATTGTGGTCATACTAGCCCAGGGACAGGCCTTTAAAAAACAAAAAAAAAGCAGAGGCAGCTTAAAAATCATCAAGTACATCTTGCTTCTACATCCTTATGACACAGGATGGTTAAGCCAGGGATAAAGATAATGAAGGGAGTCACCTATCACATAAGTGGTCAACGATTTTCAAGTGTTGAAACAGATACTCTTTAGGTCCACGCTCAGGTTTTCTAGCTGGTGCTCATTAAGTGTAAATGGTCAAGCCAAGAATATCTGCTGAACAGACTCAATTACCCTATTCTCGATCTTATGTTAGCATGTGAAGGGAAGCAAGGCAAGTAAGTACATTTAACTTAAATATTTGAAGCAATGAGGTTAAATATGGACCTAAGGAGCTTTACAAATTACATTCTAATTCAGATGCCTTCCATATTATGGACAAGTTGGATTTCCATTTAAACCATTTACTAGAAACTGAAACTTTGATATTAAGAGGTACCAATATAAAATTGTTCAAAGCCTTTTTATCCTATTTAAATAAGAAATGTTTGAAGAACTAGGATTTTGAGCCTGATAAAGAATTAAGTCTAGTATGGACTACATTATAAATGTGTTGAACTTAACCTTTGCCAGAGACAATTTTTGGTGTTCTAAGGAAAAGGCTGCCATGTTGGAGATCCATCATCTCTCCCTTTAATTTGTCTTCCATGACATCAACAAGAGCAAGTTCATCTGCCAAGTCCTAAAAGATATTAAATTTTTAGTTAAATCAAAATTGCTTCCAAAGGTAATATCTCAAAAATAAAACATTTCCATCTATCTATCTATGAATGAATATATATATGACTACTTCCAAAGTTTTTGATGGGCCTACAAACTTTCCATATTTCTGGCATAGGAGCAGGCCCCTATTTAAACGGTGACTCACAATCCATAGGAAGAGCACTGACTCTCCTCACTGCAGTAATCTCTGCAGAAGCTCCACCATTGCTATGTGAAACATCCAATTATGTAAAAGTGATCAAGTTACTCTTTCAAATTCAGTTTTTCATATTGATTTTAGGTTATTATTCATTAAATAGGTGATATTGACCAGCATTAAAACTTGGGACACCTGGACCAGGTAGCTCAGTTGGTTAGATCATTGTCCCGATTTGCCAAGGTTGCAGGCTCCATCCCCAGTCAGGGCACATACAACAATCAACCAGCAAATGCACAAATAAGTGGAACAAGAAATTTATTTATTTATTTAGTTAGTTAGTTAGTTTTTGTATTTTTCTGAAGCTGGAAACGGGGAGAGACAGTCAGACAGACTCCCGCATGCTCCCGACCGGGATCCACCCGGCACGCCCACCAGGGGGCGACGCTCTGCCCCTCCTGGACATCGCTCTGTTGCGACCAGAGCCACTCCAGCGCCTGGGACAGAGGCCAAGGAGCCATCCCCAGCAGCCGGGCCATCTTTGCTCCAATGGAGCCTCGCTGTGGGAGGGGAAGAGAGAGACAGAGAGGAAGGAGAGGGGGAGGGGTGGAGAAGCAGATGGGTGCTTCTCCTGTGTGCCCTGGCCGGTAATCAAACCCGAGACTTCTGCACGCCAGGCCGATGCTCTACCACTGAGCCAACCGGCCAGGGCAACTGGAACAAGAAATTGATGTCTCTGTTTCTCTCTCAAATCAATCAATAATTTTATTTTTTTTTTTGTACTTTTCTGAAGCTGGAAACGGGGAGAGACAGTCAGACAGACTCCCACATGGCCCGCCCGGGATCCACCCGGCACGCTCACCAGGGGCAACGCTCTGCCCACCAGGGGGCGATGCTCTGCCCCTCTAGGGCATCACTCTGTTACGACCAGAGCCACTCTAGCGCCTGGGGCAAAGGCCAAGGAGCCATCCCCAGCACCCGGGCCATCTTTGCTCCAATGGAGCCTTGGCTGCGGGAGGGGAAGAGAGAGACAGAGAGGAAGGAGGGGGTGGGGGTGGAGAAGCAAATGGGCGCTTCTCCTATGTGCCCTGGCCGGGAATCGAACCCGGGTCCCCCGCACGCCAGGCTGACGCTCTACCGCTGAGCCAACCGGCCAGAGCCAATTTTTTTTAGAAGACTTGGAATGAAAAAAAATGATATTCTGGATCATTCCCTGGTTATCTGTTTCCATATATTAATGAACTATAATATTACATACACAGATTTGTACATCTCAAAATAGTAGTGAAAAATATCCTTTCAGTTGAGCCTATAAAAGTTTTTAGGTGCATCGCAGAACAGGAGCATCCACAATAGTTTTAACACAAATGAGATGTGGACTGTCATAACCAAAGAGGTTGTACAAGCTGAGCTGCAGATCTACTCCCAAATCACACAGTATAATAATGTATGGTCTGCCAGTTACACTTCCCCACACCTGAATTAGAGGCATCAGAGAAAAAGACCATAGGAGATATAGGAAAAACAGGTGGCATCAATTTGATTCAGTGGGGGAAGGAATAAGAGTAAGTATACTTTGTGGCCTTTCCTGAGAACCCAGAGCAACTGTGTTGCTTGGCAACCTCTGCATAGCTCGTTTCTGCTTTCAGTCCTTTCTCACTTCAGTCTTTTCCCGTTCAAAACCCAGAATTCATCATTTCACTCTCTTATTAGGAACTCCAAATCTGAACTTCAAGTTTTTAAGATTTCCCACATTTGAAAGGAATGAAAACAAAAAGTAAAATTAAAATAATTTCCCACATTAAGTGTGATTTGCGTTTCACCATAGTACCACATCAAAAATTAATTTTAGCTTGTTAAAAGGCAGGGACTCTTTCATTTATAGGCAATTCATGCATTTTAAAAAAATATCTAATTTATTGATTTAAGAGAGAAGAGAGAGAGAAGGGGGAGGGGACCAGGAAGCAGCAACTCATAGCACAGCAGTTGCTTCTAGTATGTGCCTTGACAGGCAAGGCCAGGGTTTTGAACCAGCAACCTCATCATTCCACATTGAGGCTGTATGCACTGTGCCACGACAGGTCAGGCCAATTCATACATGTTTTTTAAAAATTATTTATTTATTCATTTTAGAGAGGAGAGAGATAGAGAGAGAGAGAGAGAGAGAGAGAGAGAGAGGAAGGAGGAGCAGGAAGCATCAATTCCTTATGTGCCTTGACCAAACAGGTGCAGGGTTTCGAACCGGTGACCTCAGCGTTCCAGGTCCATGCTTTATCCACTGCGCCACCACAGGTCAGGCCAATTCATATATGTTAATACAGCACAGTGAATTTAAGAAACTGGGTTGTCAACCTAAGAACCTTTAGTTTTTTAAGCTCTGATACCCTTTTGGGTATAAGCATCATATTTCTTTCTTTCTTTTTAGAATTTTATTTACTGATTTTAGAGAGAAGATAGTGAGAGAGAGAGAAAGCCAGGAGAGGGAGATATGGGAAGCACCAACTTGCAGTGCATCTCATATGTTCCTTGACTGGGGAAGCCCGGGTGGAAACTGTGACCTCAGCATTCCAGGTCATCATCTTATTCACCATGCCACCACAGGTCAGGCATCATCATATTTCAAAAGTTTGTTTCACATGAAGTTCTTTGAATGAGTGCCATGAACCTCTATATTTGTTAATACAATGTAATAATGCAATCATTAGGGAGGAAAGGGAAGGGGTGGGTGGGCTCAAGTTATCCTTGGCTTCCAGAGTGATGGACTTTCACTTACCTTCATTAAGATACTGATGGCACAGGCCATGCCAACAGCACCAACCCCAACAACTGTAATCTTATTCTGGGAGGCTTGTTCTTCCTTAAGAAGATTCACAATCAGCTGATCTTTGAGAGTTGCCATATTGGACTTAGAACCAAAAGGAATCTATAAGGGGGGAAAACACGCACTGTCATTGCAGTCTTCTAACGTTTATTAACCAAAAGCTGTTCAGAAAAAGCTTATTTCATTTTCTTTTGGGTACCTGCCACTAAAAATCACAAGGGATGACTAAAAAGGAGGGAAAGAAAGAACCTAAAGACAGCCAAAGGAGAGCTGGAAGGCCTAATAAGCAGGGTCTGGTCTGGCTAGGATCTTGGTGTGAAGAACCTCACCTTGCCATGGAAAACTAGTAATGACGTTTCGGTGTAAGTAAAGCCTCTCGAGGGCTCACCCATCTTGCTTTATTAACCCCAAGCTGGGCTGGCCTCTCCTCAAACAAGATCACTATGAGCCAGGCACCAGGCTCCTGCCAACCAAGACTCTCAGGAAGGACGAGAGTTACGTGCAAAAAGTGCCATTAACTGCCTCAGGGCCGAACCCAGAAGCAGCGAGGCCGGCGGCGCACTCTGCTCATGCGCGCTCACGCATTTCCCCCACCCGCGCGGAGGCGGAGATCAGACAAACAGCTCGGTCCCCAGGAGCCCTCGGGTTTTACCGCCCGTCCAGACCCGGAAGATTCGCAGCCGCCTCTCCCCCACCCACCAGCTAAAGTTGCGCGCAGGCGCATTTCAGGGTGCTGGGAAGGAACTAACGTGAAGAGGCTGCTGGCTGTAGAGAGGTGGGCACTGACCCAGCCTGTGAGCAAAAAACGATTAGGAACTAGCCTGACCTTAGGGTCAGAAGGAGTAAGCTCAGAGTTAGACTTTAGACTTGCTAGTGCTCCGAAGCAGTCATGAGCCACGTGAAGCCCGGCTGGCAGTCTCCTTGGTCTGGCGCAAGGCCAGAGCCAGACTTTAAATCTCAATACCAGGGGCTGTTAACTTAACCAGAGGGAGGTGCCTGGTGTGGTTTCTGCTGTGATCCTTGTTGCAAAGGCGTGAGGCCGATTAACGAGGAAATTTTGTCAGTACAGGAAGTGCAGAAATAGCTTCAGAGGCTTGAAGCCTGGAACCCTCTATTTCAAGAGCTGGGGAAGGAACGAACCTTCGACTCTTAATCCAACCCTGCACTGCATTCACTGGATCTGGTCTTGACAGCGTTCCAAAGGGCAAAAATATCTGAGAGGGCTTACAGGCAAACAGCCCAGGATCACCAGGCTGGAATCGGGTCTCTCCTTACAAATCACTGCTATTTCTAGACCGTCTTGTAAAGGTTTCTGCAGTCTAGAAGGGGGATGGGAGGAGTTCTTCCTGCAGAGACCTCCTGGCTTCACCAGCACCTTAAGCCCTGGGCTCCATCCAGCGCTCCCTTCAATGAGGGGGCACGTGCAGGAGAGGAACCCTGCGGAAAGAGGGTCTACTCCCCGACTCTGCCACCCACTAACCTTAGAGATGCCCTAAACCTCTCCCAGCGTTAGGTTCCACTAGTTGTCAAAAGAAGGAAACGGTTCCGGATGAATTCTACTCTCAAAAGACCGTCTGAAATGCGGGAGAGCTAAGACACCCAGTTTCATCTTTGCATGCACCCTGCTTAGCATTGCGCCCTGCAGATACATCAATAGCTGCTTACTAAATGTAATTGGCTCAAAGAGCGCCCTACAATCTTCAGGCAGCCGCTCCCGGGGAGCCCACCTCTCGAGAGTCCCATGGTTTAAATGCGACCGGGAAAGGTAGTGCTCAGCGGCTTTCTGCCTTCTAGAAACCCGCTCAGGATGCTGAGGCTTTTTCGACTCCATAGGATCCGGGAACCGAACCTTGAGTGCTGCGCGGTTTGCCGAATTCCAGTCCAGAGGTATGCCCCACCCTTCAGACCCGTCATCTCCTTGTTCTAATCATGCATCCACTTGGGCTTTCCACCCCAGATTAGGGTGCGGCCACCTCCTCGGTTCCCCAGCCAGGCCAGGGCCCACGGTGCCCACTTAGAGCAAAAGCAGAGCGCGGTGGGCTCCGCGCCCACGCCGGGCGGGAGCCACTACCCAGGTCTCCCGACACTGCTTCTGGGAAGCAACGCCTACACCTTCAGGGAGTAGGAACCGCTTGGAAGGTAGCACCGGGCCAGAGAGGCCCGGGACAGCTCGCTCGCCCGCCCCATCGGGCGCAGAGTGCGCCGGGCCCTACCGTACCAGGAGGGCGGGTGTCGGTGGCGCGCGGCGTTGGGTCCGGACTTGGCGGCAGCGGCTCCGGTACTCGGAGCCCGACACGGGAGGGGCCTTAAATGGAATGGTGAGGCTGACGTCAGGGGGAAACGGGACGGACGTGCGGGATCCCACGTGTGGGTAGGGCTGGGGGCGGGCTCCTAGCCGGGAGGGGCGGTGGAAAGGCCCAGACGGCGCGCGCAACCAGATGACCCACAGGCGCACCTACCCACGTGCACTGGGACATGTAAGGAATCGCCCAGAGCCACGCTGCCCTCCAGCCACAAAAGCCCCTGCTGGATACACTAGCTGGAGTCAAACCAACCCTCAGTTTCCGCTTCCGTAAAATGTGGAGGTTACCCACAAGTAGGCTCGATTTGAATCTTTTTAATTCAAATCGCTATTTCTTAGTGCCTAGCAACAGGGTCAGTCTGTCCTTCTTACCTAAGTCGAGTAACCTTCAAAACTAGAGGCTGCTTTTCCTCTGCTGCTAAACCTTCCAAGTCCCCAACTCAAAATGAGGCTTTAGCTTCTCCGGTCTGTTTACCCTACTGCCCCGCCCAACACCTAGAGTCCCAGCCACACCCAAGAACAGTCTTGTTTTCATAAAACATGTTATTTGTACCTCCACTTTAAGCCTTTTGCTCAAGTTGGTTCTTTTGGCTGGCCTGCCTTCCTCCTCCATCTCTTCTTTAAACTATCAGTCTCCTGGAACTCCCCATACACCCAGAGAGTTGGTACCTCCCTGCTTCCACCTCACTGGTCTGTGCATCCGTCAAACCGTCCTGCATTAGAGGTGGGTGTGGCTCTGTTCTCCTACGTTACAGTGAGTCTCAAGGGCATGAGTCTACTTCCTCCCTGTACTTGGGACATCACCTTAGCACCCAGCGCCGAGAAAGATCCATAATTGTGGGTTTCTTGGTTGTGAAGGGAAAACTCTAACCTCAGCTCCGGAAAAGCAGGGGGTCTCTTTAGCATGTCTTAACTAACAGACGATCCAGTAACCTAGACTCTCACCTATGACTCGCAGCTGGCAGGGTTGAGGGCCAGTCACAGGTTCTCCTGGCTACTCAGGGCAGGGCAGATTGCAACAGTGTCTGTGGTTTCCCAATGTTTGCAACAATGTCCTCATTCAGTTAGGTCTGAACCCCTGCCTGCCTTCCAACCAAATAGGACCACAAATGCTGGACAGAGGAGGGCAGAGCCCAGACAGCAGAAGTTAGTCTAAGAAGACAGGTAAATCCTGGGCCAGTATGCTTAGACTAGAGCATCATCTCCATTCACCAAGGTTGCAGGTTTGATTCTCGGTCAAGGCACAAACAAGAATCAACCAATGGATACATAATAAGTGGAACAACAAATCCTTGTTTCTCCCTCTAGAAATCAATAAATAATAAAACAGGAACTCTGAAGATAATCTAGGCAAAGAGTTTGCTGTCCCCTAAGTTAAGGCATATAACAATAGCTCACTCCAAACGCAGCTTTCTTTTTTTTTCCTTTTCCCTTTTTTTTTTAATGCAAAACAGTAATAGCCTCTCACTCGGCAAATGTAAATAAAACATGTACCATTTGCTGGGCACCTCCAAAGTGTCAGGCAGCAGGCCTAGCGATCCCCGTGCTCATCCTCACTGGAGTTCTTTGGAACAGGCATAATTATCCCCATTTTTTTTCAGATAAGGAAACCAAGGCTGAAAGAGATTAATGTCTTTGTCAAGGTAATACAACTAATAAGTGACTTTAGTAGGTATTTTACCCCAGGATGACTTCACTTCTTAGCCATGATTTTTTCTCTGTATGATGTTGTCTCTCCTCCGCTCCATAACCCCCACTCCACAAAGGTCAAGAAATTATGCAGGGGTGTAAGCTGGTCCCAAGCTTAGAAAGGTCAGTTTTCAGTGAGAGACCGTGGGTATCCATGCGTGTCTCGTGTCTCTGCCTGCCTGCTACCTGCTTTCCTGGGTCTCCAGCTTGCACATGACAGATCATGGGACTTCTCAGTCTTTGTAATCATCCCATGAGTGAGTTCTTTACATCTAATTCACATACACACACACACACACACACACACACACACACACACACAACACACTGTTTCTCTGAAGAGCCCTGACCAATACAATCCAAAAGAAAGAATTTCTGTACTAAAGCCAAAGCCATGGAATGGGTCAGAAAACAGGTTCAGAGGGCAAAACAGACTTCTCAACCTGACTCAGTGTTCTTTGGGGGTGGCCTCTTTAAAAGAGAAAATGTGACAAAGAAGTGTTTTTTTCCAGGGTATTTCTGGCCTCAGAGAATGGGTGCTGCTCAGCACCCAGCACAAGATTTTCCTAAAGTGGACCTGGCCAAAGAATGGTGACCACCTACAACACAGTGCGGAGCCTGACCAGGCGGTGGTGCAGTGGATAGAGCGTCGGACTGGGATGCAGAGAACCCGGGTTCAAGACCCCGAGGTCACCAGCTTAAGTGCGGGCTCATCTGGCTTGAGGAAAAGCCCACCAGCTTGAACCCAAGGTCGCTGGCTCCAGCAAGGGGTTACTCAGTCTGCTGAAGGCCCACGGTCAAGGCACATATGAGAAGGAGATCAATGAACAACTAAGGTGTTGCAATGAAAAACTAATGATTGATGCTTCTCATCTCTCTCCGTTCCTGTCTGTCTGTCCCTGTCTATCCCTCTCTCTGACTCACTCTCTGTCTCTGTAAAAAATAAATAAATATTAAAACACAGTGCGGAGTCATTCATGCTCCATTCACTAAGTATTTGTTACACTCCTCCTCAAGAACATTCAGCCCTGGCCAGGGAACTCAGTTGTTTAGAGGATTATCCTGATACACCAAGGTTGCAGGTTCGATCCCTGGTCAGGGCGCATAGGTGCCGCAGTGGATAAAAGTGTTGACCTGAAAAAAACAAAAAAAAAGGTGTTGACCTGGAATGCTGAGGTCACTGGTTCAAAACCCTGGGCTTGCCTGGGCAAGGCACAGACGGGAGTTAATACTTTCTGTTCCTCCCCCACTTCTCTTTCTTCTCTAAAAAATGAATAGAGCAGTGGATAGAGCGTCGAACTGGGATGCCAAGGACCCAGGTTTGAGACCCCGAGGTCAACAGCTTGAGTGTGGGCTCCTCTGGTTTGAGCAAGACTCACCAGCTCGGACCCAAGGTCGCTGGCTCAAGCAAGGGGTCACTCAGTCTGCTGTAGCGCCCCGGTCAAGGCACCTATGAGAAAGCAATCAATGAACAACTAAGGTGCTGCAACGAAGAACTGATGCTTCTCATCTCTCTCCCTTCCTGTCTGACTGTCCCTCTCTGTCTCTGTACAAAAAACAACAAAAATGTAACACTGCCTGACCAGGCGGTGGCGCAGTGGATAGAGCATCAGACTGGGATGTGGAGGACCCAGGTTTGAGACCCTGAAGTCGCCAGCTTGAGCGTGGGCTCATCTGGTTTGAGCAAAGCTCACCAGCTTGGACCCAAGATCGCTGGCTCAAGCAAGGGGTTACTTGGTCTGCTGAAGGCCCGTGGTCAAGGCACATGTGAGAAAGCAATCAATGAACAACTAAGGTGTCGCAAGGCAAAACGAAAAACTGATGATTGATGCTTCTCATCTCTCTGTTCCTGTCTGTCTGTCCCTGTCTATCCCTCTCTCTGACTCTCTCTCTGTCTCTGTAAAAAAGAAAAAGAAAAAAATGTAACACTGCTACAAAGGAGGTAGAAAAAGTGCTCTGGCATTCAGAGAGAAAGGTTCTTGGCTGGGGATACCAGAGAGGGCTTCTTGGAAGAGGTAGTATCTGAGCTCGGGCTAGAAAATGATTTCAATTGGTAAGGATCTGGAGTTGAGAGAGTGGAGAACCCACTGTGAGTAAAAGCAAAGGCAGGAAATTCAAGATGTGTCTAGTGAATCTTTAGCTTGAAGTGCCAGGACAAGAAATTTGAGGGTTTTGGTTTTTGGTGGTGTGTGGAAGTTACTGACTTTTTGGAGAATGGGAGAAGATAGAGTAAAAGCATGGTGGTTGAGAGGTCATGGGAAAGAGAGTTACCTTGTTTTTAATAATACACAATAAGAAGCTCAGAGCATATAAGCTCCCACCACATGGACATGGAACATACAATTCTCTGACACATCCTACACAGCCCCGCAAACCCTGAACATTCACTGACAGCCTTTTTCACCTTTTTGTGGTTGCAAAGCTGATGGCTTTCCTGAGTTGCAGGGTCCAAATGAGGCCATGTAGATGGCCTCATCGGTTTCCTTGCCTGACAGGCAGGGCCAGTTGTGTATGTGCCAAAGCAGAGGTTCCTCACTCTGGCAAGACAGCAGGCGCTGCTCCTGGGTACTAGAGGAGATACTGTCATCCCCCCCAACCCCATCCATCTGTCACATGATGGGGTAAATGCCAGAGACTCCGCCCAGACTACTCAAGTTCTCCTAGGAGCCTTCCCTACCTCCAACCCCCCCATCTTAAATCCCTCTTCCTGGCTAGGCTTATCCTCAGGTACCAGATGCTGCCTGTTCCCCTTTTTGTCTTGAACTATCACTTCCTTCAGAGTTCATTCTTCACATGACCCCCTAACAGAATCCACCTCAGAAACTCAAGATTCCCTTTGCTACAGCCTAAATGTTTGTTTCCCTCAAATTCATATATTGAGACCTAATCCCCAATGTGATAGTTTTAGAGGTGAGGCCATTAGGAGGTGATTCAGTCATGAGGGGAGAACTTCCATGAATGGGCTTAGTGACCTTATAAAAGAGGCCCCAGAGAGATTCCTCACCTCTTCTGCTGTGTGAGGATGCAATAAAAAGACCACTGTCTATGAACTTGGAAGAAGGCCCTCCCCAGACGTCTGTTTGTATCTTGGTCTTGGACTTCCCAGCCCCCAGAACTGTGAGAAGGAAGTTCCTCTTGTGTATAAGCTATGCAGTCTGTGACATTTTGTCATAGCAGCCCAAATGGACTAAAGTATTCTTCTAGCCACATTCTCCCCCAAGAACAAAATAAGGGCCATGCCCCTTTCGCTCCATCTTCTCTGCCAGGGCATCAGGCCTCAAGCTTTCCATCACATTGATAGGTTCCAAGGCAAAGACTGATTCCAGAATATAAGTGGCTTCCAAACTGAGGGTGCCCCAAATCAGTGCTGCAGAGGGAGTCCCAAGGCCTCTCCAAGCCAGACAATCCCCAGCATAACAGAAAGTGTCCCTTGTCTGGTCACAACAGAGGAGGACATGGGACTTGGGACATGGGACTTGGTGACAGCCTTTACCCTTGAAACCTTAGGTGTCAGTCATGGCTTGGCAAAGAAAAATGAGCAGCCTGGTGGAGAGGAGACAGTGAACTGAGTGTCAGGAGGCCTGGGTTCTTGCTCAGCTTCGTCTGGGTGATACAGTAGAGGTCCCACTCCCTCTGTAGCCTCAGCATCCTTGACGGTAAACATCGGAGGGTCTCTGTGTTCCAGTTCTAACATCCAGGGAGGCTCCAACTTAGTGAGTCAAGTCTCCACCTTTATTTTTGACAATAGGACTCAGAGGCAACACTGCTCCACAAACCCCCTCCCCCTTTGGGGGACATGATTAAGGCTGCTTCTGGGATAGAGACAGTCAAGTAGGGAACCAGCCCCACCCACAGTAACAGGAAATCAATGCCTGGAATTCTCTTGTCCCCTATATTAGTTCCAAACGATCCAAAATTCTCAAGACACTGGTGGGTGTTGAATTTATTTATAAAAACAGTCTCACAGGGCTTTGAAAGCAGATTACTGATAATAGAAACCCATTGCTCTGATTCCTGTATAGACAGTTTTAAACCTTTAAGCCTTACCAAATGGAGAAGAATTACATTCCAAGTCCTAGCTCAAAAAAGAAGGGTAATTTCCTATGAAATTCCAGGAGGATCAAAGCAATTGTAAGTAGGAATACAGCCAGAGAACACTGCAATTTCCTGGGACTGGGCTGTGGGAAGGAACGGAGCCCACTGTGCGAGCATCTGCTGACTGCAGGGCACCCGCCCAGACATCTGGGAGGAAGGGCCCTGGGGTTTTGTTTAAACTGCTGTTCAGAGCCGCTCCTCACAAAGCAGGTTCTGCTGGAGAAGGAGGCTCTCTGCCCTATGTGGTCTGAAAAGGCAACCCCACCTCATTTTTCTAGGGTACCAGAAGGGGGGCCTGGGATCCTGGTAAGAGGAACAGAGGAAAGATCCCCTGTAAGACAGGAGAGCTCTCAGGCAGTGGTGGCACTGCTGCAGATATGGAGAAGGCTCCCCTGCAGCCACAGAGACCTCACTGGGTCCTTCGTTTATGTGTAGCTTGGGTGGCTTTTATATCTATTCTTTGCCCTTTTTTTAAGAGAGAGAGAGAGACTTCGATTTATTGTTCCACTTATCCATATATTCACTGATTGATTTTTTTTTTTTTTTTTTTTTTTTTACAGAGACAGAGAGAGAGTCAGAGAGAGGGATAGACAGGAACGGAGAGATGAGAAGCATCAATCATTAGTTTTTTGTTGTGTGTTGCGACACCTTAGTTGTTCATTGATTGCTTTCTCATATGTGCCTTGACCACGGGCCATCAGCAGACCGAGTAACCCCTTGCTCGAGCCAGCAACCTTGGGTT